>NC_055692.1:5477467-6158717 GCF_017639745.1 Melanotaenia boesemani
TTTTTTTCCCCCTCAAACTAGCAGTCTTTAATGAGAGCAAACATTTCGTTCAAGTCAAATCCTTCACAACAGCAAAGTGAAACCGACTGATCAAATTCAAAACAGTTTCTATGGCAGGTCAAACAAACCTTTAAAATACAACCAAGGATCTCTTTTTTTTTTTTTTCCTCTTTCAGAAATTTTAACTACACAATTAAAGGTTTATACTGATCAAAACATATAGAGTGAAGTAGTTCCACTGGAGACAACTGAAACAAGATTAGTGTCAGATAGAAACATAACATTCATTTTACAATAAAAACATCTGCAGAAAAACATCAAAAAAGAAAAACAAAAAAGGCTCAAGGGAAAAAAAAAAAAAGGGTAACGCGAAAATATATAGCAATGTTTGCTTTTCATCTTTTTAATACAGTCACAAATCACACAGCTGTGGCAACAAATCTCTTAAAATTTACAGAAATTAAAGAAAACCCACCCACAATCCCACCAAAACCCACCCACAATCCCACCAACACCCCCCCCCCCCCCCCCCCAGACTTGATTGTGTTCATGTTTAAGAGCGTATACGGCGATTACAATGGATTCCCGACTAAACAAAAGCTGCACGTCAAATCTTGGATATCAAGACTATCCAAAAAAAAGGCACAAACAGACAGGCTGCACAAAGAATTCAGCAGAAGCTTTTTTTAAATTTTTATTTATACAACTAATCCCAGTAAGGTTTCCAGTGCCCATAATGTTCTCACTCCTCCCCCCCAGAAAAGAAAGAAAAAAAAGAAGACTATCTACAGGCAAGTCAAGTCCCGGCAGGCACCTCGGATTACAACCCCTTCCCGACTAATCTAAAACCAAGTGCATTTAGTTATTGTGTGACAAACGCATGTGTGCAGCAAGTGTGAGGAGCACTGGGAAAGACGAATCAATCTGTACTGGAGTTATGCTCCTAATCTTTTAATGACATCAGATGAGCTGAATCTCTAGGAATGGAACCAACAAAATATACCCCCCCAGTAATTTGTTTTAACGCATCTAAAATAAGGATTGAACTCTAACCAACTTGCATTTAGTACAGATCTGTATCTTCTTTCCTGTTAAATGAAGCATCACAGACGTCTTTCGCTCACCAGACGTAGTTTTTAAGATCAGAATATGAATGAGGATCTGGTCTTTTGTTGACCTGCCGTGGTTTAGCGTCTCACGTGGCTGCTGTGATGCAGAAGTGTTCCCGAGGGTGTGTCGGTACACTGTGACATCACAGTTGGGTGTGGTCAGAGGTGCAACAGGCTGACCGATTATGGCTTGAGTGCATTTCAGCAGAGCTTTAGCGTCCTCTCTAAGATACATCTTTCTTCTCCAGGGATCTTTTATTTCAACGCTTCCATTCTACCCAGTGGCATCGCGTTGCGCTTCCAAAGGCGAGGCGTCGAGCTGGCCTCTCTTGAAGTGGCCGAGTGAGGACTCCCCGCTGTTAAAACCCCTGACAAAAAATAATCTACATTTTTTATTTTAAAATAATCTGAACTACATTTTTGTTGCTTTTTTTTTTTTTTTTGCAAGATAGCACAAATTTCCCAAAGGAGACGCCATCTTATTCAAGGTTGATTTGAAAAGAGACAACCCACGAGTGATGTTCAATCAGCATCCAACATTTAAAAAAGGAAAAAAAAAAAAAAAAGAGTTGCAGTGGATGAATACTTCACCTCAGTTAATGTTAGTTAAATCAGAGCAGAAGACAAATATAGTAAAGCGGGTCTTTGGCTCCGTATTATGATTTAATTTCTCAGAGCAACTCCGATGTGTCTCAAATTTTACTTAAAAATCAAAGAGCTTAAAGCTGGATTTCATTATTTGTTTCTGAACAAGACTCGGTGCATTGGTTTTAATATACCAATACCTCTGAAGATGCCTCATTCCTCATTTAAAATCTCGATTTTAAGATTTAAGTACTAACGAGGTCTAGTAAATAACAGCACTCCATTTTACTTGGAACGTTCTTGTTTTCCATCTGAAGTCGCAGCGATGCAGCTGGACCCAAAGCCCGGTGCACCACGACACCGAACATGTTTGAGGCTCTTTTTGAACAAACTGAAACGACAGCTGTTGGACGCAGTGCTGCTCACATCAAATGACATGGTAGCCGACTGAAGCCTCCTTGTTTTTATTATATATATATATATATCCTCAAGAACATTTGCTAATCCACATGCATCATTGTTTAAATTTCTTTAAAATAAAAACTTTAAATTTAACAGTCTTCAATCAAGACAGCAGTGAGAGACAGTCTTGACCTCTGCTGAAATTATGCATGTTTGCTTAGTTTTACTGGAGCTGTCTGTCTGTACAGAAGCTACCAACTGTTACCAGCATTTAAATGTGCAATTTAAAGAAAAATGACCAAAGAATGACTTAACATCGGAGCATAATGTAAAAGAAACACTTTGTGGTTTTTGTCTTTTTAAACCCACAAAATGTCTAACCATGCAGACAGTTTGGCAATGTGGAGACTGAAATCTGTTGAATGGAGAGGGGAATAATAAAAGTAATTAGACAGAGAGGATGCTAGGCATGAAAAGAAAAAGACCAAAAGCACCATGTCTGGAAAGAGTGATACACCATGAAGGGTAGAACAGAAAGAGCCTGGGCGCTCTCCCAACGGATCTGCCCGGCTTGTGTGGCACTTAACATCATCGTCTTTGTATACAGAGCTTATAACAGTCATGCAAAGGGCACAGTTTTATTCTAACAAGGCGAGAAAGATCGACTGACACCGAAGACGACGACAGAAATCGCAAAACAGAGGGAGGCACAGCAAGACGAGTTCTGTGTGAAAACTGAATTCCTGCCTTGACGAGTGTAAATTTTCCCCACAAATACAAAAAATATCCTCCTATACATAGAAACTTGCGTGAAATAAAGTTTTACTGGATTTTCTCATGGCTAAGGCAGAAGTTTTAATCAAAATACACATCTCTGCACTTTGTTTTACTAAAGCCAGGGAGAAAAGAAAGTGGGCTTTCTTAAAATGTTTATTAAAAATAAAAAAAAAGGATATAAATTCATCAATCACTTTCTATCATCATTCTTAAACATTAAAATATCTTAAGACTCTTCAAGCTTTAAATATATTTATATATGCAGGTATATACTTGCATCTGGGCTTTCTGTGAGAGTAAGTTTTAAAATTCAGGGCTGGATAAATAAAAAGATCCTCATCGACACCTAGTGATGGCTTGTGTCCAGAAAAGGTCTGGTTCGTTCTGTGATTACATTGCATAAATCAAGTGATTTAATTTGGGTTTTTTCCTAAAGAGAAACTACACACATCCCTTGTAACATCGTCGCAAAGGTTAGAAAATTCAAAAGACCTTTTTCCTTTTAATGATGCATGATTCTCAGAAGTTAACCGTTTGTGCGAAGCAGCTGCACCCAAAAACACAACAGCTAGTGTATCACCGTCATTCAACGGACACGGAAAGGTCTTGAATCGTAAGAGCCAAAAGCCTTTGAGACACAAACACAGAAAAAACTGTTTATCTTGGCTTCAAAACACAAAATTACCTCCAAACTAAGCTGTGATGTGACTCCCCCCACCCTTTCCCTTTACCTCACCCCCTCCCTCTGAGGAGAGAAAGGAGGAGAGACGGAGGATGACGGATTGATTCCTGACGCCGTTCCTGAGCAAAGTGGACTTGATGAGAGAGACCCAAGGAATCCAGGTGATGGGGACAACAGGAGAGGCGAATACAAAACAAAACCAAATAAATCACAGCAACAGTGTGGAGGCAGGGAGGAGCAATGGCGATGCAGAAGCCTGTCCAGAGTCATCTGGTGGGAGAAGAAACCGGCGTTTAGTCTTACTTAACAGCACACATATAAATAAATATCTTTATCACACAGCAGAAACAAAATAACCAAGCAGGTGACCGAGTTTAAAATGCATCAACAGGAATAAAAAAAAAAGCATTAAAGAAAAGATCTTTGTGAAACGCTGCAGAGGAAACAGTAATTACAACCTAAGTACACGGCAAAACGTCGAGCTCAAACGATGGTTGTCGCAGCAGGCAGCCTGTTGGAGAGCAGCTGGAGGTTAGCACAGATACGACGAGAAAACAATATCTCTCATTTCACTTCTATTTCCCATTTTCAAAAGGCTAAAATCCATCTGGATTCTGAGAGACCCATATGAGAGCTCCTCCAGCTCCATGTGACACAGCCTTTCAGTCACTGATGCATTTATTGGAAATTTCACACATTTCCTCAAACAAGCCAACTTCAGTCACTGGCCACTTTATTACATCCACCTGTTCAACTGCTTGTTAACATCTAGTCATGCAGAAACTGAGCATCAGGATGAGGAAGAAAGGGGATTTAAGAAACATGGTTGTTGGTCTGAGTATTTCAGAAACTGGTGATCTACTACTGGGATTTTCATACACAATCATCTCTAGGGTTTATAGAGAATGGTCTGAAGAAGAGAAAATATCCAGTGAGCAGCAGTTGTCTGGACCAGAATGTCTGGCAACAGGATGTCAGATAATCACTGGTTCCAACCAAGATCTGCAGAACAGCATCTCTGGACACACAACACGTCCCGCCTTGAAGCAGATGGGCTACAGCAGCAGAAAACCACACCAGGTGTCTCCTGTCAGCTAAGAACAGGAAACTGAGGCTACAATTCACACACACTCACCAACACTGGACAACAGAAGATGGAGAAACGTTGCTGGTCTGATGAGTCTCCATTTCAGCTCCACATTCAGATGCTAGACTCAGAATTTGGTGGAAAAGTGAAAACATGGATCCATGCTTCAGGCTGAAGATGGTGTAATGGTGTGGCGGATATTTTATTTATGAGCAAGGTTTATTGTTGCTGTAATGCAGGATTTTGCAAAATTGAAACAATCTGGTTTCTTGAACATGACAATGAGTTCACTGGACTCCACCGGCCTCCAGAGTCTCCAGATCTCAGTCCAGTAGAGCAGCTTTGGGATGTGGTGGAACGGGAGATTCTCATCATGGATGCAGCAGCTGTGAAATGTTTCTGACACCTTGTTGAATCTATGCTCACGTTAACATTGGAGGTCTTAAATGTCAAATCCAATTCTTTGCTGATTGGATTTTTTTCCCACATGGTTGTACACATAGTTTAACGTGACCACCATCAGACTCCAGTATAAACAGTTTATGGCCCTGAAGGGACCCGCATGCACAGAAGAAGACATGCTGTCACACACATGGATGCTAAAGTTGTTAACGTGAGTGTCGGTTTCGAAGTTTTTAGGCAATTAGAGATGGAAATAAATGACGATACAACAAACAAATAAACAAAAAAAAAAAAAACACACTGTAATCAACATTTGACCCCAATTATAATTCCAAACAACAAAAATAAAAAGTTTCAAGTTTAATGTGTACCATTAATATTTCTTTTAGCCATTTACTGTGTGATTGTGGTTTAACTGACCAATCCTGCTAGTAGGGATGGAAAGGTGAAAGCATCCTTCATAGCACCTCTAAGTTCAGATACTCCACAAATGACTGAGTAGTGCAATTAATAGATCTTGTTTTGATCTCCTTATTACAGCTGTAATAAGGAGATCAAAACAGATGACATCTGGAATGCCCCATTTAGAGCAAAACTGGGCTTTAATTCGGTGTATTGCCATAAAACCTTTCAACCAGTTTCCTGAAGGCAGGAAAAAAAGTCATTCCTTGAATTCAGTTAAATGAACTGTTTCCATTGCAAAATTCCTTTAAACCGTGTTCAGGAAAGATGGAAACATTAAGCTAAAAACAACCATTTTGACTTTGGTGCCTGCTGTGGGCGATAAAGCACGTTTCTTCTCCCAGGCTGTAATTCAAAGGTGTCAGAGCACATGTTGTTCCTGGAGAAACCTTTTGGTTACTTAGCACGTAGAGCTTTAGAGATGAGGTACTAAACAGCAGAAATGAATCAGCTCATCAGATTTTAGATTAGATTTCCCACTAGCAGTCTCTTCTGGTTATTTTGTGTTGGTTTGGGGCAGAAAGCAGGACTGTGGGGGGGAGGACGTACCTGTGTGTGGTGTTAGGGCCTAAAGTCAGGCTGGAAACGTGCAGTTTCTTTAAAGATGAGATCCTTCAGCGTCTCTTTGGGTAGGTCATCAAGCTCCATTTCAAATTTGAAGGGAGCTTCAGCAACAGGCTGCAGAGGGCAGCAGAGAGGACATGCTGACACATGTGCAGTGTTGAGGTGATATGTGATGTAAAAAAGTCATTTAAAATGTAAGAAATATAAAACCTCCAAAGCACACATGATGAATTACTCTTACTGAGCATAGAAGAGCATCTCACCTCATCTGAAGGGTCGTAGTATTGTTCCAGGTAGGGGTGTGCCAGAGCCTCCTCCACCTCGATCCTCTTGTGAGGGTTAAACGTCAACATCTTGTCCAGCAGGTCCAGAGCTGCAGCACAAAAATGACAACATCAAGCAGGGTAAAGGACAAGTTCACATCATCGCTCCTAAAAAACAACAATGAGCTGGTCTGAACACTAGAGGGCACCATAATATCCTGTGACTGATTCATGAAGGCTGTGTGCATTACAGACCTGCTAAAGGTTCAAAGCTTTACATCTAAGCTACTCTCAAAATTCATCTTTTCTTCTTCCCAGCAAACATTACAAACTGATTATAAGACTGACTGATTCTGATGAGTTACACTTCCTTCCCGTCTCTTCTTTTAGTCGCCTGATTGAGGCGCCTTCAGATAAAAATAACCACAAGTTTCTGGACTCTGACCCCAGTTCAAAGCAGAATGCCTGAATTTTAATCAAGTATCTTTTTCTAAGTTTCAGTCTCCATTTGAGGCTAAATGGAGTCAACACATTTACTCTCAATTATGAAAGAAACCATGTTGAGTTTTACATATTCATGATCTAATGATAAGAAATGGCCTGAGGAGTTCTGCTCGATCAAGTATAATTATGTTTTCTATAAAAAATGGGAGTCTGAGAGCAGGACGCTCAGATAGCTGACATTGTCCCGAGGAGGTGCAGCCCAACATGCTGCTCTTTTGTCACTTTGCTGCAGATGGGCTTTGAATGGATCTTTTCTTTTCTTTTTTTTATTGTTTTCTCTTTTAATAATAATAATAAAAACAAAAGTAAAACAGGTAAAAAACCGTCACACATAACAGACAAAAACACAGGCTCCTCTGATGGTGATGGAAAGAGACATGTCGAGTGCTTTTAATGGTCCTGTTCAATTAGCAGCATCTTCTACTCCTTTAATATAGATAGTCCACTTCTCCCATCTCCCTTTTTTTCTTATCCCATTTCCGGTGAAACGGTGCTCCTCTGGGTTCAGTTTTATACCATTTCCCTTATGTTTCATTTATTTATTTTTTTTTCTGAGATCTGGTGACTCTGGAGGCCGTTGGAGTCCAGTGAACTCATTGTCATTTTTTTTTTCCATCTCACCTCTTTCTTCATCAACATTCGCTCCTGTATCTTTTCCTACAACCAGCCTTGTTCCTTACACTGTCCAACCACCACCACATTTTTGCTTTTCCTTCTACATGTCACTTCATTTAAATTTCGTTGCTCATTCAGCTGTTTTGTTCAGGCAGTAGCTGATAAACGACACCATGCATGCTAATGTAAGCAGACAGTCAATGGACAGCCAAGGGAACTGTAGTGATAGCACTGCCAGGACGAATAACTAAAATTATTTGTTTTATTCATCTCCTGCCAAACTAGACAGTAAATTTTCATTTATACCCACCAAAATTGAATTTTGTAGGCTAGGCAGGTGTTAACTGAGAGCCCTGCTCAGCAGCTGCAGATGTGCCTTCATGTGCTCTGTAGCATTTTGTTTGTTCCAAAAGTACATAAAAAATAAACAAATTTGTGATTGTAACTAACTGGACAGCAAGATCAGAAGCAGAATGCTGCTCCACCAATAAAAATGTGGCTTCATCTCATAGCGATTGGAAATTCTTGTAGGAACTTCCCTCTTCTACAGTTCAACCACCAATGTGATTCATAACATCAAAATTCTATGATGAACAAGAAGAAGAATCTTAATGAGTGATCAGTTGTATGAATAAAGCTCTACAGATGGTCTCTTACCTTTTGGATCGGCATTTGGGAAGAGGCGGTTCCACGGCACTTTGCAGCGCAAAGGCAGGGACAAAAGGTAGTTCCTGGCCTTAATATTGATGATGCAGTTGAGGTCCTCCTGAGAAGGAGAGCCCAGGACTCCTGATGGACAGGCAGAAAAAAGACAGTTAGTTTATGTTCACTTACAAGATGGAACTATTTTCTACTAGACGTTCTCTGTTACATAAGGCCGTTTTTAAGACAAAAATATCGACAGATGGGAGAAGCAATATGTGGTCTAGCACTACAACACAAAAAGGATGACTTGATAATAGCAACAGTATCTTTGGACTGGCACTAAGAAGCTCAACTATAAAGTTTTCAAAGCTTTTATAAAAGACTACATGGATGGTAAATGATGCAGCACACTCATTTAAACACACACAGAGTGTGGCCATCGTGGCATTTTACCCTCAGCTACATAAAAGAGGAAATACCTTTATCACAATTAAATGGTGCAACATAAAAAAAATGGTTTTGATGTAATCACTCAGTCTTTGCAAACTCAGAAAAACCCTTGAGTTATTTTTGTTGTTGACGAACTGTAGAAAGGACATTAATGCTACAGCAGACCTTAAAACTGAATATTAAGGTAAAAGTTACCCAAAATGTGGTTAAGCTGATCCAAGTAGTGCTTCCCAGGGAAGATTGGCCTGTTGGACAGCATCTCAGCCAGAATGCAACCCACCGACCAAATGTCTATGGACTTGGTATAGCCCTGAAAGAGAAAAACAAACTCAGCTATGACCTCAGTTTCTTTAAAAATATAACAATTGGTGGAACTGGTGCGACTGAGCTCAGGGAGAATAAAGGCTGCTGTGTGTTTGAGTGTATATTATACACGGTTTATATTTCCTTTGGTCAAACTCAAGAGCAAATATTTAAAAGTGATAAATCTGTAGGTATTCTGTGTAGCTGAACTGTGGTCTTGAACTTCCATATATCCCTACAACAGCAGCTAATGTTAGCCCGACCCACTGAGCAGCCAGGTTAAAGTAAACAATTACATAGTGCTCTAACCTTCCTGAGTTAGTGGAATTATAGCATTTTACAAATATATATATAAAACACATGAGAACATTTTACCAAATATCCAGGAAAGATTAGGAAAAAGAGTAAATATCATTTAACGTTAATGTAATTTAAAAAGAACAAAGATCTTTATATTTTTATTATCTTTATCTGTTTTTTTTTTGGATTGTTTAGAGAATTAAGTGAATTAAACTTTTCTTGAACAAAAATCCAAATATTTTATAATAATAATTGATTTTTTTAACCTAGATTTGGCAAAACATGGAAGGAAAACTGACTTGACTGTGTTTTCTAGCAGATGGGGACACTCACCTTGGAGTTGAGCATAATTTCTGGAGCCCGGTACCAACGTGTAGCCACGTACTCTGTAAGAAAACCAGTGTGATCGTGGTCGGGATCGGCCACACGGGCCAAACCGAAATCGCAGATCTGTAGGAAGAGAATGAAGGACGTAAATATGAACGGATGACTACTAACAGCTTGATGCATGCTACTCTTCTCTTGGTTTTAACCAGAACAGCACACAATAGATCTAGGCAAAATCCAAATCAACCAGCCATTTTCAACAGTGTTAGCTAAATGACGCTACTCTACCTTGAGATCACAGGTGGTGTTGAGCAGAAGGTTGGAGGGCTTCAGGTCGCGGTGCAGGACGTTGGCGGAGTGGATGTACTTGAGCCCTCGTAGGATCTGGTAGAGGAAGTAGCAGATGTGGTCGTTGCTCAGGTGCTGGGTCTTCAGGAGTTTGTACAGGTCTGTTTCCATAAGATCCTGGACAATATAGCTGCACCAATCAAAGTTAAAGGTTCAACGTCTATATTCTTGAAAATACATGCAGTCCTTCATACAGAATTATCAGCATCATTTACACAAGTTGGATTCTCATCATGAATCAATAAAAATAACTTCAGTCAAACAAAAAAGTTTAATTCTCTTCTTATGAAAGATGCTCTGTAGGCATTCAGCAGTGCAACAAAGACAAACTGCTGATCAGCTGGGTGTTTTTGTGCAACCTCAGTAAAATCTCAGCATCCCTGAGATGTCACGGTAGTGAAACCAGGAAGTCCAGAAACCATATGTGGTGCTTGCTGGAAGACATTTAATCTGAAAGGCTTATCTCGGTTAAACGTTTGTGTTGGCTTTAAGTTTCTTCTGTTACAGCCACTTCTTTATGTTTTTTGGCACAGAGTAAAACTAAACGCACCGACTGTGGACTCCACTAATTTGCTACTGTTGTCATACAGTGAAGAGCACCTTAGCCAAATATACTCTGACAGGTGGCCATTATGTAATAAAATACAAATGAACACCCTTCTCAAATGCAAATGCTCTCTAAGAGACACTAGTTTCTCTGGTAACTGAAGACAACCACAAATACAAATTGCATGAGGAGTATAAAATAAGTTCAGGTAAAAGAAAAGCCCATTTAATGCCACCAATCCCCAGCCTGAAGGCTTTAAAAGCAGCTGCAGCCAATGAAATGCTATACAATCGATTAATCAGACGACTTGAGGATACACATCCCTCATCTGATCGATGGCTGGTGCGCGGATAATGTCGTTGATGCCGATGATGTTCTCATGCTTGAAGCGCAGAAGGATTTTAATCTCCCTCAGGGTGCGTTGGCAGTAGGTCTGGTGCTCAAAGGGGCTGATCTTTTTAATGGCCACACGGATCTTGTTGTCCCGATCATAGGCAGAACTGGATCATAAAAAGAAAACAAGACAAAAAGCCATCAATTACAATTTTAGCTAAAGAAGTTTAATCAAGTAAAATTTGAGGCAGAATTAGCTAGATTCATTTCCTTCTTGTTCTGTATAGTTTTACTCATCAAGAGGAACCTCATTCACACCTCATCAGGCTTTAATGTGAGATGCTGTACTTGCATTAAAGCCTGTGATCCAAGCTTGATATGTTTCCATAAACTATGTATTCAAAGTTTATTTATTTAGGAAAAAGTATACTACATGAACAATACATGTCACAAAGGTTAAGAGCTTATGCAAGTGCCTTAAAAACACCAACACCAATTTAAAAAGCCGAAACAATGCTGGGAATGTGGTGCAATTGGAAACTGTTTTACGGGGGACCTTATTCACTGCTGCACCGCTAAACCTGTAGCAGAGCAGCTGTTACTGGAGATTTTGATGGAGAAAACGGAGCAAGTTTTATCGATTTGTAAAATGCAGACGACAAGTGCTCCATAATAAAAACACAAACATACAATGGAAATAAGATTAAGAACTGAGTAAATAAAGAATAAAAATCTAAATTAAAAATAAAAAAAGAAGAAAAAAGCCAGTGAAGTTGAACATGATGACAGAAAAACTGAGCCGTTGTTTTATCTACTTTCGTTTAAGTCAAATGTGGAACACATAAGTAGTTACTGCAAATGCTGTCAAGTAGAAGTTTTGCTGGAGGCAGCAACACAATAAGCTTACTACAAGCTGCAAACATGCTTTGAAATACCAAGAATGTGTAAGATCAGTACCCACCACATCCTCAGCTAAAACTGAAAAAACTTAGACCACTTAGGTCAGATGTCACCTATGACTGTGTTTGCTAGAGATAAATGGAGATAACAAACACCATCACAATGCATACAGCCAAAGACATAAAACTGTGGAGAAAGACAAATTCAGGGCTGCACATTAAAAGCAGCGCGACAACACTTTCTGACCTGAAAAATATGCGTTTTGATGGCACAGTGACATTTATAATGTACATTCCTGGAGGCATCGTTGTCCAGCAGCGTACCGAGGCTGAGAAACTGCACTTTGCAACTTTTGCTTCCGGGATGCTGCACCAGCATCACTTTACGTACCTCCTCACAGAATAGGACCGAATATCAACTTACTGGCCGTTCTGAACACGCACCGTGGCCGATTCATCAAAGAAACGCAAAAGGACATTATTGGAGGAAGAGATATAAGACATAAGATATATATATATATAAATATATAAATAAAAGATATAGGAAAGTAGTCAACATCAGACAGACTTTTACTGGCTGCAGAGATCTCAGAGTACAGGTAGGATGCAAGATAGATGTTGATTTAGCCATCGTTAGGGGGGGGGGGGGGGGGGGGGGTGTGCCGCTGAGATATCGGCTAAAATCCAGAAGTGTGACTTTAAATTTTTTTAATTTTTTTTTAAAACTACAATTCACATGACAAGGATAGACTGCTCTTAGCCAATCAACTGCAGTATTTCTCCTCTCAATCAGTGGAGAATGTGGTTGACACGCAGTTATGAATGGAGACAAAAAACATCAAATCACATAAAACCATTACAATTTTAAAAAGATGCCATGACATAATTTTAGTTATACCAACAATAAATCAAATGTTTGTGGCTTTTTTTCCTTCTTTTCCTACTAGCTATCAAGATATTTCAAACTGACAAAAGATCAGAAAAAATTTCATTTTTGTTTAGACCAAGTTTTAACAGGATTAACCTTCAACAAATGCTGGCGATGCTTCTTTCTTTTTCTTTTAAAAAACGTTGCGTGTGCATAGGATCAGTGGCAGGTTAAAGACTGATGGCACACATCTACTATCCTACTTGGTCCAGCTGTTAAACAGGCTCATTCAGGAAAATGAAAAAGCAAAAATCTGTGTGTACACAACAGGAAACATGGCCAAACACAAAATATTTGAATATTTTCTGCACGGCTTTGGCTGCAAAATATTTCTGAAGAATTCATACACAAACAAGTATTTCAGCATTTTTAATACATTTATATATATTTTTTCTTAAAATAAATAGAAGTACCTCCAAATATAAAAAGGAAATGTCCTTCTTAAAAAAAATCTTTAAAACATGTTAAATTTCAATCATGACCAAAACAAAACTGAGGGGAAAATAACTTTTTATTCATCCAGAAATTTCTCAACTGTGTTACATTTAACTTAACCTCTTTCCTGTCTGCTATAATTTTTCAATGATTATAAAAAACTTGTGAAAATAAACCTGCATAAGTCGTCTTTACCAGCTGCTTTGGGTATGTAATTAAATGTTTGTTATCCCATTACTGTTTCAAGTTTTGACCGTTTCACTATTGTTACATTTTTAATTGTTATTTCAGCCATTTGTTATAAACAAAGGTTATTATCATTGTCCAAAGAAAGAAAAATGCAAAAAAATTATTTTGTTCTTGATTTTTTCTCAGTGCAAACATCAAACGGAAATGTTTGCTCTGGGTCGGATATGTTGCTTTATGTTACTTGTTAATGTGAGGATCCAGAGTACATAGTCTTACAATTTTACCAATTTCAAACATGTTATAAAGCTTAAGCCTACAGCTAATAAGTATTTTTAAAACATCATCTTTACCATCTACTTAAACATGTTAAGTTTCTTATCTGAAACATCTGGGGACCATCTCCTTTCCCCACATCTCTTTTCTTTGTTTCCCCCCTCTTTACATGGCAGGACAACTGCATTTTTTGGTCC
Source organism: Melanotaenia boesemani (assembly GCF_017639745.1). Classification (NCBI taxonomy): domain Eukaryota; kingdom Metazoa; phylum Chordata; class Actinopteri; order Atheriniformes; family Melanotaeniidae; genus Melanotaenia; species Melanotaenia boesemani. The sequence goes on from NC_055692.1 coordinate 5,491,094, forward strand.
TTTTGCTTAAAGGGTGCATACTAATAGTTAAAGTAAATGCATAAATCTATGAGATCATTCCCTGCTTTGCACATGTAAAGTGTGTAACCTCTGAGCGGAGAAACTGGTTAATTCCACGTTAACATCTAGGCCCTGCCTGTGATGCAACACCTCCACACCAACCCAGGTACAGACATGTCTGATGCTGAATATCTAACTCTTTCCAGTGGTTTTATGACTGTTTTACAATCTTCATGCTCACTCACTGAGATGTTTTGAATTCCCATAGCAACCTGACCAACAAAACGGGTCAAAGTATTTTGAGTTAAAAAAATATTTGCAGGGCGGCTTCAATGGTTGCCTTTTGTATTCATATATTGGATTATTAAAGCATTTTTAAGTTTTTAAGCATACAGACAAAACTTCACCTGTTTTCTCTAAATAAAGACATTTTGTTGCCTGGTGTTGGGCATACAAAGGCCCCACACATCTTCCCCGCACTAAAACCAACACACCTAAAGCAAGTCCAACTAACCTACTAGTACCGCCAACAACTGTAAATTACTGCTGCCAGGAAACATCGGACTACAAACTGTTGCAACACGCTGCCATTTAGTGCCATCACAAAACCAAAATTGCACATTGCTGCTGCACTCTGAGATGATAAACTGAGGAAGCATTTCTGGTTTCCCAAGGTCCCAGAGCTTCATCAATCATATCCAGCCAAGCGTAGTTTTATTTCTGCACATTACAAGCAACACAAATGTCTGAAAAAACGCCCACTCAGGAGGGCAAAATAAGAAATGAGTTGCTATAGTGATGGGGGTGTAAGGACTGAAATGTAAACACAAGTGTGCCAGCCTTCTGTGAGGGAAATATGAGTGACCTTCCATTCTACTTGTGTGAGAAGAATGTGTGCATCTGTGTGTGCGCACATGCGTGGGTTGAAAGCAAATAGTCCTCCGTGTATCTGTTCTACTCTCGCAGATACCCTCATGTACTGACAGCAGGGAGCTACAAGATTTATTTAATGCCAAGTTCGCACAGACCTAACATCTTCAAATCTTAAAAAAAAAAAAAAAAAAAAAAAAAAGATCCTGGTGCAGGATAATATTCATGAAACTATTGCAGATTTATTTCTTCATTATTCAAAGTAATTACTAAGCTATGTACTGGAGAAAGTCTACAGACTTTAAAACAAACAAAAAACTCTGAAACTGTTTTTCAGTTATGTGTTTAGTCATGTAGACATGGTGAAGACGACTTGCTGAAGTTCAAACTTAGCATCAGAATGAGTAAGAAAGAGGATTCAAGTGATTTTGAATGTAGCACGGAGTGCTGGGATTTACACACATAACCATCTCTAGGGTTTCCACAGAATGGTCTGTGAGCAGCAGTTGTCTGGACCAGAATGTCTTGATGTCAGAGGTCAGAGGAGAATGGGCAGACTGGTTGGAGATGATAGAAAGACAACAGAAAGTAAAATCAGCACTGGTTCCAACCAAGGTCTGCAGAACAGCATCTCTGAACACACAACGCATCCAACCTTGAAGCAGATGGGCTACAGCAGCAGAAGACCACACCGAGTGTCTCCTGTCAGCTAAGAACAGGAAACTGAGGCTACAATTCACACACATTCACCAACACTGGACAATAGAAGATGGAAAAACGTTTTTTCTTAGTTTTTTTGTTATCGTTTCTTCACTTTAAATAAGCAAATAAACTAAACCAATCATTTAATAGAGAACTGGAGCCTTATCCATAACATTTGATAAATGTAACAGAAAGAACATTAATGTCTTCATTTAGTACAAATCCTGCTGAGAACAGTTTAGCCTCATGCTACATGTGACCATGTTTACCTTGGCAAATCCCTTGGCTTGTCAGTTTGTCCCTTAATAGCATGAGGAACCTTTTAAGAAAATATTAAGTACACACAGATGTGTGTGTGCTTTCAATATAGTTGTCTTAAATGCACTGAGAGTCTTAATTTGCTCTCATGGCATATTACACCAACTCACCACGCACATACCCTGATGGTGATACCTGTCCAAGGCTGATTATTAATTCCATGCCATTAAAATCACAGACTAAAAAAAAAAAAAAAAAAAAAAAAACTTATTCAAAGCCAAAGTTCTGTCCTCTGAGTACATTATATGAATGAATGGCTTCAGGCAGAGCTGAAATTGTAACTCAGTCTGTTTATCAACAGAAAATTAATGTGCCATAGTTTCTATTGCTGTTTTGTCTGGTGTTAAACTGAACAAAACCCCTTTAGGTTATTTAATTAGGAAAAACAGCATGTTTCTAGCTAGTCAGGCACTTTGACGCTGCTCAAAGCACATCATTTTCAGAGAAGATTCAAACTCAATCTATGAAAAGAAACATACAAAATAAACTTACAGCTGCTGTTCTCGTAGTCTCTGTAAATTCAGCTAAACGTAATTGTCATAAAAATTCAGACAAATCATTTAAGTTAAAGATTTTCTTGCAAGTTGGTTCCCATGACAACAACAGCTGTACTGACATATTTCACACAACTGTGCATTTTATGGAGACTCTTCTCAGAGATGACTTTCCTATTTCCCTTTAATATTGTTCGAGCATGCTCAGATCTGGTGGGAGATGGAGGGTGTGTGTGTGTGTGGGGTGTGTGTGTGTGTGTGGGGGGGGGGGGGTCTCCATGGCAATGTGAATACAAGGCTTTTTCTCTGCAGCAGCTGACTTATGCAACAAGACTGTAACCATGACGATGTTCAAGAGGTTGGGTTAGAGAAAGAAGGGGAAAGGTTCACTGTGCTTAAGTGTGCCACGTACTGAGAAAGTGCAGATATGAACCTCCAGGCATAAAATGAACACACTAAGCAGAGTCAAAGGCCTTAAAGACAACACGAGCCAAAAAAGACAGGATGGATAAGAGGGGGTCTCAGGAGTGCATCTAGTATTTCTGATGAACCAAATACCTGGTTTCAGTGCATCATCATTCAGTGCATTTAGCTGACCGGTCAATGATCACACTAAGGCTACAAGCTTACGCATCCCCTCGGGTAAATAATTTTCCTGCTTCTGCTTTTCTCATTTCTTTCTAAATAATGAAATACATATTGGAGAATTGTCTTAAACGTCTGGATGATAGAACACAAGATACCTGCAGAAGTCACTGAGCTCCGATTGACTGTGATGCAATAGTTTTATTATAAGGCTGCACCATATTAATTATTAGATTAATTACAAAAGTCTTATATAATCTTATGTACAGCTTTAACTTACTGCTCTTATGATAGATATTGGTTTCGTTTAACACATGCTCCAAGGTTTGTTTGTATAACATCCTATTTTAGCTCAGCTTGTCAGTTCAGAAACCTTCTGTTTCTCCAAACTGAGAGCGTTCTAACTGCTGTCTACTGAAAACATGACACTGACTGCTCATAAGTACTTTTCAAAATCCCTTTTAGCAACCTTACATAAGTTTCTGACCTTAAAACTCTATGTTTCTGATTTATTTTGATTGCCCACTGACATTCATTATGTACATTCCTGGAGACATCTTTGCCCTGCAGCATCCAGAGGCTGAGAAATCGCACCTCCCAAGGCAACTGCTTTTAGCTTTACAGCTCCGCGTCACACACCAGCAACTGGATATCAACACCTGAAAATGCATCACTATTGATTCAGGAAAGGAATGCAACAGGACATCAAAGGAAGAATAGAGGAAAAGAAAGAGAAAGCAACTCTTCTCCCTAATTAAAATCATCTGGTCAGCAACACAAACAGTTCATTTACACGACCATTTAAAAGTTTGGGAACAGTTTCCCCACTGGATTTAAAGGGCGTAAAATACTAATTATCATTCATACTATAATACTTAAAGGGTTTATCCTTTGATGTCTAATATGAAAAACAGAATACTGGGAGATCACTAGATACAACTCCCTTATCAGCAACTGTAAACCACTACCATCATCTGTCCATATGTCCATAGCGCCGTCCATGCCAAAAGATACGAGGTAATTAGGACTGATGGTGATGGCAGCACCACAAGACGGTGCAACACACAAACAGCTGCTCCGTCTATAGCTCCTTATGGTTGTAGTGTAGGTTGCAGCAGAGATTAAACATGTGTCCCCTGGCAGTTGGCACACATTTTTAACATACTTGCAGAGTACCTGTGTTTGTAGTGAGTCATGTCTTTTCTAACCAATGTAGTTCCAAGTTTCCAATTAGCCAATGTGCTGTTGTTTTTAGCCACGAGTTCTTCTGCATCCACATTTTTCTCGCTCTTCTCTTTACCTTCCCCCACCATGCTCACTTTATGTGCTATATCGCCCCAGCCATTAGCATCTACATGGAGCATCCAGGACAGTAAGAGTCCATTTAATTAATCATTGACATTCACAGAGCATGAATTCACAGCAAAGTTTGGAACGTCACTTCCTTAAAATATACTATAAAGGATCACTGTTAATGTATATCACGAAGGCCAATATCGCAATGAAGGTACATTTCCTGTATATTGTGCAGCCCTACATCAGACTGGCTTTTACTGGCTCAAGAGAGCTCAGAATAGGCAGGATGCTAGACAGACTCCAAAATGGCGTTCTTTAGGGGTGCCAAAGTGTCTAAATTAGCCACAATTTAATTTTCTTCTTTCCTTAAAGTGAATCAAACAACTCACACCTCAAATATTTCCCTGCAATTTGAGTGAGAGCTTCGTATTTTTTTCACTTTTGTTTACTTTGCTATATTTCAACTGCAGTGTCCGTGTAGCAACATGACCCATTATCAGTTGCTATATGGTCTGGGTTGCGACACTGTGTCACAACACATACTGTGTTATGCAGTCCTTTAACTGTCTTATGCAAAAGTGATGTGGTGTAAAAAAAAAATCCAAAAGTAGCACTTACTCAAATAACCATGAAATAAAATTTCTGAATTGTTTTGGATTGTGAAATATTCACTCCACTCATTCCGCCTTGTGTGTAGCTTTCAACTCAACTTGCCTGTCAGGTAATCTTCTGATTCTACAAACTGAGCATTCTGGCTAATAAGAAAAAGAAGAAACGCCTTCAAGTTAAGTTTTTATGAGAGCTGATAAACACTTCCAATCCGAGAGGTTTCAAAGCCAAGTTTCTGGATTTACTAACAGTAGCAAGAAACAGTTCACACAGTTATAGCCTCTTCCTTTTGTTTGTGTCCTTACAAATTAAGGACATACACACACTTTTGATGTGCACATTTGGTCGCTAAAGGATTTCCTGATTCACTGCAAACTAACCACAACAACCAGTTCAACTGAAAGTTTGCAAGAGTTTTTCCCACCTAGGCTTGCATGATTGTATGATTTTTAAATCAAGCATTACTTTTATTATTATTATTATTATTATTATTATTACTGGATGGATGGATGGCTTTATTAACCTGTTCTGGTACAAACAGGAACTTTGGTACATTTCTCCGCCCGCTACACAACATTTCAATAAAAGAGATGTGGCTAATGTAGCGGTGTGGTCATGATTATCAGAAACAGCCTGTAGGAACAAAGTTTAGTGCCTGTGGTTGTCCTCTGGGGGGTAGAACCATCTGACCCATTAACCTAAAGCCGTCAGAGTGCTGATAATAAACCAGCTTTAATGAAATTGTTTTAGCAGGTGTACCTGGGTTTAAGATGGAAGACCCGTTAAAACATGCTACTTTGGTGTAGAACAGTTTTTTTTTTTGCCCAATCTTTAGGAATATAAACATAGACTTTTACATGTTCCAAAAATGCTCAGCATAGGCCGCAGATCCCTGTTAGTAATGGACTCTGCAGAAACTTTGAGGAAGTGACTTTCAGGAAAAGACTTTTCTCTCTTTGCACTGTGCACACCGCATGCCTGTAGCTCTTCATTGTGGTGTGCAGCGTTTCATCACAGGTCAGGGTCCAGGTCTACATTAAGGTCTGGTGGTAGCTGAACAGCCACACCTGTCATAAACATTAGCTATGGTACCACCATAAAGAAGACTATCATATAAATCATTAACCCTAAGGGGAAAAATGGAGCAGAGGTGCAGTCATACACAGCTAAAGCCAGTATTTAATGAGTGATTAGTTTGTCTGCTAAAAAAAATTTAAATGATTTTTTTATAAGATTACCACTTCGTATCCTGGAGGAAACATGTGTTAATATATAAATAAATGAAACAAATACTAGTGCTGACTTTTGAGAAACAAATATATTATTTTTCTTATGTTACGACTAAAGTATACCTAATTAAATTCATGTATTAATATACCCCAAAACCCAAAGTAAATTTTACTGCACAAGTAAACGCCTCAAAAACTCTTCAGTAAGACTAAACCACACACTGTAGGACAAATAAAAGATATTTTGATAATTAACTCATAGGGCCATCTTTGTGCAGCCTAAAAATAAATGTGTCGACCGTTGCATCAGCCAGCAATGATTTCCTTTTAGTGAGCCATTAAAGTAAATACAGGCTTGCTAACTGGAGCACACTGCTTGTGCTGCAGTGTGATCCAAACACACGAACTGTGTACATATTATAATGTATAAATGCAGCTGTCCTACATAACACACTTATATATTTTATTCCTGTGCCCATAAGCCCGCCACCGCTCCTATACATAACCACTGTATGCAACTTTCAGCTCTCAAGTACTCAGCACTTGAGAGCTGAAAGTTGCATACAGCTTGAACCTCGATATCTCTGTTTGCGGTTCTTATCAGAAAGGTTTTAGATTCCAACAGCGTCCGTCTCTGCAGTCCATCACACTCAAACGCTGTTGATCTGCGTGAAAATTCTACTAATAAAACCAGATTTCCCTGAATCAGAATTATTAATACAAGAGCTTAAAGGAGAGTTATTTTTATAGCTGAGGAATTCACCTACTTGCCAATTTATTAGGTACATCTATTTAATTGCTTGTTAATACAAATCACAGCCAATCACAGGGCAATAATCAGTCATTATTTGGCTTCAGCACCTCAACTGCAAGGATTTGGAGATTTACTGTTCCTCTGATCTTAAATTATTACTGCTTTAAAAGCCTGCTAAATAAAGATATTTCAAACCTTGGATTTTTGTTTTTTTTTTAATTCCATAAATGACATGACTACTTAACCCTAATAAGTGATTTTGTTTATCTGATTCATTTTATCTTTTTACTTCTTATTCTTTACTACATGTAGGATTAAACTGACACTGTATGCAGTTAAATCATGTTTTTATTACAATCACAGAAGAAGTTTTCAATTTTAAAGAAAATTGCAAATACTCTTCAGATGGAAAGACCAAAAGTTACTTGAAAGCAGGCGTGTTTTACATGCGGAGCCATCTTTTTTGAAAACATAAAATTATGTTGTTTTTCTTTTTATCACACAAACAAAATCATATGAAACATAAGAAAAAAAAATAAAGTAGGGAGGAAGCATTTGTGACATGCAACACTATTCTACCTACATCAGCTAGACTGTAGATAAAAGTTGAGCCAAAAAGATGAGTTGTCATGATACCACGCACATGTGCTGATTTTAAGACAACTTCAAAACCTCCCAAGCAGACTCTGACCTCAAAATGTAGCCTCGAGATACAATGAAATATGTCAAACCACCTCTGTATATTACCCTTTGCATAATACTACTGCCTCATTTTTTGTCCTGTTATAAAACAGAAGAATCATCATTTCAATTGAAGGGCTTTGAGCTAATTTTATTTGGACTTTCTGAGAAATACCTGCATGCAAAAACCTGCTGTGCAACAAAAATCATCTTTTAGACCCTGCTGATCAACACAAACATCTATGCAACACAGCAACAGTGTGCATCACTGCTTTACTTGTTTAACCAGAAGCCATCATGCTTGTCTTGGCAGGCGTAAGCACCCAAATTACACAAATTACATCTCCTTCTGAATTGCACAACAGGATTTTCAGAGTGTCAAGGCTCTCATTCTCTCCCTCCCGCTCCCATTGGCTGTGGAGTGGTGGTACTGATGTCAGAGGCAGAAGGGTTGCCATGGAGACGGGTGCCACGGTGGCATTTCAAGAGGACGGCTCAGATGGCAGATTGAAGCAAAAGCATCAGAAATGGCCAGGAATCAGGCGGGTCAAGAACGTAAGATCAAGATCAGAAGGATTTGAAATCAGACGTAGGAGGCGGGCATGGAAACTAGTTTAGGGATTTGGGGTAGAAGGTGAAATGTTTGGCAATCAAAACGTGTTTATGAAAGGGTTGTCGGTGGTGGCAACAAACACGATTCTTTTTTCTTTATCTTGCAAATGGTATAGCATGTTGACACTGAGGATTATAAACTAAAACGCAAATGTTGAAATCAGTGACTATACTATAACAGTACAAGAGTATAACTTATCCTCTACAAGCAGTTACTTAATCTGCATAATGACAATTGTTGAGCATTAAAAAAGGAAAAAAAAAAAAAAAAAAAAAACCCAAAAAAAGAAAAAAACCCTAAACCATGGCATTATAGCCAGAACAAAATGCCTATCCCCAATTAATTAATCCCTCATTAATAATACTCTGGACAGGATCTTTTTTTTTTGTCCTCCCCTTTATGAAGCCAGGTAAAAAAAAAGATAAATTCAAACTGGCCCTACTCTCGTGTGACTTACTGATGCTCTGCAAGACCTTAGTATATTAACACAATTGAAAGGTTGTCAGGTGTCCAAAAGCTTTTACAGAGATAAAGCCAAATTTGGATTTTTTAAAATAGCACTCATAATAACTTTGTTTCTGGACACCTCATAAAAATTTAAAATTTTAGGCTGGAAAACTGAAAACTTTTATAAATTAAAAGCACTCAAAGAGAGCAGACTGCCGCCATACCACTGTAATTCCTTTTTTGGGATAAATAGTTATTGGTGGATTATGTTTACAGGTGAGACAAGGCACCTATATGCCCAAAATCAACTTCTCTTGCAGAGATAAATTCAGATTTTTGTTTTCCCCATTCATTATTGGGTTACCTTCACCTGTAAACTATTTAGTGACTTATTACCTTTCACAGTGGCGGCTAACGCTAAGGACTATGTGCTCTGCCGTGTGTAAACAATAATCTTTAGAATAATGTATTTCAGAAGTGCATGTAGACACGTCATATCAGATTATTACAATAATCTGATTACTCCTAGAGTTCTGATTTTGATGGTCACGTGAACGGACTTAGTGTTTTATAAAAATAGTTTTCTGATAATGTCTAATACAAAAAAAAATTGGTGTTACACGAATATCTGGAAATTAATCAATACTGAATTTAATCTAAATCAGGCTGTTGTCAGTCAAACTGATTCAGGAAATTAGTGGCAATACCGAGGAATCTTTCCGATCAATAGTTACTTTGTTATGATCGGAAAGATATGAATCCGAGCGACTGGCCATGACTTTTGGAGTCCTCCAGGGGTCAGCTCTTAGACCTCTTTTGTTCAACTTGCTCCCTTTGGGTCAGATATTACAGAACTAACATTAATTATCAGTTATGCAGACGATACACAACTTTATGTGTCTGTCACCGTACGACTGCAGCCCAATAGAATTACTGCGTCAGTGTCTGGAGCAAATAAACACCTGGATGAGGGAGAATTTTCTACAATTAATAAAGACAAAACTGAGATTATTTTGTTTGGTAGCAAAGAGAAGAGGGTCAGCATTGGAGAGTTGAAAGACTCAGATCCATCCAGATGCTGCTGCTAGTGTTTTAACCAGGACTAAGAGATCTGAACACATCACATCAGTTTTGAAATCTTTACATTGGTTTCCAGTCAACCACAGAACATATTTTAAAACGTTCTGATTGTTTATAAATCCCACAATGGTTTGGCCCAGAGTACATCTGTGGCATGTACAGAGAATATAAACCTAGCAGAGCTTTTAGATCTGAAGACTCAGGTCAGCAAGTTCAGACTAAACACGGAGAAGCAGCGTTTAGCTGTTACGCTGCAAACAAGTGGAACAAACTGCCAGTGGAGATTAAATTTTCACCAAATGTAGACATTTTTAAATCCAGGTTAAAAACCTTTTTCTCATGCGTATGCATGAAATCTGCACAATAACTTATCTTGCTTTTAATCATTTTAATGTAATTTATATTGTGAATTTATTGTGATTTTTGCTATTTGTTGCTGCCTTTTACCACTTTTAATGCTTTCTTTGCACCACCTGTAAAAAAAGCAATTTGAATTGTCTTGTACATGAAATGTGCTATACACATAAACGTGCCCATCGCTGGGTTCTGCAGCCACTGCTTGACAGGAATATCTCAGCCTTTGCAGGTGTTTCCATAACTTATGAATCCAGAGAAATATTTCTCACTGCTAGTACTCTGTTACTACAAATCTCAATTTAAACATTACTTTAATAAACAAAAACTAAATTGATTAATTACCTGGCCCTACAGTGTCAAATATAGAGAGCTGTGATTTTGTTTTACTTTTGTGAGGTGAGATAAACAAAACTAGTCATTTTTCTCTATTACTTGACAAAAAAAAGGGAAGTTTTTAGACACAAGCAATAAAATCTTTCACCATCTGCAATGGACAAAAGGAGGAAACCGACCAACAACTGCTCATCTTTTTCGATGTAAAACTTTTTATAAACCACTTCAGCAGCATTCCTTCATGATCTAACTGTTCATGTGGGCGGCTTAAAAAGGCAAAAGCACGCCACAGTAGCTTCTGAATATCATCACACAGGGTAATGCAGTGTCCTGTGATTGTGCTTACACTCTGTGCACACAAATTGATGTTTGTGTCAAGAGGCTCTGTGCACTCCCAACCTATGGAGCGTCAGTCACTGCAAAGCCTTGGGATGAGCATCCTTATCGTGAGCAAGGGGCAATTAAGACACAAAAATAGGCCTACTCTGAATATGAGGAACATCTGAAACAGACAAGTCTTACAATCAACCAGTCACCAAATATTGAAATACCCCACCATCAGGTCTCAACTTGAGGAAAGACAAATTAAAGACAAATTCTATTGAATTGTAACATTTTGAATTTTGAAAGGAGAGCTGCACTAGTTGCCTTATGATGGCTACTGGGTCATATTTATAATTAAAGTGTTTAGAATGTAGCTAAACTCAGCTCTGCTACAGTACGGCAACATATGTGAATCATTTACATCACAAGTGTTGACATAAATGTCCATATGAGCCCACATATTTTCAGTAACGACACCCAGAAGCCTAAGTCTTTAGCCAACAAGTCTGCATCTTTGACTCAATGATACCGAGTGTCCCTAACTTACATTTTTAGGAGCGCATGCAGAAAATATCGGGGCGCACACTGAAATTGCCTTGCATAGCAAATACTCATATTTCCTCTCATTTTAACTGTATTAGTGATAAATATTTAAACAATAAATTCTGAAATTACAATGTTTACAATTCACATTTTTTGTGCTGTAATTGACATAAAAATCTTATGGGCCACACTAATAAAAAAAAACAAGTAGACATAGAACTTGTCAAATTTGATATTCACTTTGTAGTTGAAGTAAAACGGCAACATGTCACCATCATCCCCCCCCATGGACATGACTTGTCCATGTAGTCCTGACAATAAACAGCTTCAGGGACTGATACTCCTCTCCAGCCACTGTTCCCGACTCCTCAGTAAGAAAAATAGCTATTGGCTCGCCTAAAAGTTGCTAGAAGTCGCTAATTAGCATAACCAGTCTAGTACATATAGTTGTAATGGATGCTGCCATAAAGAGGGATATAGTGGAAAAGGCTAAATGTTTAGAACAGCAATAAATAAATCAAATAAAAATAATTCTGTCAATATTTTCTTTATTTTTAGTTCAGTTTTTTAAGTGTATTTTGTTTCTTAATTAGGAGTCTGGAACATGTCACAACACTTAACTTTTTAAATATTTTTCTCCACACTCTTCATTAATAGACAAACAGTAGATGAAAAATTGCCACCCGGCAGGTATGAAAACAAAGTTAAACCACATCCATGTGTTAACGCTTGGCTTGCTTTGTGTTGTTGTTCCGTGTGAGGAAAAATATGGAATATGTTTCACCACCTGCAGGATAACCACCAGCTTTGTATGCTAAAGAAAGGGTAATTGCACAGTAACTGGGTAAAATTACATTAATGTTTACCTAACATAACGCTGAAAATAAATGTTATGTCGTTTTCAAAATCTCATGGATAGTTTGGCTGTTTAAACATAATCAACTTGGTGTGAAGTTTTTCTGTCGTCAGTGTGCAATGGCCTGTGGAGAGCAGATTTGATTTCATATACACTCTATCTTTTATTTTCACTGTTACAGCTGGAAGTTAAAAGCTAGCTAGATGTTTTTCCCCCAGGTTTAGATGAAAAGCTCAAAAACGCTTTTATAAAGTAGATTACAGAAAGAAGCCTCTAGAGTCCAGGTAGCTTTTTCCATCTTTTTCTATGACAGAAATTCAGAATTATGTAGTATTTATTGTGTGTGCTGTGTGATTTTACACATTTCTATCGTTGTGAAACTCATAATCATAACTGGAATATCGTGATTTCTCTGGTAATAATCGAACCAAGAAAATCTACAATTATGACATCCCTTTTCAGCTCTGCGTCAAAATAATTCTGGAGTAAAAATAATTATCTCTAGCTCCTATCAGCATTGACGGTAACATAAAATCCAGAAGCACATCCTATTTTTCAATGCCAATAGCCACTGATGACGTTTTCCTTTACATGTTTACAGTCTGTAACATGCAACATGGACACCATGAAACTGACAGCTACACATTGCAGGCGACCAGACTGGATCAATTCTACATGAATGCAAGTAGCTGGAAGGTTAACTGCATGCATTCTGGTCAAAAATAATAAACAAGCAAGATCATCTCAGAAAATTGTGCTGATTAAGAACTGTTGCCCAACACTGGCTGCAGCATAAACGGCTGCTTGTATCCTGGAAGGAAGTGGCAGTGATGCAACTCCAGTGATGTTCATTGTGACTGTCATCACACTGAGGGTAAAAGAATTACTTCTGCCAAAGAAAAGACTTCAACCAACTTGTCACAGTAGGATGTTTAAATATGATACTTTTGGTTAAAAAATATTATTGGCTTTAGCCATTGAAGAAAAAAATGCATCAGTAAACCACCAATGGTTTCTGAAAATAATCAGTTTCAGTGCTGTACTTATATCTTTCGGATTTAAAGCAGGAGTTGTCTCTGCAATGCACACTGCACCACTTTGCAGGCTGCTGCACATCAAAGCCATATGACCAACTGACTCAAAACCCACAGGTTTCATAAAGAAAACAAGACAAGCGCAAGTAGGATGAGGCACATCAACCCCTTTAGCTGCGACCACAGAGAACACTTAAAAAACACTCATTTAGAACAAAAGGTGGCCTTTCAAATGAAAGAAAGCAAACTATAAAATGCCTGAAATACTGACAACAAAAATAATCCTAAACTGCTCTCTGCAAACTAAAGAGTGTTTTTTTAGATAGACAGGAAATAGGTTAAATCTAAATCATCAGTTTCCTGGAAGGCTATAAACACATTTATGAGCATATTAGAGCAAGTTTAGGTTGCAAGGCTTTCTTCACACGTGTCCAGACGAGTCCCACATAATGCAACATTCCAGAGCTGTAGGAAACTGGTCATAACACGCCCAATGCGGAACATGCCCCTCTAATCCCCATTACTCCAAACTGACCCCTCAAATCATAAATAGGTGTTAATGAAACAGAAAATCCTATTATCACTTTGGTTATAGTGACACAGGATTGTCAAATAATCTTGATACAATCATTTAAAAGGGTTACTAAAGTATTAACCTTAATTTGAGTCACATTACTGGAAGCAGTACACAAAATAACCACTATGAGAAAGCGCCAGGTAGCAATGATGAAAACTGATGGGCTGTCTGGATGAAGGCATAATTACAAGTTGACAGGAACTGAAAGTTCATTAAAGGAAAGTTAAAAAAAAAAAGAAACATCACAGCTCTGCCCACACAGTTTGACTGGTAGGTAATCTCAAAAAAGAAAGAAAAAATGTTATGTGACATCAGCTCAAGCTGTTAGCTCAGCGGACCACATGCCATGTGTTGGCGTGAATGGTGTTTTAGTAGTGCAGGGTCCTCAATCTTACAAAAACTTGCTCAAGGAGTTTTTCTGTCTCATTTTAAACAGATCTTACACACACAAAGTCAAGCAGAAAACCAAAATTCAAATAATATCTGATGCAGTGAAGGTTTTAGTCACATGACTGGCGGTTTCTCCTTCCAGAGAAAAATCACCACTGTGCTTGTTGCAATTACCAATTACATTTTGGGATAGCAATTATTTGAGATAATAGTAATACAATTGGTATAACTATCTTCATTTACCTGAGGAAACGGCTGGGTAAAACAAACACCATTTTTCCACATCGTTTTCCATCCTTTAATGATGTAAGTTGGTTGCATGCCTGTCCTTTGTTGTGGATGTGTCATATCTGCCATGTGCAGATTTTATCTAGAAAGCCTTAAGTGCAAAGAGATATGTTTATTTAAATATTGTTTTTGTTTCTGTATTCATTTTCAATAAAGGGCTAGTATTCTTTGTAATGGCTGCAAATGAGTGCAGATCCTTATAGGCTGTTGGATCCATTTAATTTGAGTCAGGTGTGCTGGAGCAGGGAAATTTGGAAAACCTGCAGGATTGTGGCTCTCAATGACCGCCGCTGGCCACCCCTGCTCTACAGAATGTGAACAAACAAGTACAGAAGAGTTTTTTTTTAACTGAGATCACAGTGATAACAAATGTGATTGTGTGTACTGAGTTGGTTTTCCAGTTTGAAGACAAAAAGATGCTAACCAACATGCAGCGCTCTGCTGTGTGTGAATTCAAGTTATCTAAAAGCACAAATAAAACCTTCCCCAATTAAAAGAACTATACTGACGCTGTCTGACACAAGGATAAATTATGTAATAAGGTACAGTGTGCACAACATAATGCCAACTGCAAAGAAACCACAAATGTGGCTGTTTGTGCAAGATTTGTAAGATTTAACATACTTCATTGTGTAATGCTGATCAGCTATCTCATAAGACACATCTAAGCATGTGAATTTAAAATAATGGTGTTACATAAACAGACCAAATTTAACTAAAATAAGGCTTTACGTTATATGCATTAAACACTGATGTATTAATCAAGACATTGTGAGGTTTTGTCCCCTTTACTACACTCCCAAAATCTCATTTCTATATAGAAACTACTTTCTGCTAGAAATTCCTTCACATACTGCATAAAACTAGCCATGAGCATCATCAGCTACTGAAATAAATGTACAAGAAAAACCCCTTGAGATACTCCCACAATACATTTTGAGGCATATTATGCAACACCGACCAAATCTAAACAGCGTACAAGCGACCATCTGTAAGGAAGCTTTCAAATTTTAGGACAAAAATAGAAAATTTAGTGTAAGATCACAGATAAACCCACACATTTAACAATTAACTGCGACTTTAACATAAAGTAATTAATTGAATTGATTTTTTGTTTTTTGTGGAGGATTAAGCCCATTTTGTAAAAGCTACTAGAAATTATATGATTTAAATGGCTTTATATTATCTAAGTTGAGGAATCAGTATAAAAAAAACAAACAAACAAACAAACAAACAAAAACATTTTCCTATGATAATAATGAAAACACTGTTCAGTGTTGATAAACGCTAAAAGTAGCTCCATAAAGCAGACTTCCAGGTTAGGCTGGTGATCCATTTTTCTCACAAACGGACGCCGTTTTCCTTTCTTTGGCATCGGCTTGGCACTGTTGCTTGCTAGCTACAACATGACATTTAATTACTATTAACGTAAAACATGCCAGTTAGCCTAAACGGCGTTGGTGGTGGAGGAAAAAGGCGAAGAAGACACGGTGTCAGGAGTAAAAACTGCAAAAAGCTATATGAGTGAGATGAGACTTCGTGTACACTTACCACACCATCCCATAGGCACCCTCCCCGATGTAAGAGAGGTTGGTGTACCGAGGCCCGACGTCGAAGGCCTGCCCACGGACCAGCTCCGTTCCCGGTCCGGGGCTGGGGCCGCAGCCAGCAGGGGCAGACACCGCAGCTGTCGCCATTATGAAACTTGCTTTCTACAAGGCTATCGGATAAAAAAAGAGCGCAAATCGGTCCTAAAATTGTATGTTTGTGTTATTATCCGTCGCCGCTGTGACTGGAAGAAGACTGAGAGTGGGGCAGAGGCCTTCTCTACGCGTGGAGTGTTTTTCTTTCCGTTTACTTGCGTTCAGACCGACCACACCACTGCTGAGCTGTCGCAGGGAGGCAGGCAGGAGCGAACAGCCGCTGAGAGGCTGATGCTGCAGGAAATAACGGAGGCGGTCACGTGATCCTCTTTTCTGTTTTTTATTCCTGTGTTTTTTTAATACATGGATGACCAAAGCCAGTTTTAAGGCACCAGGCAAAAGTTTTAAGACAGCCTCCATTTCTTTCTATTTTGCTCCTGTTTTATTTTTAAGTCTCTTCTTCTTTCCAATTTTCTTTTTTTTTTCCAATTTCAACTGACTTATGAATCATTCTAGCATAAAAAGGGCAACTAACTTAATAGATTAATCGGTGTTGTGTGGATTTAGTAAAGACTCAGTTTAAAATTGTATCTTTACCAAACATGGATAGCATCTGAAAATGAAGTTCTTAAGGAATATGAGAAGAAAAATCCAGTCAAAGCCTGACAGGACCTGAGATATGCTTCCGAACCTTGAGATGATCCATGAACTTACTGTTCCCTTTGGTCTTATCAGAAATAGTTTCTCCATGGAGGAAGGATGGCTGTCAACAAGCCATTCTTAAGGAAGGGAAACAGGGAGATAAGGCTGAGGCATGGCAAAAACTGGACTGAAAATCACTGTAACAGCTCTGATGGAGAAATTAATCCTCTCCAGCGCCTGATCTCCAACATAATTGAAACAGCGTAAGATCGTCTTGAAAGAGAACTTTATATACGACAGCCAGCATCCGAAGATGAGCTTTGGAAAGCCCTTCAAGAAGCCCAGAGAGGTATTCCTGCAAACTACTTAAAGAAATGAGGAGAAACCTTGTCTAAGGGTTCAGACTGTGTTGAGGAAAAAGTTTGGTCATACCCAATATTAACTTTCAAGCTATACTGCATTACCATATATGTCTGTACTTTTCAATAAATTGCTGCACATATAGTTTCAGTAGCAATAAAGAAATGAAGAGTGGCTGAGTGGCACAACACTGTCTCTCACTTTCTTTTCTTTTAGGATTTGGGAGGTACAACAAACACTTTAATTCCTCAAGCTCCTCATTTACATAATTTCTACATACTGTATGTACACATTTTTACATAACAACCTCTCTGATTTTGTTAATTTGTGGCCAGATTTATAAATGCATTACATAACAGACCATAATGTGGTTACTAGGGCACTAGTCCTAACCTTTCAAACATTTCCAGGCACACAAAGCAACATAAATGAGATGCATGAGGAACAGGTGCCTCTTGAGACTACAGCCACAGAACATTTGAGCTCTGCAACCATTTTATGAATGGGCTGCATCTTTTGTTTTCCATTAACCTCAATCTGGCTCCAGTAAAACCAGTCCAGCCTGTTCAGCCTAAGCAACAATCAGAAACCCCAATAACCCTTTTATCATCAATGATTACACAACAAAATACATCTTATTGTCACATGTTATCAGTCTTCAAAGATGTAGCGCACACTATACCATGACATAAAATAAACGGTTGGGGTGTGGAAAGTCTGAGGCATGATATATGAAGTATTATAACCTTTAGTTTACATAGGTTAAGGAAGAATGAACAATAATAATGAAGGTTTGGGACCTGCATTGTCATTGTAGTAATGATAAACACAGTCCTCTATTGTTGTGTGTGTTCAAGGTTATGGAACCTTATTGTCTTTTCTCAGTTCTAACATTTATAACAATAATAATAAAAATAAAAGTCACCCGGTCCTTGCCAGGTCTCAAAATTAGTTAGACACAACCTCAAATGAATTAACATATTACACTGTGTCATTATTTGCTGAACAAAAAGAAGCCAAAAGGCAGAAGCAGCAAATATGTCCTTACTGCTTCAGTGAAGCAAGAAGGAATTCTGAGGAACAGAAAGACAACAGATCATGTTTGCTGAAGGTCACCCAAATTAACATTGTATTGTTGACACTGCTAAAACAGGTTCAGAATCCATAGTTTTCTCTGGACCCCTGCCAAATATAACCAGTCATGACATGTTTAGTCCAGAAAACATTGTGGCCAACTAATCTTAGCACAAAACATAAGGAAATGAATGTTTGGTTGGATTATTTCTTTATTGTATGAATGCTACGTGTCAATAAGTTGACAATGCTCTCACACAAAGTAGGATTTATTAGAGACTACCTGCAGAATTTGGGAGTAGAGGGGATGGATGACCTCCCTCCAGTCCTGACCTGATCTCCATTGTGCACTCATGGGATCAGCTTGGGCGTAATGTCCAAACTACTCTTGGCAAAACAAAGCAGGAAATCTACAATAGATCTGCTGAAAAACAATAGAATCAAGGCGTTGCAATGATCCAAAGTCCAGACCTCAACCTGATGGAAGCGCTGTGGAAGAATCCTAAGAGGGCTGTAACATAAAGAAATCCTACAAACCTCAAAGACCTACAGCAAGTCCAAACAGTGATTCAAGACACTTCCTCAATAATTTGAGAAACTGTTCACTTGATATAGAAAACATTTCAAAGTATTGCTGTTACAGGTGATTCTCCGAGTTGTTTGTGGGGTGTAGGTGACTTAGTTTTTCCAACAAAAAATTTGCATTGAATACAATCCCAAGTCCAGACCTGGATCTCATTCAGGATGAAATGGCAACAATCATCATTTGCAATTTATTTCTTTTCAAATGTTCAAACAGAAAACAAGATTTGATAAAAATTAAAATGAAAATTAATCCATAAATATTTTTATTTGGTAATTTTAGGTTTATATGTTCCCCACTGGATAATAAAGTAGGTGGTTCTCATATGGAACTGTATCTATTTGGCTGAATCTACTACAACTAAGAAGTACTCAGAGGGTGCATATCTCTGCCAAGCCATTAATAAAAATAAAAATCTAATCACTTCTTCCTTATTCCATTTCTGAGATGTCCTGAAAGTTTAATCAATATCTGTCCATAACTTCTTGAGTTATGTTGCTAACAGACATACAGACAAACCAACATCACCAAATACATGACCTCCAGTTACCAGTATTTTCAGACTGGTTACCTCCTGGAGGTAACCAGTCTGAAAATGAACAGTGAGTGTGTTTTAACCACAGAGCAGAAACTTAATCATTTTCTTGGATGTGAAATAGAAGTGGATGAGCAGGAGAAGAGAAAAACTGCTCATCTGACTGACTGCTGCTTGATAACATCCACACCTATAGGTGGCAGTGTGGGTGAAAGCCTGAGAGAGGAAGCACACTGTCAAGTTGGAAGAAGTTCGTGATAACATCTTTTCCTTTACAAGCTTCTCGTTAAAATGTGCTTAAACTTGTAGTTTACAAGCAGATTGACTGATTGAAAGAGGAAGAAGAAAATGAAAAACAAAAAAAAGTAATGTATCTTTGACCATGAGCTACTTTTAATTGAAAGTTAAATTACATTTACTGATAGAGAAGTAACTGAAAAAATATTCACTGTGGGTTTGCCCTCATACAAAGCAAAATGCTTAATGTTTCTAATCTGATTTTCACTTGCTGCAGATGAAAATCACCAGAGAACCATTACTTCTCTCCAGCTTCTCTCCAGTGACACCAAGAACTGAAGCAGTTCTGGAGGAGAAAGGCAGTCCAACCCGGTCCTAGCAAGGTGGAAATGATCAAGTTGCCGTTACAACTGATATTATTATGAAAACAAAACCGGATACAGAAATCATTCTGCCACTAACTCGACCAAAGCTCGTGCGCTGCCCTTGACTGTCACTGACGCACGTGAACACTTGCTAAGATGTGGAGCCGTTTGCTAGCATCATAAACCCTGTTAAATTCCGGGCAGCTGAACTGTTGATACATAACCGTGTTGACCTCTGTTTATCAGCTTCCAGCACGATTCGGATAAAATGTCCGGTACCGGTAAATCTCTGTTGTTTTTGCTGCGGCGGGGTGTTTCAGCAACACGGCTAACATTACCGACAGTGATCAAAACAAGAAGCTGCGTACCGTCCATCAGATGCGGCTTCGTTCAGCAGCGGAGCTGGACCTCAGCGACCCGGACGGTCTGTCCCCGGGCTCTCTGTCAGCTTCAGGCCGCAGTGAGAAGCAGCCAGCTCGGCTTCTGCACCAAGGTTTCTACACGTCTGGTGATAGCATGCTGATAGATAACTGACCAAAGCTAGAAGAAAGTTCTAGGATCATTTTTATTTTTACAATGATTCAGTCTCTGTTAGCATCATATTGTAGTTGTATTGTGTACTTACACTTCTGTTAATAGTTTACACTCTTAATTAATGTTGTACGGAGGTAATTTCAGGTATTTAACTGAATATTCCCAGTTCTTGTACCCCACCTCTTGCCTGTTAATTGCTGGGATAGGCTCTTATTAATTGGTGGGAATTCTCACTTTTTATTGCTCAGTGCTACTAATTCAATGCAGGTTATATCTGAATATTAATGTTTTACCAGACAGAAACGCCTTGTGAGGATGAATACCCACCACTGCCGGCCTACCAGTCGGTTTCAGAGACCACCAAGGATGTGTACATAGTGCAGGTGAAAGGTCTACCCTGGTCATGCACATCACAAGACCTCCTACAGTTCTTTTCAGGTGACAGTCTGCAGAAACATTTTTTATTTATCTCTGTCAAATATCAGACAGAAACACTTTTTTTAAAAGGTAGAGACTTTCATGTAAAAAAAATGCTGTTCTTCAGAGTGTAGGATTCATGATGGGGAGAAGGGGATCCATCTGACAGTGGACAAACTGGGAAGGCCATCAGGACAAGCCTTCATCGAGATGGAGCATGAGGACGACGTCAGAAAAGCTCTGGAGAAGCACCGGCAGTACCTCGGTCCACGTTATGTTGAAGGTACGACTGACTGTGGCTCTTGTCAGCTATATTTAGAGCTGTGTCTGCAGCCTGCAGTCCTCTGTAGAAGGATACTGATCTTTTTCAAAAAGCTTACAAAGGACACAACATGAGTTTGTACAAACATATAAAACAAAGACAAACATCTAATAATTTAGGTGTGCAACAACGTATATCATTATATTATTGAAGGTAAAAGAAGCCAGAAGGTAAAACAGCAGCAATAGAAACACGTATGCAAGCGATAACACTTTTTCAAATCATATCCAGACTCAAAACCATAGCAACAATAAAATCAGTAATAATAATAACAACAATCATTAATAACCTAGACCCTGCCTGGCAGGATCTAGTTAAGCAAGCTCAAGTAATCAGCTTAGGTGGGTGCCACACCGCCCATAGCAAGCCAAACCGCCCCACTCAAACCTCCATAACCCATTCCCACCAGCATGTCACACTGAACCTATGGCTAGATTTGATTGCGTTAACTGTGGCGGATTCTCTCCAGACTAGTGTGCCGCATTAAAAACTCTGGTCAGTGGGCGGTCTTGTCTTGTAGTGGGCAGGCGTTCAAACAGGGGCTCTGCTGGGGCACCTGCTCTGCCAGAGGACCCTCACTACGTTCCCGATCTTCCCATTTTTATTCAGTTTGTCTAATTTTCTTTGAATGTGTTAATTTATTTAATTTTCTTTCATATGTTTGTAGCTATGTATGAGTGGTCCTGCTAATGTAATGTATTAAAATAGGTGCGGCAGTGTCGGGCAGATATACAGGTGAGACATGTACGAGCACCCGGAGGCGAGAAAGGGCACCTCGGGCCTCCAAAGGGTGATACCACATCCAACCTGTAGTCCATCTTCTTTCTTACTGTATGAGGGGATGAGCCTCAAATAATAGGAATGCTGGTTGAGGCGGCAGATAAGTGCCTTGATTCTCTGACCGGAATCTTAGTCCATAATCTGCCTCCTCAACCAGCATTCCTATTATTTGAGGCTCATCCCCTCATACACTTACCCCCCTCTTTTTTTTTTTCCTCATATTTTCTCATAACAGATGTGAGTTAGAAATAAAGCAATTCAGCTGGTTAAATTATTTATGAATGCAGTCCAGGTATTAAATGTTTCACTTTTATTTCTAAATGAATCAGATGTTTTTTTCCTTTGATTTTTGATCCATTAGAAGAATTATCCACTGGGTGATGTTGAAATTATTTTTTGAGTTCCTGTTTAAGAGGATTGTTTTCTTGGTGAGGGTTAGGGCTATCACAAGACTAGTTTCTTTATTTTTTTCCCTTTGTTTTGTTGATAAGTCACCTAGAATACAAAGTTCTGGGGATAAAGAGATACTGTAGTTTAATACTGGTGATAAAGTAACTTGTGTACAGTGCCAGGTGACATGCAAAGCATAATGATCACTATCCCAGCTCTCCACTATTTGTTTTAGTTCAGGAAGTGAACAAATGAGAGCCTCTGCCTTTATTTATATTTATTTATTTATTTATTTATAATAATAATTTCTCCTTCATTGATCCCAATTGGAAAATTAAGCTGTGTATTTTACTAATCTTTAGATTTTACTAGCGAGCAGAGAGCTGCCACGTTTCAGCGTCCAAGGAGCATTTGGGATGTGAAGAGCCTTGTCCATGTGCCCAGAGTGGTTCACTGGACTTGAAGCACCTCTGTAGCTACTAGGTTACCACTTCCCCCGAGAACATCATAAAGCTGGATGTCAGAAATGACATGATGAAATTTCAGCATTGTTGCAGAAATTCACATAAAATGTAGGTTTATACAGTTTACTTAACAAAATCAAAGGTCATTGCTAAAAAAGAAAAACTGTCTAATATCTAATCATTTTACTAAAATAACTTTTATGTTTTTATTCTCTTAGGACAGGGAAAAGCAACTCGAGAGCTGCAGTCCTGCAAGTTTGAGCTGTTTCCTTGCTTCAGCCCACCTGATTCAAATGAATGAGCCACTGAGGAGAAAGTCGTAAGCTGTTGGAGCCATTTAATTTGAGTCAGGTAGAGCAGGGAAACATCTAAAACCTGCAGGGCTGTGGCTTTTTAGGACTGGAGTTGCCTACCCCTGTTTTAGAATGAGCCATTTACATCAACTTGCTGTGGGTCCACTTTAATGGCAGCTGGCTGAATTTTTACTATGGTGTCCCCGAATGGACAAACAACTCTGTGTGTAAAGTGAGACCCCTCTGAACTTTAAAACAATACCGGCTTCGATGGGTGCCAGAACACTGTTTAAGTAACTCCTTAAAAGCACATAGAAGAAGACAGTACACATGAAAACAGTGTTATAGTAGTTACCTGTAGAGAGGCCACCAGATTCACTCACACATGAAAACATGCTCAGTTTATGTTGGGATTGTGTACTCGGCTGCAGCAGCACACAAAAAAGCCAATTAGCTAACGGGTTTTCAGTCTACATTTCCTGGCTTGGAGGCAATGCAGGGATGAATGCACCACAGAGCACACTGGACTTCTGCAGAAGCTTTTTCAGGTTATGAGGTTTTGGTTGACTGGCTTTGATATAAAGAGCAGTAGCATGGCCTTCTTTAAGTCTTTAAATCCCATTAGGAGCTAAAATTTCCGAGAAATCAATTAGTTGGAGTATTGGAAGCAGCATATTTTTTCTAAAATACTTGCACTCCAAATGAAAGCGAGAAACATTTTGAGTATGTGTTTTGGTGGAAATGCATTTTCATTTGTGTAAAATTTCATTGTCTTAAAATGAGCAGCTCGTTTACAGAGACAGCAGCTGTTGCACATTTGTCATGCTGCAGCATCTAGAAGGAGGAAACTGCATTGGTGGTTTCATTGATTTGGGTTAGATGTTGCTACATCTTTTACGCAGGACTTCTTCCATCTGGTACCAGTGTGGCTTTTTGTGGAGGTTTAATTTAGTTGCTTTTTTGTTTCTAGGATCTCGAGATGATTGATGTATGTTTTCTTTAATAAAAGACATTCTCTTGGAAAATATTCCTCTGATAAACCAAGGTACTCTGTAGGCATACAACACTGACATGAGTCCATTTGAATCATGAAAACCAAATATTCATGTTCCGTTTTCAGTGTTTGAAGTGACGAACACCATTGCTGAAACCATACTGAAGACCACCGTCCAGGCTCCAGCAGACGACGGGGTGGTGATGCTCAGAGGGCTCCCCTTCTCCTGCACCGAGGACGACATTGCCCACTTCTTTTCAGGTATACTACCTGTGTAGTAGCAAAAATCTTACTTACTATAAGAAAACAACGTAACAGTTCTCTTTTCCCAAAGTGAACAAATTGTTCTCTCTGGAATGACTTGTTATTAATTCTGTGTGATCATCTGTTATTGTCAGCAAATGAGGGAAATGAATGAGGGAAAATGCTGTATGCTTTACAGACCTCCTGTGTTGTGTTTGTGCAGGTCTGGATATAGTGGAGAATGGGATCACCATCGTCGCAGACTTCAGAGGAAGAAATTCTGGAGAAGCTTATGTTCGGTTTTCCTCTCAGGAAGCAGCTGATAAAGCTTTGCAGAAAGACAGAGAGCTAATAGGACACAGGTAAGATGCTGTGCTTACAATCTTGCTCACAATATCTCAGGAGATAAATCAAAATAAAATAAATTTATTTTTATTTAATCTGAATATCTTAATTTATATATATATATATATATTCATTCATTCATTCATTCTCTGTACTGCTTAGTCCATTAAGGGTCGCAAGTAAGCTGGAGCCTATCCCAGCATTAACAGGTGAGAGGCAGGGTACACCCTGAACAGTTCACCAGTCCATCACAGGTCCAACACATAGGGGACAAATGACCATTCACACTCGCACACACTCCTAGGGAGAATTTAGATCGATTAACCTAACATGCATGTCTTTGAACGGTGGGGGGAAGCTGGAGTACCCGGAGAGGTTCGAGGTTCGAACCTCCCCCAGCCCAGCCCAGGTGGGTCTCTGGGGTCCCCCTCTGGAGTCAGGCCTGGAGATGGGGCATGGAGGGGAGCTCTTGGTGGTCGGTCCTTTGTCCATGGGGCTGGGGTTGGGCTCAGCCCGAAAGGGAGGAGAGAAAAGTAATGGCAGTAAATCAGAATAGTTTCTGGTGAGGGTTTGACTCCGCCAAGGCTGCCCTTTGTCACAGATTCTGTTCCTAACTTTTATGGACAGAATTTCTAGGCGCAGCCGAGGTGTTGAGGGGCTCAGAGTAGAGTCGCTGCTCCTCCACATCGACAGGAGCCAGATGAGGTGGCTCAGGCATCTGGTCAGGATGCCTCCTGGACACCTCCCTGGGGATGAGCTGGTGAATGTGGCCGGGGAGAGGGAAGTCTGAGTTTCCCTGTTTAGGCTGCTGCCCCTGCAGCCCGAATCCGGATAAGCAACAGATAATGGATGGATGGATGGATGAATGGATGGATATAATCGACTATATACTAATCCTGAAATGTAGCTTGAGCTTCTCCTTCTCCTGGTGTTTATACAGTTTGGTTGTTCTTGTGCTGCTTGTGATGTCTGCAGGTATATTGAGGTATTTCCCAGCAAAATTGATGAGATACGTTCTAAGTGGAGGAGGAAGACCAATCAAGATTCTTCTCATTTGGCGAACAGGAGGACAGTCTCGGCCTCACAGACCAACCACAGAACCGGTGAGGGAATTTCAGGATTATTTTTATTTAATAATTTATTTACTAAACTGTTTATCTTTAAATATTAAATAGGTAAAAATGCAAAAATTGATGATGATGTTAATGATTGTCTCCTGCATCAGTCTCCACTAAAAGCTCAGATGTGCCGATGCACTACGTCCACATGAGGGGTCTTCCTTTCCAGGTTTCTGGTGAAGACATTGTGAAGGTAACAAAACCAAAAATAGATGAACATGTCAGATGTTACACATAATGTTATTACAGCTTGTTTGTTCTCTTGCAGTTCTTCTTTCCTCTAGCTGTGTCCAAAATCCTGCTGGAATGTGGACCTGACGGGAGGTCGAGCGGAGAGGCTGACGTTTACTTCCGCTGCCACTCAGACGCCGTGGCTGCCATGTCCAGAGACCGGATGAACATGGGTACATGAGCAAAAATAACTGTCCTTTTACATTAATAATAAACTAAGACTTATGGACTCGACACACGGAGGGCGACCAATGACAGCGACAGGCGAAACTCATCGCCACCCAGGTGAAACCGAACACATGGCTGCTCTTTTATTTACATCTCTATTACCTTTGGGTAAAGTATGGGAAAGTCAGACACAGAAAATGATCTGTTCTTCAATGTTGAAAGTATTTGCAGACTTCGCTGTCTAGCTGCTCTCATTAGTGAAAGCCACTGGCTGGTTGGTTGTAGTACTATGTAACGGTGATAAAAACTGAACATTTTTCTATTTCTTGTGTCGCGCTGCAAGCCCCCGTGTGCACGTCTACGGGAACGCGCGCAACATTTCACATACATGAATGTCGCCTGTCGCTTAGCTGGAGGAGGGCAGCGATTTTTGCCTTATCACGCAAGTTCCATAGCAAATGACTGGAGAAGGAATGACGTCACCTCCCGTGTGTCAAGCCCATTACAGCCAGCTGGTGGTTGATTAGATGCTTTTACATTTAGGTATTTTAAACTCTTTATGAGACCAGACCTTTCAGGTATGAACCTGTTGTAAATCTTTTCTGTTTGATCAATGACATTCCAGGATTTTTCTTAATGATTGATTCTGCTTTCATTTGTAGGACATAGATACATCGAGTTATTTCTGAACTCTCTACCAGACTGATGGGAAGAAGCACTTCATCACACACAGAAGGTCGCAAGATCTTAACAAAAAACTAAATTCTAAATGTTTGATCTGTTAAGCTTTGTCATAAATAATACAGAATTATTCATTTAAATTATCTTTTGTATTTTTATTAGATATTAATTATTATTATTATTATTATTGTTATTATTATTATTATTATTATTATTATTATTATTATTACAGATGCTCTAAGTCCAGCAGGTGGGAAGTTACTGAATGTCATACTGTATTTATTCTCTTTTGCAGGTGAATGTTGACACACAGATACCTAACCACGCAGGATTATGTTACTTATTCTTCAAACAATAAAATAAATATGAATTAATAAACATTCCTGGTGTCAAAGAAACAGTCTCTTTTGTCTTGATTTAATAGAATTTATTAGTTTGTTCTACTGAGTCATGTTTTTCTGAGGGTAACATGTTGAGACCTTACGGTTCCTGTCATGTCACAAGTCTGATATCAGCCTAAAATGCCCTATTTTGGTGTAAACGTGGAACACAAAGTGGGAGGAATTAGACACATAAATATGTGATGTAAAATGAAGTATTTCATATTTTTCTTTATAAGTTAACAAATTGTTGACACTGAACTTAGCTTTCTGCAAAAGGAACAGCCTCGACACATTTAGCCGTGCTTCCGGTTTCTAACAGAACTTTGCTGTTTAAGTGGGAAACATGACATAACGAGTCTAAATTCAGCAAAGAGCTTTGTTTAATCTTTGTTCAAATCCGGGCTAGAGTTCAGTTTGTACACTGAAAAGTCATTTTATTAGGTATAATTATCATCTGATTTCTATTCTTTCAACTGTTTCCAAATTACTTTAAAAAAACATTATGCAATCAAATAATGGATCATCTGGAAGCTCATAACCTGCTCAGTGACTACCAGCATGGCTTTCAGCCTCTGCGGCCCACTGTCAGCTCTGCTGCTATTCACTAAATATATATGTACTTCTCTCAACAAGGCATATTCCTGGAGCTGTATACACAGACATTTAGGAAGGCCTTTGATACAGTCCATCACCAAATTCTCTTAAATAAACTTATGTCATTTGATTTTAAACGTCTGCAATAGACATGTTCACCTCCTACTTAAGTGGCAGAACCCAGGTTGTTAAAACTGGTTCAGGAACATCAGAGCCACTTGAGTGTTCAAAAGGTGTTTCTCAGGGCACTGTCTTGGTCCCCCTACTTTTCCTATTGTACAGTATATTAATGACCTTCCCCATGTACTCAGTCATTCTAGCTTGTATGCAGATGACACTTATTTTTGTATCTGGTCCAAATACTGACACAATTAACCATAAACTTAATGAAGATCTGCAGTCCTTACATGGGTGGCTGCAAAACAACAGCACAACGCAGTATTTTAGTTAGTACATTGTAAAACCGTTGTCTGGAATTGTTGAATGTTGTCAATTTGGCCAAATACCGATCCCAGGCCTCCTTGATAAACTTGTCCTTGTACGGCATCCTCTCATCATTCTTCTTTTTCTCCATACTGGTGACTGAGTAAACGGTTTTAAAATTCACTACTAACTAAAATACTGCTTGTTGTGTTGCTTGTTAATATCCGAGATGCAACCAGCATGGCGCACAGGGGGGCGTGTTGGCTAATTAGGTCACGTGTCTGACAGACCGATGGAGCTCTGATACTACATTTCTACCTCCAACCTCATCGCTGGACATAACAAGCTACCTCGTTTATGGTATCAGTGCTTACACGTATGAACAGTTCAGAAACTACAAATCTCTGGAAGCTCACGAACATTTCAGGAATGTCTGGGTGCAGGATCTGTTCACATTTCCACCGCAGGACTGCACAACACAGTCTCACTGCAAAGGCAAGCTCCCCTGCTGTTAGTGAAGTTATGATGCTGGTTAGGGTTACTTTACTTGTTTTGTCTGATTTTCTTTACTTATTTAAACTGAGCATAAATGATTAATATACATTACAATGTTGCAAAAGAAACCACTTCATATTTATGTTACATAACTCAGAAAAAGTGTTAAATGATCTAATAATCCTACATATACCATCTGTCAGAGTTAAACTTCTGATATTTATCCAGAAAAAAACACAAACAGCCATTTCAGATATTTTCAATAAAGTTTGAAAAACATGGAACATTAACACAGCACTTCCTATTTAACCATTACTACCAGTTAAACCATTACTTCCAGCTGACAGCATGCTCTTTTCAGTGTTTTATCACAAAACCCAGATCGGACAGGTGTCTCACGAGAATATGCGTCCTGGCCTCCCTCTACAAATGTGCCAGCAGCAGCCAGTCATCCAGGTATGTGGCCAAGCAGATGCCCTGCCGCCTCAGCGGAGCTATTGCTATCTCCGTGCACCACATGAACACCCACTGACTCAGAGACCAAGAGGAAGCACTTGGTGCTCGTAGCAGATCCCCTGGAAAGCGAATTTCAGGAATTTCCTGTAGGAAGGATATATAGGGATGTAGTCCATGCTTTCATCTTTAGTCGGCTTGATTATTGTAACAGTGTCTTCACAGGTCTACCTAAAAAATCAATTAAACACCTGCAGCTGATTCAGAACTCTGCTGCTCAAGACCAAGAAAGTGGACCATATCAGTCCAGCTCTGAGTTCTTTACACTGGCTGCCTGTTCGTCAGAGAATAGACTTTAAAGTTCTGCTGCTGGTCTATAAAGCTCTGAATGGTTTAGGACCAAAATACATCAGTGACCTTTTGACCCAGTATGAACCTACCAGAATCCTCAGGTCATCTGGATCCAGTTTCTTATCAGTTCCCAGAGTAAAAACCAGACATGGAGAAGCTGCATTCAGTTTCTATGCTCCACATGTCTGGAACAAACTCCCAGAAAGCCTCAGATCAGCTGAAACCCTCAGTTTGTTTAAATCAAGGTTGAAGACCCACCTGTTCTCTGCTGCATTTCAGTAGTTCTTACTAGGAGTCCAGATCTTTATCTAGTTCTTTTACGATGAAATCTTAACTTTATTTCTTTATCTGAGCTTTTTCTTTCTGTTTTTATGTAATCAATTTTATCTTTTTTAATCTTTGTTTTTCTAATGCACTTGTATTTTTTTCTGCACCTTGCTGTAATGCTTTTGTTTTGTGTAAAGCACTTTATATTGTCTTGTACATGAAATGTGCTATACAAACAAATTTGCCTTGCCTTGGGATGTGGAAATACGCATCCCTCAGGTTGACAGAAGTGAACCAATCGGTCCGTTGAACAAGACGCCGTACAGCTATGACCACTGATGTGTTGTATGTTCGCCAATGTTTCTGCAGAGCAGGAACCTGCTGAAAATCAGTTTTTTTGAGTCAGGCCCAATTGCGATCCATCCATCCATCAATGCTTGTTAACACTTATCTAATTAGCCAATCACATGGCAGCAACACAATGCATTTAGTCAAGTTCAGATTCAGAAAACTTTATCCCATATGGGCAATTCATTTGCAGCTTACTACAAACACCAGTCTACATTGAAAGTGCAATGTGTAAGACATAATCAGTATATAATACCCATGGTATCGCTGGACAAATCAATACATTAAATAATCAACAATAAATACCAGTACAAGCTAAGACACCTGTTAGCTCAGCTAACATAACGTAATGACAAAAATAATGTTATTTAAAATGACAGCTGAAGGATCAAAAGATGGTCAACTTCTCTCCCCATTTATTACTGGGTCAGGCTTTTAAGGGTTAACTGGGGTCATCTGCTACCTTGTGATTGGTAGTTTTTGGTAGAGATGCATGATACCGATACCATTACCAGGTATCAGTCTGATGCTATGTGTGTGGACAAGTACTTGGTATTCATATGTTCCAGTACAACAGAACCTGATTCTAATATGAAAAACCAGGTTCTTGTAAAGAGATTCATCTTTGGAATGAATGCATTCAGTTATTAAAAACACACACAACAAAGTTATTACTCATACCATATTAAAAATCCAAATTTGTCATCTGTTTTGGGGCATACAAGTGCCTTGTTACAACTGTGATCATAATCCACTAAAAACCACTTTATCCTCCTTATCAATGAAGAGTCTGATAGTTTTAAGCCTTATATTTAGAGGATGGTCGCGGGAAGACACATTTAAAATTTCACACAATTAACTCATGAAATCCTGCAAATGGATTAGAATAAACAGTCGTACACTGTTAAAATCTGGTAAAAGTTTATTGCTGATCTAAGGAGCAGTTTCATCTCACACAGTAATGAGCTCAACGAGACAGATGTTAAACATAAACACAGCAGCTGCACCGTCAATCCTGCCAGCAGAGCATCTCTGTGATTTCAAGTTCATCCAGAGAAGACTAAATGTTCAAAGATCCAAATTATATATATTTTACACCCCTTTATTAATGCCACTTCTAACTGATGCAGATTAGCAACAGAAAAAAAAATCAGCTTTGTAAAGTTCCAGCCTTATGATTAATTAGTAAAACATGCCATCAAATAAGCATAGCTGAGCATAAAACCGGCACACAGAGAAACTAAATCTTATCAGGCATTTGTTGAAAGCATGCAAACGGAAAGTGCAACAACCTTTCTTGTATCTGATCAGCTCAACTCGGTGGAGTTTGTTTTAACCTTAAACTGCGTTTCCCTTTTTCTGTGCAGCTCCAACACGTAAGCTGGAGTTTTGGTGACTTAAGAACTTGCTGTTCTTTTCTCTCAACTTTAAACAATTTTAAACAGGTTTTTGCTGCATTTTGGTTGCTGAAAACAAAGTCTGGCTAGCTGCTAGTTGCTATGCTAAGCTAAGTCATGAGCGGTGGAACAATTTTCTCCTCCAACTCTGTCAGTTCTTCTGTATCTGATGATGTGTGCATCAAATACTAATACCGTGATACAACACTAGATATAAAGCTCAAAGTACTAGGATTTAAATGGTTGTAACAATATAATACGACTTAAATATTTACCTTAAATTCTGCTTAACATGCTTAGTTTTCTGACTGAGAAATAAAACCAGTAATTTATTCATATTTATTGATTAAAAAGCTTTTTAACATACAGTTTTCACCAAAATACTGAAACTTTTAACAGGATTGTTTTTGGTATATAGAATTTGTCATGGTCGATTCTGTGAGAATTTCCCTGAACACGATGCCAGTTTGAGTACAAAAGTGTAAAAAAAAGATTACTATATCTGCATAGAAGCTCAAAATACTGACTCTATAATCCAGTTTTTCCATGTTTTATCCTTTAAAACGGAGCTTAAAATAACTGTTTCTAAACTTGCCAATGACTGAGATGATTCAAACTGCCTTTGTTTTTGGTATAGAAGAGCAGGTTTTTTACTTGTAGCGCCACATGGCAGCTAAATTTACTGATAAATACTCAGTGAATCAGTAAAGGCTGCAGCTCAGCTCCTCTCAGTTCCAAGCTTGTAGAATCTCTCACAACGTTTCAAGTCATGAAGTCAGAAAGTGCTTTGTTTCATAAATCAGATCAATGCTTCTTTGTCCAAAGTGTCTCATCATCATCATCATCATCATCATGAGGGTTCATGTTGGTGTGGAGGCGTACTGCTGGAGTAACTGTGAGTAGCAGGAAGTGCACACCGTCTCTGGGAGGATGGAGGAAGGCAGCGGCAGCTCGTTGGAGACGCAGCCCTCGCAGAAAACGCCGCTGCAGTTCTTACACTGTCTCTGAAAAGGAAATAAATCCATAATTATTCCCTAAATCTCTGGTGCAGTTCATCCAAAAGGGAAATATGTCATCTTACTAATGGGGTGCTAAAGAGAGCAGCGACTTAAATCTATGTCATGAATGGAAGTTTTGCAGCTCTGTGGTTCAGGTTAACTCTGCACAGGAAAATAAAAAGCTGCATAAAACAACAAATGAGAGACTAGTTGAAGGAGTCTGATTTTAGTCTTGATGCATTTTTGGTGAATTTCATCACTATGCAAATACCAGCGTGATGTTTTTGCCCAGAACAACTGGAGGTTTAACTCCACAGCATCACACAAAGAAAGAAAAAAAATGTCCATTTTAATGGCATAAAAACAGAAGAGAAGGAGCCATTAATGCTGAAGGATATGCAGGTTTTGGAGTGACATATGCTGCCATCTGTATTCCTGTTTGGATTGTTCATGAACATGATCTAAATACGTAGTTGGGAAGAGGGGGGTGTCTTGTTTCGGATCTTCAGTGTTGCATCCCTGCTTTTAGATCTCGGCCTCCTCAGATCAAGATGTCCAGTACGCTCTGAGGTGGTTCGAAACGAAGCATGAAGAGGTCAGGATGAAAGTCCATCTGAGGCCGTGGTTCTCAACTGGAAAAGGGTGGAGCACTCGCTACATGTGGTGAGTGAGTCTTTGCCTCAGGCAGAGGAGTTTAAGTACCTCTGGACTTAGGATGGTTCTTACTAGGAGTCCAGGACAGATGGACTGGGGCTTCACCAGGACTAATGAGGGATCTGAAGGACCAGTGCGTTGTTGTGAAGACAGAGCTAAAGCCTGTTTTTTAATCTTATGAGATTTTTTATCTGGTGGAGACCTCACACGTGAAGATAAAACATCAGGCATTTAACAGTTTTGATCGTACTGTGTGTGGTGTGCTCCGATAATCTCATCACAGAACAACACACACATAACGATGCTGTCCCGCAACTCATCTACAATCTAGCCCTCCGAGCCAGACATCTCGTGACCAAACGTGATCTAACAAAACCGTAGAAGAAGAAACATAGTAACAACCGGAAAACACAACACACAGCACGGAGGAGGATATATAGGTGACAAAAAAGAGATTGTGGATACATGTGGCGGAAATGATGCTGGTTGGGCTCAGGTGGAGAGATCAGGTGAGGACTTCACACATATTTATTTATTTATTTTGTTTGTTTTCACTCTGTAGCACTTTGAGATTGCTGAAATGTAAAGGGAAAAACAAAATTTATTATTGTTCATCTGGAGGGAACGTGGCATAGAGCTGCTGGTCCTCCGTATTTGAAGGAGCTAGCTGCAGTGGTTCAGGCATCCGTTTACAAGGTTGCCTCCTTTTTGAGAAACACTGCACTGGATTCTTTCTGGTGAGAACATTAGGATTCTCCAGGAAATCAAAAATTTTTATGGGCCTGGCCAGACATGCAGGACAGACGGGTCACCCAAATTTAAAAAAAATTATTATATGGTTCTCAAAATTGTTATGGATAAATCAAGACTGAAACTTTGTTAACAGGTTTTCTCAACCTACAGAGCGTTGGTGGGAGAAATGATGTCTCACATGGGAACTAAACACCGAGTCCAAACATTTTAGAAATGACAGCTTTAAATATAAAATTAGCAAAAGTGTAGATAAATAAAATCTGAGTTTTAACATTTAATATTTATATTTGTACCATAAATATGTACCAACACACAGGGTTTAATTATCCCAGCTGTAATTCAGGTCCAGGATGATCCTCCTCAGTTTGTACCTTTGTTTTCAGGAGAGAGTCGTCCTGTTCACACAGTGTACACATGGAAGGCTCACCGGCCTCCACATGGGACTCTTCCTGAAGAAAAAAAAATAAACAGCTTTATTTAATACATCTCTGGATATATTTCTGTGTCAAATCCAGAGATTTCAAGTCTCACCTGCTTGTCTTCAGCTTGCGACAGGGACCTTAATGACAGTGGGATGAGACATAAAATCAGTTTTCTCTTCATAACTGTTAAATCAGTATCTGAACTGTGGACTCACAAGCTGGAGCTCAGACTGGTTTTGTCCTCCTGTCCACTTTCTAACTGCTCATTCTCCCTTTTGATTGGCTGGGATTCTGGGAGATGCTGTTCAGAAAATACAAACATCACATCTGAAGATGAAGCTGGGGGCTCTGCCTCGACCTTCAACTGCTTTTTACTTCAACAAACCAGGAGCTTTACCTTGGGCTGGCTCTCCGGGAGCTTCTGTTCCCTCCGGGCGGAGCTGGATTGTCTGGATGCAGCAGCCGGATGCTGCTCGCTCCTCCGCTCGCGCTCTTTTCTCAGCTCCTGCTCCAGATTAGACCTGAAACAGACGGCATGATGAACTAAATGAGCCGTCCACGTTTACTGTAGTTTTTACTGTCAGGGTTTGTTTATTATATTTTATTCATTTTTATTTTGATTTTTAATGCATTTTTTTGCTTTTATTTGGTCTACGTTAAATGTACAGCTCTTTTGTTCAGTGGTGTTAAAGCGCTTTATAAATAAGTTGATGATCATGAATTAATTACTTGGTGACGACACTAATAATGTTCTGCTTTGCAAGACAAAAAAAAAAAGTCTTGAATAAATAAACATCACCTGGAAAAATCATCAACTTCAATATTTTTTTACTTAATTTTTTACTTTCCTGCCCAGTAAATAAAAACTAAAAATATCTGCTATTTCAATCCCAAATTCAAAAACAGCAAATAGTTTTAGTTTGGTAGAAAATATAAAAAGGAACAACAATTAAGCAAATATAAACTGATATTTAATCTCTTTTCCTTCACACATGGCTGACATGAGTATTACATTCACTCCGGGAAAAAAGTCTTTTTTTGTTTTTCAACTGAACAGAAATTTTACCAAAAAAAGAATTTTTTTTTCAGGATTTTTATTTTATCATTTTTAAAAAGTGAATAAAAAAAATAATTTCAGTTAGATTTTTCTGAATTTACGAGATTTGTTTTCTTCTGTCTGAATTGACATTACAAGAAAAGCTTCTCAATTAAAGACAACTTTACAATAAATAAACCAGATTTCAGCTTGATTTTCTGAATTTAGATTTGTTTTCTTCTGTTTTCTGAAATGACTGGATTACTTTACAAAAACAATCTACCCAGTTTTCTGATTTTATGAAAAAAAAAAAAAAATCTTTTGTTTTCCTGAATTAACAAAAACTTCTACAACCACACTCCCCCTGCAGGACGTAAAGGCAGAATTAAATGCGTCAGCTCAGCTGTGCAGAAATGACTGTCGGCCACGTTTCTCCAGAACCGCAGACGGCAGTTTGAGGACCGCGGCCACGTTTCTGGACCCTCTTGTTCCAGCGTTGCTTCTGGCAGTTTGAGTATCATTCACACACAGGTTAGCATCCTCTCACAGAGCACAGCGTTAACTCTTTAACACTTTTATTCTTAATAATTCAGACCCACAAAGCAGCTGTTGTGAAAATGATGGTTCTGATTCTGTGGTCCTGAAGCAGCAGCCTTCAGTACTGCAGGTACCTCCTGCTCATCATGGTGGTCGTCCTTGCTCATAACCGCGGAACATATCTCAAAATATCTCGTCATTCCAGGAAAACAGAAGAATTCATTTAATTATTTTTATTATCATTATTTATTAGTTATTATCTCAAAATCTGAAAAACTGAACATAATTTCTCTGTTTTGTAAAATTATCGTGTTAATTCAGATAAATCTGCAACACACTTCCATGAGTGCTTCCTCGACATGAATAAAGTACGGGGCCGTTTTCGGGTGGTCTACACCCCCGTAAGAATCTTTAAAAGCTTTTTTTGTTTTGTTTTGGCTTTCTAGACTTTCTAAAAGTTTGCCTTTTTCTCAGTGGGGGGAAAAACCAACAAAGAAAAAAACCCAGCCGAAACAGAAATGGAAACCTGGAAAAACCCATCATGAAAAACAAAAGTGCTCCTTCAAAAATCCCCCAAACACATCAAACACCAACGCAGCTCATTCACACACCACAGATGAGCTAAAAGATGAATAAGGCACTACCAACTGCCTTACTGGATAAAGATAAAACAAAACCAAGATTTAACGTACATGGTGCCTTTTGAGGGGGGCGTGCAGACCAGACTTACTGAGGAGGAAATGAGACCTCTTTTTTCTACAGTCAAAATTCCCAGTTGCAAACAAATGAAATATCCTGTAAGATCCATTAAATTAAACACTCACATATGACAAGACCGGGTGAATTTTGAATGGGTACAAAGGTTGAAAATGTGGGTTAGGATTAATATAAATGAGTTCTTGCTGTGAAAAGTAATCAGATTCCTAGTTTGAATGTTTGATTCCTCTTTCTTTACTTTGATTTTATTCTTTCTACTTCACCCGTCCACAGGCTCTGTTTTTCAGATGGATTCAGAAAAAGTTTGAACAATTTCGCCTTAAATGTGCAACAGTTGCTCAGCAGAGGATGATGCATGTGGGGTCATTTCATATCATTATACTATATATGTCCAGAGGTTAAAAGGTCTGGAGACAGATATTAAGATGACTTATAGACTGTAACTCAAGCAAAGAATAAAGAACAGAAATTATTCTTAATAACTACCCTGTCATAATTTTCTCCAATAACTGTACCTGTGCTTCGCCAGCTGCTCCACCTCCACCTGCAGACTCTCGATTTTATCTCCAAAGTCCTGTTTGAAGAGCCGGTTAGCCTCCAAAGCCAGATCCCGCTCCCTCTCGGCCTGTTTGCATCTGGTTTGGGGTGAGCGGGTTAAACAAACTTATGATAAAACAAAAACCCGATGAAGACAAAAATGATTGGAAGAAAATGTCAAATTAAGCTAAAATTATGAGACAAATGTGGGAAAAAAGCAACAAAAAGGTCTAAAGACTGAAACCCAAAGACGAAACTTTAGCCAAAGAAGATGAAGCAGGCTGTTTTGTTTATTGTTTTATTAGCCTAATGATAACTACAGTTTACACCAATGTTATGATCACGTACAATTGAAAATTAGTAAAAGCCTTTTGCCCTTTTACCTCTTAGTTTATCCTGCTTCTGTGCTGGCTTTCAACACTCATGCAGATCATTATATGCCAACAAACCCCCTTGGATATCAGCCCTAAACATCACTTTTTTCTTTTATTCTCTGCTTCAGTTGGTCAAAAATAAACAAGAACAGTCTGTTAGAGGGGCTGAATTGTTTAGAATAACATTCTTGCAAGTCTGATACCTCACAAATATCCAGGTTTGTTGGCTTAATAATCATCAGTCCGTCAGATCTTTCAGACTTTCAGACACCAAACGTCTACTCGCCTTGTGTTTGCTAAAAAAAAAAAAGCAGTAATGGGGAAAGTTTGAAGATCAAATCAAAGTGTAAACCTGATGTGGCGAACACATCTGTTGGATAAAACCGGATAAAGGGCAGCTAAAAGGATCGGTTTAGTCCACACTAGAAGCTGAAGCTGCAGGGCCCCTGCAGGAAGTGGAAGATGGTTTTTATCATCATTAACAACAAAGGGGGCTTCGTACAGAAAAGATAACATCCTAGTTTGGTTATGTCTATATTAGGCAGGGCTGTATGTTTCTGGGTCTCTACTGCTGCTGCTGCAGCAGCTTCCCCGCTGAGGAGTTCAGGTGTCTGGCCTGCTTCACTAAATGTTTCTCACTAGCGGAGATAAATAAACCGAAACAAAACAGATCAACAAATGGTGAGAAAAATGATGATCATGAAAGTGGAGGGAGAAAAGAGCGACAAAGTGGTGAGAGGCTGGAGCAGGTAAACGCTAACATGAAGAAAAACCGCTGTAAACGGGAAACTGGGCTCACCTGGTCTCCAGCTGCTTTATGGTCCCTGACATCTGGTTTATTTTCTCCTCGAGGCGCGCAATGACTTCACTTTTCTGTTTAGAGCCGGCGTCAGTGCTCTGCGGGAAAGAGAAGTGTCAGTCAGATGAGCTCCTCACAACAGGAACATCAAAAACCACATCAGGAGATTTTAACCAAATGAAACCGCACGGCACGGTTGGACAAGAACTGGAATATCTGATTCACCTGCAAGGCTGTCGGTATTTCCTTACATCTGACTAGCTACAGTTAGCCACCCAGCAGCTAAGTTTAGTATCACCACATCAAATCAGTCCTCATGCCTGTTAACTAGTGCATATCAAAAGAAACAAAAGCTAAATCTACCTGCTACGGTCTGCCATGATGTGATGGGGAGGACTGGAAACCTCTCCGTCTGTACTTTTATCAGACCCATCACACATCCTTTATCCTAACTATGAGTTATTAGCTTCTGTTCTGGTAGAAGGTATCAAGCTCTAAAATGCAGACTGAACCGTTTTAAAAATGAAATTTTCCCTGTTTTAATTAAAACCTTAAATAATTTTAAACAGTGTCTTTTATGGCCACTGTGCATTATCTCTTTTGGGGCTGTAGAGGTTGTGCAATAGCATCCTGTTTTATTCGCTTTTTTTCCCTGATGTTCTTCTAATTTGGGTATTATGCAGTCTATTTATGATTTGTGCTGTATGGCTGATGGTTGTTTGTAGTTTACAGTGGTTTGCTATTGTGTTGTGTATTGATGTCGACAAGGCAGCTAATGTAACAGCAGTTGAGTCCAAACCATATTTCCCTATGGGGACAATAAAATGTATCAGAACTGTGAGAAGATTAGCGTTAATTTTTTATGTGGTCAGCAGTCCAGATGGACGCACCTGTGATTTGTGGCTGAGCTGTTGGTTGATGGTACGAAGGTCTTCCAGCTGCTGTCTCAGCTCCACCAGAGCATCCTGCTTCTCACAGATGTCTTTCTCCAGCATCTTCATGGACAACTCCATCTCCTGCTTCATCCCAATCTGCACCTCCAGCTCCTTCTCCACATCCTGCAAACACACACACCAACTTTAGACACTCATCTCAGTGAGTAAGAATAATACAACTTAGTTTTTTCAATTTCTTTCCACTTAAAACTGAAAAAATTCAGAAAGAAGCAACTGCATGAACATACTCGGACCACTAAAGCCACATGGATGTTTTTCTGGGATAATAACAATAAAATTGTTATTTGTGTAAACAATATGTCTAAAGTTTTCACAGCTAAAATTGGGTGTGTAGATTAAATGTGGCCTTCAACAGTGTCTCAGTGAGATGATTTAACTTGATATGCATATAAATTAAGCAATTTCAAGATTTTCTAACTATGTAAGAAATTAAAGGCAAACTCAACATAAATAATCACACACATTCTGCTCTTGCCAAGTATATCCATCTCAAAACCACTTTTTTTTGGCTGAATAGACAGTTTTTCTTTATATGAGGAAAAAAAAACTTGGTAAGATTTCCTGGAATAAGAAAAAACTTTAGACAACTGAGAAATATCTTAGAACAAGTGGTGAAACACTCGTTCCAAGTCTTTATTAAGTAAAAACAACCATTAAAACCAGCCTGTTAAAGACACACTACAGAACTTTTGCATCTTTCTCTGTGACACGCTCCATGTCGACGGATAATCTGGCATCCATCTTGCATCTTATCTGTACTGTGAGCTCTCTCCAGACAGTCTCCAGACTTATCTCTTCTTCCGTTTCTTTCCTTTCTTCCTCCAATAACATCTTCTTGCATTTCTTTGCTGAATCAGCCACGGTGCTTGTTAAAAACAGCCGGTGTGTTTATATCCATTTGCTAGCGTGTGAATGCAGCATCATGTGGCGTCCTGAATGAAAGAGTTGTGTAGTGAAGTTTCTCAGCCGTGGGAAGCTGCTGGACAGCGACGGCTCCAGAGCTGCACATAATAGACGTCACTGTGCCATCAAATTTAAGGTTGGAAAGTTACGTAATTTGTCTTTAATGCTTCTTTTGGGTGTGGTTTCTTTTTCACTACGAGAGAAAATATCCTAAAAAGAGAAACTAAACAAGAGTTAAAGGACTGGTAGCGCTGCAGTGCATGTGGAATAGTTGGTGCTAGTGGCTCAGGTGGTAGAGCGAGTTGTCCAGTAAGTGGAAGGTCGGTGTTTTAACTCCCACTTCATTCTGGCCTTTCGCCCTTCTCCATAGAGTAATACAAGTATTTGGTGGCTATCAGAGGTTGTTGGCAGGGATTGCTGCCTCTGCCCCTTCAGCAGGGGTTTGCTAGTTAAAAAAAACAAGAGAACAAAACTATTTATAGCTTGTCTTGAATTAAGATTGTCTTGTTTAATTGCTCTTGTTTTAAGATCTTTTCTCTCAAAGACAGAAAGATTGGAAAGAAGCATTAACAGTCTAGTTGAGTTTTTTTTTTACTTAATAAGGACTTGAAATGAGTGCATCACAACTAGTTTTAAAATGTTTCTTACTTATTTAAAGTCTAGAAATTTTCTCATTTCAGGAAATCTTACCAAGTGGAATTATCTTGCTGCACTGGCAGATTATTTAACTTGATTATAGTCATCATCTTCTCAATTTAAGTGTGTTTTTAAACTCATAATAAGATGATTTCTGCAGTGCGAGCAGTAAAAGGAGCAGCGCTCCATCCTGCTGTACGGCTGCTGTGAAGACGCACCAATCGAAGCAGCGTTTCCTCTTTAAGCTGCTTGCGTGTTTCACCCAGCGCCTGCCCGTCTGCTGCTGAGTCACTTCTTAGCGCCTGAAGGAAGACAGGAACATCTGTTTTATTACAAATGGACAGATATTTAACATAATATTATTTTCTTGGCTGCTTTTATGTTTATTAAATCTTTATTTAGTCAATGTTCCAGGCATCTGTCTCTTGGGGCAAACATTAATAAGTGATGACGTCTTTACACCGAAGTCATAACTTTAAGAATCACAATCTCAGTTGCTCCTTACACTCATGGTATGAATAGCTAAAACAACAAATATAAAATGCATTAAACTAACGTGTTCACCTTTCTGGACTCCAGCTGATACGAGCTCTCTTCCTTTACTCGCTCCACATCTTCTTGTAAAGTAATGATCCTGTTATTTGCGACTGCAAGCTGTGGAAAGACGTTGACAAAACATTGATCTACTTAAAAAAAAAAGAGAAAAAGAAGTAACTGCAGGTTAAGTAAGAGAACATTTAAAGACTCGCCTCTTCTGTCAGCTTGGTGTTGGACTTTTCCAGAGCGTCCACCTTGGCCTGGAGGTTATTAACTGATGCACTGTGAACAGAAAAGCAGGAACGTGAGGAGGAGGATGAAGTTCAACGAGGAGAGAACGATGTGAGACCCA
This sequence comes from Melanotaenia boesemani, assembly GCF_017639745.1. Taxonomy (NCBI): domain Eukaryota; kingdom Metazoa; phylum Chordata; class Actinopteri; order Atheriniformes; family Melanotaeniidae; genus Melanotaenia; species Melanotaenia boesemani. The sequence continues at coordinate 5,532,815 of NC_055692.1, forward strand.
GACCAACCTTAAATGTCTGTTCAGCTCTTCCACGTAATTCTTCTGATCGAGGATCGCTGTGATCTGACCGTCGCTGAAAGAAAACAGAAACGTCAAATCAAAATTTCTGTTTAACATATTTCAGACTCTGGTACTGATAGAGCTACAAAACTGAGCCATTTTATGGATTAGAATTAAAAACTGATTATGGTTTATGATAATAATTTAAGTATGGAAGACTTCCACATTCCAGCCTCTTAAATTAAAACAATTATCTCCATTTCATGATATTGGATATCTTGAGTTTTGGACTAAAATAAAGCTTGTTTGTTCTGTACACAGTAACTGTGTAATTACCAGAAGATTAAAGGTTAAATCGGTCACTTGTCTACACTTTCCCTCACCAAACTAAGCAAAAATACTAATATCTCCTTAATAATTGACAGCATTCAAGAAAAGCTGCAAATATTTAACTGTGATTATATGAAAATCATTTAAAAACAACAAGATCTGCAACTCCCGCTCCAGCACACCTTCAAGACAACAGCTAGCCGCTGAGATCAGGACCGAAGGGGCTGAAAAGGGTTCTGGAAAAGATCTGTGTGGGTGCTTTGCCTGAACCAAGTCTACATGTAATCATGTCTAGGTGCCATTTGGGTCTCAGAATATGTGCCATCCCCATAAGCTCATGAATAATTTTAGTTGTAAAACTATCATTTCTCTGCTCTGATCCACGCCGCTATCCCCTCAGATCTTCTTCTCCATCTCACTGTCCCCTCCCCTCGTTACCACGGGGATCAGGGCTTTTAGCTGCTCTGCTCCCAAACTCTGGAAGTCTCTTCCTCCTGGCCATGTTTGGTAGAAACAGAAGTTGTCCTGCATTAACAAATGTGTCCCGTCTTCTTCTTTAGTAATTCTTGATGCAGCAGTGCCTCTGGCGGGGAGTGGCACCCGATATTTAAAAGACCTGATTTCGGAAGAAAGATGCACCTCCCAACTGAACTCAGTCCCCAATCACACCGAGCCTAGCGGACTATTCTGTGTGAATGCAGCCTCAATGCACCAAGTTGCTGCCATGTGAATGGCTGATTAGCAAATGAACCTAATAAAGTGGCTGTGTATCTGTTCTGTGTAAGTCCAAACGTTGGATGTATTATTCACAGTAAATCTCAAGCATCCTCTTTTGCATTTATGGTCCTATAAAGTGACATTTTAATGTAATGTAATACATCTAAATATGAAGCTATTAAGCTAGGGAGAACGTTGTTGTATCCTAGCAAACTTTGCTATTAAAATATGTAAACCCAGGAAGCTATGCCCTTTCTCACAACTAGCAGAGTGTTTTCAGGGTTTTAGAGCAGTTCAAAATGAAAACTGAATCTTAGCATCTTACATCAGCGAATGAAGGCCTTCAGAGAACTCTGCAACGTCACAAATCAGTCATTTTAATTATTTAGCTTCTTTTGCTTCTTTCTTATAAACACAACATTGTGTTAACCCATAAAAGCCTGACGTGACATATTTGTTACATACAGTTTGAGACATTTTGCTGCCATCTATGGTATAAACTTTGCTCAAAATCCTGTAGAATACAATCTGATACTTGTCTTCTGTCCCATAATAGATTCCCAGAAGCAGAAAACCACATTAGAATAGTTTCAAAATATCACATGGTCATAGATGGAAGATATCCCCCCACTATTAAAAACACATTGGACTTTTCTTACCATTTTTTTATCGGTCAAGCCTTAAAGGGTTAACATAACCAAATCTTAAAAGACATATTAATGTCTGAATCTATATTATTTTGCAGCATTAGAAGACATTTAACCTGTGTGCAGTTTGTTTGGTAACAGAACTAATAAAAACCAAAACCAAACAACACAGATTTCAGATCAGGAAAGAGGACTCACCCTTCTGCACTCTTGCTACTGTGTCCACCATCTTTGAGGTACATTGAGAAATCAATCACACCAACCTGCAGAGGCGATGCCATTAAGACAAGATAATAAGCACCAACCGAAGCCAAAGCAACAGAGAAGAGCAATAATTAAAAGTTTTTCAACAGATAGCTTTGTCTTAACTCAACAGGTGGTTTCTAACAGTCATTTACTGCACCACAATAATGCCCCCTGCCAGTCACTCTGGCCTTATTACAGATTTAGCAAACTTACAAATGAGCAGCTTTAGAAATGTGACTGAAAAAAGGCCCGTTTGATCAGAGTCTTTCATGTGTTTGAGTTGAGGTAGAAGCAACAACAACCTGTGAGTCCAGGTCCTCTCCCTTCATGCACAGATTGGCATCGATGACGTTCAGCCCAACAAGCAGCCCGGCAATGACAGCGCCCTCCTCCTCCATCATCAGTGCGTTTGGCTCGTAGAATTCGCTGCAGAAACAAGAGAAGAGAGTCGTGATCCTGGAAAACACATTAAAATGTTACTCTGGATGCCAGCTGCTTTCAGCAAACACACTTGAGCAGGTCTTTTCTGTTGATGATGGTCTTCATGTAGTCGGAGAGCTTCTTCTGCATCAGGGCCAGGCGTAACCAGGCGCGGCCTCGTCCAAGAGGAGTTCTGCCATCAAACACAAGACTTAGATTTCTGTTTGAAACTTAACACATCGAATACAAGTTGGCCTGGGTCTGTGTTCTTTAAGCTGGGTTTATACTGGTGTGGGGTCTGCGTACGGTCGGCGTCACTGCCGTAGGTCTGCAGAGGTTTGACGCTCACCTCTTCCAGACCTGACGCTGGTTAAGCTGGATGTTTACTCGCGTGGCTTCTGCTTACGGCAGGGCCGGTGTAGCTGATACCGGATGAAATGTGCTCTCGCACTGAAGCTTAGGTTTTCATTGCCACGTTGCAGTTTCTCTTCCGGTTAACACACAAATTCAGCGAGAAGATCCAGAAATCCGAAACCGTGCAGCAGGAGTCCACATCAGGTCTGGAAGAGGTGCACGTCAAGCCTCCGTGAATCTCCGGTGACGGCGTAGCCAACTTTCTAGACAGTATAAATCCAGCTGTACGCTGAAGTACTACCCTGTGATTTATTTGTGATCACAGGTTTCCAGATTTCTGGATCTTCTTGCTGAATTTGGGAAGTAGCCGCCATTTTTACTTGTTTGCGCCGTACAGTTTTTTGCAAAATGATTATTTCTTTGTTTTCCTCCACAAGCTCGTGAAGACACTGCACCATGTCGTCACTTTAAAACAGGAAATGATCAACAGACTTACTTGAGGCCAGGGAGGTCTTTCACGCTGGCAGTGATCTCTCCTGCCTCAGGCGTCAGCTTCTCCACCAGCTCCAAAGCTCCCCAGAATGACTTGTTCTGCCCCAAGAAGGTCTTCTTGGCTGATGATTGACATGGTTTTGTTATCATTTTTAGTTTGTGGAATTCAGGTCCACTTGTACAGAAAAGTTTAACTACACTGCCCTCAGGACTTTTTAATTAGAAACTATTATTTTCATTCCTTCCTGAATCTGTTTTACTGGTTTGTCAGTGGTGAATATTAAAAAAACAAAAAACAAAACAAAACTGTGGATTTTACGCAATTTAAGGGTGAAATAAAGTAATCAGAACCTTAAATTTAATCTCCAAACATTACAGAACTAAAACACATCAAACAGCTGTTTTTACAGAGTAAAATTTGCTGCACATACTTTTTAATCCGTGCTTCAGACAGTGCTCCATCACGACAAAGAACTGCTGGAGGGGGGCATAGTCGGAGTCCAGCGTACGTCCGAGGTTGAGAGCAGACTCGATCAGGCCCTTGATGCTCAGTTTGGCCATGTTCATCAAGTTGAGTCTTTCGATTGCAATCGGATCCTTGGGATCTAAAAGAAAAGAGAAAAGGCAGTTTAAGCCTCATCATTCTTAAACTTTACATTTAATACGATCACACTATGATGCAAACAAAGGACATAAAAACGTATCAGTACAAAAATGTAGTCAACTCCTCACTGAAACCTCAAACTCTACAGTCATCCAAGAAAATCTTTGAAGGAGACGTGGAGCAAGCCTACTGCCTCCAGCCATGGCCATGCATGGTGCAGAGGCAGAAACCGGGATTTTATAGCACTCATCATGACGCCACAAGCCACTGTCTCTCGGTAGGAATCTCTCAGGAGCTAACTGAAATAACAGTTGTCAAAAGACTCAGCGCTGTGAGTATTATCTGAAAACAAAACATATTTTTCTCTTTAGGAAGTAAAAATAAAAGTAGTCTTTGTGAACAAATGTTAAAACAAGATCTAAAAATATAAAAATGGCTTTGATATTTCCAACCATTTTAAACTTAATGTCCAGTCTGAAAAAGGAAAACTAACAGAAACAATGGTTCATATAAATTCATCACTTAATTCTTAGTTTGATCCTTTAAAACATCATTGGCTAATCCATTATTTATATCAGCATTTAACACTGAGAGACTTTTAGTGGAGCTCCACCAGGCTAAGCTATCATGCAGCCATTGTTTACATTACTAATGGGTTTATACTTTGTTTTCATATTCTTTAAAATGGGATAGCATAAAAAAAAACAAATATTTTCAACATATAAAACCAATTAAAAGCCATTTTGAGATTAATTATTTCCATTAAGGCTTCTCATTTTTAACCAGGCTGGTAAATAAAAGATAAAAACATTGCTGTGGAGCTGCCGTAAAACCTGTTTTTGCTTCATTTTAGTTTATTCATTGGAAACATTAATTTTTCTTACTGTATATAAACTACCCAGCCCTTCAAATATAACCAGCGACTAAAGCAACCATTGGTCAACCACTCCTTACCTACAGAACTCTGTCACACTGATAATATTATGCTTACGTCTGATTTAAACAGAAAAGCTTTCCTCACATCAACAAACATTTATTGTATTTAAGGTGGAATATGCTCATATTTTCATCTTTTTTTAAAAAGGTCTGCTGGGTTAGATTAAGTGACATCTAGCAGCATTACTGAAAATTTCAACAATAGAATATGGAATAAACAAAATAAAAATACAAAAAGTAATAAAATAAATAAAAGTTAGAAAAAGGCAAAAAAATAAAGTAGTAAAAAAGTATTAAAAATAAAATAAAATGGCCCAATGCTCGAATAAAAGAGCAAACATGAGTTATTTATACACACTGTGTGAAAAGATGTTGCTAGAGCTAAAAACCACTGATAAAAGTAAAAACGCATGAGATTACCACAGAGGAGAGAGAGAAAAGTCAGAACTAAATTCAGTATTTCATACAGTGATCGGCTGCTTTTCAGTATCGCCTGTTAGACACAATTTCCCGAAGAATACTGTTAGAAGTGCTGGATGCTACGCTGCAGAATCATTTATATCGCAGTTCAGCTGTAAAATAAATAGCTCCTAAATTTAAGTTTGAGTGTGAAATGTTTTAAATGAGTTAACTGGATGGTTGCATTGGTGTATGAGGATGCAGTGTTGACAGGTTACCATGGTAACACACATTCACCTGGAAATGATGCTGTAAGAAAGTGACGCTATAGTCTGACGATTTACTCCAAAGATAGCACATGTAAAGTTTGCAATATTAAACAGCACTTTTAATTCACCAACAACTAATGATTAATAAGGTTGTCTTTGGGATGATTTAAGCAGTTTAGAAGAAAATCTGAGCTACAGGAAAAGAGTTTTCCTTCTACACAAAGAACAAGTTGGTGCAATACTGCCACCAACTGGTCTGGAGTGTGGACCTGAATGTTTCCAAGAGCCCAAGTTGTCAAAACATTAGTTTGTCTGCTTCACTTTCCCAATCCATGAACTCCCCCATCATGTTGCTGCGTCCCCCCCGAGGGGCCTGCCCCCAAGTTTGAGAACCACTGAGCTAAAGAGATTTCCTGTTTGGTTGTATCGCCCAGCTGAAATGCTTGTTCAAACAACAAATCAAAAACAAACAGGAAGTGGTGGGAGACTTTAACTTGAGAGTGGCAAGAGAAATGTCTCCATCATCTGGTAATGGTTGCCTAAAATATCATTATATTGGTTATTAAAGTATTAAAGTGGTCTAAGTGTTGTCTGCTAAATGCTTGAGGGGGGATACTTTACCTGGATAAACAGATGATGCTTGGATAGGGATGAAAATGTGCTTGTAATTATATTTACAACCACAAAATGATCTCATATTGATAAAACTGTGACAAGAGAAAGCAAATAATCTTCGATCAAATACTTTGTGAGTAAATAAAGTCTCTAAACAAAACCAGCACTTCCTGGTTGCTTTGCTGCCAATCCCTGCCTTATTTACAAGTGGCGTCATCCTGCTGTGCAAAATCAGGAACATCAAACCATGAATTCCATGATAACACAGCTCACACGGATGTGTTATCCCAGGTCATGGTGTGAAACACGTAGCATCTTAGGGACTCATGCACCACCACGCCCTAAGAGACATCACAAATCCCTGCAGCTAAAACCGCTCGGGTTTACCTTCGTGCGCCGGCTCTGGGTCCGGGGTGAGGGAGATGTCGTTGAGCTCGCGGAGGCAGAGCCATTCGCCATCGACGGAAACACGAAAGTTGCAGAGATAGATGGTCTCGCGGGCAGCCTGGGTGATCTTGTCTGTGGTGGGAGTGGGTGTTTCGCTCTGAGGCGTCAGATCAGACATGATGACTCAGCTTTTGTCGGGTAAAGAAAAATCAACACCACCAAGGGGAGGAGAAAAAAAAAAAAGGCGTAGCAGCTTTTGTTCTGGGAGCCAAAAAACACAGAGCCGAAGAACTCAGAGAGGATGAAGAGAGCTCACTAAAACTAGAAAGAAAAGACCAAGATGGGGAAGCACCACAGCAGGTGTTGGAGAAGGGTGCTGCTTTTCCTCCTCGTTATGTCTGCATCCTCCTCTCTTCCTGGATTCAACAGAGTGAAATACACTGCTGTCTTAAGAAGGGCAGCCTTCCCCCCACCTCTGCCTCCTCCTCTTCTTCAGCCTCTTGCTATCCCTTTTGTGCAGCCGGGGGATTTAAAATGCAGCAGAGCCCCGTGCTGGAAATCACAGCCCTCCTCCGGTCAGCTTAGCACCGGTTTGCTGTGATTGGGGGTCTGCCTGTGCACCGCAGTGAATGCACTGAGTGGGTGTTAACCAAGATGGCTGCCAGTAGTGCTGGGCACAGCAACACATGGTCACGTGACCAGATGGTGGTGCATGCGTAAGTAAAAGAATGGGGGGGGGGGGGGTCCCCAGAGTAACCAACCAATGCTAATGATGCAGCAGAGGACTCAGCTGTCTCTCATGCATTAACAGCATCCCTCTGACCTGAAACAGAAGCCTGTTATCTGACAATGCAATTACTGAGCTGGATGCAGCAGGGAGAAAGATGGTGATGAGGCTAAAGGTCCTGAAAGGGTAATATTATTTTATATCCCATCATTTTAAGGGTGATCAGTGTGTAACAAATGAGAAAAACATTTTGAGGAGAAAACAGCCAACAGTTGAGCCACAACTGTTTCTTTCACTCAGCTACAACAGTTACTATTACCAGGTGAGAATAAATCCTAATTATGATCAAACTACCAACTGTTTAATGTTATAACAAGTATGCATTAAAGGCTTCACTATGCTTCCAGAGTTCTGTCATTGTTAAACTGAAAAATAATTATTCTGTCCAAGAAAACTGCTTTAAAGCTGCTCTTTGATATGAGAAAACCCACTAGACGATGAGGCCTCCCAGTGCTAATCTAAGCTACATAACTACCAGGGGAAAATCTTTAAATCTAGTATTTAATGAATCAGAGCCGAACAGAAAAAGGATTTTAGTGACCTTGAATGTGGCATGGTTGTTGTGAGTATTTCAGAAACTGCTGATCTACTGGGATTTTCAGACACTGCCAGAGGATGATCTGAAGAAGAGAAAATATCCAGTGACCAGCATTTGTTTGGATGAAAATGTCTTGTTGATGTCAGAGGTAAGAGGAGGATGAACACACTAGTTGGAGATAATAGAAAGGCAACAGGAAGTCCAATAAGCACTGGTTCCAACCAAGGTCTGCAGAATAGCATCTCTGAACACACAACATCGCCTGGTCTGATGGAGTCCCAATTTCTGCTGCTGCATTTGAATGGTATGGTCAGAATTTGGTGGAAACATCTTCAAAGCATGGATCCATCATGTCTTGTCTTGAGTATTGTTGCTGACCATGTCCATCCCTTTATGACCTCAGGTAGCATCTTCTAATGGCTACTTCCAGCAGGATAATGCACCATGTAAGGCCTGGTACATACATAACGAATTTTGGGCTGTTTTTGTCCTGATTTTGCCCCTTCCCAGCCTCGGACGGCAAACGCCCGATCATCATGAGATTTTCCAGTTAAATCATCATTTGGTCTGTGGTGTGTTAAGAGCCGATTCGTCCCGACAATCCGCTCCGAAATGGGTCGTAGCCGACAATTGGGAATATTGAACATGTTCAATTTTTCAGAGCCGATTTCTGAGGAAAGCCGACGACTCGTGCATTGTGACTGCGTGGATGGTGACGTAGTACGGAATTTAGCCAATCAGAGAGCGAGCTGACTGGGGAACAGGGAAGTAAATAAAGACCATGTTCATGCTGTCTCTAGTCTGTTATTTTTTTCATTTCTATATTTTTCTGTTAACAATAGTCCCAAGACCACCATCATTCCCTCGTCCTATATGTCCTCTTCCATGCTGTGTGTTGTGTTTTCCGGTTGTTTATATGGTTCTTCTTCTACGTTTCGATGTTTGTCCGGCTTGGAGGACTAGATTGTAGATCAGTTGCGGGACAGCATCGTTATGTGTGTGTTGTTCTGTGATCACATTTTCAGAGCACACCACACACAATATGATCAAAACAGATTTTTTTTTTTATTGCTTTCGACTTGATAAAAAAATCTCATACGATTAAAAGAAATTGTTATGTGTGTACCAGACCTTACAAAGCTTAAATCATCCTTTTGGGATGTGGTGGAACGGGAGATTCTCATCATTCATGCAGCAGACAAATCTGCAGCAATTGTTTGATGCTGAATAACGTTCTTAGATTGATACGACATAAACGAGAGAGAGAGAGAGAGAGAGAGAGAGAGAGAGAGAGAGAGAGAGAGAGAGAGAGAGAGAGAGAGAGAGAGAGAGAGAGAGAGAGAGAGAGAGAGAGAGAGAGATGGATGGACAGGTACCATAAATACTTTATTGATCCCAAACGAAATTTGGGCATGTGTAGCCGACAAATCTGCAGCAGCTGTGTAAATCAACCAAGAATTAAGGCAGTTCTGAGGAAAAAGGTGTCCAGGTTTAGGTCCATTTCATTAGGTCCTAGCTAGGTGGACTTAACATAGCCAGTGAGTGCAAAGTATGACTCATTCATTTTAAAATTTTACATCTTACTAAAGATCATTTTCACAAGTTTGGTTGTGATTATCTTGTTCAAACAAGCCTGTGAACATATTAATCTAAATAAAAAAATTGTTCCAAAAATAACTGTCACTGCCATTTTTGGCTGCTGATGAGATGATTTAGTAATAAGTAAATAGCATTATAAATCAAAAATTGGGCAAAAATCTTGAAGCACTCTTCATTTTTTTGTATTTTGTGTTCTCTACATGTTCTCCACACTTTGACCCCACGATCCAACTGCAGTGGACAGAATATGGACTAATAACAGGGTCCAAGCTCGCAGGTGCTGCTAATTAGGCCTGACTGTCAATACCTGAAGCTCAAAACAGTCAATAACAGAATAAGCTGTTTGGCATTAGGCGAGAAGATTTAGCAAATTCTTGTTAGGCGTAACCCACAAACTCAACTCTGCTGCTCATCCCACAAATACATTTTCCTTCCAAATGTGGCTCAATTTTTTAAGGAAAATAAACAGCGTTTCCAACAGTATAGGATTTATAAACAACAAACCATAAACAATGTTCTTTATGAGATTTATTGCCAAGAAGCATTCATACAATAAAGAAATGATTCCACCAAACACAAGTTTCCTTACTTTTTGTGCCAAGTTTAAATGTATAAATGGCCTTGCTCCACCCTGACCTGCTTCAGCCTTATGTCCCTTCTTGCTCCCTGAAGTCCACTGATCAGCTGACACTGGTTGCTGCCTAGGCTTAAGCTCAGAGGGGTTTCAGGCTTTTCCAGTTGCAGCTCCCACATTTTGGAGTAAGTTGTCTTTAAATCACTGGTGGGGAACCCTGGTCCGTCAGAGCTGCATTTCTGAATGTTTTCAATGTTTCCTTGCTCCAGCACACGTGAGATTCACTGTGCAGAACTTCATAGGCTGCTGGATTCATTTAATTTCAGTCAGGTATGTTGGACTAAGGAAACACTGAAAACCTTCAGGGCAGCGGCCCTCAAATAGCGGTGGGTCGATTCACTATTTAATCGATTTTAGTCAATACGACGTGACGATTCAATTACAATTCTTAAATGTTCGAAATTGATTGTTTTTCATAATAACTAAATGACAGGAACACAGCTGCAAAGTGTGGACCGGTCCGTTCCCCTAAAGTGTCCGGGCAGCAAACAGAGACACCAAGAAGCCGGCAGGTAGCCTTTCAGTCACTGTTACTGAGGGTGAGATTTACTCATCGGGTTTGAAGGCGAATGGTTGGAAACATTTTGGTTTTTATAGACATAAGAAGAAACAAGACTTACTCCATATATAAGCCGTTTAAAGCCAAAATAAAAAAATATATTGGTAATACTACAAACATGCACCTCATGCATTACCAGCCCAGGTTGGAGGAGGAAAAGAAGCTGCCGGTGTTGACGGTTTGACAGACGTCAGAATAGCATACCATAACCTGTCTGTAGATTTAGACCACTTTATCAAAATGGCATAGCTATGTATTCTTCTTTCATAGAAAGGCTACAGTGATATTTAATATTTTATTTAGTAATAGTTAATTTAAATACTTATTTTCATTACATGGTTAATCTCAGATAATCTGTGAGAAGGTGCTGAATGCTAAAAAGTCAATGCTACAGTAAGCGTTAATGCTGTTAATATGCAATATATTACAGTAAACATATGCCGAAGCGATTTCTGGCAGTCAGTGGTGGTGAATTTAAGTTTTATGTTCTACGTATGTGCATTAACCAAGGGTAGCTACTCTGACAATGTATGCCAAATTGACAGAACACCTATTGTTGCTGCTAACTATTGCTAATATATCTTTCCTGTAGCTTCCATGGAAAAATATTAACATGATTTAAAAAATATGTTGGATATGTGTTTGATTTATTTATGGTTTGACATGAATAAAAGGGAATTGTGATAATTTTGTTAGGTTACGTCAACTAATGGATATGGAATGGATTTAAAAGTATAAAGTAGCCACAGAATGAGGAAAAAAACCTGAATAGGGGAAAAAAAAGATGCATTGAAAATCCTGATAAGCATTTAATAATCTAATGAAAACACCCTGATTCGTAATGTAATAGAATTGTGAAGTACTTAAGTTGGCACACCTCTACCCTCAAGGACCAACTTTGGACACCCCTGTTTTATATGTTTCCCTACTCCAACGCACCTGATTCAAATTACTGAGTCACTGGGATGAACTTGATAAGCTGCTGGATCCATTTGATTTGAATCAGGTGTGTTGGAGCAGTGAAACATCTAAAACCTGCAGAAGTGTGGTCCTTGTGAACCAGGGTTCCCCACGCCTGCTTTACACATCTTTTCTAAAACCACACTAGTTTTCAATGGCCTTTTCTCCTATGCAGATGTGCACTCTTCTAGTCTATTGTTGTTTTTATATGTAAATATATACATCTGACATAAACATGTGGTGTGTGCATGTGTATGTTTTGGATCTTTATATGTGTATATCTTATATATTATGTATTTAAATGACCACAAAGCATTTAGGTTCAATACTGTTTTAAATATGCTTTCTAAATAAAATGAGATAAAGTAGTATTTAAAAAAACAAAAGCAAAACAAAAGTATTAATTGTTTGACAGGTTGAATTCACAATAACACCACACATTTCAAAAGTATGCAGCAGTATTATGCAAAAGCCAAATGATTACTCTTTAATGAGTGATGTTATATGTAAAATGTGTGCAAATGTTTAAGGCCAGGGGTGCCCAGCTCCAGGCCTTAAGGGCCACATTCCTGCAGGTTTTTGATGTGTCCCTGCACCAAAACCACCTGACTTAAATGGATGAGTCATTGTGCAAAACTTAATAGGCTGTTGGATCTATTTAATTTAAGTCTGGTGTGTTGAAGCAGGAAACATTGGAAAATCTGCTGGACAGCAGCCCTCGAGGACCAACTTTGGGCACCCCTGTTTTAGGATCTATAACAGTTTGTATTCCCATCTATCACGTGATCAGTCTGAAATTCTTACGTTTGTCAGCTGGATGCATTCAACACAATTAGATAATGTTATAGCTTCAGTATCTGTAACGTAAGCAATAAGAAATGGACAGTGAATGTATAAGAGTATGACTGTGTAGATCACGTTTGTTAACGCAGGCAAATTGAGCTTTGTGTCATAAATACAGCGTTAAAAGTTCAGTAACACGGATTTCCAAGCCCTGCCTGCTAACAACACGACAGTTGTCAAGGCCATATAAAGCTAACTTTATAACTCATTTAGCTGACACGAATAACAAGTTTAGCTGTTATCATCCTAAATTTTCTAAAGACCAAATTTAAGGATAAGAAGTAACCGTCTTCAGAGTTGATATCTATGACTACTTTTATAATTCTTGTATCAGCGTGGTAGGACGTTGTTTAGGGAAGTTAGCTAACTAACGACAACGCACAATTATATCAGTCAATATTATTCCGAGGTTAAGAACCTCACGTAAGCTACAAAGGAAACTCTAGACTTTTCAAAGTTGGTAAACACTTACTTTTTGGCCTCGACGCGATTCTTTCAATCTGGAAGTCATACTGTCGAAGGGGGGTGTGTGACAGCGAAGCAGCCTTTCCAAACCTCACGTTTGACGAGTGTAAAGCCTCCTTGAAGTAAATCACTGAAGTCGGGGACAGAGTCTCATCTGGGCTGTCAACGTGTCCGTTTTCATCTGAGGAATTTTGTCTCTCAGAACTTTCTGAAACCTCTGAAGATGACGGTGGGGGCACATCTCCCGGCGACGTATCCCGCTCTGCCATCCTTCCTCCGGTCAGACCTCCTTCATGTGATCACCGGGGCGGCTGTCAGTAAGCGGTTAGCTAGCTAGGTGCCGATAGCTATCGCGGCCATGCACTGCTGTGGTAAGCTAAATAATAACTCGTTTTGTCAGTCAGGGAATTCCGAAATCCCCACAGTAATTACTCCACCTTTCGTCCTGTTTTCTACATCCGCCACCTGACCCGGAAATAGCAAGGTATTAGCATTTTGGTCAAGGCTATTGCTAATTTCGCGAGAGTTTACGCGCTGTGTCAGCGGTCTAGCAATTCCTTTACATGTTCAGAGATGGTAAACGTGGAGTAGATACTAGCATATTCATGAACGGAACTACTGAACCAATGTATTTTCCCATGATTCCTTGCGGCACCCGCCAAGTGTTGGAAGGAGCATTGGGGCATCTTTTGTTTTTCAACAGTCTCTGAACTGAATTTTAATCTCATTGGAATCAATATTACACATTTTTGATTCATTGTCTCATTTGATTTGGTATCTCACAATAACGATCTGGTGTCTCATAATTATGACTCAAATAGCGGGAAAACATTAAAGGTGCTGTATGTAACAAAATCAAAGTTCCATTAAGGGTCATAGGGAAGCTGGAGCCTAACCCAGCATTTAACAAGTGAGCTGCAGATCACCAGTCCATCGCAGAGACTGGTGAAAAAAAAATCAATAGGCCTATATGTAGAGCAGTACAAGAACTTGAATGCTGGATTAGCCTGGAAGACCAGCAGACTCTACTTTCTGAAGAAGCTTAGATCCTTCAGAGTGCAATAAGATGCTGGGAATGGAGCAATCTGTGGTGGTCAGTGCCATCTACTGTGCTGTGTTCTGCTGAGGAGGCAGCAATGATATCTGAGATGCCCACAGGATAAAGAGGCTCATTCATAAGGCTTAAAAGTCATCAACTCACAGACATTTGGGTCAGGGAGGGACAGAAGGTCACTGAACAAACTCCCCTCCATCATAGACAATCCACCCCACCCCATTCATAACAGAGTCATTCAGCTCCACATTCAGAAAAATCATAACATTCCCCAGTTTCTCTGTAGAGCTCAGCCTTCATAACAAGTGAATCCCCCACTAGAGTTCACTTTGTATATAATTAAGGGAATATCATGTTTATTCCTTCTTTTTTACACAGTTGCTTGTATTTAATGTTTCATCTAGAAACAAAGAGGGACAAAATTTGATCAATTTTGTGAGCAGTGACACTGTGGATCATGTTCTTTGATTACACTTGTCATGTGCCAACACATAAGATTATTGGGTTTATTTAAATTATTAATCTTTTTAGAGTCTGGGCTCATAAAATATATTTGTAATATATCTGTTTCCTCTCATTAGTTGTCCTCAAATAGCAGATGGAGGCTCTGCAGAACTGTAATACTCAGAATAGACAGTAGAGGGAGACACATGACTAATGAAATAAAACAGATGTGTGTGTGATTTCTTTCTCCTTAATTTTTAAAAATTTATTTTTTTAATATGAAATATCATTAAATGTTAGTTTGCTGATATTTTGTTTTTAGAAGTTTTTACCAGTTTTTAGGAGTGTAACTTTCATACAGTCATCATAACAACACTGTGAATTTCCCCCTGGGGACGAATAAAGTATAAATCTCTAAATCTAATCTGGTTTTATTTTTGAGATTAAACTGCAAGGATAAAAAGATTATTTGACTGAATGGATTCTTGCGATTTAATAATGGTCATTTATGTGTTTTTTTTCTTCAAAATGTCTTATAAAATATTCACCAGGCTGACATGAAATCTTTTGAATAACTTACCACAACCACAAGCTCCTCCTAGTCCTTGTGTTTAGTGTAAATCATCAGTGTACTTTTGCTCAGTGCATGGTTACAGTAAGTACAGCTGGTTGCAGAGTTTGACCGAGAATGACCAAATAATTTAAAAAAAAGGTCTTCGCAGATTAACACTTAACTACCAAACGTCCAGCCGGTGCCAACATTAACTTCAAAGTTTACAGATAGCAGCCACCTCATAGTCACAAAATTCTTAATTCATTACCTGGTTTGCTTCAGAGTAACCTAAGAATATTTATTTTAAAGCTATATACAATTTTTATCTTTGAATTACAACTGGTATGTACTTTATGTACTGATAGCTTCAAGTTACCTATGCCTGCAGGGTGACAAGACTTGTTCCCTAAAATTAAAATGACACAAAATTTGTTTTAGTTTTTGTTTTCACAACATGAAAACCGGAGAATTGGTAGCATCAAAGCAACTGCTTTGCTTACTCAATTCTTATCATCAAGTTGATCTCCTCTTAGAAAATGGCAGCCCTCTTCTCACAAGTTCAGCAATTCAAATAGAGGCTCTTCCCACAGGGCAAAATCAGAACAGTAGAGGAAGTACAGGAGTACATGAAACCTGTGCAGCTGCACATAAAAAGGTTAGCTGGGATAACTTTATGTAAAATTATGCGGAATATCATGATTTAAACAAAGCACACTGACTTAAAACCAGATATAGTCTTGTGCAGATACAAACAGTTTCTGTTGTTAAATATTGTAGATTTAATGTTGTTACAATGACATCTTGCCAGATAATTTTTTGAGTGTAGCAGATGCTGTTTGTGCTTTTCATGTCATGCCCTGTGCCGCTGGCTTCCCCTGCTTCCTGTTCTTGCTCAGTTTCTGCTCCCTCTCTGCTTGGAACAGGATTAAAGCACACCTGTCCCTCATCACCTCATCAAACTCACCATCATAAAACCCAGTCACTTCAGGGTGGCAGTCTGTTGACAACTCTCCCTGTGGTGTTGAGCTCGCTCTGGTTACCTGTATTTTGGACTTTGTCTTCATCTACAGCATGAGCATGAGCATGAGATGGCATTGTCTTGCTGAAATATGCAAAGCCTCTCCTTATCTGGGTAGTGTTGATCAGGAGCCTGTTTTGTGTGTCTCCAGATATTTCTACATAAACTAATTTACCTCTACAGCATCACTGATGCAAACTTTGCAAGCTGAAGTCCATCTCCTTTTTATTTAAAAAAACACTTAAGGCACAATTTAAAAAAATATTTAATTCAAATTTAAATGTCTCTGTTCACATGACATTTTCTCACTTTGCCTCAGTTATAAGGGAGCTTTTGTCAGGAGAAAGATGGCAGCGTTTCTGAATCATGTTCACATATGGCCTCTTCTTTGCATGATGGAACTTTAACCTTCATTTGTGGTTTGCATGGTGAACTGTGTTTGGAAACAGTGATTTCTGGAAGTGTTCCTGAGCCCATGCAGTGGGTTCCAGTCGAAACCCATGTCCCTTTTTTAAAATACAGCACCAAAAAGCGGCCTGAAGATCCAATATTGATTTTCTGGCCTTTCCTGTGTGCACAAAGATGTCTCCTAATACAACTCAGTAATATCCTTATCCAGAAAAAAATGATCTTTGAGGGTTAAAATAACAGCTGTGGTGGACATCCACCAAAGGAAAATGGAAACAGCTTGTTCAGGAAGTATCTCTATCTATGGAAATATCTGAACTATTATTAAAATATTACATACCAGTCAGTCTTCCAATCCAATCCACTTTATTCATGTAGCACATTATACAAACACGTACTTATCAATGTGCCGTACATGTAAAGCATAATTGTTATATGTATAAAGTAGCAAAGACATTCTAAACGCAGCCAGAAATTCTGCACTCCAAAAGACATGAAAAGACTTGAAAATGAAAATATACTAAAATTAAATTTTATAAACTAAAATACTCTAAAATAAATTAAGATGCTAAAAGAAATGAAAAGATTAAGATACATAAAAGGAAATTTAAAGACTAAAAACACTTAAAAAGATTAAGATGCACAAAAGGAAATTAGAAGTATAATACATTAAAAGACAAATAGAGACAACACAATTTTCATGCTGTGTGAAAAGCCAAGGAGTAAAAATGTGTTTTAATGTGTGATTTTAAAGTTTCTAGAGTGGGGGCCTGTGTGATGTGGGGAGCTCATTCCACAACATAACACGTATGAGTATATTGTTAGCTGATTTTTATTTTCTTCACATTTCCCTTTTTTAAAATTCAACATATTATAAATAAGAACCAGGAATGTAAATGGAAACTCAGATAATTAGAAGCCGTCTGTCTGAAAGATGAAGCTAAACAGGATAATGATCCTTAATATATAAAGGATAATTGAAGGTGATGAAATGGTCAGGTCACGTTAAACATGTGAGTTGATTTATGTGCAAGAAAATGATTAATCCTGAAGGAATTTTGCAGGAAGAACCATTTCAGCAAGCATGTGTTAAAAAATTTTGGACAATCATGCAAAACTCCCACAATATACGATTAGCCAGTAACACCACACAGCCTGTTAACTCACTTAAAACTAGCCAGTGCAGGTTTGATAACGTGGATTAAAAGTTAACCATTACTTGGAGGTGTACTAGCCTCTTCATTAAGTCAGAAAATATCATCAAGGACACGTCGCTGCACTGGCTCCTCGCTGTCTCGCTGCATTAAAATCACTGCATCAGCTCCTCGTGTGTTTCAGGGCTGATTTTAAGGTTCTTTTAGTCATTTATAAACATCTTAATGGTCTTGGGCCTTCTTATCTATCTGACCTGCTTTATATTTATGAGCCCTTGTGGACCCTGAGGTCCTCTGGTACCGGTCTTTTGGTTGCTCCTAAAGTCAGGACCAAAGCCTTCAGCGAGGCTTCATCACCACTCGTCTCGTCTGTGGAACATCCTGCCAGAGAACCTCAGAGACTGTTCATGTTTCTTTTACACTTAGCTTTTAACTGAACATTTATTGTAGTTATTTAGTATTTTATTTATTTTTCATTTATGTAGTTATTTCATCTATTTATTTGTGATTTAGTCTCTTATTTTATTTGGTCATTTTAGTACATTATTTATTTATTATTTAACTTCAGCTTTTATCTGTTATTGTTTTTTGGCTTATTTGACATTTCTTTACTTTTTTTTACTTTTTAACTCCAGTGTTTTTCACATGTTTTCCTCATGGGGACCCACCACACTGGGGGCTCTGCCTGCTCGATCTGCAGGGTTGCTGTTGCAGCGATCGGCCTGTCTGGATGGTTGGAACCCTGCACTGCAGCCCTATGGTTGTGGTGGGGACCCCAGCCAAATTTCCCCAAAATATAGTTTCCTCACAGCAACGTCAAGCCAGGTGTTTATTTTTATTAGTATTTTTATATCTGCATTTGGTTAAGAGACAGAAAATTGGGCTTAGAGTACTTGTTTGGGTAGAATAGGGAGGGAGGTAGCAGTGGGTCTAACCATTCTCCTCTGACCTCTGACATCAACAAGGCATTTTGGTCCAAACAACTGCTGCTTACTGGATATTTTCTCTTCTTCAAACCATTCTCTGTAAACCCTGGAGATGGTTGTGTGTGAAAATCCCAGTAGATCAGCAGTTTCTGAAATACTCAGATCAACAACCATACCACGTTCAAAGTCACTTAAATCCTGTTTCTTCTTCATTCTGATGCTCAGTTTGAACTTCAGCAAGTCATCTTCAACATGTCTATGTGACTAGATTCATCGAGTTAGTGATGTGATTGAATGACTAGCTGTTTGTAGATCTAATAAAGTTTTCTTTTTCATTACAAAAAACCAAACAAACAAAAAATGATTAAAACCTTGAATCACTCATTTACAAAAATATCAGCAGGAAAACAACATGTTTAAATTTTTGGGATTTTATTAACATTCTAATCATCTAATAAGACACATTAAAATAAGCCTTAACATTTCATCTTTATATCTGATGTTTTTCCTTTCTTCAAACATTTTCCATCATCACATAATACTCTGAAAATAGATGGTGGATCTACATTTCCTAGAAAGAATTTCACTTCAAAAGCAGCAGCTGGTACAAAGTACAAGTCCCGCGGCATGACAACACGAATCAAAAACTGCAGCATCAGCTACTGACTGACCACCACTTAAACTACAAAGCATCAATAAACTGATGCAAAAATCTCCCCAAAGCCTCCTTTAAAGGGACAAATCAAGTCAAAACTTAATAGGATTTATGTCTCTGAAATGTAATTTGAAATAAAGCTGGGATTGTGATTTGTGGGATCTCTGCTCTTATTTGACGTTCCACCAAACTCAACAGTGATGCCTTCTTTTTCCACGTAAAGCTTGTTATGCATGACGGAAAATATAAAATTGCTGACATGCTTGGGGTTGTAAATGTGTAAAACAGCCCAGCAGCTGTTTTGCATTATACACTCATAAATGTGGGACAATCTGCTTTTACAACACATTGTCTGGGGCAGGCTACACAATGCATTGATGTTAGCCTTCACAATATTTTGTGTTATGAATAAAAACACAAAACACTGTTTTGAGAACAACTTCTAACTGGTAGAAAATACAAGTATGGCCACAGTAAAAACACGAGACTGCTGCTGATGCCCAGGCAGCAGGGATAAACCAGCACAAGCTCACTGGGTCACTGTCGGCTTTAATTGGTAACTGTCCACATGTTGAAGTTTACATGGATGGTGTGCTAATGCATGTACTCTTGGACACAGGCTCATAAACCACCTTGATACAAAACATTTCCCAGATTACGCAGTTGAAGGGCTCCCCTCAATGATTAAGCTGAAAGCTGCTAATGGTCTCAGTATCCACTGCCTGGGCTATGCCACCATGGACTTTGACATTGAAGGTCACAAAACTAACCAGTGTGGTGTTTTTTGTTATGAAAGATGAGTTGTCTTCTAAATCCCTGATCATTGGCATGAATGTCACTGAAGCTTGCTAAAATGAAGTCTTTCAGAACCCAGATGGGCCAGCGTTTTTCTCCTGCCAGAATTTCAACTCCCAGGGTGGATGGAGAGAAGCTTTTGCAATGTGTTGCAGTGCTGTAGTTACTGCAGAAGATGGCTCCTATGGCTATGTCTGGCCTGCCAGCCGAAAAAGGTGTAGCCATCCCAGCTAGAAGTGAAGTAGTGGTGTGGGGAAGTTCTAAAGATAGAAGAGGACGTGACTGTTGTGGACTGGTTGAGGCACTCCTAGAACCTATTGTTGTTATGGCGGCCCACACCATCTCTGTGGTGAGACAAGGTCAAGTTCCTGTCCGCATCAGCAATCTAAATGAGTTTCCTTTCTTCGAAGGACATTACCAGAAGCTTGGACAGCTCTTTCAGGTGGATGACAGACATATCTATGCGATACTGACCTGAGACCTGGAGCTGATGGTGTCATGGAGGTGGGTTTAGTGGACATAGCAAGAGATGTGGAGTGGGACCAGTGTTTTGATGTTTTGAATCTGGCTGACAGACCAGATCTTAGCCAAGAGGAAAGGGGGCAGCTAACAGCTCTGCTACAGAAATGAGAGAAGGACACCCTTCTTACAATATATAAAGTCACTAAGCCACTGTTAGTTAGTATGCTACCAAATGGGATTATCTCAGAAAGCCGTAGCCCCATGGCAGCACCTATTGTTATGGTTAAGAAGAAAGATGGAAGTTGTTGTTTTTGTGTTGATTACATTAAACTCACCTCTGTGACCCATTAGGATGATTTCCAGCTTCACTGGATAGAGGAAATCCTCTCCTCCAAGACTCAGGCCAAATGGTTTTCCACCATGGACCTTGCCAGTGGCTACTGGCAAGTGGAGGTGGCCCCACAGAACCAAGAGAACATGGCATTCACCACACCCTCAGGATTGTTTGAGTTCCAATGGATGCCATTTGGGTTGTGCAATGCCCCAGCAACGTTACAGCGCCTGATGCATGATGATGAATGCTAGCCATACATGAGCAGACTTTGAAAAGATTTGGAAAAGACTCTTGGAAAACTATTAGCTCACACTTGCTCACATCTAAAGACAAGTGTTTAGAGTTTTTAGTCACAGCCATAGTCTCAGACTGAGATTGTACAAAGACTGCAAATCTTGCAGGGTCCCTGTTTACAAAACTACAGCTGGATTCTTTTAGCATTGTTATTTTTCTTTGTGATATACTGAACAGTTGATATCGAACAAGCAGAGCTGATCTGCCACAAGCTCCACCGTCCACTCCTCTTTCTGCACGGTCAACCAGCGACGTTTCATCACCAGTTCTTGTTCTCTTTCTTTTTTTTCTGTCCGTTTTTGTCATTGTTCTAACTGTCAGGTTCCCTGTTTCCGTTTTTGTTAGAGCTCATCTATTGGTTGTTGATTGTGTCACGTCACTGCGACTTGCGATAATATCAAACACATTTGATATTGTTGCAAGTCCAAGACTAGGAAAAGACTGATATGAAACAGTGCAGATTACCACCTTAAACTTAATGATCGAGATGACGGGAGCGCACTGTGACTCGAGTAAAACTCCTAAGATTTACTAAAGACTTTCAGTTTTTTGTCTGTGACTGTGAAAATCATTCGGTGTAAGCCCAGCATTAGTGGGCAAATATCAGGGTCTCTGGAGGAGGTGCTTGAACGTCTGTGGCAGCACGGCTTCAAGCTACGACCAGACAAATGCAATCTTTTCTATCAGCAGGTAAGCGTTTTGGACATTTTGTTGACCAGAGAGAAATTTGACCAAACCCTGATAAGGTATCTGCTGTTGTTGACTGGCTTGCCCCTAAAACTGCAAGAGAACTGAAACCATTCCTAGGCCTGGCTGGGTACTATCAACAGTTTGTCCCAGATTTGATAAGATTTCCCAGCCACTTAACTATCTGTTTATTTGTACACCCAGTGATAGACATTTGAATTCATGCCCCCTAAGTTGGTTCACAGAAACACAAGTGGCATTTCATGAACTAAAACGTAAGCTCACTGAGGCCCCAGTTTTTGCCAATGCTGACTTTTCTGAGCCTTTTGTCCTCTATACAGATGTCAGTCTAGGTCTAACTAGGAGCTGTGCTGGCTCAGATCCAAGAAGGTGAGGCGCTGGTGATTGGTTATGCTAGCCAGGGTCCGAACCACAGCGGAGCTGGGAGAGCTATAGCTCCCCTTAATGAAACATGAGCTCCCCTAGAAACAGGATTTATGAAATGTTGGGGGAGCTATATAATACTGACAATAAAATGTATGCTGATTGCTCACAAATTCACTGTAGCCTAAAGTATGACTATGGATGCTGTAATTATTGTGACCACTGAAGAGTGGCGGCGCTCCAAGTTAAACTTCCTGTAGATCTACGTTAAATGCAAAATAAAGGAAGTAAATGCGTAAAAGGTAAGACCTGCTTTAACTATTTACAATATGGGAAACTATCATTGCTCATTATATTGTGTATGGCAAGCATCGCTATGTACGTGTGTGATATGTGGGGAATATTAACTATGTAAGTTGATCTTCGCAAAAAAAGTGGTAAAAATTTTTTTTGCAAGGGACATATGCACCTGTTATGTATTATTGTTGCATAAGAGTTGTTAACCATTATGTATTGGTACGCCTATGTTCTGTGGGGCAAGCTGTAATATCAGCTGGCATCATGTTCTTACTTGCCGAAAAAAGATAGGAAATGCAAAAAAGCGGCTCCCCCTAAGCCCACGGTATGGTTCGCACTCTGATGCTAGCCAAAATTTGCATTTGATGAACATAACGATGCTAACCATAGTTCTTAAGTTGGAGTTGCTAGAGCTGAAATGGACAACTACGGAAACATTTAAAAACTACCCTCAGGGGGGCCAAATTCATAGTGTACACAGATAATAACCCTGTTGCTCACTAGACTGCCAAGTTGGGAGCAGTGGAGCAGCGTTAGGTGGAGCAGCTGGGATCTTTTGATTATGAGGTAAAGTACTGGGGCCGGGAAGGAAAACGTAAATGCTGATGCTCTCTCCAGGTTTCCTGTGGGAGAGTTGTCCCAAGAGGTAAGGAGCCCATAGAGGTAGCTACTTCAGCAGCTGTAGGACAAGAACTGGGCCCTCAAGTGGACAGTACAGACTGGGTGGCCAAACAGCAAGCTGACATGGACAGTCAAGCTCTGAGAAGGTATGTGGAGCAAGGTATGAGACTGCTCTCCCCCGGCACTGTAAAACTCCTAAAACAATAAAGAGGCTTTATGTACATAGTGGGATCCTTTGTTGCAAAGTTGCTGACAATAACACTGATGAGCAGTTCTTTCAGATTGTATGTCCCAGTTCTAAGCATGAAGAAATGTGGAAGAAATGTCATGAAGCTGCACATGAACGGACAGGACCTTAGCAAAGATAAGAAAGTGAGGTGTGGGGTTTTCAGATGGGATGTGTTGTGTGCATCCTGCAAAAAGGTAGGGCAAAGCCAAGGACCCCTTTAAAGACCCCTTTAAACCTAGTTACTGTTAACTACCCTTGAAATATAGTAACTCTGTATTTTCTCTCCCTTAGCAGGCCAAGTGACAGTTACCAGAACATTTTGGTTATGACAGACATGTTCACCCGTTATGCTTGGGCTGTACCTACCTGTGATCAGATCACTAAAACCACAGAGCATGCAGTCTGGACATAGATCATACAAACTTTTGGCTGCCCTACCTGGTTTCATTCAGATCTGTGACCAAATTTTGAATCCGATCTCTTGAGACAGCTTAAGTAGATCTCTTAGGTGAAATGATGGATTCAGAGCAAGTGGCTGGCTGTGTGGCCAGGTAGGAGGGATTGGGAAATTTTCCCGTGGACCAGTAAACTGCTCCAGAGTTTTTTTTTTTTGCTTTTATTTTTGTTTTACCTTTGCAGGCCATTGGGAAACATGTTGGCAGGGAGGAAAGGAGGTGTGTGGATCGAGGAGGAACCCTGTGCTTTTCCAGGAACATGCTCCGACCACCAACAGTGGACTTTTAATGGACATTTTTATGCCTTTTAAGGACTTTCTAATTAAGGTTTTCTTATTCTGTTTTTATTTTAAATAAACTGTTTTATAGCTAACTTTTGTGTGGTTTTAACTCTACTTGCTCTGTTGTTAAAAAGGTCCTTGGGGTTTTAGAAGCCTGGGGCTCTAAATCCCCAGGTGGAGTTGTCTTGATTATTTTACCTTCTTTTAGTATTTTCTTAAATTCCTTTGACCACTACGACATATAATATGTAATAGTAAAGCAAATACCACGTTTGTCTCTGGAGGTCGGACAAAAGTGATCAGACATCAGAATCCTCCCCCTTCCACGCTTTATTTTGGAAACTCTCTAGGAAGCATCATGGATTAGGACGTGTTATAAACAATGCCTAGAGCACCCCCAGAAATTTCTCTTCTGATGCAGTGTAAAATCCAGAGAACTAAATTTGACACGAGGGAGCTGCGCGCATGGTCAAAAGTAACACAGTGAGCAAGGGTGGACATGTAGAAGCTTAAAAAGCTGCCAGGAATAACTGATTGAAACATGAAGATAGGAGAAATCTGATTAATTATGAAACTACACTGCCACTTTATTAGGTCCACTTGTTCAATTGCTTGCTAACATAAATAACTAATCAGCTAATCAGATCTTTAAACCTAGTATTTAATGAATCAGAGCTGAATAGAAAAAGGATTTAAGTGACTTTGAATGCAGCATGGTTGTTGGTCTGAGTATTTCAGAAACTGCTGATCTACTTGGATTTTCACACACAGCCAGAGAATGGTCTGAAGAGGGGAAAATATCCAGTGAGCAGCAGTTGTCTGGACCACAATGCGAAGAAAGGCAACAGGAAGTCAAATAATCACTGGTTCCAACCAAGGTGTGCAGAATAGTATCTCTGACCAAACAACATGTCCAACCTTGAAGCAGATGGGCTACAGCAGCAGAAGACCACACCAGGTGCCTCCTGTCAGCTAAGAACAGGAAACTGAGGCTACAATTCACACACACTCACCAACACTGGACAATAGAAGATGGAGAAACGTTGCTGGTCTGATGAGTCTCCATTTCAGCTCCACATTCAGATGCTAGGCTTTGGTGGAAACATGATGAAAACATTGATCCATCCTGCCTTGGATCAACAGTTCAGGCTGCTGTGGTGCGTGGGACATTTCTTAGCACACTGGGCTCTTTAGTACTAACTGAGCATGGTTTAAACACCACAACCTACCTGAGTCCTGGGTCTATATTGTGTAGCATCTTCTGATGCTACTTCCTGCAGGATAATGCACCATGTCACAAAGCTCAGATCATCTCCACCTGCTTTCTAGAACATGACGATGAGTTCACTGGACTCCAACGGCCTCCACAGTCACCAGATCTCTATCAAATAGAGCACTTTTGGAATGTGGTGGAACAGGAGATTCTCATCATGGTTGCAGCAATCGTGTGATGCTGTCATGTCAATATGGAGCAAAACCTCTGAGGAATTCATATCTTGTGTTAAAAGTGTGTCCATGCAGAATTTGTAAAAGGAAAGGACACCTAAATAGAAGGCTTTCTGCAGCTGTACAAAGCAAAGTCTGTGAGCTCAAAATTGTTTATATGGGAGTTTTGTAGTAGTCTAACCTTAAGATGAAGTGAATTCATTAACTAAAAAAGGTTGCTTAATATGTGTGTTTTTGCCGCTGCCTAAGCCTTTGCATCATCTTGGCTACTTTGAGATCCTTTTTATGGTTCATTTAACATGTTGGTCATACACAACTAGCCCGATTCTTCAGCAGTAGTTTCCACCAAATAAACACAGATGAACTCATTGAACTCCCGCAATGAATGAGAATCTGATGGAGAGTAAACCATGGTGTGAGCTGGCTGAATTATGAAACAATGTGCACCATTCTTGTCCTTCACAGTAGTGGTTCCCAGCCTATTTTCCTTGAGGACCCCCTTCATGCAAATACTAAAAAGCTGTGGACCCCCTGCCCCTCCCCTGCATTGCTGAAATAATGCTTCCTTTAAACAAGGACAATTCATCTGCTCTGTAGTGTTGCTCAGACACGTTTTAATTAAATGTTGCAGGAAAAAAATCAAGTTACCAGAAGAGACATGAAGGGCTCCACTGTAGGTCCACCTACTCACTGACCTCACTAAACCCCAGTACATGGACAAGAAGTTGTAGTCTTATAAGTAGCTTTCTTTTCTTTTCTTTTTTTTAACGAAGGTAATGAGTGTTAAAATATTGGATAGCAAATTCTGATGACCTCCATGTATTCACTTTGAGATCTGATTTAAAAATTTGGGTTTTCGGGCGCCCAAAGGGCCAGTTCCATGTGAATGAAACGTCCACTTGATTAAAAAAAAAACAAAAAAACTTGAGCGGAAACATTGCAACTCATCTGTGTGGACTTGGTCTTAATTTTAATCACAATGGCTCAGAATGATCAAAGCCTCGGGGACCTCCTGTGTGCTTTGGGAGATCCCCTTAGGGGGTCCCGGACCCCAGGTTGGGAACCACTGCTCTAGAGGACTACAGCATCTGAAGACTGAAAGAGGCACAAAACATCCACAAACCTTGTATTTAAAAATGTTTGTTTATGTTTGCTTGTAGATGCTTTGTACCATTATGTGTCCATTTTACGTTACATGGTTAGTTTTGGACACTGGTGTGATTTTTATGTGTCAGTGTGATAATTTATTATCAGTTTGTGGTTATTTTTTGACCCAGTTTTGGTTATTTTGTATTTCTGCTTATATGTTTATAACCATTTAATATTTCTATGTTCCTTATTTTTCATGCAACGGCTGTCTTCCTCATTTTGGTAGTTTTGTGTTTCATATTGTTAATTTTGCACCTGATTTTTTTGTTTTTTTGGTCACTATGTTGCAAATGGATTTTGTTTTATCTGGGTCTTTTTTTTATTAGCTATTTTGTCTCTTTGTGGTAGTTTTACATGTCTTTATGGTTTCTCATTGTCTCGTGTGGGTTATTTTGTATCACACTGGGTTTAAGCTTAGACCCTTACCGCTGCTGTCTGACCATTCTAATTCACTTTGGATCAAAAGCTTAATGAATGTAATGCTTTTTGTGTCATTTTTGTAATTCTTGTCTCACATCAAGTTTGTTTTCCCTCTCTCTTTCTTTTAAACCTTTTAGGTGTAAATTTTGTATTTTTTTTTTTTTTCCAGTCAAGGTGATCCTGCATCTTTTTGCTGGATCATGTTGTCACAGCTTTTAATTCTTATAATGGTTGGAAAAATGGTCCCATTTAGTTATCAAATTTTGGTCTAATTTTGATTTACACAAGTGTTTCTTTATTCTGGTCCTCAAGTACCGCTGTCCTGCACGTTTTACATGTTTCTGCACTTCAACTCATCTGGCTGTAATAAATAGCTCACTAACAGGCTTGCAGAGAACTTGATGAGGTTGTTCATTAATCTGAATAAGGTGTATTGGAGTAGAAAAACATGCGCAGGGCAGTTGTACTTTACGTCTGATTTCTGTCTCAGTTTATGGCTGGTTTTGTCACATTTAAAGTTCAAACAGCATCAGAATGAAGAAGTAGTGATGGTGCGATGAAGCCCCGAGAATGTGTCGAGTCTTCTGGCCAATTGCTTTACCAAAAGCTGTTCTGTCAGCTGTTCTGTGATATATTACATGTGGGCTACATGTCAGTGAATCTGTAAAAATAATGATACACGTATTATATCAGAATCCAAACACTCTTTGCTTATTAAATTAATTAGGACTATTTTGGTTGAGTTATGTATGTTTTATAAAATTTATGGCATCTGTAGCCCTCCCGGGTCATTTAAAAGTGGAATGGGTTACACTCTCAGGTATTTTCAGCCCAATTAACATAGACACACATATACAGACACACAAAATGACCTCTAACACACATACAAACACACACAACGTCAAAGCTATAATTGTGTAATTTTATTTCATGACAACACAGCACAATGAATGTATATACAGACACACACATTAGCACACACAGACACACACATACACACATACAAGGAACCTCTAATGGACAATCATACATACAACTTAAAATTTACAGGTTTGTAACTTGATTTCATCTCATCTTTGGATCTGCCTACATGGTGGAACATGCACACACAGCTTCTCAGTTGATTGTACTTTTCTAAAGAAGTATAAATAGTTTTGGGGAAAAACTATTTATGCAATTGCATTAGACAATTTTGACCTGGACATGGTCATTTTTTACATATACCAGTCATCATCATCCAAAATAACTAGTAATTTATGCTTATTGTATTATAAAACATTGTTTCCATGTCATGTAAATTAGATTTATAATGAATAAATTAAGCATAACAACAGAATAAGAAGGATGAAAGAAGTATAAAATATAATAAGAATAAATAAGAATAAGGACTAAAAAAGAAAGACTTTATTAGTCCCTCAGTGGGAAATTTGCTTTGTTCCAACAGTGCAGGTACAGTAAGCAGAAGCACCCAGGTTATATAAAAAAGAACACACACAAAAAATAAATAATAATATCTACAGAATATGGTCCAACAGGGGGAATATGTACAGTATATAAATATTTACATAAACATGTATAGAAATTATGGTTGTCAAATTTTTACAATTTTTAATCAGATTATTCACAGCTTACAAATGAATTAATCGTGATTAATCACCATTCGCAACTATGCCTGAAATCTGCCCGTTTTGACTGTATTGTATCACCAGAACGAGCCGATGCTACAAATATTTACTGTTAATTGACCTTCTCTTTGGTTAACCTCAGATGTCCAAGGGTCAGTAAATGCAGCATGTAATGCACTTCTATATGTTATTCTAAATCATCTCTACCATGTTCTAGATCATAACTCTGAATTCATATAATATCATCTCACCAACCGTCTCCATGGTGATAATTTCTGTCATAAAACAAGCAGATGTGATGACTGAAGTTAAACAGCCAACATTGATGAAGAAACTCTGATAAAACTGATGATCTGGATAAAAACAGCTTTGTCCTTTTATCATTGAAGTGTGAGTGTTTGTGCAGCAGTGATAAAAGTCTTACAGCAGCATCACAACAACAGCTGTTGATAAAAAAGATCATTGGCTGTTTGTGGTATGATTTTTTTTCTTCACCTTTTTACATTACGTTTACTTTAGTTGTAATAATCAGTTCAATGTTCCATTACATCTAGACCTAAAAATAGGTCCCCCATCAGAACTTTCTAGACTCGCCCCTGCATATCTGAAATATAAACCCTGTCTGCCACCAGCCAACTACTGTGTTA
The DNA here is from genome assembly GCF_017639745.1 of Melanotaenia boesemani. Classification (NCBI taxonomy): domain Eukaryota; kingdom Metazoa; phylum Chordata; class Actinopteri; order Atheriniformes; family Melanotaeniidae; genus Melanotaenia; species Melanotaenia boesemani. The sequence goes on from NC_055692.1 coordinate 5,561,954, forward strand.
GAGAAGGTCCTGCCAAAAACAATACTTGGGGGTAAATATGTGACGGTGTGAACCATGAACCGCTAGTTTCTTCCTTCTGAGCTGAACCACTGGCACCACAAACAAACACAACAAGAGAGAAAAGACGATCAGCTGTCATGACTCATGGAACAACATGAGAGGAGAGGGAGGAAGCAGCTGCTGCACAAACACTGAGACTACCAGAGAGCCACTGGGGCAGACACGTTGGTGCAAAACAGTTAAAAAAAATGGGGAAAGTGTGGGTGTGGAACCCTCTCACCAGGACAAGAGTGGGTGTGAAAACAGCCTCATTCTTCATGAGGGTGACATCCATGAATTGCTCTATTAATGTTGTGTTTATTCTCAAATCCATTGATAGAGCAACCCGGCTCATCTTTTCCATCTCGCCTCTCCACATCCAGCTGTCATAACAAAGAAACAATGGATGTATGGGGCTTGTCATGCCGTGCATGTGTTAATTGCATTAAAAATAATTTATTACATAAATTAGCTACAACGTTAACGCGTTATTTTTGACAGCTCTAATATCGATATGTAAACACTGTTTACATGTGTACATTGTAAAGTCTGACAGCAGCAGGGAGGAAAGACCTGCGGTATCTCTCCTTCACACAGTTAGGATGGATCAGTCTGTCACTGAAGCTGCTCTTCAGAGCAGACAGAGCGTCCTGCAGGGGGTGAGACTCATGCTCCAGCATGGATGGCAGTTTTGTCAGGATCCTTTTGTCACCTCCTGCACTCCGGGTGTTAGGTGCTAATAAATTGGACTGAAGTTGAATATATGTGACATATGACACATTTGTGACATGATGTTACCATTTTACAATTCATGCTTTATATTCAGAAACTATACAGGTCAGTGGGAGGACCTGGCAGTACCTTGGCATACCACAAGCAAACAGTAACCCTGAAGGAATATTTCCACAAGGAAAGCTGCCACAGCCAAAATATCTGCAATGAGTAAGGAAAGTCATGAGAAGTCAGCTCAACGGCAAGAACAAGATCCGGGTAGTTAACAGCTATGTCCTGCCAGTGATCAGATAACCTGCAAGGATAATAAGCTGGCCAAAGGGGGAAGTTCAGACCACAGCTGTTAAAACACGGAAGCTGTTCACCATGTATGGAGGGTTCCACCCCAAATCCAGTGTCTCGAGGCTATACGCTAAGCCAAAGAGGGAGACCACTATCCAAGATGTAACATCTAAGCTCCATGAATACATCAAGAACATGGCCCCAAGCGATGTTGCACTCATTGAGTGTCTCAGGAAATGGAACCTGGAGGCGAATGAAAGAGAGGAACCATCATGGGAGGACAAGCCAAATGGCAGATATGAACAAGTCTGATGGCTGGAGAGGGCTGGACTGAGGCACAGCACAGAGGTGCTAACTCTCGATGCAGGCTTCGGGGCTTCTGTGTCAGATGTCTCATCACTGTGAGGATGCAGGGTGCTCTTGGTATGCTGAAGCGTTCAGAGTTCCTTTCACTGGAACTAACGGGCCAAGCCCAGCTCCTGAAAACCTGTCCCAAACCAGACTCTTCCATCAGATTACCAGATGGTGAAGCACGATTCATCACTCCAGCATCCCCACTGATCCAGAGACCAGTGGCAGCGTTCTCTAAACCACTGCATCCAATACTGTCCATTGCTTTTGGTGATGTATGGCTTAGATGCAGCTGCTCGGCCGTGGAAACCCAATCCATGAAGCTCTCTTCAAACTGTTCTTGAGCTGATCTGAAGGCCACATGAAGTTAGAAGGTCTGTAGCAATAAACTCTGCAGAAAGTTGCCAACCTTTGCGCACTATGTGCCTCAGCATCCGCGACTGCGCTCAGTCATTTAACGGGACCTGTCATTCCCAATCACTTCCACTTTGTTATGATCCCACTGACAGTTGACTGTGGAATATTTAGGAGTAAGGAAATTTCATTACTGGACTTGTTGCACAGGTGGCATCCTATCAAAGTACCATGCTAGAATTCACTGAGCTCCTGAGAGCGACACATTTCTTCACAAATGTTCGTAGAAACAGTCTGCATGCCTCGGTGCTTGATTTCATCGACCTGTGGCCACGGAAGTAATCGGAACACCTTATTTCAATTATTTGGATGAGTGAGTGGATACTTTTGGTAATATAGTGTAAGTCAGATGACAGAAAGAAACTTTCAAATAGGCTAATGAGGATAAAGTAGGGACAAAAACATCTCCATATAAAAATATTTTATCCAGTGTAGAATAAGGACTCTAAATTGAAATATGTCTGGTCTAATACAGGTAACACTTCAGGCTCTGGAAGCATGGCATGGACTGAGGCTGTGGCAGAGGTTGTTCAGAGGCAGATGGAAGATAGGTTAGGGAGAAAAAAGTCACTATTTCTGAAAAAAGGATCATTAAAACAAGATAGAAAACATTTGTGAATTAATAATGTTTTAGTCGATCTTCTGTTTTAAATACAGTGAGAGGCAGGAGTTCATCATGAAACTAAATATTCACATTGTCGTTTCTTTCATGTGTATTATGGTTCAGTTCATTCATCATAACTACCGCCTCTAGCGTTCAAGTAAATATTGCAACTCGTGTACACGACACGTTACCTCGCGTGTCAACCCGAGCACGCTCCTAGCAAGCCAGTCATCTTTATTTTTTTATTTATTTATTTTAATCTGAGAGTCATATAGAAAATGACTGGTAAGTTCAATAATTAGCCTTTAAACTGATCACAACTCAAGCTGAAACAAATTAAAGGACAATAATTTTGCTCATGAACTTTTCTAAGATGCAGCCCATGTAAAGGACTTACCGCTGTGTCACTTCTCTGTGGATCTTCTTGTCTCCCCTGCGTCTGCATGAAAGTAAACTACGTCCATGATTGTTCCTTAAACTATTTATCATCTGTAGTGACAAAGAAAGACTAATTTGACAACATGTAGGCAAAAATGACTGACTTACCGAGAATTTATTCAAATAATTTGGAATGATTGGTTGCATTTGTTGATTTTTTAGGCGATATAAGAAAACAATAATCATAATTTGATGCCATCCATAGTTGACATATTTCTTCCGACAGATGGCGCTAAATATCCAAACTACAAGCTCCTGTAGCCTGATCCAGGTACCTCAAAGCAGAGATATACTGAAGCTAATTTCCCAGTACAATTAGAGATTCTTAAGAGTTTCATATTCAGGACATTCATTGATGCTGAAACACACCTTTTTTTAACTCGACTTTCCCCGTAAACAAACAGTGAACCGATCTTATACACATGCACTTTGTTGCTCTTTTTAAACATGATTTTCAACGTCTTCTCATTTGTGACTCCACTGTGAGTGATGGATGATTAACCATGGCACAGCCGAGCTCTTACTTGGTAATGTTAGAAAAATAAAGCTGAGGAAAGAGATGATGGAGCAGCAGCAGCAGCAGCAGGAGGTGGTGGAGGTGGTGGTGGTGGTGGTGGGGGAGAGCAGTTTGACCTCCCATCGGAGGAGTGGCGTTGACAGAAGGATGGTCCGGCAGATAGAGGCGGCGGCGTGCTGAGCGCACACACAAATGCGCAATGCGGCGTACAAACTTCCCCGAGCAGTGGAGGTAGGCGTCTTTTACTTTCATGCAGCCGCAGGGGAGACAACAAGATCCAAAGAGCAGTAACACAGCGGTAAGTCATTTACACTGGCTGCACCTTGGAGTTGTAGACACTCCGAACAAAGTTGCTCAGGCCCTTGCGTGCATGTGGTGAAGAGGCGCCTTGATCGTAAATCACTGGAATATTTCTGATTATTTACGCGCAGACCATCACAGGTGTCTTTCTTTCTTTCTTTCTTTCTTTCTTTCTTTCTTTCTTTCTTTCTTTCTTTCTTTCTTTCTTTCTTTCATGAAAGCTTTTATTTTTTCTGTTTTGCCTCACATACCTCTCAAACTTGAGGCTACTTGCGCGTAATTGCGCTGCTTGACTGTTTTGTTCTGTTCAAGCAGGTTATTTTGATAGTCATTATCCATTTTTTTAAATGCTTAATAATATTATTTTAACTTCTGCATCACCAAATACATAAATGAAGCCAAAGCAGACCCGTGTTATCATAAAGGAAGCAAATTTAATCAGTGGATTTCTAGTTCTTTGAATGAAGCGCAGCATCACATTTGACTGACTGTTGTACGATCTTTAAAAGATAAACCTGTGCAATCATTTTGTGGCTTGATAAACATTTTGATTTGGTGAAAGTGGACTCAGATATGCTTCTTCCTCTCCATGTGTTCAGGTTGAAACAGCAGCTCCAGTGACCAGTTCTACTCAGCATATCCACTGAGGAAATTCTCACTTGCAACTTGAGAAGATGAGTGGCAACAAGAAGTAAGTGACCTCATCTACTTTTACCAACGCCTTTTAACCCCTTATGTAGAGATAAACTGAACAAGTGTGTTCAAACAGCTGCTGGTGAAAGAGCTTATTCTTCTTAAAACTTCTTAAAACAAAAAGGTATAGAAATATAGTATATATAATACAGTATATATATATATATAGTATAATATAGTATAACGCATACCTCTGATAAAATTGTCCGTAAACCAGAGTGACCCTAAACACCATGTGGAGCAGTCACAGCTGCCATTTAGGAGCACTGCCTTGGGTTACACTTCATTTACTTGAGCTGCTTTAAAAGGCACCTGCTAATAAACCATCTTATTGCAGTCAGTAGCTTCAGGTCTTGCTGCATCATTATAACATTTCTGGTTGCGGTTCGAAAGCCAAACCGGTGGGCAAAAGAAGAGCACCACAGATGTCCAAAACATATGAAGAGAGAGGCAGCAATTGAAGTCAATTGAAAACACAATCAGAATGAGTGATACAGCTTCTGTATCTCAGTTTGATGGCTTGACCTCTGATTATTTAGTCTCAACAATAGAGGCTTCACCATAAATCCCAGCGTGACTATCAGTTCACAGAATCTTTTGTGTAAGGAAACCTTTGAGCTGCAGAGAACTATGATACCCTTTGGCATTTTACCTGCATTGTATGGAGGAAATTGTCTTTACAAACTTAATTACACAACAGGATTCTATATGTTTTATTCATATAGTATACCATAGTGGTTGAATGTTGTTTTCTTCCTCAGACAGGGAATGCAGGCTACATGCAACAGACCGATGTTATCTACACTGCGACAGACAAAAAGGAGCTAATATACAATAATGAGTGCAAAGGAACAGGGTGTCAAGTTCTCATTGTAATATGCTTGTTAGCTTTAAACAGCAATGTACAATTCACTTGGAATATTTTAAGGGCAAAAATTCAAACTTTCTTTTTGTGCTCTAAAATGCATAAATGTTGCTTATTTGGCTTGCCAATGAATGTATATGTTTGCTTCTGCTTCTAGTATTTGGGGTTTAATGTCATAATCTCGCTGCAGAAGTATTCACACAAACAACTAAACAGGAAATGCAGAAGGGGGACAGGAAAAACCAGACCAGATCGAGTCCAGGGATGATCATAACAGAACTGTGCCGTTCTGCAGGGTTGTAGATATGTGGGTGTTTGTTCCCAGGAGGATGTGAGACATGAACAGATGAATTATGATCTTAGCAGTTTTGAAGCAACTCCAGATGACTTTCTTTCTTCTTTTAATGGCTTTTTTCTCTTCATCTTTTGACTTCATCCCAGTCTTTGGAAAACTAAATAGCAGCTCGGTGCTGGTTTTTATTATTTTTATTGCTGCAAGCAATGGTATTGAAATAAATATTAGCAGGCACGCAGAGCACACAACTTTTATTCTCCAGCTTCTTCCTAAACTTGTTGCCTTAGTCAGATTAGTCAGTTTATTTTAATTATCCAGGTTAAATCTAGTAAAGAGTTTATTCTTTTCTGGAAAGATTCATCTTTCTGGATTTCAAGTTAATCCCGGGCCTGTTGTTTTGTTCTTACTCAAGCACAAAGATCTATCTATCTATCTATCTATCTATCTATCTATCTATCTATCTATCTATCTATCTATCTATCTATCTATCTATCTATCTATCTATCTATCTATCTATCTTGCCGGCTCAAGCTGAGTGGAGTTTGCTTGGCCTGTTATGTCCACAGTTGTTCCATAGGTGGCAATGGAGGAAGTGGGAACTGAAGATTTGGTGAAGTTCAGAGACAAAAGGCCTCAGTGTGTTGCTGTAGTTTGGATGGAGTTTTTTTCTTATCACGTGGTATCTGAAACTTGGTGAATCCAGCCAATGAGAAATCAGCATTTTAATTAGATCCAAAACTTTCTCTTTAATTTTTCTATTTTCCTTAGCATTTATCTATATACTGTAAAAATATGAGAGGCAGTCTATGAAAAGTAGTTTAAGGAGAAAAAAAAGAGGAATTGCAGAGATGGTTCAGTGAATCAGCAAGTTAAAACAACTGTGTCTGCTTCTCAAAAAGAGAAAATAAGAGATTATTTAGTGTCGGTATGGTTGTTCTTGCTGTTTTTGTGACATTCCCAAGACAATGATGAAGCTAGCTTGAAGTGAACCTCCTCATGCTGAAACCCAGAGCAGCTGGTTGGGGGCAGTTCTGTCCCTGACCTTCGACCCCTGAGCCTCTTGGTCCGTCCTGTCCGGTCCTGTCTGACCCAGAATAGATTGCACTGCTGCCAAAGTATTTGGATATTTAATAACAAATGTATATTTTCCCAGAACATAGAAATATTCAGTATAGAAGAATAATTAGTCAATGCTTTTCATTTGCTTGAAAAATGATCAGTCTAGTCAGTGTGCACTGATGATGTAATCATTTTCTGCTGTTAAATAAACAAAACAGCCACTTTAAATCTAAGATCTAAGATAAGATAAGAAATGAAAATGGTATTTTATAAATTTAATTTAATTATAAAGACGCAATCAAGCATTTAAAAAGTTTTTTCCTTTCTGTCCTAATTTCTCTGTGATCTCATCGGGGGGAAGCTACATGTTAGGTTTCCAGGATAAAGACTGGAATGCACATTTCTGGGTCCCCCTCACTCTACGTGCTGAAACACCCCCAACAACGTCCGGCCGCAATGACACATTTTCAGTCGTGGGTGTTTGTCAGGAAGCAGCTCGGTCTGTTTGACGTGAGGATGAATGTGAGCCGAGATGCTCTTGGAGAGCAGCAGAGGCTCCGGCACGTCGGCCTGTTACGAGCTTCTGTGAGTGGGTTGTCACTTAAGTAAAGCCGGCGTAATCCTGTAAGGGCGGATGAGTAGACAGACATGTGATGCCCCACTTGTTTCTTAGGTGCAGGGTGGTGGAGAAGGGGGCTGGCAGGCATTACCAGCCAGATGGAGAGGCTTTGTAGTGTGTGTGTGACTGATTAGACTTGTACTTAACTCATACTTTTTCTGGTGCCTTCTGTTGTCATTCATTGTTAAATGAAGACAAGTTAGAGACCAGATCCAAATTTTGATGAGTTCAAGTGTCAGTAGGAAATTTTTCTTTTCTTATTTTTTTTGTTTTGCTGATGACAAGCACCAATCATTGTCCATCACACTCAATTAGGAGACTTCCTGTCCTCTCCCTCACCCCCACTGCCAGATTAAAGCCATTACACATACCTATCGCCTGCGTACTTAGACTTCCTCAAGGACGACACACATTCTCACAGTTGGGGGTTGTTTACTCTGAATATTAGGCCTTAAGGTTCGATCTCTGGGCTCTGAGGTGATCGTGTAGGTTGTTTGTCAATGAGTCTTTAATGGGTGGAAATGAGTGCCACCAGCAGCACCAGACTGAGCCCCAGTCCCAACTTACTGCAGGTGAACGAGCCAAAGCGCTATGGCTCCACGCTGTCGTTGGAGGAAAAGTGTGAACAGTCTTTTTTCCTCTTCTACTACTACAGGATGGAGGATGAGGCGGTGGTGGACCGAGGGGCGTCCTTACTCAAACACATCTGTGATGAAGAAGAGGTAGCAGGTAAGTTTGGCCTGTTTTAGTATACTTCAATTATTTTGTTTTATTTTATTTTATTTTATTTTATTTTATTTTATTTATTTTTTTTATTATTCTATTATTTCTAAAATATATATTTTATGTTATTCACAAACTTATTTATTTTGGGATGAAGACTGGAAGGCAATATAGACACAGATGGCAGGAGGTATTGTGAGAGTGAATTTTTTCTCTAAAGATGAACAATTTAACTAAAAATAAAAGTCACTAAATCTTCATTTTAAGATGTTTTTCTTAAACAGTAACATTTTTCTGATTTTATTTGCCATTTTTTTTGTATCCTAATCTTAATTATAAGATGTGTTTTCTAAGGAAAGTCCCTCATTTAAAGATGCAGACTTCCGAATTAAAGACTTCCGAATTAGATCACTTCCTTCGTGCACAATGCTCACCTACGTAGGGAGCTGGCATGATAAAGATGTAGAACACAGATCATGTGATCCTGTGTTTACCTCACTAATCCTCTGAGAGACCTGCAGGACAACAACGATAAAAGGAAAAAGCTTGCACTAGTTAATAACCCATTGAAAGTAAAACGGAGGTGAATGTGCTGTAACTGTGTTCCTTCTATATGTTGGAACAGGAATTACATCTAACTGCAGATATTGAATTAAAATACTGTTTTGTGGTTTTATTTTCCTCTCCCTCTGTGGAGAACCCTCCTCTTTCAACTGTGTCCTGTCTCAATTGCAAAATGATGCAGTGTTGCATTAACTTATTTATTTTTACTTGCGTCTCCACTTGGTGTGGATAAAAGTTTGAGTAGCGTGGGAATGAGGTTGAGTTTTCACAGTGAACGGCAGCAGCAGGTTTCTTGGTCATGGTCCAGCAGGTGAAACGCTCTGGCTGGCACCGAGCCACTTTTACCATCCAAGAACGTTGTGTTTTGTGTTGGTTTGTCGACAGTGGTGAAAATAGTTGCAGTACAAACATTTTGTGTTGGATGAGCCCTGATTAATGCTCTCTTAACCCCTTGATGCCTATTGTTGCAAATTTGCTACAAGCAGCTTATTATTTTTATACATTTTTTAAATCTAAGATATTTTATTAATTTATTATTATGTATTATCCTTATATTACTTAATTATTATTTATTATTTTATGAGAGACCTTTTCAGCAGCAGAATGAAAGTGATGTTCCCAATTATCGAAAACAAGCCTCAAGTCTGCCAGCCGATTTCTACTCAGAAACCAATTTAAAACGGTGACTGAGCTCAGTTTTTTCTTTGATTAAAAACACTCAAAATCTCTGAAATTAAGTTGCGTAGCTATGGTGACAGCTGGAGTTTGGGTCCATCTCGTCAGATGCTAACATCAGCATGACCAAAAACCCTCGTCTTATTTTAGAGTTGATAGAGATTGTTGAATTAACTTCAATCAGTTCATTTCAGGATTATTTGTATAGCACCAATTCACGACAAAGCAATAACATAGCAGTTTAACACAGTCCATACATTGTAGTCCAGTTAAAACAAATCCTTTACATGATAACCAATAGTCCAGTTTATAATAGCTCATAAAACCAAATTTAAAAAACAAACAAAAAATCTAAGGAATTCAGTCTTCACGTCTTCCATCCTGAGCTGCACAAGGCGACAGTGCAGAGGAAAAACTGCCCTTTAAAAGGAAGAAAAACCCTCCAGTAGAACCAGTGAGGGCGGCCATCTGCCTCGACTGGTTGAGAATGGAGAGGACAGGACAGAGGGGTCAACAGGCACCATAACCCCAAGGCAGAGATACCTGCTGAGAAGGAAAATAGACACACAAGTCATGTGTGTGACAATAATAAAGTCATATATTTATACATGGAGAATAAAGAGGAAGGAGAGAAAGGTGGAGGGAGGTGCTCCCCAGCAGTCTGCCCATAGGAGCGTAACTAAAGCAATGATCAAGGGTCACCAAGTCAGCTGTAACTGTAAATCTAAACTTATTCAAACTTAAACTTTCAGCTTCCTGAGCTCAAACTGGGATCTGCTTCCACAGAGAAGAGTCTGATAACTGAAACGTTTGCCTCCCATTTTACTTTTAGAAACTTTTTGACTGGGAAAATCTGAAACTATGAGGTCTTTAGATCCAATGGAGCTTGGTCACTAAGAGGATGATATGAGAATTTTAAGTCCTATTCTGGATTTAACAGGGAGCAGATGAAGAGAAGCTAAAACTGGAGAAATATGAGTTCTACTGCTAATTAATATCAAAGTATGAGGCCAGACTCACTAATGAGAGCACCAAAAGAGGTCAGGCAGCTTGTCATCCCTCACAAAGAGCAAGAAAGTTCTGGTACAGCAGCTTCAGTACAAAATAAAAATGTTTTTTTTTCAATAATGTTTTTATTAACCTTTTTACAAATAAAACAATCATAAGACATAAAACTGTAGAAGTGTAAAGCCCGAGTGTGAGAGCTAAATGAAAACTAAACAAAGAAGCAAATAAATGAATGAAAAGATAAAGTATACATAAATGGGGAAACATTTATAGTTTTAATTAATTAGACTTTTTGGAGTTTGGTTTCTGTTCTACCAGAATGTGATTAATCAGTTGGTAGTGCTCCTGCATGTAATCAAGAAAAGGGATTCCTCAGTGAGGGAAATTTCCACAGGGAGCCTCTTGCTGTATATCTATTTAACTCCAGTTTTACAGAGTTAATGGTTTCTTAATCCAGAGTGTTGAAAAGAGGAGCTAAAATCAAGCGACTGGTTAACAGAGTGAAACCAGGTATTGGTGATTGTGCTGCTGGATTCAATCCATCTTTGACAGTGATGGTATGATTTTCATCCAGCCTGATGAAACCAAAGCACAAGTTGAACTCACACCCTTAAAAATATTTTAAAGCCTAAGCTGAGGAAACTAACGAATCGATCGAATCTCATCTTCTTGTCAGTCCTCCATCCTGAGCTGCACGAGGCGACAATGGACAGGAAAAACCTCCATCAAGGGTTTTTACAGAAACTCATCAGTTATTTTTCACTAATTCACCTTTTCAACTTATTTTAATGTGATTTCGGGATGATGGACATAAGGAGTAAATCTGAGAGTAAATGTATGATGTGATTCCCTTCAGGGCAGGTTAAGGATTAAAGAATGTGTTAAAAGACGAAATGCTGGGAAAATTGGGGAAACATGTTACTAAAACTAAAGAAATGTTTGTGTAGGGAGGTTTTTTTTCAGATAACTGTCCAAAAGATGTAAAAATATTGCCAATGTAGAGGTTTTTAAATAATAAATGAAATAAATAACTTAGTGCCCAGATTGGACCAAATAGTGAACAGAAGAAAAGACTCTTAATGGGAGAATGAATTAAAATGAGTTAATGCTTCTATGAAACTGTTAAAGCCAAATATTTTGGCATCTGAGTCTGTGACAGTTCAAATGCTCAAGCTTGCAATTTCTACTAATTTTTTTTATCCTTTTTAGTTAGAATATTTAATTCTAAACTAATAATGTGAGAAGAAGCCAGACCATTTCATGTGGACATGCTATGATGAAACTTGCCATAATGCCTTTTAACACTGTTTTTGTAACAGTCTAAATAATCTGTATTTTTTGTATTTTGGCCATACAGTCGACATCTGTCCCTTCTAATTTAACTGTATCTTTTTAAGGCCTTTCAGCCATTAGTATGCAGCTGGTGCAGCGTGGCGTGTTGCCATCCTCCCCTCTGGTTTTGGGTTAGCATTGTTACTAAGGGTACTGGCGGTAGTGTTGCCTCTCCTCAGAAATCTACTGAACTAAACAAACCTCCCAGAAAACAGAAGGATTTCATTTCATTCAGTGTGCCTTACAGGCAGCTCCAAAAGAACTTCTTCTTCCACCCCCCCCAAAAAAGACCAGGAAGTAGTTTCACAAAGCTGCTCTGGCAGGGTGCAAATCTTCCTTTCCAGTCCCTTGACTCAACTATTTTTCATTCCTTCTCTTTCATCACTCTCCTCTTATTCTCTCACCCTCTTGTTTCATGTTCATGTCTTTATTTTATGTTTATTAGCTCTTCCTGCTGCTGTCCCTGTTCTTTCTTTTATTGTCACTGTCAGGCCATCTTTTTCTAGGTCTTTCTGTTAAACCCACATGTTCTGTCATAAATTTAGATATTCTCTTTGACTTTGCTCACAGTTATCTTGAGGGGGGGTGCTCTGTGGGTTATTGGTTGCCATAAGTGTGGTACACAATCAGCAAGAGTGATTGTCTAAGTAATTCAATTCAACACGTACAATACTGTGCAGAACTCTTTAGAAACTAATGTCTTTATAGATGCCTGGAAAATAGGAAATGAATGCAGGGATTTATTGAAAGATGTGCAAAATGTTAATGGAAAGATTTAGAGCAAAAACAGAATTTGTACATTTTTAAAGAGCTTGACAGTCAGTATTTGGTCCGGGCATCTTAACTCTTCAATACTGCCAAAAACTTCTTAAGTAGTCTACAGATATAGTTCTCCAGGCTTTTTGAGGACTCTGCAAAGCTCTTTTTTTTGGATGTTAGGTGCCTTTTGTTCCATTGTCTGTCAAGATGAGCCAACACTGCTTCAATAATGTGGAGGACTGGGTTCTGGGAAGGACTCATCAGTCTAGGTCTTGTGGCATTTGGCATACCCCAGGCTTTTATTCACTTGTTTCCCTTCTTTAAGAAGGGAATCCACCCTCCCATGGAGAACATCTTTCATGAGGCTTCAGTGAACAGTAAATGGATCAACTGATGGTTGAAATGCATTTCTCAGGTCTCATGTCAGGTTTTTAGTGGATTTTCCTTTTCAGATGTTTGGATCTGCTGTAGATAGTTTTCCCCCCCTTGGTTTTCAGGTAATGGCTCATTGGGAATCAGATAGTTGGTTCAGTGATATGTAATGTCTGTCAAATAGTGTTATCTTTGTCCTTTTTATACATTAGATATAACTAAAAATGGGAACAAAGATATGCTGCTGCTGTTAACAAAGGGACTAAAATTCCTGTTTAAAATAGGTTCTATGCTATATTGTCTGTTATGTGTTGACACCACTCTGGTTCATCCCTTAGAGCTTGGAGCCTATTTATGCTTGAGTGATTCATAGGTCAGTGTGAAGTGGCTTAACAAAGAAAACTGGACCTAAATAGCAATCCAAAAAAAGTACTACAGTATTCAAAGTTTGCATTGTTAATGCTTCAGCATTTTTTTTAATTGCAAATTAAAACTGAGTGGAAATAACCCAGTTAACTATTTAGGAACCTGTGATGTGCCAGTCACATGAATGTTACGTTTATTGGTGTGTCGTGAGGGATAAGAAATCTCAGTCAACTAAACTTGCCATTAAAACAAAGAAGAAATGCAGCATTTACAGACTAATATATACAATTTAATGTTGTAATTAAAGACTTCTTGGAGATTAATTGATGTGAAGTTAAAAGTATGAAAATTGCTAAATAGTAACATCTAATCATTCACATCATACAGTATAAAACTTATTCAAAGCTCCTCTTTTGAAAAAGCTTTAACCCACCAAAACTAATTATTTCAGGACCATTATTTCTATAGCTTACATGCAACTCTGCATGTTTATAAAACTGCATTTTGTAAATACAGTAAAGGTGCAAACAGCTTCTTACATCAGCTTCACTGTCCATCGGCAGCTTCAACGTACTCTGCTCAGATATTGTAGAGCTTTACTACAACTATGACAGTTAAGTACTTAATAAAGGAAACAGACTTCTGAGAATAAGTGAATTTAGTAATGGATTAGAACTGTGGTTATCCAACCTGGGGTCCGGGACCCCCAAAAGGCATCCCCCATAGCGCACAGGGGGTCCCCGAGGCATTGACCATTCAGAACCATTGTGATTGAAAATTAAGACCATGTTCACAGAGATGAGTTGAAGTGTGTCCACTCATGTTTTTTTTTTAATCATCTGGACATTTGTTCGCATGGAACTGGTGTTTTAGGACCCTGAAAACACAAACTTTTTAAACCAGATCCCAAAGTGAATAAATGGGGATCATCAAAATCTGCTATGCAATATTTTTATGCATCCTTCGTGAAAAACAAAACAACAGCTAAACAGGCTACAGCTTATATATCCAATTTTTGTCCACAAATCAGACGATTTGTCGCTATTTAAAAAAAAAAAAAAAGAAAAGAAAAGATGAGGCTATATGTTGTTAATTTAACTTTGGCTTTATCAAAGGACAGAACTCAGCCAGAATACAGTACCTATGGTGAGAATCTCGCTAATGAAAACATAAAACCAAGCATGGTTTCAGCACAGGATAGGGCAGTGGCTCCACAGCTTTTTAGTATTTTTATGAAGGGGGTTCTAAAGGAAAATAGTTTGGGAACAACTGGATTAGAACTGGCCTTCAGGAAAACCAACCCAGTCTGGATAGACTTAGAAAAGTGACCTAACCCTCTTTCAGATCGGAGCGTCACCATCTTGTACTGTTGGGTGTAGATGTTCAGCAGCCCTCTGACTTAACTTGCAGGAACGTCAAGTTTACTTTAGTTTAGAGGAAATGAATCCAGGTTGTAGCTTAAGCTTATGCAGGTGAAGCTAGTCAGGCTTTAGCGGTGCATAACTGTCTTTTTTTTTATGTTGTCACATTAGCATGAGACAGGTGCCTCTTTGTTGAACTGTAGCTGTGGTGTGAGTAATGCTGGCTTTGTCTCCAGCTGTTTGTTTCTCCCTCCATTTCCTCCTGTCTCCTCCTGTCCTGTTATACCACATGTACCTGGCCCTGATGGCATGTTTTACAGTAAGATATTCCCTCTGGTTTACAGCATCTCCTCACGTTAGACAAGACATTTTAAACCTTTCTGGATCCTTCTTATCTTTGATGGTCAGTGTTTACTTGTTATGGGGAAAAACTGGTGTCATTGAATTTAGATGAACCCCTTAAAAGGAAACAACAAAAGAACAAGGCATTGTGGTACGGCTGAATAATGAATGCTGTTGTGCTTGGAGAGAGATCATTGTTTGTTGTGTTGAGGGGTTCAGACACTTCCTGTGGGTCACAGTGCTTGGCTCAGCTTTACCCGACCTCATCTGAAAGGAGACATTTGACACTCAGAGTCTTTTGTTTCATCAGCACGCAAAGATTAAATGATCCTTTTCATCGTTATGTAACATACTAAAAATACTTAGCAAACTTGCAGATGGATGGACCACTGTGATCATTTTGCTGCATGCTTCGATCCAGAATCATCCAACAGACCATACATGTACCAGAAGTGAAGAATTTGTGACCCTTAAAATCTTATTTGGATCTCAGTACAAGCCTTAGCATCTAAAACTGATACCACAGTATTTAATCTCTAATGAAGTGGTTCTCAACCTATTTTCCTTGGGGACCCCTTTCATGCAAATACTAAAAATACCCTGTCCCACCCCGTACTGAAACCATGCATGGTTACATGCTTTTAAAAGTGACATTCTCACTATAAATAATTAATTCTGGTTTAGTCCTGTGCTTCAATAAAGCCAAAGTTAAATTAACAGCATATAGCCTTAATTTTTTCTTAAAAAAAGGACAATGTGGACATTGATCACATTGGCTCTGAATGTTCAAAGACTCAGAGACCCACTATGCTGTTTGGGTCGCGGACCCCAGGTTGGGAACCAGTGTTCTAACGTATGTGTTAATTGATTCAGGGGCTTGTAGGTTCTGATCATTCAGAGCTGATCTAACCTTTTAAAACCTGAGGCCCCCATATTTGCCAAATTGTGCTAAAATAGCTATGAACTCTCCTGTTTTTTTGGGGTTTTTTTTGGGGGGGGACAAGGCTAAAACATCTTTAAGTTTAAAGCATCTAAAATCCGCAGCACATCAACCCTTAACAACTGTAGTTTGAGATCCCTGTCCTTAACTATGATGTCTCAAATTTGAGATTTACCCATTTTGACATGATATCCATCATCCGTCTTGGTGGTATTAACAGTCTGGTCTTCTATTACGCTAATGCACTAAACCATGTTCTGTTGGTATTATGTAAACATGTACGGGAGGCATGTAGTCATGTAGCCAGTCATGGCGTCTTCACTGTTACGTGATACTTCTTTTTCTGTCCATGTATTTGCTTTGACAGTGTACTGCAACCTCTGTAACCCGGCCCTGCTACGCTGTTTCCAGTCTGTTGTGGGCCACGTTGATTCTTGAAATGAACTGAGAAGTGGTCACGAGTAGGTCAGGGTAATGCAGTCCATACTGCTCCCGTTGACATTCCTACTGATGCATTTCCAGAAATTAATTGTCATTTTCAGGAAGTCAGCTGTGAAGCTTAGCCGTTGCGTCATCATTTCAGTCTGAATGTGTCACTACGTCATGTGTCAGAGTTCATCTCCCCCTTTTTCTTTGCCTTTCGCAGGTCACCACACCATCTACATTGGCGTGCGTGTGCCCAAGAGCTCACGGCGTCGGAGGCGCCACCGCCGGAGAACCAGCCACAAGGACAGAAAGGAGAGGTTGACGGAGAACGCCTCTGACAAGTCGGACACAGAAAACAACGATGAGGCCAGCAACAGCATCCTCAAACCTCTCAGTAAGTTCTGATGGGCTCAGTGTCAAGGCCGATTAGGATTCATGTCTGTCTTTGCTGAGGGGCTGCTCTCTTTTTTCAGAAAAATGCCCCTGTAACTCTCTGTGACCCTCTCTGCAAAGTTGCTGAGTCCACTCTGTGGCCAGAAATAGTTTCTGAGTGATGAGTTTGTTTCGACAGAGCAGAGGGAATTTTCATCGGAGGTAGAGGCCGATCGGATGCAGCAATACTGGAGCTGATAGGAGTCTGTTGGGAGCATTGTTAGCTTTTGTTGCTCTGGGTTTTGGTCCTGAGTTTAGGCATCTACTGTATACCTGTTATACAGTAGATAGTTGTTTGTTGGGGGTGGTCTGGACAGTCTTCTGTGCTGTATGGTGGATTTGCAGATGCACAGACAGAGCTACAGTTTTGATGAAAACTAGAAGAAGCGGCAGAAGTGAAGCTTAAAACGGGTGACGATGAGAGTGCAAACACCAACTACTACAACAGTTTAGTTTTATCTTCTCTTCATTATACATAATTTAGATGTCCAGTGATTTTATTTGCAGAGTTATGGTCATGTTTAAATGATGGTGGTGTGGGGTTTCTGGGTGGAGGTTTGGGTCAGGGAGCTGCTGCAGGTGACACAGATTAACTCTATTGAAGCCTGTTGGTTATCACCCTGTCTGCCTTCACCTGCAGCAGTTGTACTATACATATATGGATATGGATTGAGATGGCGTTGGTTATCTTGATCGTCGTTTTGCTTTTTTGTAGTAGTCAGCACCTCTAGCCAATGTGTCTAAAAGCTACGTCTGACTCAAGTTTTCTCTGGTTTTTCCAGTTTTACCTGAGGTTGTGGAGGGTGCTAATCTTGGTTTCATACATTCTTTGTACTCCAAAGCATGTTTATGGCTAAGGTGGTACAGCAGATTACTCGTGTTGCCACATTTGCTGGCAGCATTTGCATTAAAAAGTTGTTTGGTCCACGTCTGACTTTAAAACCAAAGTATCTCCTGACAGCAGATACAGGCCTTTTCTTCTGCGCTATCATGTTCAACTTCGTCTGCTGCAGCGTCTTGAATTTTTCTATTCATTTTTATCATTCAGCATCTCCAACAACACAGCTGCTCTGCTGCATGTTTTGTGGTGCAGCTGTAAAAAAAGGTCCCCCTTGAAACAGTTTTTCACTATTCAATGTTCCAACGTAGTTCAATTCATGTAACAAAAATAGAAGACAAGCGGCTTTTGGTATGAACCGATATACTGCCCAGGACTAGGTTGAATATATTTCTGACTGTGGCTATGAACTTTAGCATCAGTCAAAGTGGATGAATTACACCTGCACAAGTTCAAGAATAAAGCTCCAGATGACACAAGAAAACTAGAGGTACAAATCTTAACTTTGATTAAAAAATCATATAAATTCTGTGTTTGCTGATATCAAATATTCTGCCACAATATAATAAGCATGATTTGATTCAGCAGCAAGCGGCCAGTATGATACAGTTTGAATGAAAACTATTTGTTCTTTGAACAAAAATAGACTGAATAGACTTCTGTATGTTGAGCTTTAACATGCTCACATCATATAAAACTGAAAGATTATATTACTCATTTGCAGACATAAAGCAGGATATAATTCCTGCCACATCTTTAAATCTACACATATTCCTCATTTAATTGTAATAACACATTTTTGTTATTGGAACAAAGCAAATGGAAACAATTCCACATGTTCTTTCTCAGGTGTATCTTACAAATGATTGCTGTATTGATGCTGATCATTGAGTCCATATGTCATTGCAGATTCATGTATTTTTACACCCCTAAAGAAACATCAAATGTTTTTGTTAAACAACACAGTGATAATTCCACTGTGAACAAGGCTACAAATGTCCACGTTCTGTTAAATCCAGTAAAGAGACAGACCACCATCATTTCCAGAAAATGATAGAATTTGGCATAGAACATGACAAGAGGCCCAAATTATGCCAGAACTGGATTTTACACTGGGAACACGTCACTTGATGAGGGGGATTTTCTGGAGGACAGAAATCCAATCGGACAGTAGATTACAGTCAGGCCAGCTGGTTGTTGCTGCTGATTGTCATGAAGCATGATGAGCAGAAATGGTTTGTTTTATAGATGCTGAGAGTTGTGAGAGATGTTCCTTGATTATGAGTTGTGGTACTGGACTATGACACAGTGGGGAACCTTGGTATTCCCAGTTGTTGGTAAATAGTGCCGCGTACCCTGACCTTTTTGGTTTTTTAAGAGCCAAATGCTTTGTTGAAAGGAGGTTGAATTATATTTCTTTGTTACTTTTAAAATTATATATATATATATAAAATCAGCTTTCAAGAGTAATGGTTTTATTTATGTTTTTGATAAAGGCAGTTTCTGCTATCATCAGCCAAGAGAAATAAATAATAATTTTCAATTTTATTATATTAATTTTTACTTTATTAATTCCCACTGGGAAATTGGGCCTGCATTTTACCCATCTCTAGTCAATTCACCAGAGAGCAGTGGGCTGTCATATTTTAGTGCCTGGGGAGCACTTCAGGGAGTTAAGGCCTTGGACCCACAGTGGTTCACCTTCAAGTTTTTAGCCTATCATCTGAATGTGGAGCTGAAATGGAGACTCATCAGACCATCAACGTTTCTCCATCTTCTGTTGTCCAGTGTGAATTGTAGCCTCAGTTTCCTGTTTTTAGCTGACAGGAGGAGGCACCCGGTGTGGTCTTCTGCTGCTGTAGCCCATCTGCTTCAAGGCTGGATGTTTTGTGTGTGTTCAAAGATGCTGTTATTGAAATGTTTTAGTCTCAAACTGAGGGGCACCATATTTAAAATAAACCCAGTGAACTCTGAAAGTGATGAGGGACAAACTTAATCCCCAAACATTTCCCAGGGCTCCAAATACATTTTTGAGTAAATGTGCAGTGGTGCACGTGGCAAACAACATTACATGCACCAAAAATAATTTAGGTGCACATCCCAAATTTGTGAACTATTAACCTTACATTTAATCTTATGAAATCTTATAAAAATCTTAGAAAAGCTAAAACATACATATAAAAGTGCCTTTTAGTTTAAAGTGGTTTATTGAAAACTTATAGTAAAAGTACCTCTAGATTAACAAATGTTCTGTACTTTTGATTTAAAAACACTTATTTGTAAAAACAGCTGTATTCCTTTACAAACCAGAAATTTAAACACTTCTTTTTAAAATACATGTGGGCATTAATTAATTCATGCGTTAAAGTGTCAATATGCACAACCTTACTTTCAATAGGGTCTACAGCATGTTACAGTCAAGCATTTTTGTCTTTTTATAAGTTTTTTGTCAACAGTCTTCATTAATGGACATTAATCTGACTATGAGCAAGGGTAGGATAAGAAAGTGTCAGTTTTGTGTATGCACATTTAATTTTTTGTTTGGATGTGGTGCAGAGGTAAACATCTCCTGCTCTCACTGCAGCTGGAAGGAAAACAGTCACTAGTCGCTTAAAAAATGGCTAGAAGGCCCGAATACTCGCTAAATTAGTGACAGAGTCAATAATTTGACAACATAGCAAGTTACTGGCTTTTTTTACACTTGCAGAGGTGCACATGCAGTCAGAAATTAGGTGCACATCTCTAATTTTATGTTGACAAACTTGCACAATGCCATGATTTTGCAAGCCCTGCCTCAGTTCGTTTACAGTAGAAGTATTTCTCCATTTATGGAAACTATGACTGTGTTGGATGAAAATGTGACGACTACCATTTTGTTAACAGTCAACAATTTGACAGTCTGCTGGTTTCTGGGAAGCAAATGGAAATGCTACTGGTGTTGTGGAAAATCTGTCATGAAACAAAAGGTGTAAATGAAATGCACATTGAAAAAACACCACAAACAGATTGTGTACATTTGGTATTGTTGAACATTCATGTGGACATTTGTCATATTGTGTGTAAACAGGTTTTGGGAGATACATGTTTCATTTTACACTGTTGCCCTTTCAAATAATATTTGATCTTTTATATAAATTTATGTTTATATTTAATTTAAATGGATCAATTATATGAAATGTGAACATTTCATGGTATTCATATTATATATATAAATTGTGAGTGTTTCTAATAGTTAAAAAAACACAAAGATAAAATTATAATGTATACTATTTTTTGTTTATATAACCCACATCATAAATTAGACTCAGAGGCTTTACATAGCATATGCATCTGTACTTGTAGCCTCTACAGCAGCTCCTTATTCAAGTTTCCAGTTTATTGTGCAGCAATAACTTCATCTAATCCTGTCATGTTCTTTTTAGAAAGAAGCTTTCCACTGCAACCCTTCCAAGCAACCGTACTTGTTCCATGTTTTATTGTACTGTCACAAACCTGAATATTTAATGTGCTAACTGAGGCATATAGAGTGTGAGATGCATCTCTTGGGGTTTTTTGCAGTTTCTCTGAGCATTGCATGGTCAGACCTTGTGCTGAACTTGCTGGGACGTCCTCTCTAGTCATGAATGTTTACCCACTAGAGTAATGGGTTTGAAATTGTTTGGAAATGTCTTTATAACCCTTCCCAGATTAATGTGTAGCATCAGTTGTTTTTCTGAGATCATGTCTGATGTCTTTTTCTCCTTTGTATTATGTCAACACACATCTGAATGCTGCAGAACAGCAAAACTGCGGAAAATCTGCTTTTATAGAAGTTCTCCCACCGATGATGACCAACTAATACATCTGATTGATGATTGATATCAGGCTTTACTTTGTTTTTCCACAAATTGCAGCTGCTTTGTCTTTGTGACATTAAGCTACAGGTGGTTCAGTCCATACCACTCCACAAACCTGTCCACCATACCCCTGTACTCCTCCTCCTAGCCCCTACTGATACAGCTCACGATGGCAGAGTCATCTGTGAACCTCTGCAGTAGGGCTGGGCGATTAATCGATTAAATCGATAAATCGAATTTTGCATTTCTGGAGATTTATTTTTATGAAAATCGGGATTTTTTCCATAGTTAGTTAGCAGCAGACATAGCCCCCCCTCCACACCAGAACGGTGTTTGTCTGACAGATTTTCAGTAAAGTGACCCTTCACTCACGCCTGGGATTTAGCTGTGCGTATAACTGCAGTGAGAAATGCTGCTCTCTACGAGATGCAGAAGTCATCTTTAGCCCACAAACTCTAGTTAAGAGACGACCTTCATCAGGGGAATTATTTCTGCAGTGGATCCTGTATGATAAGGGTCCAGATGGAAAGAGATCACAGATGCATTGTGTTGCATATTTCTATGTAAGATATGAAGTCGTTTATATGATGGAAAAGCTTTGACATTATACGCATTATTTTTGCTGGCATTCATCTATATAAACAAGTAAATGTTTTTAATAAGTTTATGTTTGTAAAAGAAAGGAAAAAAAATCGATTAAAATCGGAAATCGGATTTGGTTATAAAAAATCGGGAGATTTCATTTTTAGGCCATATCGCCCAGCCCTACTCTGCAGGTGGCAGGACTGTGAAGAGAACCTGAAGTCTGAAGTGTAAAGGATAAACAGGAATGGGGACAGGACCATCTTCTGTGGCACCTTCATGCTGCTTACAATGGTGTCTGATATGATATTCCCCAACCTCACATACTGAGGCCTGCCTGTGAGGTAGTTGTGGATCCCGGCTGCGAACCAAGCATCCACCTGCTTGTCCAGTAGTTTGCTGTTGAGCGGGGCAGGTCGAATGGTATTAAAAGCATTGGAGAATTCGAAGAACATAACTCTCACAGTGCTGCCTGTCTCCTCCAGGTGGGTGTAGGCTTGGTGCAGCTGGAAAATAACGGTGTCTTCCATTCCTATCTGGGGCTGGTTACAGGAACTGCAGGGGGTCCAATAATGGTCCGACAACTGTGAGAAGATGCTTAAGCATGAGCCTCTATAGCGACTTCATGCCATGTGACATCAGGGCCACTGGTCTATAGTCACTGTGTGTGCTGGGATGCTTCTTCTTCTTCCAGACATGAGGTTTTCCTCCTGTCAGGGACAATCATCTGGATCAGGCTAAGGTTGAAGATGTGTTTGAAGATACCACACAACTAAGAGGCACATCCTTTCAGCACTCTGGAGTTGAGGCCATCAGGGCCTGCAGTTTTCATAGGACGAAGGTGACAGAACTCTTTCCTCACATCTTCAGCAGGAAAGTGATAAGAGAGGGAGAAGAGAGCCCTAGTTGGGGGCAGATGGGCTGAGGTGTCAATGAGACATAGTTCAGGAGAGCAGAGGAAGTGCGTGGGTAAGTGGAAGGGGAATAGTCTTTGTCTTATCATTCTTATGTACTGATATGTAAAATCGAAAAATCTAGAAGAGGTGTGCTTTCTTTTTTACATGACTCTTTATTACCTTTCTCACACTTTAGGTTCAGAAAATTCATTTTAACCAATCTAAACATCATGAAAGTCAAAATCGTTAAAATAAAGGTAGTTAAAACTCATTAAGCTAATTGAAGTTTTATTTTTGATGATTTTTCTTTTTCATTTTGCTGACTTTATAAAAGTTTAGTTTGTATTATGTGTATCCATTTCCAGAGCTGCTATTCCTTTAAATGTTTATACAGCTAAAACTCCAATCTGCAGCCATCTGTCAGGCATGCAAAAACTGATAGGCACGCAGTACCTAATGTCCTGCTGTTATTCACTCCGCTGTACAACGTTATTCTTTCTGGGAAACATGTCTTCCCCCAGGGGAAGGCCCTTGTCTGTCTGGACTCAAATCCTCTTGTTTGGTCAGATGGACGCTGTGGGGAGATGAAGTACATCCTCTTGGATACATGTGAATCCACTGTACAGCTATTTGACCCCTCCTTATTTTGATGAGCATGTTTTTTTCAATCCCTTTCCCCATCTTATTCTACCGGGATCAAATGTTCTCTCAAAGTGGATTACAGAGATTACTCAGAAACTTTGCTTGGACTGAAATGGGTTTAATTTGCTAAAGTCAAGGGCTTTGACTTTTTGTGGACAGATTTCCACTTTTATGTTCATATTTCACTGTTATTTCACTGGAGGAAGTCTTTAAATTTATGAGCACTCTTTTAATTTGATTAGATGAATTTAAAGGTCAACATAGGTACATGATTGGCGTTTCTGAAAAGTCATTGTAAAGCAATGCAGCGTTCACATGGCAATGCTAATAATAGCAATAGTAGCTAGATAAAAACCGTGTTTGTTCTTTTTGCCTTTATACAACTTGTATTGATTATTTTTTGGCTACAAACAACCAGTGGCAGGACATTTTGATCAAAATATCAGCTAAAGTTCAACAAGCTGCAGTATTTTTAAACCCTAACAGAGTAAAGTAGCAGCTAGCTTATCATTATCATCACTTTCAGCTTGTGGGCCTCATTTTAAGCATTAACTGCATGATGTTTAATGGATACACAGGCTTCAAACACAAATACTGTTTTATTTTTAGATTCAGTTTGTCATGATGATAATAATGGTTTAAAACCAATGTAAGATTTAAGAATCAAACCACAGTTTTTTTTAGAAATTTAGGGAGTTTAATTAAGCAAAATCTGTATTTTGTTAGTTTATTTTATATCTATGTTTAACAGTTTTCAATAATTACAGCACATAATGTTGTCAAAAGATTGAAAGACTAAAGAAGGATTGCATGAAGGGTTAAGCCCAGAAACCACTGTTGACCTTTGAGCCCTCAGGTAGCACTGCATGGCAGAACATCATGTCACCATGATGACGTGTACGTAAAATGCTATTAATACAGAGGTGCATATTGGAATCTTCAAAAGGCTTGTGGTAGTGATGTCTGTTCCTGGAGGTCACTGTTTGTTTCAGAATGACAATGCCAGACATCATTCTGCATGACTACCGACAGTGTGGGTTCATAGACTCAGAGTGTTTATGCTCGACTGGCCTGCCTGCAGTCCAGATCTCTCTGTCATTGAAAACATAATTCGACTATTACGGTGGCCTGGAAACAGGTCCCAAAAGATTAAAAAGTGTATTAAAATTAAGGTTGTAATTTTTGGAACAATAAGTTGTCAGGTGAGAACATGAGTGTTGGAAAAAAAAAACTATTTCATTCTGTGGGACTGACACCAGATGATGTTATAGATACAGTGAGATATTTTAACCAGATTTTCCAGAAATTTGATCATTTTTTTTGGCTCCCTTAACAGTCTTTGAGTATGTCTCATGTTATTTTCCTCTTTATAAAAAGTTTTTTTTTCTAAGATATAGTTAATGTTGATCCCCTCTGTTTTTCATTCATTAGTGAATCATTTGATTTTGTATTAAACACTGTGTTGATTGATTGTATTGATTAAAATATCAAATAATCAAAATGTGGTGTCCCACAGGTCTCTTTGTTGGGCCCCCTGCTCTCCTCTTATTACATGGTTGTCATCAGAATTGTGATCTGTTTTTTTTTCTCCAATTCTTTAGTGTGACAAAACTCTTTCTTTCATAGTGCTGTTGTGGGTCATCTGCTTGGATTGTTCAGAATAGTTTGTGTAGTTTGTTTTTCAGGGATGAAGTGGGTTTTGCTGTTTTCAGCAAAAACTATAAGAAGCACAGAGAAAATGGAATTTAAAAGTCTGTGTACCTGCAGACAGGACAGTGTGCATTTCATTTCAGGTTATTCCCTCTCAGCTGGTATTTGTTATATTCTCATCTGAAGCTGCCCACCTCAGCTATCACAATAACATACCAGAGCGAGATGGTCTGGGGATACAAACTGTGCTCTCAGTGAACCACCCTCGGGGTGTTACTCTGCATTCAACCCAGTCCCTGTTCCCTCCCTGTCTGTTAGCTGGCTTGCATACTGAATCGCAGATTTTGTGACAGAACATTTCTTCTGTTGAATAAGATGACATACAGCTACATTATCATTACATGTGTGGTTACAGACAATGAATATGCCAGTGGATCTCATGTATAATTTTTGCTGTGCTGAAATTTTCAAAAAGGGCAGGGGAGATGAACGGTATTTGTGTAGGATGCATGTCAAGAGCGGGACTGAACAGGCCTTTGGTGGCAGTCACACTAAGCTTTCTGCTGGGCAGCAGGCATTCTTCCTCCGTCCCCTATCCCATGAGCCTTTGCTGGTGGGACAAAGTCCTCTTTGTATGCCCATGGCTCTTGGCTAGAGCACACAGTGCTTTGAAATGGGAACGATAGGATTTTCATTTCTATCCCTCCTTTCTGTGCTAGCTCTCACCCCTTTTTGCTTTCACTGTGCACTGAGCCTCACCCCACTAACCCTCCTCACCCATCCTCCCACCTTTCTCTTAGCAACTGGTCAAGTGGGACAGTATTACATTGACACCAACAATGTACTTGTTACCAGCTTGGCTTTTTGCCAGGTTGCATGACATGCAGCATCTGGAAAATCTTGAATAAAGGTTAGCAACTTTACATGCTTACTGTGAATCAGAAGATTAGGAGTTTTGTTGAAAATAATATTAATAAGCAATTGTTGTCCAGCTTATGAATACATTTGTCTCATAATGTGAGTTTTAAGATTAATAAGACACATATGAGCCAAATTGACAGATAAAATATTTTTGTTAATTTAGTAAAGGAACCCCTCACCCCACCCCCACAGATATGTGCAGTTATATTTGCCATGAACATTTAATGTGACTGCTTTATAAGCTCTGCACCTCCACCTTGAGGAATTTTTGACCATTTCTTTAAACGTTTTCTTTAAAACCACACTTTTATACTTTAGCATTTATTGTCCCATCAAGTCATTCTGTTCTATGTGTACCAAAACCGGCCCAAACCATAATACTGCCACTACTTTGTTAAGAGACAGATCAAGGTCCTTATGCTGGAATGCAGCTTTATCCTGTCTGCAAATATATTCCTTTAAATTTGGCTTTGCATGTCCACAAAACATTCTTTCAAAACCCTTTTGTTATATCCAAATGATCTTTAACAAAGCGTAAACTGAGCTTTCCCTTACTGCATGTTGGAGATCAGTGGCTTTCTCTTTGCAGCCCGGCCATGCAAAACATTGCTTTTTAGCGATGTCATAATGGATTCATGGACGTTAGCCAATTTAAGGGGCATTTAGATTCTTAGAAGTAACCAAAAGTTCTTTGAGACTTCACACTGTTACGTAACTCACTCTACCGCAGATCTTTGTTGATCAACTGCACCTTGTGAGGGTAATGGTAGTCCTGAATGTCCTTTATTTGTACCCAATCTGACTATTGGCTTGTGTCCAAGTTCCTTAGAGATAGTTTTAGGAACCTTTTCCAGCCTGATTATTATCAGCATCTGTTTCTCCACTGGACACAAACTAAAATAAAAAGTAATTTAGTCTTTGTGTCTAGATTGGGATCATGGTAGTTAATTTGAACAGTTAAACCATTATGTTGTGGTGTGGTATTCAGTTTAATTCAACGTTATTTGTTATAGCACTAATGTATTATAAAATCATTTCCATACACTTTTAAAGAGGGATTTAATTAAATCAAATTTATTGTAGTCCAGTAATAATCAATTTAAAACAAATCCATTATATGATCCACAATAGTCCAATTTATAACTGTGTTCATATAAGCCAATTAAAAAATAATAATTGCCTGACTAAAGAATCCAATGGATTGCTTCAAATCTCTTTGATTCCATCCATCATCCTGAGCATGCAATCAGTGGCAGGTGACAGTGAAGAGGACTAACACCCATTAACCAGGAAGGTAAAGCTCCAGCAGAACCAGGAGGAAGGGTGGCCATCTGACCTCAACCAGTTGGTGGTGGACATGACAAGAAAATGAATTCATAGGACATCCCCTTGGAGCTTAAGTATATGGCACATAACTAAAGTGATGGCTAAAGGTCACCCAAGCCAGCCCCAACTAGAAGCTTTTTAAAAAAAAGAAAAGTTTGAAGACTAAACTTAAAGGGTAGAAAAGGTGTCTGCTTCCTGAACCCAGAATGGGATTTGGTTCCATAGAGAGGGGTCTGATTACTGAAGGCTCTGCCTCCCATTCTACTTTTAGAAACTCTAGAAACCAAAAGTAAACTCACAATCTGAGAGTGAAGTGTTCTGTTAGGGGAATATAGACCTATAGAGATGTTTAAGATCAACAGCACCCTCAGTCTTGTCTGAAGTAAGAGAGAGAAAATTCAGTCATCCAAGCTTTTATCTTTGAAATATCTTAACTGATATCTGACCAGCTGATTGGTTTTATTAGGCTTCATGGATAAGAAGAGCTGAATATCATCTGCATAGCTATGAACATTTATGTCATGCTGTCTAATGATATTATTTATTGTAGTGTTTCTCAATCCAGGTCCTCAGGACCCACTGCCCTGCATGTTTTTCATTAGTTCCTACTCCAACACATCTAATTCTGATTAATAACTTCATCATCAAGTTCTTTGCAAGCCTGTTAACATGCCATTCATTTCATTCTGGTGTGTTAAAGTAGGGTTACCTCTAAAACATGCATGGCAGTGGGTCCTGAGGACCAGGATTAAGAAACACTGATCTAATGGAAACATATACAATGTGAATAGTATCAATCCAAGCATAAAACACTGGGGAAATCCATGTCTTATGCTGGTGTGTGAGGAAGACATCAGATATCAGATAAATATGACCTATATCAGCCTAATATTCAGATCTCTGAGATTCAATAAGACAAGTTAAAGACACAAGTCCATTATCTGAGGTCATGAGGGGTTTGTTGGTAAGTTTCACCTCACTGTTTCTGTTTCTGTGCTACAATGTTCTCTGTATCCTATCTCAGAATTCTCAGAATTTCCTATTTTACTTCATAGTTCTGTTGTTTGCCTGTTTTCAAACTAACGTGGTTAGGTTGATTTATTATTGTTTGCACTTCTTCGCTCAATAAATCCCACAGCATAAGACCAACAGTCTTATGTCTTAGTATGATTGGTTCTGAAGTTTTGAATGAATTATGTGATTGGTAGCCAGCTTTGCCACATAGCATCATGGATTGCTAACAACAATAGCACCAGTTTTAAATACTGAAAAATATAAGCACATTTATGATCTTTCAACTAAACAAGGCTTTCTACTTGTCTAGGAACAGTGATATACAGGAATAATACATTTCAACAAAGGTGTTGCAAAGATCTGACAGGCTGAAAATGCCTGACGCTAATTTAACTTTAAAAAAAATCCTGATGGTCCACATACTTTTGCTATTTATAAATATTGTAGGAGCCTAAATGCAAGTTTTAGTTAAGTTATGGTTAAAGTTATTATGTTAAAGATTTCATTCATGTTTTCAGATTATTTCATATATAGGTGTTTTGTAATTCAAGCTAAAAACAAGAAAAATGCTTTATTTAATTACGTGCATGGATAACTTTGTAACTTCGAAGAGGATATTGTGGCTCTAAGATGATTTGCATATTTGATTGGTTGGGCAGGCTAACAAGGGGTGGGGCTGGGACCTGATCAAACAACACATTCAGGCAAGCCTGGAGTAGAGCCACACAGTTTTTTGACCTCTCTTTCTCTCATTTCATGGCATTATGTTTTATTTACTTTTATTTTCCATACTATAGAGAATGGACCATTTTTTTTGTGAAGTTTTAAAGTAAACTGTTCGACTGAATACGAAAGATCTTGTGGAGTTTTTGTTTTTTACAAGTGACACATGGATGAAAGCAAGGGTCAGAGCGTCAAACTAAGGCTTTACAAAAAGGAAGATACAAATATTTTTAGTGACATTTTCCCTATCTACATACTTTTTAAAATTTTTTTTTTTTAATTTAATTTTAATATGCTTATCTAGATTTAGTCCCTGTTTGGACTCACTGTGTGTGAAGTAGTGGATTGGAACAGTAAACGTGGAGTAGGCATTTGCCTGGGCTTGTGTCAAATCTTGTCTCTGCTAAGATAAACCATTGCCTTCTCAGGGAAGAGAAAGACTATTTTTTTGTATGAATGACTTTATTACACTTACATTATATTTCCTACCACTGTTTGTAAGGAACATGCCTGTATTGCCCTCCTATTGTGCGTTTTTTAAAGAAATACAATAGTAGTTTCTATTTATGAACCTACATTACTCAAGCCTTTTCCCTCATCTTGCACTGCTGGCTATTGTTTCCATGCAATTTTGGCCATATAGGTATTTAAAGCTTGTTTTAACTGTTTACTGTAATCAACATAAATCGCTCTCTATATAAGTGTCAGCTGAATGTGTGTAACCCATGTTAATTATTCCTTCTAAGATGTTATTAAACAGGTAGCAGTGAGTCAGGCTAGTTGCAGCTTGTGGACGAGTGTGTATATGTGTGTGAGTGAGTGAGTGAGTGTGGGAATGTCTGATTGTGTGCCAGCAGACAGTTTATCCTCCACCTAGTAATCTTGCAGCTGCTCGTCTGGCTTATACCTGTAGCTGTAGTTGTTGTTCTTGTGCTGCAGAAAACCCAACAAGGGGAATCTGCAAGCCTTTGGCCTGTTTATGGTTCAGCCAGATTGCTGATTTAATGAATGGACAGATGAATGACTGTGTAGATGTCCTGATAAGCGCAGTGTAGATGTAATCATCTACATTTCACCTGCAAGCCGAGCTAATTGCTCAACTCCTTTAATTGGTTTAGAAATGTTGTTTTTTTTTGTAGGATTTCCTTATTTAAAACTAAGATGATAAATATGATTTTTGTCATCCATCTGTTTATTTTCACTCAATTTGAAGTTTTTATTTATTTAAGTTTACATTTTCATGTAACAAGACGAAGAATCCCAAAGAAATCATGACAAATAGAAATGAAACAATGTTGGCAAGTCAAAATAAAATCTGATCACCCAACTTTTTTTTCTTTTATTCATGTTTATACCTTGGAATTGGATTGTAAGGACTTCTGCTAACATAATGCATTCCTGAAGCCTAATCCAAACCATTCAGAACCCTTAACACTACCCTTTAACGCTTTTTGATGTAAAGCTTTGTTTAAAAAAAGCTTTTCAAAATGTCTCCTGTAAAGATGTCAACGTTCAGTTTCAGGATGTTTTACAAACCATGGAATCAAACTGGTTAAACCTCCCAGTCTCCCAGACTGGGGAGGAAGATAGAATATTATGCAAAGCAATATATTGTGATAGTTGATATTGCAAATAATTGAGATTGGTTGATAATTATTGACATCAGATGCATCACTATTTTTAAAGAGAGGGGTAACTAACACATTTCCAAAGTGATGGGACTGAATAGCCACATTCGGACAGAGAAGTTCTAAGCATGCAGTTCTAAGGAGTGTCCGCCTCGAATTTCGCTCTATGAACTGCTCTTCCACAGGGGAGCTGTTTCATTTTGCATTCTCCTGTAAACATATCAACGGTGTCTCATTTTGCATTTGGGGTGGCGTGGCTCAGTGGGCAGAGTGGTCATTTTGTAGCCTGAAGGTTGCCTGTTCGATCCTCGGCCTGTCAAGCTCATGTCGAGGTGTCCCTGGGCAAGAAACAAAACCCCAAATTGCTCCTGATGGGTCGTGGTTGAGCGCCTTGCATGGCAGCTTCTGCCATCAGTGTGTGATGTAGGCCTATATGTAAAATGCTTTGGGTAAAAGTGCTGTATAAATACAGACCATTTACCATTCGCACATGACTCAGGGACCGATGTGACGCGACCGTCTGCGACAAAGAGCCGTTACTGTAGCGCCACACAACAACAAAACAAAACCTGCAAAAAATAATGAAAGAAGAGAACAACACCACCAAGAAGCTAATATTGTGGTCATCTGCAGCTGTAACAGTGGTTTTTAAAAATAACTGGGCCACAACAAGCAGAAATGAATAAGTGGAAACCAAACACAAAAAACAAACAAAAAAGTTCCTACAGTGGGAAAGCAGCTAATGAGTATTTGGAGATAAATTAAATAAATCAGCAAAGGGATACATAATCACATGAGCAGCAAGTTTGGTCCATCAGGACCAGCACTATTGCCCTTTAAAGGACATAAAGACGCCAGTAGGCAAATTTTTTTTTAAAGGAAAAAGAAAATGATCTTCACTTGGG
Source organism: Melanotaenia boesemani (assembly GCF_017639745.1). NCBI lineage: Eukaryota > Metazoa > Chordata > Actinopteri > Atheriniformes > Melanotaeniidae > Melanotaenia > Melanotaenia boesemani. The sequence continues at coordinate 5,593,423 of NC_055692.1, forward strand.
TGGACATTTAATTAAAACACTTCACTATTACTTCCACATAGAACAATAAATTGCTCCATAGTTCTCTAATCAGTATCCGTTGGGGTATTTTGGGTCCAAACCAGCTTCTTTGAAATACACTACCAGACAAAAGTTTATAAAACCCCCATTTTTTCAGTGTTTTTATTGAAATTCAAGCTGTTTAAAGTTCTCATGATTTGTTATTTTTCCCTGTTTACTGGTACAGAATTGTGACGTTTGTCTCACTTGTGTGACATTAAAGTCGGATGAAATGCGACATTATCATTCAGACTGAGGTTGCTTTGACACAGATCTGATATGTATCCAATTTAGAACCATATATGAAAGTGTCCTGGATCGGATTTAAATAAAAATCTGATTTGTGCTATTCAGACTGTCATTAAAAAAGATCCAAAATGAGTGACATATGGGCAAAAAATCGGAATTGAGCTGCAGTGTGAACGTAGGAGAAATCGTAATTTCTCTGACCTACACTTCTGTGTGTTATGATGGTCTGTCTCTCTTCCACTGTTAATTGCTTTTTCTTGTCCCTACACTACTTTCTGCACTACTGTGTAAATAATGCTCCCAAGGATATGGTATCATAGCGTGTTCCAATTATGGATCGGTAGTATGGCCTAAACCGAATACTGGGATATTTTTTTCCTACCATTTACTTTGCCAGTAACACTAACTGTCTGATGCTTTGTGCAGCGTCCTACAGAGTAAAATGACACATCAGCAGTCTGAATTACAGGACATTAACTTAAATAGACCATGTGCAGGCATATATTTTGGTAATGCACAGGCATTTTTAATATAACTAATAATAGCTGTGCTCTGTTTACATGGTGATTGTTGGTTGTGAAGGTATAGTAAATTAGATTTAGGCACCTCTTGAAAAGTTGCAGTCTTATTCCTCCATAGTACATACTTGTGTTATGAAACTAAATTAATCTTGAATCACAATATAGTGTAGATAAGCCTGAAAAATTTAATAAATCTGTTGTAATTAATGGAAGTTTCAGTGGAGAAAGTGGTTCATATTTGTAACAATGGAAGGAATTGTATGGCTATAACTATAAATTTGCTTTGCAAACATGGTTTGGGGCATCAGAGCCAGAGACTAAAAGAAACTGAACAAACTGATGAAGAAAGCCAGCTCTGTGGTGAAGCCCTTGAAGGAGATTATGCAAGGAAGCGTCCTCCACAAGCTGCTCAGCATATTGGACAACACTGCACAGTTGGTACATTACATACTGTAGTGACTAAACAACAGTGTGTTCAGGCAGAGGCTTGTTCAGCTGCACTGTGCACAGCTGCAGTTTAAATATAGTCACAGCTGTTTATTGATCCTTTTCTCTTCAAAACAACTTTCATTTTGGGGGAATAAAGTATAATTTTATTTAATTCCATTCAATTCAAGGAACCAAAAGAGATGGCAGCCATTGCAGGGAATAAACAGGTGGGCTTTAAAAGTTTATCAGTCATGCATACAGTAGCTTTGTTGATGATAAATTGATTTTTTCAGGTGATACTGCATTGCTATAAAACAAGAACTGCAGTCAATTTGAACATTTGTTTTGATGGTTGGAAAAATTGTCCATGATTATACTCCCCCCCATAAAGCTTCAAAACGCTGCCATAAAATCCAAAAAAGGCTAAAATAAGTATTAATTGGAATTTATTTTTCTATTTTTGGGTATGTAAGGCCTTTAAACAACTATTTACAGCAGTTTTATTTAACTGTATTATGTTTTTTGAAAGTACTCGGAAAGCTATAAAAAACATATAGGCTATTTTATAATTGTGGGTACATTTCGCATCTCTGAGGAGAAATAAAGTATTTCCCCCCAAAAACTTAAAAAATAAATAAATAAATAATAATAATAATAACAATAATAATAATAATAAATATTTTAAATATGACAGGTTTAAGGTCAGCAAAAGCTAAATAAAGACTATTCTCTAAAAGAATGAAGGAGGTTTAATGGAAAAACTCTGTTGTATATATTTTTTTTTCTGTCTAATTTTGAAATGTACCAGCAATTGTAAAATAAATACATAATTTATTTGTATTTTTCTGGGTTAATATTGGCCTTGCTGGACCACACACTGATTTTATGTAATTGTTTGCTGTTGAGAAACTTATGTCCAGTTCCAATGACCCGCGGACCTGCTTTCATTCAGAGTTGGAACATAGTGTACACTTGTTGAAACAGTCGATGGTGATGTCGTCCATTTATACCATGTCTGAATAGGACTTAAAAGTATTATTGTTCATCGGTACTATTGGAATTGTGTTAGACTCTTAATATTCAAATGAGAAAACAAAAGGAAGGAAAGGCAATCCACAGTTAAATAATAGGCCGGTTTGTGAACCATTTCCTAATTGTTAATGAGGAGTTCCAGGGCTGCGTGCCAAGGCAGAAGGACAAATTGTGAAGCACTGTTTGAAAAGTGAAGGGGAGGCAGAAGAGAGGGAAAGGGGCAAGCTGTGGGGACACTATCACTGAGGGGACCCCCAAACCCCATCAGCCCCCTCCTACCTGTTTCGGCAAGTGCTGGAGGAGGCAGCTGAGAGCGGCTGTCACTTCCACCCAAGACTTTAATGAGGGTCTAGCTGCTGCTGTGGGACTCTGCAGACTTGTGCTTCTTAGCAGACTGCTGTGTGATTATCAAACCCAGTGTCAGCTGACTTGAAGAGCATCTCGGGGGGGTCACTCTGATTTTAAAGATGTCCAACAACAATAATCAAGAAGAGAAGGAAGAAAAGGAAGAGGATATGGAGGAGAAAGAGGAGGTGATGGTTAAAATCCCACCACCTCCACCTCCTCCTGAGGTCAATGGGAAGGGTCTACCTGAGGACGAAAAGCCAGTGCCCAAAGCTGTGCCCAATGGGCATCAATGCCAGCCTATGAATTGCAGTATCTTTACTTTTTCCACAGTCTCACCAGCAGCCGAGAGGATCCGCTTCATCTTGGGGGAGGAAGATGATGGCCCGGCACCCCCACAACTCTTTACAGAGCTGGATGAACTGCTGTCCGTGGATGGACAGGAGATGGAATGGAAAGAGACGGCCAGGTAAGAACATTTTGTTCCTAATAACAGTGCTACACCCCCCTTCCCCCAAACCCACTCTCTTCCCCACATTACAATAAAGTTCATTTGAGAATATAAGTCATCAAGTTTACCTCCAAAATTTTCAATCTACGAGAACATATTTCATCCATCTGAAGGTTTCACAGATTTTGTGCAGCAGTGATTGGACAGAGATGGGATGATTGTTTATACATCATTAGCCCTGGACGAGTGAAGCTCTCTCAGGGAAAACTGGATCTCTGGGCTGCTGTTTGAGGCACCAAATGGTTTATTTATCATTCTAACCTCTGACCAATTGTACTGCAGACAGTAGTTTTGTTTAAATGTGGCCTGATTGATTTGCAGAGAAACTCTTTTAAATGCACATTACTTTATTATTGATTTAGAAGTTTTTTAAGGCTAAAGTAACTATTTTATATTGTATATAAATATATATAGTTTTCTATTGACAATTTTTGTCAAATGATAAATGATTTTTTCTAAAACGTTCCTATTAACGTACCAGACAGAAAATCGATATGGAGATTGTAAAACATTCACCACAATGCAGTGATTTCTTTTCTTTCTGTTTTTAAAAAGACATGGGAGGGTGAAGGGGGCTTAATAATTCCATTATAAACTATTTTCTACAGGTAGATGTGTCCTTTGTTGCTGTTAGTGAAGCCTTGAATATAAATATGATCATTGTGGTTTTATTACCTTTGAACACACAGCATCTAAAAATGCTGTATTGCACTATCTTGTTATTGGAACAGTCCAGGACAAATTAAACTGACTTTAGAGCACTACATTAGTAGTTTTCACATTTTTCTTTTTGACACTACTGTAGTTTTGGGAAATTTTGTTATCTGTGCTGCCAGATGTTTCTATATTTTACACAAAAACCTAATTCAGATATATTTTCTTAAGTTTATAAACCATATAAACTATTCTGTGAACAATTTAAGAGATCTGGTTTTTGTGCAAGTTTTAGCAAGTGAGCTCAAAATGAACATGATGGTCTCACCAGTGCTGGGTACCGCTGTCAGTCTGCCAAGTGCAAGTTTGGCAGCCAAAGTGGGCAAATAAAAACCCTGGTACTGAAACAGTTCTGGCTGTCGTACCCCTGACTCTGCGGGAGGGGGGTCAGAGGGACTCAATAGACTATCATCAATGCAAAATTAAACCCTAATGCTTTATCTCATTTTAACTATAAAAGAAAGGATCATTACATGTGTAAATTTTGTATGGCTGTTACCTCTGCAAGGCCTCCATTGTAAAACAGAGATTTCTAATCTCAGTTGGACTTCCTGGTTAATAAAGATTAGATAAAATGAGTTGCTGGTCCAATATGGCTATTTATAATAAATCTCTCTCTCTTTTTTCATCCCTACAGGTGGATAAAGTTTGAGGAGAAGGTAGAAAAGGGGGGTGAACGATGGAGTAAACCCCATGTGGCAACGCTGTCTTTACATAGCCTGTTTGAATTGCGGACATGCATAGAGAAAGGCACCATCATGCTCGACATGGAAGCTTCAACTCTGCCTCAGGTTGTTGGTAAGGTTGATTAATCCGTTAAGTTTTCATCTGCGATGAAAATATATTAGAGATTGTGTGAAAATATGCAGGTCTGACACTTGATCAATTCCAACATTACAAAGGTGATGAAAAAAAGTCTGAAAGTTACTATTTAACATTAAAGTTAACAAAGTATTGCATGTTTCTACATCTTTAGTGATTTAATGTAATTTAATGTAAACGTAAAAGCTAGTAAAATTACGTCCACCCCAAAAAGCCCAGTCTGCTCTGATTGGCAGCCTGATCAAGCTCCGCCCACGACTCCTAATCAGCTCTGCTAATGTTCAATATTCCAGAAATTGTGTCATTTGTTGCAAGACAAGCACACATCCTGAGTCTAGCTTGATTCACAGGTTAATGAAGGGCCTCAAGGAAAAGAACAGATTAAATGTTTTCATATGCTCTGTTTTACATAAAAACACCTACAGAAAGCATCAATCCTAACAAAGAAAGGGTATGTTGTATTTGTAATTTTGTAGGTGTTTTTATAGCTGGGATTTTTCCAGAAAAATTATTTAAAAAATGCTGGTGATTTGCTTAGTTTTTGAAGTAAGAAGGGCTAATTTGAAATGGTAGGTGGAGTCTTATCAGGCTATTGGAGTTGGCCAATCAGAATGGATTGAAGTTAAAGCCATCTCTAATGGCTGTCTTTACTAGTTAGCTTGATTTTACCAGTGGCAATTAGAGCTCTTCTGTTTCATGATAACATTAAATGTTTTTTAAAAAATGGAAAGTTTTCTAATAACTTAAAATACACACACAATCTCTTTATTTCATCGATATAATTGTAGAAATGAATAGTGACGTATAGTGCAAGATATTAAATAGGAACATACATTTTGATTTCATGGGGTCATCAGTAAACTTTCTTTAGTCAATAATATAATTATAAAAATACTGAATATAATAGTTGCCCTGATCGCTGCATTGTGCACGTTGAATAATGAAAGTTAAAGAGAGAAGCTCAGAACTGGCTGTTTACGTTACACAACTTCCACATTTACATTACATTATATAATAATATCATCATATTTCACTTTAAAACTACCGACAATTATTAGAAATAATTAGAATATAAGAAAAATGAGGCCTTTCTTAAATTAAGGGTGATTTTGTTTTTCTTCCCTTCACATCTCTTCATCCCTCTGTTTTCTTTGCTAACTAGTAAAGGTCAACGTGTTCCTGATTGTGAACCAAGACCTCATTTGTCTGTATGATTCGATCTTGTCTCTGATGTGCAGTGTGCAGACAGACAGCAGTGTGATGCACAGATTTGTGGACTGATGTATGTCACAGGACGCTGACTTTTTACACCTGCTACTTTTGTTCAAAAAGTAGCTAAAGGCCCCAGATGCAGTCCTGGATATGCTGAGTTTATCTTACAACAATGGACTCAAGCAGTTTATAAATGGCCACACAAAAGCTTCATAATCTGGGGACAGTCAACCCTCTCCATTTGCTCTGAGGTGATTGTGTCTCTGCCCTCCTATGTTATGCCACCTCCCCATCCTTTTTTGTCTGCATGAAGGAGCAGGAGGAAGAGTTATCTCTTGGACTGATTAATGTGAAGTAATTGACTGTGCTGCATGGACTGCACAGGCCGAGAGGAGCTGGGCCTCTTGCTTTGAGGACTGCCGACTTGACTTATGGGCCATTAACAGCACTCTGCAGGCAGAGAAATCTCCCCGAGGCTGCTTCCTGCCAGCATTCAGGCTTCTGACCTTCTTTTTTTAAAACAGGCTAGACCTTAAATTGAGTGATTTCATGATGCCATGAATACTTTTATACAGGAGTATTACAGTCTTGGAAGCACTAATTAAGTCCAAGCAAGTATGAAGTAGCTTTCTACTGTGACTATCTGCTTTGAGTGATTTGTGTAGTGGAATCAAGAGTATGAGTGAGGCGGGTTAAAAAGAGGGATGCAAGATGAAATAATGCTCTTAAAGATGTGCACATTTTATAAAACATTGATTTTTCCCAAGTGTTACCTCCTAAAAATATAGTTTTGGTTTCAAAATTCCTGATAGTTTAATGTAACATTGGGGTTCATTACATTACTTTAATTTCTAAAATGATTTTTCCAAGAAATGTAAGACAAGATTTGACTCTACAAAAGCTGTTTTTTGATGATATTTGCAGTTTTTGAAATATGAATTTTTATTGGGTGATATTTCTTCATGACTTTAAATGCTGTGTGATTCCGTCTCCCGTGAAAAATACAAAAAATTCTCTTTCCACATTATCTCCCTATTGTCTCCTCTCTGCATCTTCAGAGATGATCACTGACAACCAGATAGAGATTGGCCAGCTGAAAGCAGACCTGAAGGACAAGGTGATGTACACGTTGCTACGGAAACATCGCCACCAGACCAAGAAGTCCAACCTGCGCTCCCTGGCTGACATTGGAAAAACGGTCTCCAGTGCAAGTAGGCTGTTTTCCAACCAGGAAAACGGTAATACTGGTGCCAGTTTGGTGCAGTCTTTTTCATTTTTTTCCAAGAAAAGTAAAATCTTTTTCTTATAAGTAGAGGGTCCACAGTAAGTTTTGAGGGCATGAACCAGCTAATGTGGCACTGAAAAGCCCAAATAAGAATCAGATGGAACCAAAAGATGCAAGAAAACATTTTTAATTAACAATCCTAGGCGATGTCTGTGTCTATGTGTGATTTTTTAATGTGTTAACACAATAACTTTGCTTCATACCAAGTCAATTAATTAATGAAACTAATGTTTGTTGATTTTAAATATAATCACAATCATTATCAACTTTATAATGCCACTTAAAAACGAAGTCTGACTAATAAGAGTTATAAGCCTTAATATGCTCTAGTTGCTTTTTTTATTTTTAAGTTTATCACATATTTTTAACTACAGAGGCTGCTGTTAATGTAAATGCACATGAAATTCTGGGTTAATTAAGACATCATTACCACATTCGAATGCTAGCCTTTGAAAAGTGCTACAACTTTTACCAGCTAGCTTTAAAAGATATCGATTCAGTGCCACGTGGTGCTGTTTTGGTTGTGTTTTCTAATCAGAAAGCAAGGGAGGTGAAGCTATGAAGTCTTCACAGCTTCCCTAGATTAAAAAAGGAAGAAAGACGGCTTCCAAAGACCTACAGATGTGTCCTTGCTATATTTGCCCAATATATTTGATACCTTTGTTAGCTTAAGCTAACAGGTAAATCCTCGTGTAGCCTGTTTTAATGGAACACAAACAGATACTCTCAGGAATGTAACTGACTCCTGTCTGCATTATCTGGGAGTGAATGTCCAATGTTAAAGAATATTTTACACCAGTCACAAAAGTCTTATTTTTGAATAAGTTCATTGTCACGCTAACATGCTAACTTCTTGCAGCAGAGCCCTCAGTTGCAGTTGCAGTTGCTTATCGTTGGTTGGATTTACAACCGTTATCAGTCATTCAAACTTGAAAACCATATAAAGGCAACAAAGCTAAGCCATTTATTCATCACAAATAAAGAATTAAGACTTGTAATTAACAGCCCCATTAGTTTATTTTTGTGCTAACTATTGTGAGACCACCCTCAGTGATAGCACCAGTTGTACCTTTAGCTCACTTCATGATATTTCCTTTGGAAAGCTGTTGACAAAAGGTAGTTCAGATGTATTTGCTGTTGTCTTTACCACATGTTCAAACTGGGCAAAACAGAAATAATTGTTATTATAGCAGGCTGTTCCAGCCATCTGACATCACAAGCACATGTGATGCATCGTGGTGTAAACAAAAATAGGAGATAATTGAAGGGATGCCAGAGGTAATCTTATAAACTGTCAATCTTATAAAGTCAGATTAGTTGGGTTTCCTTTAAATGTATTGACTGTAGGCAACAGTACTTACTTCATTCACAGGAGAATGACCCGGTATCAGCACCTGTAAAACTTCTGCTGTAATCTTCCACACCAGAGAACTGAGGGTTTTATTTTCCTGTCGTAAAGTCCAAGGGCATGGGAATCACAAGACTGACCCAGTCTTTTTTTTAACCAGGATTACTTCTTAATTTTCCTAAGTTGTATTTAGTTATGTTTACAGAACACATAGGAAATTTTAATTCAGATTTGTTAAATATACATTTTTATTTATACTTTAACAGCTCTTGTCATCACACCAACGGGCTAATTTGTTTAATAGAAAACTACTACAAAATAAATGTTTAAAGATACACAAAAATATACACACGGGTTGATATTTGAATGGATTTTTCACATTAATAAATTCATATGAATACATTTGCATGTCAATCAGCTACAAAATCATTAATAAATGAAATAGAGATGAAAACAAATTAAGGAAATGGTAGCCCAGCTACATGCTGAGTAACTGGATGTCACTGTTATGTAAACAACCTGTAAGGCGCCATGGGTCTTTGGAAAGTGAAGTTATTTATTACCTTCAATCCCATTCAAGAAACATTTGAATGATAAGAAGGTTCAAATGGAAATTTCCTGCATCTGTTATCAGGTTCATAGTAAAGATAAAGACTATTACTGATAACTGATTACATCTTTGTTATAAAACAATTTAAACTGATGCTGTCCGACGACTCATGGTTTCTGTGTTTAACTGCACTTCTTCTCTTTCCTCACTGTTGCTTTACACAACTTGTAACACAGATAAATCCTACTACTCAAATCTTTTAACAGTCTTTTTTTATCTTAATCATCTATTGCTTTGTCTCAGTGTGCTCTGCTGTCATTCTCCCCTCATCTGTCCTTTCCATCTCTCTTTTCTTCGTTCTGCTTGCCTGGATTGGTTGTGATAACCTTCTGCTGCTACTAAAAGCCCGTAGTCCTCTTGAGAACTCTGTGACTTGCCTGTCAGGTCACATCTCAATGGAGGACTTGCAGAACCAAAGGAGTACCAGTATGGACTGGCTTAGTAAGTTTGCCAAACCCAGTTCACATTGCAGACCATTTACTAGTAATGCTGTGCGTAGAAAGGATTTTTTTTTAATTTAATGTATAGGTTTTAAATAAAATAAAATTTAGTTTTTTTTATTATTCTGGTTTTCATTATTTGGCTGCATCATACTGACATACATGTTATTACCCATGATGCTGAGGGGGTAGATGTATGAAAGCTACAGTGGCACCAGATTTTTGCACCCGCTGAGGTTTTTCTGTCCCCAGACACCCTCTCTGATCTCTGGCGGCTGCGGTAGCTGTCAGATCGCTCAGGAGATGACGAGCTGAAACTAAAAGTCAGCAGAGGATCAGTCAGAGTCTGAAGTTCACCTGCTAAAGAGGAAGGGGGCACTTTGTGGGAGAGTTTGATGAGAAAGACAGGGCAGACAGATGGCAGATACTCTGATTGTGGTTGCTTCACAGTTAATAAAGATGGAGAAAAATAAAAGGAGGAGGATTATTTTTCTATTACCGTTAATTAGAATGATTTAGGATGGTTGATCTAAATTCAGATAAAGTTTGACATCATGTAAACAGTGCATACCCTGAACGCATTCAGCTATTTGTAACAGTTTCATTCAATGCTGTGAGGTTTTGCTGGAGATGTTTCAGTTTGTCTAACTGTGTAAGCTGGGTGCTGGGCCACTATTTTTTCCTGGGTCTCCTCCTTCATCCTCTTTTCCACTTATTTTTTTGCATTACGATGAGGGTCAGGTTGTCCAACTGCTGATTGTTGCTGTGTACCAACAGATAGTCCCACCACAACTCACCGCAACCTGGCGTCCAGCAGCCTGAACGACATCTCTGACAAACCAGAAAAGGACCAGGTTCGTCAATTTAAAAAAAAAAAAAATTTGCATCATAATTCTGCTGTTTTAACAAAACTATGTTGTTGTGATTTGATCTGGGCAAAAATGTTATTCACCTCTCTTGAAAGAGGTTCATTCATTTGCCTTTTTTTTTCTTTTTAAGAGAGAGAAAAAAAATTTAGATTTACTCCATTTAACAGCTCACATCATGGCTTTGGAAAAGATTTAAAAATATTTAGATAAAATGGTTAGTAGTTTTTTCAGATAAAATAGAAAAAAAGTGTAATCACTCTTTAATTTTAAAATGTAAATGCCTGCACAAGTCAAAATATATAAATAAATTAGCTTAGTGAACCTAAAAGAGCTGCTTCACAGGAAACATGGTCCAAACAAGAGAGGAAATGATATTAAGGATGATAAAACTCCTTCAAAACCATAATTAAGCTCACATCAGGCCAATGCAGAGACTCTGCTCCATCTTTTTATCACATGTAGAATAGAATATTTTAATACTCTTCTTTCTAGTCTTCATAATAAGACTATAAGCCTTAAGACAGAAGACTAAATAAGACTTTACAGCTTTTACAAAACTCAGCTGCTAGTCTGCTGACAAAGACCAGAAAGAGAGCTCATATTACACCAATCCTTACATCTCTGCATTGACTTCCTGTGTGCTTCTGAATTAATTTTAAAATACCTATATATATATATATATATATATATATATATATATATATATACTTATATATTGTTAAAGCTCTTAAAGGTTTTAGTATTTATCCAACTTGCTTTTAGTTTACAAGCCCTCACGTTGTCAGGGGCTGGTCTCTTGTTTATTCCTGGGTTGGGGACTAAAAAAATGTTGGTTTTATTTAATACTTGGAGAAAATACAAACAAAATAGGAGGTTCTTAAAAGGGAAACCTACAGGTCAACAAAACAAGAGAAAAATCAAAGCAGTGTAGGTGAAAATGGGCAGAAGCAGGACTGTGTGTTTCTGAACATACTGTAAGATATTAGTTAAAGAAATCTCAACCACCACTGATGTCAGGAAAAGGACTGGAGAAAATGTCCTTTAAACACACTGGTGGACGTTAAAATTTGCACACTTTTCTCATTTCATCAGTTGTAAGGAAGTTTGGCGATGATGGAGTCACTTTTCAGGATGTTAATGCATCATGTTGCAGACTTTAATTCAGGAAGGAAATCTAAATTATCCTAATGATATGACCTACAAACTGTCCAGATCTCCGTCTGATTTAATGTTTATGGTGGAGGTTGAGAAGAAAAGAGTGACGATGCTCCATCCTCTAAAGCTTTCCTGTCAGCTGCTGTTAGAGAAAACGGAGACCTGATCGATGAGGAATGTTGTTTTTTATTAGTGAAGTCCATATCTCAGAGTTTAAGCTGCCATAAAACCAGTAATCATAAGAATTTAGCTTCTCATTATTTTAAGCTTAATAAAAAAAAAATTGGTTTTATTTATTTTTAAAAAATTTTCAAGACCAGAATGTTTAATAAAAAGATAATAAAAATACATTTTATTTATAGGTGCCTTTCAGGACACTCAAGGTCACCGTACAAAAGACAACATAAAACAATACAAGGAAAATAATGAAAAAAACACTATAACATATAATAGAATATTGGAAAACAGCAATAAAATGCAACAGTTTAGCTGGTAAATTATTCAGTTTTTGTATTTAAAAAATCAAAAGCAAATTAACAACCTCCAAGAGATTTAATTATTTATTCATGTACCTACCAACCACTATTTATGGTTGCTAAATTAAACAATATCTCAAAAGATTTAAACGTACAGAAAAGTGGTTTTAATAGAAAATTATTTACTAAACCCGAAAATAAAAAGAAATGGGATTCCTTGCCAAAGAAAAACGATAATGGAGCAGCTCTAAAAACAGCCACAGTGTAAATTTGAGTAAATGTAAAAGTTAATTCTGGAAAACTCAAGTAATGAAACCAGAACTGAACGGCTGCTGACTCCCAGCCTAATTAGTAACGATTACCAAAGGTTAACGAAACAATACAGGTTCAAGTAGTTTGCTGCCTCTGGCGTCAGACAGATCCACGAGAGACAAAAGCCAAATTAATCAGTCACAAGAGGGGCATGTAACACTCAGATATGTGACTTATTGACATCATAGTAAACATAATCTGACGTCATTCAAGAAACTGGGTTGTTTAACACGAGATGAAATCTTGAAGGTTTTTGTAAATAATCTGACAAGCTGGTTTAGTTGAGACATTACAAGTAAGAAGTGTAAATCATTTCTAAAATAGCCTACTTAAACTGAGCAAAGCACGTTCACGCTGCAGGGTGTTGGCATTTAAACCAGCTTTATCATCATGTTTTTTGTGTAATAAGCTGTTTAAAAAGTGAAGATTTAACTTTAAAATGTGACGTTTTTCAGCCAGAAGAAGCTGGAAGGATAACTGTGGAAACTTCTGCAATGAGATAACCACTAAAACCTTCTCGCCTGATCTGTCTTTTCTTCACTGTGTTTGTGAATTTAAAACATCTACAACAAGCTTCTTATTCTATACCCCCCAAGGTGTCTTATTAAATGTTTCAACCAGAATATCCTTAACCTTTAACTGGATTTCTACATTTAGAAAACTGTAGAAGCTGAAATAAGAAAATTATGGATTTCTTCCTTAGAAATAAAGCTGTGCTGTTATTCTGCCATTGTATCTGCACTGAGATTGCTCAGATTACCACAGCTCACAGTGGCCATTTGCGCATATGCTCTCTTCCCATACCAGCCCTCTGGGAGATCAGAATGAGGTCAAAGCAACCCAGTAAGTGCTCCTGTGGGACAGAGTATGAAAGAGATAACTGGACAGGAAACGCATCTCCTAAACTGAAGCTGAAGCGCTTCCACACCCACTCGGCTCCCTTCCGAAGTTTCCACAGTCACGGATAATTTCCATACCAGAGTGAAAACGCTGGATAAGATGAGGAGACACTTTCACATGTATATGACGTGGGGAAGAAAATTTCTCTCCTGCAGGGCAACGGTCTTAGATTACCTCTAAAAACTCTTCTAGATCTCCAGCACCCTTTATTGATATCGCTTATATTGTCCACAGTGTCTCGGGAAAGGTAGTGAATACCTTTATTCAGAGGCTCTGTATGGTAAATCCACAATGATTCATGATAACACCATAATTATATAATAATCTATCATATGTTTGTAATAAAAAAGCTTGCTATCACTACTATGTTGCTAATATACCTCAATTGTGACCCAGAAACTATGATGAAGCCACTGCCTGATAAAGTTTCCACCAATTAGGAAGCTTTAATTGACGATACCACCCGATCAGGAGCAGCCAAAGATCATCAAGTGAGCAAAAATGTCTGAGCGTGTGTGAAATTAACAAAATTACTGGTCATATGACTGGAATAAAGATGTTTTAGATGCACGGTGGCACCAAAAATGAGCTGCGTTTGAATGGATTTTCTGAGGATAGTAAATAGTGTAAATAGTGAAGAAATGTAAATAGTTTCTATTCTGTTATTTCTTTAAAGTACTGTTAGTAATAAATTCTGTTTTGTTGGTTTTATTGGATTTATGGTGCCATATCTGTTGATACATTAATTTTACATCATTTTAGCCTCATAATCTGTCAGCTGAAGCTGTCCTGAAAGAAAAATGTCTATGTTCACTGTTCTTAAAAGGGTTGAACCTCTACTTGAATTTTTATATATATATATTTTTTTTTAAAAAGGTACCAAAAATAGCATAAAATGACTTGCCGTTTTAAGGGTTAATTTGATTAATAAACTTCCTGGTTTTACTACTCCCAAATGCACAGTCATGCAGATACTCTTGGCTGTGTTTATGTAGGGGTTTGAGATGCTTTGCGGTCTACTGGAAGGTTTACTTGGAGTGTATTTCTTGTGTCAGCAGCAGAGAACAGATCTAGGTTCGTTTACAGAGGCAACACGGTGTGGATTAGCGGTGATTGGACACGGGTCAGAGTGTGCAGTTAGACAGGTTTAACCTCTAAACTCAATCATTTACAGAAAAACTCTTTGCCTACATGGCCCAACAGCCTCTGATTAGATCATAGCACTGAAGGGTCACAGGTTAATCGGATTTTAGTCCTCAGAGGTTGAAGATGGCCATTTCATGAGGATGGATGGTGGCAGACGGGAAGCCAGGTTTCATATTAATCGTTTTCCTCAGCTGCACTTTGCTCTTTTTTTATTCTCTTCCCACTGTGGGTTGGTATGAAAGACTTCAAAAGTTGATATTAAAGATTATTATGTCCACTATTAGCATCAGTATGAATGGAAGAAATTTTTGTTCTAACCCAATTTAAACATCTAAGCTAGATGATCACTCCCATAACTTGAAACCTAACAGACCAGATAGCTTGTGCAGTGAGTGTGTTGTGGCGGAAGTTGTGCAGGGACTGACTGTCACCTGGTATGTCTGAGTAAATCTTTCCTGTCTTTTCTTTTCTGTTCTGATGTTAATATATAACACAGTAGTTTTCCGCGAGAATCCATTCTGCATAATGATTTGTTACGTTGTTATCTATTCACGAACTTGCCCCCTTTTTTTCTTTGAAATCAAAGGGAACTTCTTATGAAGCACACAGGATTGAAATCCTATGCTGCTTCACTTTTCTCTGGGTCATGCACAGTCAGCAGTTGCATTTCCATTAATTATTAATTACTGTCAGGAAAACACTTGTGAACGAATTGAACGGATGCTATAGTACAACAGAAGTGTCAAGAAAATGCACTTAAAGTTAAATAGATCTTAGTTTAATTTAATTTTAGGTTAAAGTTATTTCAAACATGCAGCCTGCACACCTTTTTGCACATAGTGAAATGTTATGCTCAGGATGCTTCAGTGAATCACAGGATGAAGATAAAATGTGATAATCTTCTATTATAGTCCCACAGCAGGAAGAGAAGCTAACAGTTGCATAAAAAGTCACATATACATTGAATGACTGCACGTCACAACAGTCACTATTAAAGAGATATGGCACAGAGGAAGCAGTGGAAATCATTTTGTGTCTCTGTGGTCTGTTGGAAGCAGCACGACATACATATTTACATATTTAGGTTGCAGCGGCCTATCACTGAAGGAGCTTTGGAGTGATATAATGGTATGCAGGCAGTAATTAAGAGCATGGGTAGCTTCACTAGCATCCTCCTGTACCAGGACCCATCCAGCGTCCTTTATTAGTTTAAGTCCCTTACTCTCTACAATTGAAATGTTGCCACCCTACAGACCACCACATAAAAATGGCTGATGCTGCATCAAAGTGGTGCCACCTTCCAGTGTTGAACTAAATTATTTTTGTGGTATAAAGAAATAGCAGTAGTGATCAGTCATTATAAAAAATAAAAAAATGAAGATGAAGTTGTAGCTGACAGCAGGAATGACATTCTGGACTTTTCTTTGTTGCTATGAAGCTGAAGTAGCCTCTGACTGAACATAACATTGTGTGATTTCTTATGTTTTGTGTATGCAGTGCTGTTGATCATGGTGATCAGCTTTTACAATATTGGCATATTCAGCTCCAGTTTTGTGCCCAGTTCACTTCATTTTTCACACCAAGGAAGGATGATTTCTTGTGTGACTGATTAGCCATCTGGGAAAAAAATAGTCTTCATGTCCTCGTCTGCAAGAGTGATGAGTGCTGGTTTAAAAAAAAAAAAAAAAACACACACACACACACACACAAAAAACAAAACAAAACAAAAAAAACAGAAAGTAAAGTTTAACAAAGCATAATTTCACTGACTTAAATTAGAATACCAGATCAGCAGTATTCATCATATGCGCATGAAAATTAATAAAATTTATCTAACTTTAAACAAAAGCATTCACTTCTCAGAATGTCAAATATAAAGCGAGAAATATGATTGGTCAAAAAGGCCTGAATGTCCTTTATAAATAAAATGCTGAACATTTGGAGATGAACTGGTATCTGTCCTCCATCTTCATACCTCTCACCATTCTCACCATCACCCTGTCAGAGAGAAATACAGACTTCATATTACTGCTTGCCTCCTCCCCAGACACAAAGGAGCTTTTCTCTTTAACCTGAATGGGTTTGTCCTGTTTGATGTAGCTTCTTTAATACAGTGTGAACTTTTCTAGACTGCACGCTG
This sequence comes from Melanotaenia boesemani, assembly GCF_017639745.1. Taxonomy (NCBI): domain Eukaryota; kingdom Metazoa; phylum Chordata; class Actinopteri; order Atheriniformes; family Melanotaeniidae; genus Melanotaenia; species Melanotaenia boesemani. The sequence continues at coordinate 5,609,978 of NC_055692.1, forward strand.
CTGTGAATGTAACATTTAAAGACTCCTCTTTTTCTCGCTCTCTCTGTTTTTTCTTTAACATGTAGCTTAGGAACAAGTTCATGAAGAAGTTGCCGAGAGACGCGGAGGCCTCCAACGTGCTGGTGGGGGAGGTGGACTTCCTGGACGCACCCTTTGTGGCGTTTGTCCGTCTGCAGAAAGCTGTGATGCTGGGAGCCCTGACAGAAGTTCCTGTTCCCACAAGGTGGCTGACGTTCAATTCTGAACTCCAGGAGCTTATAAGAGGGAGCTAACGTTTAACAAAAAAGATGCATGAGAGGAATATCTTCAAGGCAAAAGTTGCAGCTGTTTAGTGCTGCTTTCCACATATTTGTTAAGCTTTTCTAACATGATTTATAGATGATAAAATACATTTGAAGCGAAGCAGATTACAGTTGTATTTCCATCCAGATGTAATAGAATTCTGCACTTAAATTGTAGCTCAAACACTCCAATAATTAAACATTAAACAAAAATGCAAAATTTATTACAAAGCTAATATAAATCAGAAAAGATGTTTCTTGTATTTTCTATCTATAAGAAAAGCACAGAACTTGGTTTCTGTTGAGTTTTTGCAACCAGTAGTTCTCCAAGCAGAAAGTTTAATGAACTGTTGATTGTTGGATCTCAGCATCCTCAGAATGTGCTGTATCTAGTGCACGTGAGGTAACTGCATGGAGATCAAGCCTGTGCAGCTGCCTCCTTGTAGTTAAGCAACAAGTCTTTGTGTTAGGAGTTGGCTGTTTTTTGGATTAAATGAACTGGTTTTTAACCTCCCACTTGAGCTTGTTATTAATTTAACTCTAAAATATCCTGATGTTGGATTCATTATGCGTTTTGTTTCACCTTGCAGGTTTTTATTCATCTTGCTAGGACCCAAAGGCAAAGCCAAGTCATACCATGAAATTGGCAGAGCGATCGCCACCCTGATGTCAGATGAGGTGAGACTTCACAAAGATTGCCTACACTGTTCTGCATAAAAGCCTCCTAAACTACAAATCTAAAACCCAGTTTCCCAAAAATGTGAAAACAATTATTTATAAATTTATTTTAACCTAGAATTAATTTGAAATTTGCAGCAAATTTTGTAGCGCTCAAATTCTTTTATGTGCTGAACTATCCTGTTATACAGAATGTGGCTTTGCTGAAATAAGCAAAAGGGTCACATGATCCATGGTCAGGCAGAGATGTGAAGGAAGGGCCATGAGGTGGAAGACGGGCTGACAGAGAAACTTAGAAATTGGCGAAGACTAAACTGATGGCAAGGCAGAGGCAAAAACACAACACACTAATGAACTGAAAGGCAAATATTGGGCCTCATTCACTAAAATCTTAAAAATGTTCTGACATCTGTTAAGAAAATTACCAGGAAAACATGAAGTCAGATTCATGAACATGTTCTCAAACTGTGAAATAGTTTGCATCATTGCAACTGTCCCTAATTTGAAGCTAAACACCCAGAAAAATGCCAATAGAATGCCATGAGACCGAAGAGTGAAGGCCTATGTGCAGGCACAGACAGATGAGAAAAAGCTCAGTGGTGTTGTTACCTGGGGTGTGGACATATCCTCAATCTCCTAATAAAACAGATCATTCTAATAAAAAAGCTGCTGTTGTAGAACATTTTGATTATTCAAAGATATGTATTCAAAGCTGCTCCTTGTTGATGCCCACTGAGGTGTTCTGCAGGATGGAGGAGTTGTGTGCTCCTCCTGGGAGGTGGGAGACCTGATTCAGTTGGTGGTTTTGGAAATCACAAAGGAGTTTGGCATCATGGGGTGATATTGCTCATGGTTGAGGTATAGGAATGGATCTGGTGAGGATGCTTTTAATGCACATGTGTGTACAGTCTGTCTGGTGTTAGGAAGACCAGCCATAGAATTAAACCCCCTCTTTACTGTAAGTAGAAACGTGTGTGATCAGATGATGTATTCCATTCTTGACTTAGTGGTAGAACATGGCTGATTATGCCTATAACATGCCCACCCTGTCTCCCAACTCCTGCTGTAATGTTCAAGTTATAAAACAACTCAAGTTCCAGAATCTGCACATGGTGGAAGAGGGTTGGACTTGCTTATGGCTCCAAATGATTGTAAAGGCTCATTAGAACACCTCTTGGTAGCCTTAAGCTTCCACACATAAACTTATCACTCTGCAAATGAATCTAGATAGTTATGAAAGACTTGTTCCCTCTGTAGGACAGTCTGTAATATCTTGCAGCAACAGTAAGTTTTCCATTTTGTGAGTAAGGCTGAGAAAAGAAAGACCATGTTTGGTGAGTTAAAAAGGGTAGATTTAACTGGTGGAGCAGTTTCTAAATAATGCAATTTTAAGTCTTGGTGTATTTAATTACTTTAAATGACAGTTTTTATTATATTCTCAGAAATTTCAATGACATTATGGTCCTTAGTACACATACACATATTCTTTTCAGTTGTGGTTTAAGAAAACTGTTGAACAACGTTACTCAGCCACAAATAAATTAAATAAATAGAATAAATTGGAAAGAAAAAATAATTTACTCAGGTATGTTCGGTTTACTCTAAAACTCTGACAACCGGAGCAGTGTTGGAGTTGATTAAATGAATAAAACGAGTTCCTCTCCAGAGTTTTTGGGTTGATTAGATGGGCTTAGTTGTTAATATCTAGTTTATGTATGATGTCACTCTCTTTCCCCATTTAGTAATCCTCAGATCTGATATTCCAGTTCACTGAGTGGGAGCTCCGCATGCTTTTACAGGTGACATTTCTGCTCTAATGCATCATTCCTTTCTGTCTGTGTGCAGGTCTTTCATGACATAGCCTACAAAGCGAAGGACAGACAAGACCTGCTGGCTGGTATTGATGAGTTCCTGGACGAAGTGATCGTTCTTCCTCCTGGAGAATGGGACCCCACCATCAGGATAGAACCTCCCAAATCTCTCCCCTCCTCCGATAAAAGGTTTAAAATCATACCTAATTATAAAATTTCCAATTTCACAAAACTGCCTTTTGTGTGTAGCATACGACTGTCTTTTTTAAAGCATTTTAGAGGCTAATGAAGAAGTGATAATTGGTAATATTCCAGTTTTATCTGCACTGGTAACAATCAAAAGAGACACTTAAGAATTGAGAAAAGTAAAAGTTGTCTAAGAAAGTCAACGGAAGTCTGTGTTCATTTAATATTTTAAAAGCGAGACATCTGGGCCAGTCCAAAATGCTGTGTGTGCACAATATTTTGCTGAAGAAGAGCAGTAGTTGCAAAATCACTGAGGTGCATCCAGGTGTACGTCACAGCATTCAATTATTAAACAGCAGCAGTTAGTGTTATATGAAGCTACAGTAAAACAGCAGAATGCACAGCTGTGTTTTTTTTAGTACTTATCAATCAGGCTATTTAATCATCTAATGGATATCTAAATCGTCTGATCGGCAACATGAAAAACTGGGTCATGACAACACGACAACGTTTAAAGCTTTATGGCTTAAATGTTAAATAAGTCCAGGATGAGTCAGCAGTCAGATATTTGACCTGCGTACGATGAATATTTTCCAAATGATTAGATGTTAATCAGAAGAAAAATGACTTCAGCTAAGAGTGGATAAAACTTTCATGTGTCTTTTATAGGAAAAACATGTACGCAGGAGGTGATTCTCAAATGAATGGAGACATGCCTCACGATGGAGGTCACGGAGGAGGGGGACACGAAACTGGGGAAGAGCTGGAAAAGACTGGAAGGTATAAAAATATGTCTTAGTTACGTCATTAAAAACTGGAAAACAACCAATCAACAGCAAATGAAAAGTTAGGAAAAAAAAACATAACCCAGAAATGACTGCTTTGGGATGTTGTCATTCTTCTTGCTGTGTATTTTGGGTTTTGTGTGTATAGTACCCTCATTGGCCGCCTCATTAGATCCACCTTTTCAATTGCTTGTTAACACAAATATTTAATTAGCCAATCACACGGCAGCATTTTGTCACATAGACATGGTCAAGATGATTTGCTGAGGTTTAAACTCTGCATCAGAACAAGGAAAAAAGCTACAATTCACACACACTCACCAACACCAGAAGATGGAGAAACATTGCTGGTCTAATGATTCTCAATTTTAGCTCGACATTCAGATGCTAGGCTCAGAATTGGGTGGAAACATCATGAAAATATGCTTCCAATCCAGCCTATACCAACAATTTAAACTGCTGCTGCTGGTGTAATGGTGTGGGGGATGTATTCTTGTCCCACTTTAAGCCCCTTAGTACCAACGTGACCTGGTTTAACCAGCACAGCCTACCCGAGTATTGTTGTTGACCATGTCCATCCCTTTGTGACCACAGTGTAGCATTTTTTGATGGCTACTTCCAACAGGGTAATGTACCATGTCACAAAGCTCAAATTATCTCCAACTGCTTTCTAAAACATGACAATGAGTTCATTGGACTCCAATGGCCACCAGAGTCACCAGATCTCAGTCCAATAGAGCAGGGATTTCCAACTTTGTTCTTCAAGACCCAATGTCATGCACACTTTTGATGCTTCAACACACCTGACTCAAATTAATGGCTCACTAGCAGAGAGCACCGTGTTGAATCTATGACACCAAGACTTAAAGCAGTTCTGAAGAGAAAAAGTGGGTCCCACCCGGTACTAAAAATGTGGACGTGATAAAGTGGGCTGTGAGTAGATTTCAGTTTGTCGTGCTTCATGTTGTTGAAAATGCGCCCTTCTTTGTTTGTGTGCTCTCAGGTTTTGTGGGGGTCTCGTACTTGACATAAAGAGAAAAGCGCCTTTCTTTCTCAGTGACTTCACCGATGCAATTCACATCCAGGCTCTGTCGGCCATTTTGTTTATTTACCTTGGAACTGTGACAAATGCCATCACCTTTGGTGGTCTGCTGGGAGATGCAACAGAAAACATGCAGGTCAGGCTGGGATTTGAACCCAGAACTAATTAAAGACTGTTAACTATCAACCGTAGTGTTACATTTACCTTCCCTGTGTGTGCAGGGTGTGTTGGAGAGTTTTCTAGGCACTGCCATAGCTGGTGGGGTGTTCTGTCTGCTGGCTGGCCAGCCTCTCACCATCCTCAGCAGCACCGGTCCTGTTCTGGTGTTTGAACGGCTGCTCTTCAATTTTAGCAAGTATGCTCATTGTTTTCTCATTTTCATAATTATGCTTATCCTTTCCTGAAAAAGAAGAACTGGTTTTATTTTTCCACAGTCAGAGAACCACCACACAGCCATGTCATTATGACACTGTAAAACACACGTACCTGCCTTTCATGTATTCCAGTATTCTGTAGATTAACAGATTACAGTTTTATTTTTTTCATTCCTATCAAAACAACATCACCAATTTTATTTATAAATGCTGTTTTTAAACAACAGTGTTGTTTTTTTGTTGTTGTTTTCTTGTATTAAACACTCTGTCACCACAGTAAATGTTGTTCTTTTGCTGCTGCTGTGGCACTAGTTTTTAAGGGATGGAGACACAAAGTACTAGTTCTCAGTTAGGTTTTGGTTTCATATCAAAACAACACTTCACTCATATAAAAAAAAAATGTTTTATTTCACTTGGAATTTGACCAGAATTTATTAAATGAGCATCATGTTGAAAGGAAGATTTAGAACTGGATATTGAAACCATGAACTTATTCTAAAAATCAAATTATTTGGTTTCCAGTAAAGTTCATGTGAAAAGGCGGTCTATTGTCTCATGGAATTCTTTACAGCCTGACTTGTCTTTCCTAATAAAAACAAAACCAGATGCATCCTTTACAGCCTTAAAACCCTTAGTCTGAAAAATTAAGCCAACACATACAGGTGTCCAAACAGCCAGCAGGGGGCAGCAGGGGGCAAAGTCTGTCAAAAAATGGCTTATTGTCTTAGTTACGGTCTTAATTACGGTCTTAATTACTGGTTATGGAGTAGGTTAAGTCTTTGGTGGGTTAAGGTCCCATTTAAGATAAATTATCAGGGGTATGTTTTAAGGTGGGCCTTTGCAGTGATTGACAAGGTGTTACCCGATCAGGTTATTTAATTAGTTAACTTTTAAATTTTTGTTGCTTTACATTCAGAGATAACGATTTTGACTACCTGGAGTTCCGCCTGTGGATCGGCTTGTGGTCGGCGTTCTTCTGCTTTGTGCTTGTGGCCACTGACGCCAGCTTTCTGGTGAAATACTTCACCCGGTTCACAGAGGAGGGCTTCTCCTGCCTCATCAGCTTCATCTTTATCTACGATGCCTTCAAGAAGATGATTAAATTAGCTCACCACTATCCCATCAACTCTGACTTCAAGCTGGAATATATCACACAATATGACTGTCTCTGCATGGCTCCTACAATCTTAGGTGAGATGCTGTTCTATTTTGTTTGGCTTCCTCTAATGAATCATCTGTTTTGAATGTGGATTTCAGTATGACACACTGCTACTAAAAAACACTGCTACACTGCCCTTCTTGCTTCAAGCAATAATATACTCTATATACTGTGATATCTTTTAGCATGTAGCTGAGGCTTGCTTGTCCCCCCCCCAACGTTTTAGTCTTAGTTTCAAAAACTGAAGCTTGCACTATTGCGCCACGCTGATCAAAAAATTGTGTAATAAGAACATGTTTTTGTTTTGTTTCTGCAGAAAATGAAACTGGGATTATGGGTGATCCTTTAGAAGGTACTTCAGTCTGGCACTGGAACAACACTGGTCTGGTAAGAGGTTCCCCCTTTTTTTTCCTACAACTTTTTTGTCATTACAAGCCTTTAAATGGTTGTGATGTTTCATTTGACCTCTCAAGTTTTTTTCTTCCATGAAGTTGGATTTCAAACTCAGAAATTTAAAGTAACATCATAAACCTCAAATTTGAAATCCAAAATGGCTGCCTTCCACATGAAGATCATGATAGTTTCAGTAATGCACTGCTAATGTCATTTGTACTCAGTTATTGTTAGAGGCAGGGCAGAACATTAATAGTTCTGCTTTGCCCCTTTATGGTGTTTTGTGTGTGCAAAATGGAACATAATGTTACGTTATTAGTTAGTTGGAGAGGAAAACCAATGAGTAAATCCTTTCAGTTTTCCGACTTTCAGCTGGAACACAGCCAACAGATACATTGTCCTGCAGTATGTAATTCACCTGCTTACTCAAAGCATTGTTAAAACCGAAGGTTTCAGTCAGATTTCCAGGAAATCTGTCAAAGATTTCCTGGAAATCATTGACAGCCTTGAGATCCCTTCTTGGAATCTTAAACTAGCCATATGGTGCAAAAGACACATTGCAAAAGATGGTTATGTTTTGTTGCTGGGTAATGTGAGCAGTAAGCCAGCTGTTACCAGTTTGACATTTCTTCTTTCCAACACAGACAGTCTGAGACAACCAGCTGTCACTCTCTCTGTTACAACCTTGTTTTCTTTCTAATCGTTTCTCTGTTCTGTGCAGCCGTTGAATGCCACATGGTCGTCCCTCACAAGGACGGAGTGCTTAAAGTACAAAGGAGAATTGGTGGGGAAGGCCTGCGACTTTGTCCCAGACATCAGCCTCATGTCCTTCATCCTCTTCTTTGGTACCTACACCTGCTCCATGTCTCTGAGGAAGTTCAAAACAAGCCCCTTCTTCCCTACCACTGTGAGTAACAGCAGCATGTTGGAATAGTAACACCAAACCAGGGAGGCAAATTCATTCATGAAGTACAGCTGAACAGCATGCTGATTCAAAGTGCCCAACTAAGAACATAACGTGCATTTGACAGAAGAAGGAAAGGATCAGTTTTATGGTGCAACAAAACAAACAAAAAAGCAACTTTTCCATGTATTCTCTTTGGACAGACCTGCTCTGGATGGCTATAAAGGTTCATAATGTACCTGATAATCTGAAATGTAGTTTGACCTTAAAGGTGCAGCATGTAACAAAATCAAAGGTCAATGACAGAGAAAAATCGATATATTATTCAAAACTGTGTCTCTACTTGCATTGTATCACTTTACTAAAATAACTGTTATGTTTTTATTCTCTTCAAATGTGCCGTTTATATCTACTTGCCAAGGGGCCACATACATGACAGCGGCCATATTTGTGTTACCTTTTTTACTATGGTGTCTTTATTACTGGACAAACTACTCCTAGTGTGAAGTGTAAATCCTCTGAGCTTGTTTGATAGGTGCTAGAGCACCATTTGGGTTTAGTAACATAACTTAAAAGACGATAGTACACATGTACCAGTAAATGCTAAATGGACTTGTACTTATATAGCGCTTTTCCAGTCAGTTTGACCACTCAAAGCGCTTTACACTACTTATCACATTCACCCATTCACACACACATTCACACCCCGATAGGCAGCAACGTGGGGTTAAGTGTCTTGCCCAAGGACACTTCAGCATGTAGTCAGTGGAAGCCTGGAATCGATCCGCCTACCTTCTGATCGAAAGACGACTGCTCTTCCTCCTGAGCTACAGCTGCCAGTAGTTACATGTAATGCAGTCGTTGCAGCACCTGAGGCCACTGGATTCACTCGCAGCTGAAAACATGTTTGCCTGGAAGAATATTGGCCGCTAACGGGCACCATCCATTTACAATTAAACTTGGCTTTTAAAGTTGTGTCTATTCCCATCTTTAGTACTAGATGTTAGTAATTCTTACCCACTGTACCTTTAAACCAACAACACTGTTTACTAGAGATAAATGCATGAACCATCTTTTTTATCCATCTGATACAAATTCTTTAAGCTTTGAAATATTCTTCAGGTGATTTCATTACTGACTTCATATGGCTGTTGCTATTTAGTTCTGAGTCCACATTAAAACCCAGATTTCTGATTATTCTTGCTTTTTTTTACATAACAAGCTATAATTGAGCACACATTGACAGTTCATCATTCTCTCCAAAGACAGTGATCTGTTTTCTCTTTAATTGGTGGCCTTGTTTAAGGCAGTGTTTTTAAGGGATTATAATTTCCTGACTTTATATTTATGTAGATCCAAAAACGATAGTAATTTTTGTTGCTTTGCACAGTCTTAACAGGTTGGAACATGTAGATATTAAATAAAAGAGGCCCAGAATTGAACCCTGGGGAACTCCAGATGTTTTTTCACCTGCTGACACGTGTAATTACAGATAGACTCAAAGTAATTAGTCTCTTAGATAGGATTCAACAGGTGTAGCACCGTGGCAGCAAGTCCTACCCAGTATTCCAGCCTCTGGAGCAATATGATGCAATAAAATGATCTTGATCACTGTTCTTACATCCCGTGTAAAGGCACATGATGGAAGATGTGCAGCAGTTTTAAAGCGACTGAAAACATTCTTGAAAGATTGTGTTTGCAAGATATCAACACAGTATGCTGAGGGTGTCAGATGTTTTGTAACGTCGATAGTCAAGTCACTTTGAGACAAAATGTTTCTGCCAGTTTAGCAGATTTTTGCTTTTCTTTCCACTCAGGTAAGAAAACTCATCAGCGACTTTGCCATCATCCTTACCATCCTCATCTTCTGTTGCATTGATGCCCTTGTGGGAGTTGACACTCCTAAACTCATTGTGCCAAGCGAATTCAAGGTGAGCTCCTTCTTTCTTCCAACAGTTAATTTGTGGTTTAAAAATCCACAAAAAGAAGACAAAATGCTTTATTCTAAAGTCTAAAAAAGAAAAAAACACAGTTTCTTTGTGGTGAAGCTTCTTTCTTCTTCCCTCACAGCCAACAAGCCCGAAACGAGGCTGGTTTGTTCCCCCCTTTGGAGGAAACCCCTGGTGGGTTTACCTGGCGTCTGCTCTTCCTGCTCTTCTGGTCACCATCCTGGTCTTTATGGACCAGCAGATTACTGCTGTGATTGTTAACAGGAAGGAGCACAAGCTAAAGGTAAATTAAATACCCTGCTGGCAAAAATATCTGCTATAAATCAACTGGTAATGTGTGACTTATGGGAAAAACTAAATGAAATTAGTAGAAATTAAAGAGTGAGTACAAGAGTGATGTTTTGTCCATGTGGTATCTCTGGATTTATGAGACATGGTTTTTGTACATTTCCCATAAACTCCAGTCTGTACAGTCTCTACCTTCACACTGTAGTTAAATATCATTCTTCTCATGGGAGTGAGAGATGTGTCATAAGAGTGACTGTACATGGTTCAATTCTAAAAGCAACTACTTGTAATTTTCAGGGAGACACTGCTAAAGCTGGGTTATAGTTTCCTTTGATTTTTTGATTTTTAGAGTGTGGGGGTGGGTACTGTAAGATGTCAGTGGTGAATCATCACAGGAAACTCAGCATCAGAGGAGCTCTTTCTTCTGCTGAATTCATCTGCGTTGTACCTGATACATCAGAGCTGTTGAAGAGGATTTAAAGTCTGGCTGTATCTGCCTGCATATGGCCCAAGGCTGAGCGTACATGTGATCTCTGACCCTGTGTATTGTCCTTCCAGAAAGGGGCAGGTTACCATCTGGATCTGTTCTGGGTGGCTGTTCTGCTGGTGGTTTGCTCCTTCATGGGACTGCCGTGGTACGTGGCCGCCACAGTCATCTCCATCGCTCACATCGACAGTTTGAAGATGGAAACTGAAACATCGGCTCCAGGAGAGCAGCCCAAGTTCCTGGGTGTGAGGTGAGTTAGCCCATGTCACACTCATCACAAGTGGGGGTTGGATTAAGTCTGCATGTGGAATCAAGAAATGGGAAATACCAAACAAATTCTTCCTGGAAACGTTGCAGAAACTATACAGAATGACTGACGTGAGAGAGTTGCTTTCGCCCCTGTGCTGTAGTGCCACCTATGGGTGAGATGGAAACAAGGAGAGGACAGAATCACCTGAAAATCTGGCCTGCAGCAGCGTATTAGTAACAAGAATTTATATAGATGTTTCTGGTTTGAAAGCTGCACAAGATGGAAATAAAAGTTTAAAGCCAAATATGTTTTTTTTTAATTGTGTCTACAAATAGGCTACTGCAAGAATCGGTCACTTTATTCTGACTATACATCCAAGATTTAAGATTTATTTGCTATATGTATGCATACACTTGGAGTGGGTACGCTGAAATTATTTTACAGATTTAGAGTTTAAATAAAATACCAGAAGGAATTAAATAAAATAAATAACACTTATTTACATCATACTTCACATTAATTTTCACTAAAACCACATTAGTAGTTTGGAATAATTCTTGGCGTAAAAACAGACAAACAGCATTAAAAAAAGACAAAAAGAAAATTCTGGAAGTAATGCCATAAAGCCGATATGTTTATTTATTTTTTAGTAAATAAGCTGATTTGGTTTTGTGAGTTGATTTAAACTTGTAAAGTGTTTTCACAGCAGATTACTGTTGGATTATTAATCCTGGCTTGTCTGCTCATTACTTTCTCTCAAGCTTTAATTGGCAGCTTGACTTCAGATGCAAGTAAAGGGCTTTCCAGCCAGAAACCGCGTGAATCTTTCTTTATTAACTGTGTTTTAGGAAAGCCGTTTTCTTGTCATCCTCTGTAATTGTTAATGAATAATTCTGCCTGCACTCCATTAGTTTTTATTTAGCCAATCTTTAACCAGGAAATTCCAATTCAGATCAAGGAGTCCTGGAGTCCTAGTGACTCTAATTAAGTTGCATTATTCATATTATCAAAACATTAAGTCCTCATTTAGTTTCTTTACATGGCATAGTGTGAGTTTTTTCTGTTCTTGTTGTTGGAGGGTTCTTGTTCTGTTTTGTGTCCTCCGCCACCTCCTGATGTGTCAGCTGTAAGCTGAGCTAATAAACTCTTGTCCGGAAAAGACAGCAAAGTCACTCCAGCAACTCCAAACGTCCTGCAAACAGTGCTGTTGTTTTGCTTTAGGTGGATGGAAGAGTTTGACACCATCAGTACAGTTTATAGAAATCCAAATCATTGAGCTGTTTCCTCTGACAGTCCTTGTTTTTGTCTTGTTTTGCAGAGAGCAGAGGGTCACTGGTGTGTTTGTGTTCGTCCTGACAGGACTGTCTGTATTTATGGCTCCAATTTTAAAGGTAATTAATAAAACATTTGCCAGCTTTAACAGTTAAACTTATCGGGCCTCATCATCAACCGCTCTTATGACATTTTAATAAGGATTGTGCCATTCACAAAACAAATAAATTATATGTTGGATTAATTCTTAGCTCTTATGGACATTTGAGTGCAGACTTGTTTGAACAAAATCAGCATCTTCTGTTTTCCTGTGTTTGTCAGATTTTTAAAATAATCTTTGTAAATTTACATTTTGTTATTTCAAAATAAATAGGATATTGCAACTCATGATGTAATGTTACTATTTCCCTCAGTGGAAAGTTAATATTTTCTTTTGTTAATTTAATTTAAGAATAAGTCGCAGTCAAGATAGATTTTATTCCATTGCTGATCTTCCTAAAAGCAATAGATTCAACCGACTCCACACGTGTGCATTAAAGCACCCTCACCAGATCTGTTCCCTCATCTGCACGAATATCAATTCATAAATGTCCAAGTCACCTGTGACTCTCAGATCCAATTGAAAAATGTGTAATTTAATAATTAATAACATCACTGACAGACATTCAGACTCACCTGGAGCTTGTATTACTATTATCAGATGCACCCCCCGCTCCATCGGTGCTTTGCATCCTACAAGAAGCAGTTTGCTTTACAAACTATGGAAGGTACAGCAGGTTATGTAAAGAAAGCCACTGTAGCCACCGCACCGCAAGGATGTGCGTCCTCATGCGCTTATGAGTCCTGACAGCAGGCTACTGCCCAAGTAATTAATTACCTTTTTGTACAGAAAGCAGCTTTTTCTATGATTTGAATCTCAATGTGTTCGTTTATAACCAAGTTATCACTAAAATTAGGACAATCATCTTTCAAGGCATAATCTTATTGTTTTAAGGGCATTTTTTGGGTGTTTACCTACAAAGTAGGACTCCTTTCAGTTCATGGGAGACTGGCATTCACCAATTCAAAAGGAAAAATACAAAATATTGTGGTCTACGAACACATTTGTGATCTGACTGAATGTTTCCATATAAAATGTATTCATATTCTTCATAAGAAGATTCATATTGAAGAAGATATTGGTGAAACAGGCCAACTGTTCTTAGGCTTTGAGTCTGTCTTTTCTTTTGTTTGTCTGACCCTGACAAATCACATCAAATACAGCAGGAACAACCATAAAGTCACTTGATTAACTCTTAAAGATGTTTCTTGGAAAGTTTCAGAGATGACGCACACTAGCTGCAAATGTCTGAATTGTTTTAAGGTGGGTTTGAAATATACAATCTCTTACCTCTGAGACTTAAAGCTGCTTGTAAACCTGCTTAACTTGACATCTGGTGCTAAAGCTATTTGTTCTGGCATCCTGGTTGTGTTGTAAAATGGTTGGTTAATACTGTTATTGTGAAGAGGACCGCTTAAGCTTGGTAATTTAATTCAGATCAGTGGTGCACAAAAGTGTGAAGAACGTAAGCCTGTAAATAAATTAACAAGGCCTCATTAACCATTAACCTCCAGCTGCTAAGAGATTTGTCTCATTTAAAACTGCTGTGTTTGAGAAACTGCACAGCTGCTGAGAAAGGAAAATGCTTATTGATCTATTTGAATTGTTTAAAGGAGTTTAATTTTACATGAGTTCTTGTTATATTTAATTCTCAAAAAGATTATTGTATTAAAGTGAATTAAAGTGAGATTAAGATGGGCTTTGTTTAAAGTTAGGGATAAAACTTTTGTAATCTGTTCTGTTCTGTCAATAGAAGCTTGATTACTGAGTCAAACCTACTTTTTATATTTATAAAAAAACAAAAACCTGACAAAGTTGTACTTTTTTTGTATAAACCTAAATATCCTGCCTCATTTGACAACAATAATGATTGAAAATACAGAACCATATCGCAAAACGTACACTCACCAGCTACTTTATTAGGTCTACCGTCTACTGGGGTTGATCCTTTTTAAGAACTGCTTAAATTCTTGGTGTCTGGGATTTTACAAAGTGTTGGAAACATTTCTCAGAGGTTTTGCTCCATATTGACATGACAGCATCACACAGTTGCTGCAGATGTGTCGGCTGCATCCATGACCACAATTTCTGTTCCACCACATCCCAAAGCTGCTCTGTTGGACTGAGATCTGGTGACTGTGGAGGCCGTTGGAGTCCAGTGAACTCATTGTCATGTTCTAGAAAGCAGCTGGAGATGATCTGAGCTTTGTGACATGGTGCATTATCCTGCTGCAAGCAGCATCAGAAGATGCTACACAATATATACCTAGAAGTCAGGTAGGTTGTGGTGTTTAAACCATGCTCAGTTAGTACTAAAGAGCCCAGTGTGCTAAGAAATGTCCCACGCACTATTACACCACCAGTAACCTGAACCATTGATGCACAGCAGGATGGATCCATACTGTTTCAAGGTTGGACGTGTTCAGAGATGCTGTTCTGCAGACCTTGGTTGGAACCAGTCTGCCCATTCTCCTCTGACCTCTGACATCAACAAGACATTCTGGTCCAGACAACTGTTGCTCACTGGATATTTTCTCTTCTTCAGATCATTCTCTGTAAACCCTAGAGATGATTGTGTTCAAACTCCCTTACATCCCCTTTCTTCCTCGTTCTGATGCTCAGTTTTAACTTCAGAAAGTCATCTTGACTCTTTTGCTGGCATGTGATTGGCTAACTAGATATTTGTGTTAACAAGCAATTGACTTTTATTAGATGTACCTAATAAAGTGGCTGGTGGATGTATGACATTGTGGACTGTGACACACATGTTTACTGTATTATTGTAATGTATATTTCCTCTATTGAACCTAGTTTATCCCTATGCCTGTGCTGTATGGAGTCTTCCTTTATATGGGAGTGGCCTCTCTCAATGGAGTGCAGGTAATTTTATATTCTTGAAATATTTGTAATGGGGAGTGCAGATATTTTTATGTCAAATTGGTTCTGAAAGCACATTCCTGCATGGTGTGTTTAGATGCAGTTATGTTAATGGACAATGCTTATCGGTAAAGAGACTGAGAAACAGTGCAAACTAAGGCAGAGTTACTGCTACTGTGATGATTCATATCAGCCAAGTCCCCCCATCATGTGTTTGTTGTTCTTTGGGTGTCCAGTTCATGGATCGTCTCAAGCTGCTCCTGATGCCAGCTAAGCACCAGCCAGACCTGGTTTACCTGCGACACGTTCCTCTCAGGAAGGTCCACCTTTTCACCTTCTTGCAGATCCTCTGCTTGGCTCTGTTATGGATCCTCAAGTCCACCGTGGCTGCCATCATATTCCCTGTCATGGTAAGAGACTTAAAGTTTTTTTTAAGGTAAAAAGTTACCAGTATTTGTTGTTTAAGTGCTTAGTGTTTTGTTTTGATCAAATATGTGCATTTGCAGAATCAATTCATTCATTCATTCATTATCAATTCATTAGATCCTTCAAATTTTCCCAAACATGAAAAAAAATTAGACAAATTAGAAAAGCATAAACAAAGCATCACACACTCAAGCTCATTACAGCTAATTTACCAGTTAGACAGATTGATGCTTTGATGATCAAACTGATTTTCACATGACTGAGCATGGATAAAAACAGCTCAATTAAATTGGCTTAAAAATAACTTTGACTTGACTCCGTAATGTGGAGACGTTAAAATATTCCAGAGGATTATTTATCTGAACATGAAACTCCTCTCCATCATCTTTGCTATCAGAAAACTTCAGACAATTTTCAGTTACTGGTTATAGTATAAAACAGTTCAGTTTTACATTTCTTTTATTTGTTTATTTTATTATGATGCTTTGACATAAAGGAATAAAGGAAAAGCACCGTGAACACTGATTGTGATGTTTTCAGATCCTCGCTCTGGTTGCTGTGAGGAAAGCGATGGATTACATGTTCTCCCAGCATGACCTCAGCTTCCTGGACGATGTTATTCCAGAGAAGGACAAGAAGAAGAAAGAGGACGAGAAGAAGAAGAAGAAAAAGCGGGGCAGCATAGACAGCGATGCTGAAGATGTAAGTTGGAGAATACACTTAAATTAGCAGCCGTTTGCTGTATGTCTACCCCCACCCCCACCACCACCCCCACCATTACAGCCCATTCCCTGGTTCGTTAAGCTTGTCTAAACTTCCAGCCCTGCCCTGAAATTCCCAGTTCTCCTCCTTTGCAGCAGACAAAAAGCAGGATCAGGATCTCAGCACTTCTAGATTGTGAGGGAGGAAGTTTAATTTTTATTTATTTTAAAGATGGTCTTAAAGTTGTGTAAATATCAATTTAATCTACAATCATTTTCTCTTAAAATTCCTGTTATGACATATAAGCAGTAGGAGATAAAGTGATATCGGATCATTAACAAGGCGATGGCAAGTTTAACCTGCACAAAAGTTACTTTTTAAAACTTATAATCTTAAAATAAAAAGAAATGCGGTAAATAAATACTTCTTGACTTTAAACTTTTCATATTTATTCCATGAAACAATCACAATATGTTTGGAACGGCAGCGCTGCTGCTAACCGAGAGGAGTGAACGATTTGTGCTTTCACATCAGTCTCCATAAAACCGAAAACAGTGGTTAGATTCACTTTTATCAAAAGAAGAGTCGCCTGAGGAGTCTAAATGCTCAGTAATAGGCAAGGCAAGTTTATTTGTATACCTCGTTTCATGTACAAGACAATTCCAAGTGCTTTACATAAAGCCCATAAACCCCTAGACTGATGGGGATGTAACAGCACTAAAAGCATTAAAGTGGGAAGCAATGAAAAGTACATCAGTCAAAAGTTAGCATGCAGATTTCATGCATGAGAAAATAAATGTTTTTAACCTGGATTTAAATGTGTCTACGTTTGGTCAAAGTTTAATCTGCACTGGTAGTTTGTTCCACTTGTTTGCTGCATGACAGCTAAATGCTGCTTCTCCATGTTTAGTCTGGACTCTGGTCTGGACTCGGTGGCCTTTGTCCTTGCAGAGCCCTGCTAGATTTATATTATTATAAGTATAGCGACAGAGTTGCTAAGCTGGCAACAGTGCAAGTTACAGGGTTTTTCCATAAGTGCACAGGCGCATGTGCAGTCAGACATAAAGTTCACCACTTCAATTTAAAACTTGCACAAACATGCACGGGGTATTTTAAGCTTCGTTACATGGATTTAAGTTGTATGGAAGACATCATTGTGAGCTGCATGTGTGACATTTATGCAAGCAGGTTTTGTTGTATTTCTATGAAACTACCAATAAATTATAAACAGATTTAAGGAGTAGAAACAAATGTCAACAAAATCTCTAATGTGTGATGAAAACATCTGACAGTGTTTTAAAAACTGGCTCCCAGTATGAAAACAGTTTAGGTTGGAGCCTGAATCAATCTCGAAGTCAGAGAAGCAGGTGTAGATGTGCACCTCACACAGAATTCATCGAGGAAAATCAAACCTTAGACGAAGGCGTGCAGGACTTTAACTGTATTAAGCTGTTAGGAACACAGGTAGAAGGTGAATGTACCCCTTTCCACTGTCCTGCTGTCAACGATGTCACGAATTTCTCCTCTAACGCAGTTTTGATGGTCTTTATATTCATATTTCAGTAAAGGTTTTCTGATAACTTAACAATTAAAACAAAATACAACTATGTAGCCCTGGTTTACATATAACACTCCTTCATGCAGCTCTTTTCTTAACTTAAGTTGCAAGAGCATCAGATGATGGTGGTTAATGCTCATGGAGGATGATTTTATGGATGATGCAGGGTTTATAATCACAGTCTGGGGTGTTAAAAGTCCCATTATGCACAGTTAAGCAGTCCCTGTTGCATTAGCTTAACTTGAATGACCATAAGTTTGTGTATCTAATGCTCCCCTTATGAGTTTTGTAGTGAACTTGGTGGAGAATATATATTCTGCTAAACAGTGAGAAAATGATGGAGATGTTAAGCTGCTGCTGCTGTCAGCATCATCTCTCAGCTGCACTTAAATATATCTTGTTATCTCATATTGTCTCAAAAAGTATTAAGACCAGAGATCGAAGGTGAAGGAATCTATAGTTTTAGTAGGAGAATTTGAACACGTGTGTGATGATGGTTACTCACCGATACCGTTAGAGGTCCCATCTCAGAATGTGTTTCCTTTTCCCCCAACAGTCTGAATGTCCTTACAATGAGAAATCTCCCAGTATTAAAATCCCCATGGACATGATGGAGCAGGAGCCCTTCTTAGGTGATAAGGCCTCTGACAGTGAGTAGAACCAAACCACCTGGAGCAGTGGAGGGAAAATGACGTCTCGCTCCTTTTAAACTTTCATCTGACTCCTGCTCTGCTTCCTCAGTCGCTGTCTGATGACGTCCTCAGTCTTAAAGAGGCTTTGCCTTCTTGTTGTTTACTCACTGCTTTCTCTGCCAATGCATGGTATTAACAGTTTATCTCTTTACTCTCTCGTTCTTTTCTCCAAATTATGCATGAAATTTACTCACTGTCTGGAGTTACATTGTGTCCTAATTGTTATATATATATTTTTCTTTTCAGTTCCTGCTTGCTTGGCTTTTTTTTTTAAACAATTGCTTTAGTGTTTGTCTGAAGATATAATAAATAAATCTCTTTCCTCTGCTGTAATATTTATTAATCATTAACCTTTGCATTAAGTATAAGTGCTAAACATGCAGACTTTATACTAACAGTCAAATCAATATTGTACACAAGTCTGCAGATTGTCAGTCCACCTAAACTCTGGTAGAAACTAGTTTAAATCCTGTAAGCTGCAGGGCTGTGTGGATGTGACACTCGCTAATGGCTTCTTTTTCCTCTTTTCCACAGGAGACAAGCCCCATTCATTCCTTGAACGACACACATCGTGCTGAGCAGCTTCGCTACTATCAGGACAGCTACCTGTCCAGGTGAGAACTAAAGCTGACTGCAACCCTGATGGCTGGGGACTCGCATTGCAGCAAAACCAACTTTTTCTGCCACTGATTCCTTTTCACCTTTCTCCCCCCCTCTGACAGTGGCATCAGCGTCTGTTAAAGGTCACATGGCGAGCAAACATGTAATGCTAGTCTGATCTTTAAAGGTCACTTAGGCTAATTGCTGACCTATGGCTAACTGTATTGTTTTGAAGAAGAGGTAGGGACAGGCGCCATGCCAGCTCTGCTGTCTCCTCCCTCGTGGGGTTCTGTCTGTCCTTACAGCTTTGACTCCATCGGTCGAGGTTTACTGTAAAGAATGAGATGCACATCTCTTCTAGAAGACCTTCCCGGTGCTTGTACGTTACAAAATGATAAATTTGAGAAAAATAATTCTTAAGGACTGAACTCTGAATTCCTAACCACAGCAGGAGCCGCTGACATTACACGACAAACAAACACCATATAGATTTGTGTTAAAGTAAAGCTGACTTCATGGATTCCTCATCTGCATGTGCAAACAAACTGTGACTCAGCAGATTTGCATGGACATCTATTAGGACAGATGCACCTATCCGAGGGTGTCAAACTCACTTTAGTCCACATACAGCACAGTTTAATCCCAGGTGGGCCGGACCAGTAAGAAAACAACATATCAACCTATAACTGATGAAAACTTTCCATTTTCCCTTTATTTTAGGGCAAAGACGTACATTATCAAAATGTTTACATTTAGTGAACTTTCCTTTTACAAAACGTATTATAAACAACCTGAATTTATTTTCTTTTTTCTTTTTTTAGTGTAGCGAGTTTTTTTAGTTAGATATTTTTAAATCTATTTTTATTTATTTTATTTGAGATGTTTTTAGATGAGAGATTTGACAAAGTGTGTGTACATTTTTTATATATTCGTATAGAAATATAAAAATTAAACTTCCCATTGAAAAATATTATGTTTTATTATGCATATTAAATTTGATTTATATTTATTATTTATTTTTCTATATTTATTACAACCTACAAATCACAATGGATCAACAAAATTAGAAAACATTTAATCACATTTATCTGAAACTAAATATAAATATATATATTACATTATAATTAGAGAAACTTGTCAAGATCTAGATCTAAATTTCCACATCTGTGTAATAATGCTAACCTCCTGAAATGACTCACCTCATAAAACAAACTGATCTATTAAGTAATAAATGTATAAAAGACATAACAAGTGAACCCCTTTGCCTTGTAAATGGCGCGTGTGAAAATCCTTAGTAGATTAGCAGTTTGTGAAATACTCAGACCAACAACCACGCCATGTTCAAAGTCACTTGAATCCCCTTTCTTCCTCCTTCTGGAGCTCAGATATCTTGATCATGTCTACATGCCTAAATGCAAGTTGCTGCAATGTGATTGGCTGATTAACTGTTAATAGGCAATTGAACAAGTGAGTGGCCACAGAGTTTATGTATATACATTTTGGGAATCAGTGCTTCATGGATGGGAGCTATTAGAAAGACAGTCAGTGTTTTGGGGGCAAATATTGGAATTAAAGGTTATGATGCTCAGGAAGAGATTATATTTGTCCATCATGCCACCGGCCTCTCACAGTGACCCGAAGCCACGGGTCATTTTGTTCCTACATGCTGCCACATCTGTTCCATCCCTGTTGTACGTCAGAGTTTGGGTCAGTCTGTGGCAGCATTTGATCACAGGACATTTGTAAATAGTTAATGAACCTGTTTTCCCCACTTTTTTTCTGAAATGTCATTTATGTTTTTCCTTTGATCAATGCAATTTTTTGGAATTTTTAATTGTCTGTGTCCAGCGGCTTGGGGGAACAAAGCAAACAAAACAAAACCACAAAAGAAAAAAAATATTTTTTTTAATAATCTTTCTTTAAAAGTTATTGGAACAAGTGCCCACTGGGATTGGGTATAAATTGTAGACAGTTTAAAATTAATCTTGTTCCACTAAGACTAAAGCCAAATTACTTTAAACTTAACTGACCTTAGATACCATCAGAGATCATCAGTCCTATTTCTTAGCTGCACTGAAATACCATACTAAGTTAGGCAGACATGAAATCGGTCACTAAGGCCCCGTTTACCCCCCTACCCAAATAAAAAAATAAAATGCAAACGGTTAGTTGAGTTTTGGCCTCTCATTTCCATGGTAACTGAGTTTTGGGTGGATGAAACGTGAACTGGAATCTTTTGGCGACGATGACATCTGTCACGTCATCTTGCATTTGCACACTTAGGCCCTGTTTACACCTGTAAAGAGCACGACAACAACAATGGCGGACCTCCTTGATCTATTTGTCCAGATGAATCTTTTAAAATGATTTTGTCTCTTAAAGGTAAACCTGCTTTTTTGTGCAACATTTATGCTGCACAAAAACATTTATGCTGCGCAAAGAGTCATAGATTACATGCTCTGGATAACCAATACACCCTTATACAAGTAGTATTTATGCGTTTGGGTCTATTGAGGATGTGGTGCACATGTGGGGTGTGATGTTGTAAAGTTTTACTGCCCACTACAGGACTGACATGTACACTACATCTTCCTATTTACATTTTCCATCTATATGGAGGTAATTTTCCATTCCGCTGTTGTGAAAATGCAATTAATTTTAAATATGCAAGAGGGAAAATTTGGAGGTTTGCATGGTAACGTTGTGCAAACAGAGCCTTAAAGTTATTTGGAATAAAAAAAATAATGCTAATTATTAAATCATCATTTAAGTTTTTAAGGAGAAAATGCCAGTGAATTTCTCATTCTGGCTTCTAAACTGAATATTTCTACTTTCTGATAGTTTTGGGTTTGTTTTATCTGACAGACATTTTAACAAATGATTGATAATGAAAACAGTGGCAGGAATTTTAAACTGAATCCATGGTTAAAAAATGTGATGCAAAACGGTTTCATCTAAATGGAATTTTGAACAATCTCTGCCATTAAATGTTATCATTACCAAGCTCTCATACACCAGCTTAGTGTCTATATTGGCTACTGCTTTATGGAGTCATCTGTCCCCTCCTGGACGCTGAAGGCGGTTTCTGTGGGAAGCTGTTTTCAGAGCTCAGACAGGGATTTCACAGAACAGACACAGGAAATCATTTAGTCTGATTAATTTCAGAAAGCACTGAACTCACCGTCATTCTTGGTTATTTTGTGATATTCAGTTAGATTATTTTAAAAATTGGATTTTATTTTTTTTCTATTTTGACGTTTAGCTTCTAAATAAACCTGCTTATCTAAGAGAAATATTATTTACTTTTAATTTTTCAATATTATTTACTTTATTTTGCCATCCTTATTACTACAGTAACTCACTGAATAATAATAATAAAAAAAAGTAAATGTATTGATGTCTGATTTTTCAGTCTCACAGCAATGACTTAAAACAAATACTATGGTCTCAGAAATGTAATCATACTCAGTTAGCCACAGGAGGTCTCTATTAATGTCTTAGGAAATTAAAAGTCTTTTCTTCCTCTCTCTGTTAGCAGAGAAGTTTAGCAACACTTGAGAATTTGGGTTGCTATGGCTAGTTAGCTTAGCCGCAAAGCCTAGCTTAGTTTAGCATAGCGGTTTTAGAAAGTTGAAAAAGCTCTGACTCTGTCCAAAGAATGACCAAAACCTATATTCATTCTACAAAGATGCAAACATATCATTGTACGGCGTTACAAACATAGACTTTTAATTTAACCCTTTATTGTTCTGTTCAAATGCTTGGTTTAGTCAATTTTAACAACTAGCCCATATCTAATCTTGTGGAAGTAAACCTGCATAGCCATTTTTACTTTTACTTGTTTAGCTATATAGGCTTAATGAAACAAATATGTACAATTTTATGTCATTTTTTCACACTTTTAATCTAAGTCTGTCCTTGTAAATAATTGGTCTTAAAAATGCTTGGCCTTTCTCTGTGTGGATTTTACAGGATTAATCTGTTATTATGAAAAACAAAACCTGCTATTATCTACTCTTTTCAAAGGCCCTAGGTTTTTATTTATTTTTACTGAGACATAATTCTTATTAACGTAAGAAAGTAGAGAAAAATAGGAATACTTTTCAACACCAACATATCAAAAACTAATTGTCTTAATACTTAATACCACAACATTAAACCTCCTGGCTAATAGTAGCCTACTACTATCCTCTGTTCATTTAGTTTGAGCAATGAGGAGAATCTAAAGTAGAAAGCTATTAAATAAAACTGAACAAATTTTCTTTTATTTTGGTAGAATAAATAATAAAAAAAAAACCTGTCAAGAATTCTGTGCCTAAATAATTAGTTCGTTCGTTCATTATTTATAAACCACTTAGTCCAGATCAAGCTAGCGGGGAAGTTGGAGCCTATCCCAGCAATTAGCAGGCGAGAAGTAGGGTACACCCTGGACCAGTCGCCAGTCCATCGCAGGCCTGAATAATTAATATACATATAAACATTATTTATTACACTTCAGCTTTTGTGCAGATGAGGGATTTCTATGTAGAAGATGTAGAGGGATTTTGTTTGTTATAATACTTGAAAAAAATAAAATGCTGGAAGTGTCAGGACAAGCTAAAGTTTTTCCAAAAGTGGGATTTGAGAGGAGGGAATTTTTCTTGCTTGTAAACTAATTTAAATCTTTTTCTGATTGTCCAAACTCCGACTGCTCTGTACTGCAGCTGGGAAAAGGACTACCATTAAGAACTACAAACATAAACACTATGAAGCTCTGTAATGCTGTCTGTCCACATGTCCTAACAACTCATGTTTCTTAATTTACAGCCCCGAGATGAGCCCGTTGAAGTCTGTGCCTCAGATTAGAATAGACATGGACCCAGACGACGATAACACCTTCTACTGGAGGAGCAGAGGATCTGAGACGTCTCTGTAGAGGACCGAACCCCCGTCAGGAAACCTGCATCTCTCTGATTTTTTACTATATAATAACTCTTAACACCTTCCATGACTTTGTTTTTAATAAGAGGGGCCTAAAAAAAAGGGAAGACAACAATTTTTTTAAAGATAATAACATTGTTTCTCAGTATTTCGGCCTTCACCCTCTTATTTGAGTCATTTTCTCACCGCTCCACAGTGAACAGTTTCTATTCCTCCTCACTACTCGTCTATGCAACTGCTCCCTCCTCTTGCTGGTCAAAGGTAAACGCTGCAACGCTCTGACCATGCATGGAGTGCACTCTCTGCCCTTTTTATACAAACTCCCACACATATAAATATATATATAATCTGTCTGATTTTTATATAAACCGAATTACTCCAATAACATTTTCCTGTAGCAGGAAACTCTGTTTTTATAGTTCTACCTCTTCTTTTAGATTCAGTGCTCATCATGAACAAATGCAACATGTTGATTCTCGACAGGGTTTTGATATCTTTTCTCTGTCCTTGCATAGGGTTGAAATAAAGAGACATGGTGTATTATAGCTTGTGAAGGAAATTAAATAGAAATATGAGTTAATTAACAATTAACAGCACATTTTTGTGTGCGGATGTGGTAAATACTTTTATCATCACTTATTGATGCAGTTTTGATTGCTTCACCTCTTTCTAACTGAATCTTTCACACATTCACTTCAAAGCTTTTGTTACTTTTTAAATTAAATTGTTTTTTTCTCTCCTTTTTTTTAAAATAATTATATGTATATGTTGGTAACGTTTTCTGTGTCTATTATATTTGTGGGTAGAAAACTGATCTCATCTGATTTTCCTCAGCCAAACTTTAACTCTAACTAGGAATGCATATCATGTAATTGCTTGTGCTGCACAAACTACTTAACCTAAGTGGCTTATCAGAGGTTGATCCAGACTGAAATTGTTACGGTAACATGTTAAAATAAAAGGATTACTAGGCGGGGATCAGTGGGACAGCTTCAGTTTGCAGCAGGTTTAGGTTTGGTTCCTGTTGGATTTTCTCAAATATACATTAAATGATGTATTTGGATATTCATTTGATACTCAGATGCCACTTGTACAGTGGAATTGGTTAGAAACAGATTGCACATTAAACCCAAATTTGGTTACTT
The DNA here is from genome assembly GCF_017639745.1 of Melanotaenia boesemani. Taxonomy (NCBI): domain Eukaryota; kingdom Metazoa; phylum Chordata; class Actinopteri; order Atheriniformes; family Melanotaeniidae; genus Melanotaenia; species Melanotaenia boesemani. Next base: position 5,634,857 of record NC_055692.1, read on the forward strand.
TGGTTCTTAAGTCATCCATGCAGCTCAAAATGGAAACACAATTCCTCTATTTCTAACCAGTGCAAACTACTGTAATAGCTTTCTAAATAGATTTTCTCGCACTTTTGTTGCTGCATTAAACAGATGTCACTTTACAGCCAGCATTCAGAGAAGACATGACTTTCGAGCTCAGTGTACATATGGCATATGAGTGCAAAATGTACCTATTTAGAAAAAAATAAGAATTAGCAAGATTTAGAGCTCTAATTGCTAAATCTCAGTCTTCTAAAATATTTGCTTAGCGTTTTGTCTACACAGAGCAGCCAGCGAGTCCACAGTCAACGAACAAAGCCTCTTAAATCTGACTACCTTTGGCCAGTATTTAGAGATAATTCTTGTTTAAATGCAACTGATTATTTTTCCTTTAATGTAGGCATCTTTCTGTTAACGCAAACATTAATTAATGTTAAAGGAATTAAGCAAACAAGGGATTAAGCAAAAAAGTGCTGGGGCTCCGAACAGAAAACCATCCACTGCCCATGTTTCATGTGATTTCTCTGCAGCAGAAGTGGAAAGCGGAAAGTTATGCACAGAAACAGCACAAGCAGGAAATTCAACAAGCTGAAATAAACTGAAATTATCCTTAAAATACAGATGAACAAATAGTCCAAACTCCACTGAAGCACTTTTCTCACTTTGCGTGTTTTATTTGAAACTGGAAGTCCTGTCTGTCTACATTGAAGTGTGATAACTGAGCCGCCCTTCTCCTTTGTTAATTGTGTACATGACGGTATGCTGGCTCAAACCAAAATGCATCATACCATCGCAGTCTTTTGTGTTTGGTTCGATTCCTGTCGGCTGGTTGGACGACATCATCCTCTTCAGCCGTCAGCAGGAGCGAGTTGAAACCAGCCAGACTTGATGCCTGGGAATTTCAAGTGTCGCAATATGTAAGCAACGAAATCTGCAACGTGAAATGAAAACTTGTTCATTTTAGACATTGGAAAACTGATTTTTTTTTTGTTTTTGTTTTGATTAACTTATGTGATTTTTTTAGGACAGATAAAATGGTTTATTTTAGAATTTATATTTTTCAAATGAAATGTATATTGAAAATAAACAATTATCAAACACTGATGCTGTGTTGCTCTTTCTGCATGTGGAAGCAAAAAAGGGAATTAACTGATTGTAAGGTTTACATGCACACAAGTTCATCAACTTATATTTCCTACACACAACTGATCATTATAAATGATGTTTGGGTTTTTGGCAGTTTAATTAATGATGTAAATACTTAAATAAGTACATTGCAGACCCAACAAAAAGACAAAAAATTGTCATAAATTGCTCAAAACCAAAGTTTAAAGTAAGTTTTGAATAAGTACTGGTACACACGTTGAGGAAGCACCTTGTTTGTACGGAGTTTGATCTGCCTTCAGAACTGCCTTAATTGTTTGTGTCACAGATTCAACAAGGTGTTGGAAACATTCCTCAGAGGTTTTGCTCCATATTGACAGCAGTAGCCATCAGAAGAAGCTACACTGTGGTCAAAAAGGGATGGACATGGTCAGCAACAATACTCAGGTAGGCTGCTGGTTAAACCAGGCCACGTTGGTACTAAGGGGCCCAAAGCGGGCCAAGAAAATGTCCCCCACACCATTACACCACCAGCACAAGCCTGAATGGTTGATGCTAGACAGGATGGAGCCATGTTTTCATGTTGTTAACATGTTGTTAACATGTTGTTAATGTTCTTTGGGTTACTGGGGAAATTCTTTATCCACATCCTGGCTAGTCAGAGCTCCTTGGGCAGAATGAGGAGGAACTTCTCAGTATTTATGAATGACCAGAGAATGAAGCTTCTTCAACAGACACCTCTCATAACTGTTGATATAATGGCTCCCTCTAGTGAGAGTTAAGATGTATGACAGACTTCTATCTATCTATCTATCTATCTATCTATCTATCTATCTATCTATCTATCTATCTATCTATCTATCTATCTATCTATCTATCTATCTATCTATCTATCTATCTATCTATCTATCTATCTATCTGTCTATCTGTCTGTCTGTCTGTCTGTCTGTATATATATATATATATATATATATATGTATGTATATGTGTGTGTGTGTGTGTGTGTGTGTGTGTGTGTGTGTATAGTAATTAATTCTTTATTTTGCCTGTCTGTCTGTCTATCTAAAAGCTAAACCAGATGATAATAATAAGCTAAATAATATAAATTTAATAAAAAAAATATAATTGATTAGAATTGAGCATTATTCGTCATTTATTATCACCCTCCCCAAATATTGAAAACAACAGTACCAGAATAATTAGTACAACAATAATTAGTGAATGAAGAAAGAAGTATAACCAGCTAATCTTTGGGATCAACAGACAAATTATTAACGTTGAGTTAAAAGCAGATCAAAAGGGGAGCTCTTAAGTTTGCTTTTTAAAAGTTAACAAAGTTTCTCCAGAATAGAAATGACCACACTAAATGACCAGTATTAACCTCAGTATGATGCTCACTGATGCTCCTTTCAGTACTTCAACCAATCAGGTTGCAGGCTTCTTCAACAATGAGAGAAAATCTGCAGCAGTTATTTCAATGTCCTTCCAACCAGAAAAGAAAAAAGAAAAAACAAAAAACAGGAAGCATCCAGATTAAAGCCATTTATTTCACCTTTCTCTATAATCAGGAGTGATTTAGCTCATTAGCTGATAAATAGAGATCAGATAAAAACTTGCTTTTGTGGCAGCTCAGCCAAGCTGAACAAAGAGCTGGAGACGTGAAATGGCTTTTTGTTTCCATTAGAGGGCTATCTTGAGCTGTGGGTGAGATGACGTGTCTATGTGTGTATGCTTGTGTCTTTCTGAGGACCAACAGGGTGCATTCAGGTGGGAAAGCATTAGTGATTCTAATTTGACATGAGGCCACTTCATCTATACCGACTTAATTAGCTGAGTTAGACCGGCAAAAACAGTTTAGAGTGTCATGAAATTACCTGAATGGGCTCAAGAATACAAATGAGAGGCTGGCATTATTATTTTCTCCCCTTTCCACCTCCCCATACACAGTCTGTCATGAGTAACACAGTTAAATTACCCTGCTTTGTTGTGGTTTAACCCTTTGAGACCTAGTACAACAGATGCCTGAAGGACAGCTGTTGTTCAGGTAAGAGAGAGTGGAAGTGGAGGAAGTTTAGAGTTCTCAGCCTTGATGCTTGAAACATCTATCTGCAAAGTGAGATATTTCATCTTGTCACTTCTGTCTAACACAACTGACGGGATGGGTAGAACTTGTAACCATGGCGATGGAAAACATGAAGGAAAAGCAGCCCTGGTTGTCTTTAGCTGTACCTGTGCAGTCAGACTGAAATCATCCCAATAAAATACAAAAACACTGATTTGTGGAAGACAAACTTGACTCCGGTCTTTTCTGAGAAGGTGGCATGATGGACATCAATTAAGACAAAACAAACAAATTGCTTCGAAAGTAGAAATATTAAGAAAACCAAGTCCAGCTCCAGTTAGGGTGTTTCTGTCAGTTATTTAGAAAAACTGGCTTTTCAAAGATGGAGTACAGACTAGGTTGTTTTCCAGTAAGCCATGGAAGGCAAGTTAAAGCTTTAGAAAAGGGAGAGAAAGGGAAATATTCTGTTCTCACATTGAAAAAGGCTGCTTATACTCATACTATTGTTCTAATCTTAAACAAATATTAGATATTTGTTCTATAAAGGAATATTTGCAAGATGTTCAGCCAGATGTGATTTGAAAAAGTAATGATGGACTCCACCTCTCCCCCTGTAGCAGCTGGGACAGGCCCCAGCTGTCCACAAACCAAAATTGGATTAAACGGTGAGAAATGAGAGGATGAATAGAGTATTGCAGGGATTTATTTTGTTTGGTAGCCTCCTTGATAAATTTGACATCCTTTGTGAGCCTTTGTCTGAAGATCTGTGCGGATTCTGGAAAGCTGTTTTTCATTTCATCACGTATAGAGCTGACATCAAAGCGAAATGAAGTGACATCAAAAGTCCAGTTAGATATCAGTGATGAGACTGTTACGCTGCTTTCCTGCAAGGACTTTCATTTTGGCTTATTACCATGAGACTGTTATGTAATAGATCTTTACCCTCAGAGTGGTTTTTGTTAAGATTATATCCTTGAGTTGCTTTAAAGAACTGCCTTCTTTAACTTAAAATATGTTATATTGTTCATATTAGTCAAATTCTCTCCCAAAAATATGTTGCAGTTATCATCAGGTTGTTCCAGAACTTGTTAAAAACTTTTAACCAAATTCAAAATGCTGCACTGAATGAGTTTTGATGACCACAGTTCTTCAAATTCAATTTCTCTTTACTGGCTCCAGATGAAACGTTCTTCTCCTCAGATATAAAGCTGGTAATGACCAAGCTCCATCATATCTTAAAGACCTAAGAGTTAAGTCTTTCCCCATAAGAGCACTTTGCTCCCTGAGTGCGGCTCCCAGAGTTTCTAAAAGTAGAATGGGAGGTAAAGCCTTCAGTTATCAGGCCCCTCACTATGGAGCTGGCTCCCAGCATAAGGTCAGTAATTACATACCCTCCATCTTTAAGATTAGAGTTCAAACTTGAACTCTAAAGTTGGAGACTTCACTTAAACTTTTTATTTACATACACTTTACATGGATATCAAGATGTCAACTTGCACGTTTAGTCAAATCTTCATCGCTGTTTTAAAGAGAAGCTGAGAAACTATGACATGAGTGACTGGACATTTATAAAAAGCTAAAAGCTCATAAATCCAAAAAAGGGCTTCTGCAGTTACATCATCTCATGAAGACTCCTAAGGAAAAAAACAAAAAACCAAAAGGTAGAATAAGAAGTTTATAAACTTTTGTTGTCAGACAGATGAGAAAAAGTTTTTTTGTTATACATCCGTAGTCTTCCTCAGAAGGGTCACGGGATGTTACTAGGACGTGTCTTATCAGCTGTGAAATCAGCTGTTTTTGAAGTCTTTTGGAAGATCAGGGAATGACCACGCCCCTTGCCGTCTGGCACCCTGCGTAGAACTGCTTCCCAGGTGTGGGATAAGGTGTACAATCCCTCATCCCTGTTGATGCTCCTCGGGACCTGCTTCCTGATCCCGATGGCTTCCCTGATCCAGCGATGGGGCTTGCTGCTTTCTGAGAGGATGACCTTGGCCTCTGTTCAGTTCATGATGTGATTTTCCATCTTGCAGACATCCGTAATGGCTGAGTTTTGGTCCTGTTTTTTCTGTGTTTTCTTTTGCCGTTGCTGCTGTTTTAGTTTTCTTTGGGTACATGATTTTTTTGGATGGACTAGAAGCCATCTCAGAGTGGTGTATGGTTTTACTGAAGTATGTGGTATTTTCTCATTATTCTTTGTCTGTGTTCTGTAGTGCCTCTTATGCCTGGAAGTACGCCCAGGCACATGTTTTTTGTTTTCTGTGTTCTTCTTATTCCTTCTTCCTCCCTGCTGCTGAGTCTGACTGCTTCCCTTACCTTCTCTATGGCCCATCGTGTGTATTGGCAGTTTAACAGCTCAGTTTTTAAGTGCTGCTCTTCCTCCTCTCTGTCCATTGGGTTTGTGATTATGGTAGTGATTTGTGTGTGGTTGGATGTTCTGAAGACCTTAACAGATACTGATCCGTGTGTGTGGGTTTTCTGAATATTTTAATACTTCACCATCATCATGTCCAGATTTGTTTATTTCTTCTTCATGTGTAAATTTGATGTTTCCTGTGTGCTCCGTTCGGTTCAGATGTTTGGTGAGTGTAGAGTTCCATCCTTTTCTCCCTTTAATCTATCAATTTTCTTCAACATGCCGTCCCCGTACCTTTTCCTTTTTCCAGAAAATGATGTTGCCGTGTATTGGTGCTGTTTTTATGTCTCTGGCCTCTAGGTAAAAACCACTCATGATCAGTAAAAGAACATATGTTTAAGAAGGTATCCTTCACGGCTCCACTGCAATTAATCACATTTCCGTTTCTCCATGAGCAGAGACAACAGCTTAATGATACGGTCCATATTTATAGAGTTTATATTTATCCATGCGTAGGACTTCCTCCTTCCACTGTTTAGTATTCTCCTTTTACATAAAATGTGTTTAGTGGCTCATTTTCTGCAGATAACTCCTCTTCTGTAACTCCACAGATGAAATACGACAGGTCTCATAAATGAATAAATGAGTTGTTGTTGGATTATGATTTTATTAATTAATTCTTTGTAAAAAGGCCTGTTTACGGTGTGAAATCAGCAAACAGCTATTGTGATGAATCAGTTTTTGAATTTATGATTCAATGATCATTTTGTTTGAGCGCCTACATTGATGTGGAAGATGTTTGTTCTCAGTCCAGCCAGGTGTGTAATTTTATAAATTTTTTAAAAGTTTTTTTTTACCTGTTTATTCATCTGAGCTGTTCAAGTTGGTTCAGTGAAATCATCTTCCTAGTCTTGATGTGTTACCAACTACCCTGTTCAAAGATGTCCTTGGTTCCTGTGTCCTTACTATAAATAACTCATCCCGGGTGTCTGGTCATGTTCCTCTTTATTTTAGGAATGTTGTGATTCACTCCAAAACAAACAAACAAAAATAAAAGAAAAACAAGCTTGATCCCTCTTTTTTTTTTTTAGCAGCTACAGACCTATTTCAAAACGACCTTTTTACTGTTAAGATTTTAGAAAAGTTTGTGGGCAAACTGCTTCCAGCAGTCCTTGAAGAACACAACATCTTTGATAAGTTCCAGTCTGGTTTCTGCAGGGCTCATTCAGCTGAATCCTTCTTAGAGTGTGTAATGACATCCAGATGCAGAGCGTTGCTGGAGAGTGCTGTGTACTGACAATCATCACATCATGCAGGAAAGGTTGAAACACTAAATTGGTAAATCAGGACTGGCATTAAAATAATTTTCCTCTTATTTATCTAGACGATAATTTTCTGTGGCTGCTGCTAATTTCGGATCTTTGGCCTCGTCCTTTGCGTGTGGTGTGCCACAGGGGTCTGTTTTAGGGCCTTTTTTATCCTTTTAATATTTGCTTCCTGATTCTTTTATCGAGGTACTGAAGGCTTTTGCTGTGGAAGCACCAAAGCTGTGGAACAGCTGCCTTCAAACATAAAACAGGCCTCCTTGCTGCCTGTTTTTAAAATACTCTCTGAATTTAGAGATATACCTGTTTTGTAAATGATTTGTTGTTGTTTTATTCTTTAGCACTTTGATCAACAGTGTTGTGTTTAATGTGCTCTAAAATAAATTGGTTTGGATGTCTCTTATCACTGCTGTGCACATGATATTCAGCCTTATCTATCTTTTAAACCCCAGGATGTTTTTAAATTAAAGATCTTCCTCAAGTGCTTAGAGTCTGTCAAGTGTTGGATGGCTGAAATTTTCCTACAATTTAATGATAAAAAAAATTAAATCTGTGTCTTTGCCCCTGATGGTTTTCTACCAAACATAATAGTCCTTTGGTCCACTCGCCTCCCATATAAAACCCTCAGTCAGGAACCTGGGGGTAACGCTTTTGACATCCATGTTAAATCCTCGGTTAGTTCTTGTTTTTATCATTTTTTCAAATATTGCTAAGCTAAGCCCTATTATGTCATTTTCCGAGCTGAAAATGATCATACATGCTTTTATAACTTCATGTCTGGACTATTGTAACTCTGTTTTAACTTGGCTCAGTAAGAAATCCCTAGAACGTCTTCAAGTTGAGCAGAAAGCTGCCGCAAGACTCCTCACTAACTCTTCAAAATACTCACATCACCCAGTTGTTAGCTCAGCTACCTCTGCTGCTAATCCACTACTGAGTACACTACAAAATTCTGGTTTCAACACGATGAACTCTGCATAGTCAAGCACACATTATATCAGTGAACTTTTACAGCCATTTGTCCCAAGCAGATCCCTGAGGTCATGTGATCATGTTCTGCTAGCTGTGCAGCATACTGGTTAAAACCAAAGGTGACAGCAGTAGCTCTGGAACTCGCTTTCTCTAGACCTGAGATCTGTGGACTCAGTGATATCTTTTAATAAGCAGCTAAAAAACTTATCCTTGTGGATTTTATTGTAAAAGAGTTTGTAATTTAAGCGCTACAGAAAACCATGTGTTACTTACTTAATTACTTACTAAAATAATTTAATGTGCTTGTTTGTGTTTCCGTGTGTAATGAATGTTAATCAGTCAGAAAACATCTTATTCTCCTCTGTTCTCTGTTCTCTGACTTCGGATGCACAGCTTCACAGATTCCTGAAGACTTAATATCCAACAGCTGCTGACAAATTTGGGAAGGAGAGGCTGCGCTGGGGCCTTGTGTTTACAAGCAGAAAACCTGAAAATAATAGCTTAACATGCTAATAAACCTGTGCTAAAATCTATACTGCTGGCAAAAAGTGAAAGAGAAAGATAAATGTCCTAACCTTGTTGGAGGCCCATTTAATCTCAGCTTTAACTTTTATCTTGACTATGGTTAAGCTGAGAAAGCTTGAACATAACAAAACCTAATGATTTTTTATATAATTTTTGTTTTCATATAGAGTTGTTGTCACCTGAATTAACTTATATCCTTTCAACTTATAGCCAAATAAATAGATTTAAATATTAAATTGGATATATTGTAAAATTCCAGCAGGGATTTAACTTTATTAACCATTTAAAATTCATGTCAAGTAAAAGCTGAAATGAATGAACCATACTCAGTTAAATAAAATCATGTGAACAATTTGTTAAATGTCATGGTCTACATGAAAAGACTCTTTATTGAACAATTGCCATGAGCTTTAATGCTCTTGTGATTGTGTCCTTTTTCTTTTGCCCACACTTAACTCAGAGTGAGCATATACTCAATAATGACTGAACAAACTGCTCTGGAGCCTCAAACTTCGAGTTAGCGTTTGGTGCAATCTCTTCAGTTTTATAACAATAATACATCTTTTAAAACTTCCCAAATGGCCTTGGAAGAATATAAAGTATGTGACCTTCTTGTTGAATCCATCAAATAAAACTTCTACTTCCTGAGTGTTAGACTGTGTTCTGAAGTCAGTGAAGGAACATATGTTTAAAAAGGTACCCTTCACTGCTCCACTGCAATTAATCACATTTCCATTTCTCCATGAGCAGAGACAACAGCTTAATGATACGGTCCATATTTATGGAGTTTATATTTATTTCATGCGTAGGACTTCCTCCTTCCACTGTTTAGTATTCTCCTTTTACATAAAATGTGTTTAGTGGCTCATTTTCTGCAGATAACTCCTCTCCTGTAACTCCACAGATGAAATATGCTTCCTAACCATTAAAGCCCCAATTACAGGTCTCATAAATGAATAAATGAGTTGTTGTTGGATTATGATTTTATTCATTAATTCTTTGTAAAAAGGCCTGTTTACGGTGTGAAATCAGCAAACAGTTATTGTGATGAATCACTTATTGATTGAATTTATGATTCAATGATCATTTTGTTTAAGCTTCTGTGTTTTCTAGTTTGAACATCAAATCCTGTTGCAAGTTTGGAAGAATAAAAACCATTTTGCTCGAAGAACCTTCTCCCGTCTGTCTCTTTGCAGAGTCAAATGGCTGAATTCCCTCATCAGCACGTCATTCAGCTCTGCAAAGGCCTGGTAACGAGCCATTTATTTGATTCAGGTGTATTGTAAAAAAGTTAATAAACTAGGCATTGCACTGCGTCTCCAGAGGACGGCAGTGTAGGCTGCATTGCTAGTGGCTGTTCAATAAGAGACAAATAAAAGAACTTTACACAAACTTCAGGGAGGAGCAACACAACAACTGTGGTGGAAATCCACTATATGGAAGTAAAGGGAGCTCTTCTTCAGGAATAAATTTAATAACTAGGAAGATGCTGGCTCCAACCAGAAACAGCTGGTAAGTCATGCCCATTTAAGCTTTTCAGTTCTTTTCATTTCCCTGAATGTGCACTGAGTCTTCCCTAAAACATGAAAACATCTTCTCAATTGATCATGTGCATTTTTATGCACATTAGTATTTGTTTATTCAGTTCTGCTGCCAACCAATTTTTCTTGTTCAATTCTAAATGCAAATAAAAAAAAAAGCAATGGAAATCCGACCAGAGGCTCCTAATTCAAACAGTCAGGCAATTCATTCTCTTGGTTATGTGGTGGATTGGTTTCTAAGAATGTCTCTGGTCAGAGAGTCTAGCTGAAAGGAGAAGAAGTCCCTCCACGTTGAACTGCCTAATGTGCAACCTGACAGTTTCAGTACTCCTGACAATGAAAGAAAATCCAAGGTTTTCTTGGATCTCTTTGACTTTCATTCAGGACTGCTGGAAGACTTTGGGAAAGTACTTCAGTAGCTGTGCGGAAATCTATACAAAGTTCAGGATGGTGTTCAGTGCTTATAAAGACTAACAAAGAAAATTTTAACCAGGTTTGGTTTGGATCAGGGACATCCAAAATGCTTGGGTTCAGCTAAAAAGTCTTTAAACCTTACTAACGTGATCAAAACAGCTCGGAATTGTGACATATTTAACTTGATAAAATGCATGCTGTGGGACTGAGATGACATTGTAGTTTGCCAGCTCACCTGTGAAGAAATCACTGTTTCTGTTCTCTTTGTCAAACTACCCACTGTGTCTGCATTTCATCTCTTCAGTAAGACTCAAACCTTTGTTCAGTTTTGTCTTCCAAGCTGTTCCTGTGATGGTGTGGGGGCACACTGTGACAGAGTTCAAGCCTGGATGGGTGCACAGATGTTCAGCTTACTGCCTGAACACACATGGGATCCTGTAATGGGGAAATGAGGAGCAATTCAATGGTTTCTGTACAACCCTGGTCCTCTGTTACACTTCACAGCTGGTTGGCATTGTGAAAAAGACTAAACTAAACTTAATCCCACTCCTTTTTCAGCTTCTAAACACTCATTGTCATCTTTCAGCTCCTTAAGTGCAATGTTCATTCTCTTTCTGGCTGATGCAGCACATTCAGGTTACAGCTGAAACAAAACCCAACAAGCTGAAGGTTTTTTTTAATGGGCTGAAAAGCAAAGAGCAAAATAAAATTACCTAAAAGGTTAATGGTTCGATACAAAAGAGGTTTTTTCAACATGAGTATATATTTTAAAAGAGATAGTTTCAGGCTGTCGCCAGCTGATGAAAAGCAACAATTTCTTCTTTCATCAGTTCCTAGAATTTACCACTTCAGTTCTGCAGCTTTATTCATCTTTTTTTCCATGTCCACTGAGAACTTGATGGATCTGGTATTTTGCCTTTGCTGCACTGCACAACTGAAGTGTAAAAAGGTTGCGACGCATGAGCATCTTTTACTGGCAAATCTAGAAAGTTTAGAGTAGGCAGCACCTTGGTAGAAATAACACCAGCTTCAATGAACTGTACACCAATTGCAGACTTATATTGGAGATAGAAGCAGGAAAGCATGAGTGAAATGTGAGCAATTACGCCGCCTTTCTGGACAGCAGAAAGTTGATATCTGTTCGGACACCTGTGCGACAGAAGCTTGAAAACTGCAGCTGAGTCACCATCTGTGTGGGAGGGCTGTGAGAGTCATGCTTGCCTCTCTTACTTTGGACTAAATTATATTATACTCTGAGAGGGGTTGTGAATGTCATGGCCATCTATCCTACTATGGAGACACTTCATTGTCATAGAGCTGGTGCTGGAAGAACAAAAGTCAGAATATCACAGATGTTAGCAGGACTGAACCAGACAAGTCTCTCTGCCATACATTTTATTATTATTAATTAATTAATAAAATATTAGTTGTTTGTCCAGCAAAGTTTAGGCAGGCCCAGTATTTCTATGTCTCTTATATTTACATAATTCTTCCTAATAAAAGGGGGTTGTCCACTAAATTTCCAAGAATTGTTAATGAACTGTGGCCTCATGCATAAAGCAGACTACAGGTGGCATCCGCAGGAAAGGAAATGTGGTGCACAAAAACTTTCAGATTTATAAAAACGTGCACAAAGGAACATTAAAATAGTTTAAAAACCTCTATGTACAGAACAAACATTAAAACAGTTAAAACAATAAGTGCAAAACTAAGCAGAATGGAGGACAACAGAAAGATGGAGAGTGACTAGATGGCATAGGACTGTCTGAACAAATGTGTTTTGAGTTGTGATTTGAAGAGAGGAAGAGAGTCTATGGTATGGATGTCAGGGGGAAGAGAGTTCCAGAGATGGGGAGCAGAGCGGCTGAATGCTCGGCTCCCCATGGTGGCGAGACGGGCAGGGGGGACAAGAAGCTGGAGAGAAGAGGAGGAGCGAAGTGAACGGATCGGAGTGGAAATGTGCAGGAGATCAGATATATATGGAGGAGCCAGATTGTGGAGTGCTTTGAATGTAATGAGGAGAATTTTAAAGTTAATCCTTTGTTTTACGGGGAGCCAGTGAAGTTGTTGTAAGATGGGGGTGATGTGGTGAGTAGAAGGGGTCCGTGTGATGATGCGTGCTGCAGAGTTTTGGAGGAGCTGCAGTTTCTGGAGGGATTTATTGGGGAGACCAAAGAGAAGAGAGTTGCAGTAGTCAATCCGGGAAGTTATGCTGATAAGAGTAAATAATGTTACATTTCTAGCGCAGCCCCTTGTGTCTTTGTCCATCACATTTATTAGTGTGTATGTTTGACTGGCCTGCCTACGGTCCACATCTGTCGCCTACTGAAGGAGATTTATTGAAATGAGCATCATGAAGAGGAGAACAACCACTGACTTTTTTACAGCTTAAATTTATAGTGAGAATAGACACAGATTCTTCCAAAAAAAAAGAGGACTGCATCAATTACTGTCTTCAGTTCCCCAGTGGGTAAAAGATTTAACATTTAAAAGGTTTAGTCTATGATTTGCAGAATCTAAGAGATACAAATAAAGAGACAGCGGCATTACTGCAACTCATCTGTCATCACTGCTGTAGCAGTAACACTATCAGTGGCTTTTCTTCACAGCCACAGTTGGCCTCTTTTATCTCACTAAAGCAACACAAGTTTATCTGACTGGGAACGTATTGGAAGAATAAGCTGCATTAATCATAAGTGTCTTAAACCAAACCTCAGTAACCTGTTTAATCTACATCAAAGGAAGCTCCGGCATCCAACGGCAGCTCAGTGAGTGCTGCAGATGTGCTTCAGTCTAGCGTGATGACCCTTCACATGCAACAGAGGAGATCTGAACCTCAGTCATCTCCTGGGAAACCTTGTTTACACATGAGAAGTTAGCAGCTTTTTATTTCATTTCAGTGCATGGCATAGTCTGTTTGTGTGTAAAGATGTATGCTGTCCAAAAAAGCAAAAAGACAACAAAAGGAAAAGAACTTTGGAACAAAGTCTTAAAATCAAGATGTGGCATTAGACAAAGCTCAGAGAATAAAGACATACTAGCTATAGGCAATCTCCAGGCTTTCATATAAGAAATGAAACCTGCTGCAAACTGCTTGCTTTTTCAATATCACTGGAATTAAGCCTCGTTTATGTGCCATTTCCAAGAAAAAAAATCTATTTCGTCTTAAGTTTACCTCAAAATGCCTTTTTCTCTGATACATTCTAACGTGTATGACTACTATTACCACCAATCTTCTCAAATTTAGAGTTTGGCCATCGGTAAAGCCAAGCATCAATCCACACTGTGCTCCAAATCTATTTCATGTGGATAAACTAAAATTCTATCTGCTCAGACACGCCTCACTGTTCTGAAGAAGGCAAATGATTCTGGCCTCAAATGTCAGTGGGATAAAGTTTTCTCTCTGAGTTTTGCATCAATTCACAATCAGTGTTCAATCCTTTATGACTCCTTCAGTCATTAAAAAAAGAAAGTTGTATGTATCAGGCCATTAAACAATCTGGTTCTTACCAAGTCTTAGAATAAAAATGAAAGATTACAGCATGCCGTTCTGTTGTAGATTTGCTCCTGTGTTTAGGATCATTGTTCTGTTTCATGACCCAGTTTCAGCAAAGCTGTAGCTGTCAGACAGATGGCCTCACATTTGGCTCTGAAACACTTTTCTATAGAGACAAGTTGATGGTCCACTCAGTGACTGCAAGATGCTCAAGTCAACACTGGGGAACGCTGATGAGAGACCATAAGCCCCTTGTTCCTCTGCTAAGCACGAGAGGCTTGGATAATCTTCCACTGTGAAACTGAGATTTCACCTGAGGCTGCTCCATTTTCCAGGAAATAGCCTCAAACAGCTGATGATTTCTCCAGAGCCCCAGTAAAGGGCCCCTACCAGTGATCTTCAGTTATAGAGAGAGGGGTTTTCATAGACTGTGTTGTTACCTGCCTCCTAGCTGACAACAGGCTGGGGGGGATGAAGACAGGACAAAAACATGATGAAGTGGACAAAAAAGTGACAGAACACTCACAGGCTGGCCAGAGAAATAATAGATCCAGATATTACCCCATACTGGCAGTACAGAGCAGACTTTCACCTTGCTCACCCCCTTCTCATGAAAGAAGAAAGACTGATAACACCACCCCTAAGATCAGATATCTTAAAGCGTATGCATGAAGGTCGTCAGGGGATTTAAAAATGCAGGGTCAGGGCTAAAGAGTCAATATGGTGGCCTGGTATAACAGATGGGTGGACAGATGTTAACTATGGCAAAAATACAGGCTACAGAATTATGAACCACTGTTGCTAACTCCATTCCTAGACCGTCCGTGGCTGAAGGTCAGTATGAATCTGTTTGAGTGGTCAAGAAAACAGTACCTTTTGAGTATAGATCATTCTCAAGCTATATTAAGGTAGCAGAGCTCAAGCACACTTCGGCTGAGGATGTTGGAGCTCTGCCAGATGTGGATCTGCAGAGTGTTGTATCAGATAACGGCCGGCAGATTTCAGCTGGCCCAACAGTTTGCAAAGTTGTACCAGTTCACACATGTCACAGGCAGCCCATGCTACCCACAAGCCAACATGCACGGCTCAAATCATCAAAGACTTGTAGAAAAAGGACAATAACCACAGCAGAGCAATGCTGGCTCAAACTGGGGGTCGGGACCCTATTAGGGGTTGTGACATAATTTCAGAGGGTCACCAGATAATTGTAAAACACAGATAGCTTATATTTGTCCAATAAATTAGGGATTTTTACCAGGGCTGTCAAACCATTAATGAAAAGATAAATCTTTGAAATTAGTACCTTAATTTTTTAACACATCAATGCATAAATAACAAAGTTAGTACACATGCCATTTAAAAAAAAATCTGAAATTTGACAATAACTCTGTCAGAGAAGCTGATTTTGGGCATTTAGGTGCCTTGTCACAGCGGTGAACCACCAAAAAACACTTTATCCTCCCTATTTATAAGATTCTAACAGTTTTCCAGCCTTACATTTACAGGATGGCTGCAAGATGACCATTTGATACATCACATATTTAATTACTAAGTCATTGGTTGGGGGTTCATGAACACCAACGTATGTTAACTTGGGGATCGTAGCTCAAGAAGTTGGAGAAGCACCAGCTCTCACCAGCTTAGCAGCTAATGGGGAGAAACTTGCATAGTGCCCCTCTGTACCCCAACCAGCCTCTGGATCCTACGTGGACAGATCTGGAGGAGTTTTGCATGAAGAATGGGGAAGAAAGGTGCTCTTTTATGACAAAAGATGAAACCAGAAAGAGAATCAGGTTAAGTAAAAGAAGTGATAATGTCACAGAAACAATCAAAGATAACATTTCTGTGCCAGTTTGTGCTGAGCTGCATTGAAGTTGCATAATTGCTTCAACACTTTTTTTCCCCTAAATGCCCTCGAATAAATAAAATGTCTTGAATTGAAAATAGAATTGATTACACTTTATATAACTGTTATAAAGCAAGAAATGAACTATAAGTTGACGCTCCTGTCATTTTATTTAAGCATGCACATTTTGACAAAAAAAAACCTAAAAGTTCAACGGACACGTTAACGTAAGACATCACTAGAATCTGTCACATCAAATGGAAACACTATTAAGAGAAAGCTTTAATCTGAAAACTCAATGATGGGAACTGGTTGAAAGTGGTAAAAAAACGAACCAAAGTTGTGCTTTAATGACCTGAAACAACATTTTAATGCTTTAATGCCATATGTATTATATTTGATACATAAAGTTTCTCTTTTTCTGTTTTGCATCACTTTATGGCAAAAAAACTGCTCAAAACCTTGTCGTTCACAACCTGATGCTTGACTTCTGCCCTCTGGTGGACACCTTTTGTACTACAATATTTCTTTTACTTCACACAGTAATACATGAAAAAGATACAAAAAAGTTTTATGTAATTTTTTAAATACATTTTTAAAGGGCCAAATAAAGACTTCAGATTTAAAATATGTAATTTTTTTTTCATATTTTATTTTAAAAGCTGGGGATGGCTCGACTGCTTTGCAGCTGGACTTGTACACTGCGGTAAGTGTTTTCAAGGGGCAGGAAAACGGCATGCATTTCCTTTTTTCTCCGTTTCTAGATGTTTTGACAGTTTGAAAGTACCTCTGCAACATTAGAGCAGATGGACAGGAACAAAACAGAATGTGACAAGAAGAAACAAATGTACACTTACTGTATCTGTCCTCTGCCTGGGCTCTCCTTTCAGCTGATATGACACGGTTGGACTTGTAGGTCTTCCGTGAAAGCTTCACAAATGCTACTTTTATTGGTGATTCATATAAAAGCACAGTACAAATGACTTATGAAAAAAAAAAATCTGGGGTTTTTCAGTACATGTTGCTTTTAACAAAAAGAAAAAGCAGAACTTGTAGCTTTGATGTGAATTGCTATAAAAACAAGTAAAGAGTATTACTCATAAAAACAACCAGACCTGACAGAAATTTATCTGAAGGACTGGAAGAAAAACAAGCACTCTAAAATCAGTCACAATTTCAAGAATATTTATTTAATTTCTCTTTCCATTATTCTTTAAAAATGTTATTAAATCATCACTTTACCTGAATGACTGTACTTTTACTTTGACGCTGTGTAATGTTGTTACTGAAGCTTTTAACTAAGTGCAAGCCTAATTCTGAACATATACACAGAAGGAGTGGGCAATATCACCAAAAAATGACATCACAGCGTTTTTCTAAAATATCTCGACATAACAGGCAATACTGATGTCTTTGGCCACAGAATAATATATTCGTAGGTGTACAGCAAAATAAAGTCTGTGCAATTCCTTGCTGTTTTAGTTTTGCTCATAGTTCTTCTGAAGAAACTTGCATTTATAAAAGTTAAATGCAACAGCTTCAACAGCAGCTTCGTGCAATTCATTTTCAGTTTGGTTGTGGAGCAAAGGTGAACACGTCCTGCTCTAAATGTAGCTGGAAGGGACTGCAGTGCAGGGATAGGTGTTAAGCACCCCTGCTATGAGAAGCACAGTACTTTTCAAATATGGAGTGCTTGTTTCGTCACAACATCGGGCCTCTGTTAAGTGCTTTGGGATGGGGGTGGGGCCTTTTGCAGCACTGCTGCTCATTAAAAAGAATAAAAATAGTACATGCTTTCACATCAGTCTCCATAAGTTTCCAATAACACACAAAAAAGTTGTCAGATTTGTTGGCAGTTGCTTTTTTGGAACTGTCACTAGAGTGGTCTGAATACTTGCTAAATATAGTGACAGTAAGCTGGTAGCAGTGAGCAGCAATGGTGGAAGGTTTATTCCGGTATTCGCCCGGATTCACCTTCGAAAGCAGCAGAAATCATTCAGAACATGTGACAAAATAGCAGAGTGTTATAAGGCAAAATTATTTTATTAACTGTTTTTAGTTAATATCACTTGTTATTTTTTTAAACTAAAATTAAAATTCTCTACAGTACACCTCTCATTGCTTTGCTCCGCCATGTTTCTTTGTTCAATCACTCAGCTGAGCTCACCTCTAACATGGGCTGAGGCGCAGATAAATGATGTTATCACAATGAAATGCATGATATCATGATATTACATTTCCTACCAGCGTAAAATAAAAAATCTACCAGTATTATCGTGAACGATACAACACGGACCCCAGTATAACAACACTGCAAGGCTAAGAATCTTGCAATGTCTTGTTGTATCTGTGCCACCAAAAAGTGGTTCTGAAGGAAAAAGGGGTCCAGCCCAGTACTAGCAAAATAACCCTAATGAAGTGGTTGATAAGTGTAGGTGCCTTTTGATGTATGTTTGGGGACACATCTTGTTGCAACCTATAGTAACCTATGTGACAGGTTGTACTGTAGTATGTTCCCTGCAGTCTTATCTGTGTTTCATTGAAAGGAAGGTGATCCTTTCTTTCAAAGAGCTTCTACTTTTCTCCTACATGCACAGAAACATATTATATCGCTGTTATTTACCAAATTGTCTATTTAAGTTTCATCTGTCCAAAGCATTGTGCATTTCTTTCAGCTTTGAAATCCGACTCCATGTCAGTCACTGTCACTCAGCTACATGTACAGTATGCATCTTTATGTGTCTTCAGCTTTTCTGCACTCTTTATACTTTCTTTTTTTCCTTTTTCTTTTTTCTGCTTTCCCTGCACATATTCAGCATGTCTTGAGTTCCTTTTCCAGGGGGAGTGGTAACCTACATCTAGATATGGGTTAGATGCAGAGCTGAATTTCCCGATTAAAAATTGACTTAACAACCATGGCAACGTAAAAGATGCATGGAAGTATGAGGACAGCAACGTATGAAACCTCTGAAATGGACATCGCTACTGATGTATGTAAGGGAGCATAAACGGGCCTTAAGTCTAAAGCTGGAGTTATACTCGTTTCTAGATCTACAGGTGGCAGTAGGTGTGGTATTGTGTAGGAAATTCACAGGGTGGAGTTTCTTCAATGGTTTGCTTCAGTTCTGGCAAGTATTTCCTGTTTTAGAACAACAATGGTGGCCGACATGGTGCAGTGTCTGTAAGAGATCATAAAAAGCAGACAAAGAAATGATCCAACTGTTGAAAATTATACAACGCAAACAAATGAGAAGAAGAAGGAGACGTCGTTCCATAGTTGTTCAGCGAGAAGATACAAAATCCGGAAACATATAATCACAAACTGACCAATCACAATGAATTATTTCCACGTCACAGCGTTCGCGTAGCCAGACTGCATGTCTGGTTGGAAGAAGGACACGTTGAGCCTCCACCGACCTGACACAGAGAATATAACTGAGCCTTTACTGGAGTTTTCATGGTGTCTTGCAACACACACTTGTGCTGTATAACACATCCTCTATGCTCCAGCATCATCAGTGCAGAGATTAAAATCTGCAGGTGAAAAAGGGCAAGATTTCTGGAGATAAGGAAAGACCAGATAGGCTCTATGTTTTTACTGAAACGGGCATATTTAAGGTCTTGGATTAAATGACTTAGGGCAGTGTTTCCCATTCTGGGGTCCCCCAAAGAGCACATGGGTTCCCAGAGGCTTTGACAGTTCAGAACCATTCAGGTTAATATTCACACAGAGACAAGCTGAGATGTGTCCTCAAGTTTTAATCGACTGGACATTTTGTTTTGGGAGCCTGAAAAACTGAACTATTTAAACCAGATCCCAAAGAGAATAAGTTTGGGTCATCAAAATCTGATATGGCTACAGTATTTTAAAAATTTATATATTGTATATGTGTTAAATAGCACATGTATCCTTAGTCTGAAATAAAGAAACTAGAAGGACTGGGAGAGCACAGCCTGCTGCCAAGCTTTGCTAATGATTGTGGGAGTTACCTTTGAGTTAGAAGGTCTAATGGCAAACTTATCCCTATCTCCCTATAGTAAAGAATCTTTAAAATTATTCCTGGATCCAGGCAGTGATCCAGATCACCCCCAAAATCTAATCACTTGTTTCTTATTCTATATCTGAGATTTCAAAATCCATCCACAACTTTTTGATTTATGTTACTAACAAACAACACTTTACCTATAAGGCTGCAACTTGTGCATAAATCCATTTTAATCCATGTAATGAGGTTTAGTGAGGTGAGTGAGCAGGTGGAACTACAGTAGTGGAGCACTTCTGGTAACCTTGATTTTTCCTGCAACATTTAATTAATAAAACATGTCTGAGAACGATGGTTTGCCCGTCTTTAATAAAAAGTAAGGCTATATTTTGTGAATTGACTTCATCGAAGGTAAGGACTCAGCTAGAATTCAGTATTTATAGTGAGAATCTGGCTCATAAAATCATAAAACCAAGCTTGGCTTCAGCATGGGCTGAGGCAGGGGGTCTACGGCTTTTTAGTATTTGCATGAAAGGGGTTCACAGGGGTATGCAATATGGGTATGAGTTATTGATAGGTGTGCAATACTTACATGGAAACATCAGTGAAAGACTTATCTGCAGCTCATGTAAACACAACAATGACAAAATCTTATTTACAAGAAGCTTAATAGCTGCTCATGTGAACATAATGAGTCTCAGTGTTTTTAGCTCTTTAGGTAATCCCAGACCAGCTTCATGAGGATCAGATCAGATCAGATTCTGTGAAGGCTATACCATCTGTTTCAGGACACCTTGCTCCTCTCTTGTTTGAGAATGATCATTAAGGACTATATTTAAGATTTCATGTAAGCCTCCCTACAACGTGAATCCATAACCAGCCACATCTCGGATAAATAAGATGTAAAGAAAAAAGACTTGATGTCTTTCACAAACAAAAAAAACCCAAACTTTTTGTTCTGATTTGATGAAAAATCTTCTGCTACATGTTAGGATCGAACCTTCAAAAATAAAAACATGCAAACACACAAAATATACAAACAAATTAAATGTGAAAACTTTTTCTGCCATGAAAAGACACATTTTTTTCAAGTCTAACAATCAAACATTTGTCAATGTTAAAAAGGTGTGTGAAGCTTTATCATTAATATATGTTGAATTTGCTTTTCAGTCAGTAATAGAAGAAGATGATCAAGTGTTAACGTGAGACACAGCTGGACTCAGAAAACTACAACGGCTTACAGGTGGAGCACAGGCAGCATATTAATTCTCACTTGTGCGTAGTTCTACCAGTGACCTCTTTTCTGCTACATGTTCAGTTGTATCTGCAACTCTATACGGTGAATTCACCTGGGGAGAAAACAAGCTTCTCTTGTGTGTCTTTGTGTGTGATACCATGTCATATTTCTTTAATGAAGTCCCAGAGGAAAACATGTAACACGTTCACATGTGGGAAATTTGGTCCTGTCACAATTCAAGGGGAAAAATTGTAAAATGTTAGCATATTTACAGACTGGCGCTTTGAATAGGGCAGATGTCAATGTTATGGTAAAATGTAAAATACCTACACTGGTCTGCATAAAAATGAACTCACTGGGTGTGGAGTGAAACTTCATTTGAGGAAAAAAATGTTTATCTACTTGGTGAGACTGAGCGGAGGAGAAAGCTCATCTGTGAAGTTCTGCATGTCCAGTAGATGATTGAGCCAGTGTTGGGAAAGTTCAGTTTCTACATGAACTTGTTCAAAATTCAGTTCACACATTTTTAAATGAACTAGTTCAGTTCATAGTTCATAAATCAAATTTTCTAACTACGTTCACAGTTCTAAAAATGAACTAGTAAGGCAAGGCAAGGCAAGGCAGTTTATTTGTATAGCACATTTTATGTACAGGACAATTCAAAGTGCTTTACATAAAACAAAGACATTACAGATATTTAGAATAGTAAAAGGCATCAACACATAATCAACACATAATCACAATAAAATAATAAATTACATTAAAATGATTAAAAGCAAGATAAGTTAAAAAAAAAAAAAAAAAAAAGTTACCGTGCAGATTTCATGCATAGGCACATGAGAAAAGAAATGTTTTTAACCTGGATTTAAAAATGTCTACATTTGGGGAAAGTTTAATCTCCACTGGCAGTTTGTTCCATTTGTTTGCAGCATAACAGCTAAATGCTGCTTCTCCATGTTTAGTCTGGACTCTGGTCTGGACTAGTTGACCAGAGTCTTTGGACCTAAGAGCTCTGCTAGGTTTATATTCTCTGAACATATCACAGATGTATTCTGGGCCTAAACCATTCTGGGATTTGTAAACAAGCAGAAGGGTTTTAAAATCTATTCTGTGACTGACTGGAAGCCAGTGTAAAGATTTCAAAACTGGTGTGATGTGTTCAGATCTCTTAGTCCTGGTTAAAACTCTAGCAGCAGCGTTCTGGATGAGCTGCAGATGTTTAATGCTCTTTTTAGGAAGTCCTGTTAAAAGACCAATATGTTGCCGCAAGCTGTTACCCTCAGAAAACTGGCATTTTCCTGTTGATGCCATCCATTCAGTCCACACTGATTCATTCAGCCTGAAAACCGCTTAAAAAGATGAAGATCCTCTGGTCACAGTGATCTCTGCCTGCTGGATCTGCTGTTTCTTGCTTCCTGTAAAACCAAGATGCGCTCTGCTATTTTTATGCAGCTCACTTTTACACACCAACACACTCATCTCCACTGGCAACACACTGTACTTCTATAGCCAATAAACAACAATAATTAATATACCTTCAAATCTTTGTGTTGGCATTCAAGATCAGCTGCTTCTCTAAGCTGGTATCTCCCAACCGGTTTCTCCTGGGCCAAGATGAGGCAAAACAAGAAATTTTAACATCATGATTATTGTGGCAAAAATGGTAACAGCAATCTGTATTAAAGGAATTGTGAACTGAGGCAATCATTTAAATAATTTCACCAAATTTTTATATTGAACACCAGAATTACTTTTAGCTGCATAAGCATTAGAATAATATAATAATAAATAATAATATAATATCACCAAGACAGAACTACGATTGAGGTTGAGTATTTACTTTACTTTTTACCAGTTCATATTAATTATGGAATTATTAATTATTATTATATTAACAATTAATTATATATTAATTATAAATATTAAACCACCGATGCTGAAGAGCCTCTCTACTGGAGCGCTCGAGGGCAGCGCAGCTTTTAGAGCTGTGAAAACTCCATGTATTCATCAAACCCATCTGTGGTTGGGGCATCCAAACAGGTGTCTACTTCAGTTTTTTGCGAAACCTGAGGTTTTCTGTTAAATCTGAAAAATGAAGCTACAGGATCTTTCTTGTCCATTTCACCACTGGACTGGGCTCGACCTGAGTCTCTGGCAGCTGGGTCATCAGAGCTGAGGGTTTGAAATTCTCTTTTCAGCATCAACCTGTACTGCACACGTTTCTCCTCACCTTGGACCCAGTCTAGCTTGAATCTTGGCATCAGCATAGAGCATAGAGCGGAGAATTTGTGCTCCCTCTTCTCCAGAAGACCTGCCAGTCTTGTGCTCGGTGACTGCAAGATGCTCTCTATGAGGTGACAGCATGTATGAGACCCTCTGCGGCAGTGGGCTTCACACTCCCATTCACCAGGTCATTCATTACATTACAGTTGCATAACTGAAACAAAGATAACCAAGAAAAATGTTCTGCTTGGAGGATGTTTAGTGCAAGTGCTAAAGGCCTCATCACATCCACAAACTTGTGTATGAAGTAGATTTCATGTTGAGAGAATGGTCGAAAGCCAAACGCAAACGAATCACTCACAGTGTGTAGAATTAGCTTGTCATGTAGGGGAGGGGCATCATTTGCAGGGGTAACCTCAACCACATTTATTTCTGCCTTGTTAGTTTGTGTTGCTATGCGAGAGCGTGGCCCCATGGAATGAAATACAGAGTTCCATCTTGTGTCATTTGGCACAACAAAGCCAATCCCAAACTTTTCCTCTACAGTATCAGAAGCCTTTGGACTTCTCTTAACCTGGTTCCACAGAGCAAAAGCTTTTGCAGAAACAGCCCTCAACATTGTTTTGTGGCTTTGTTCAGTTGCCTTTTCTGTATCTTTGGCCACTAGATTCAAAGTGTGGGCCATGCACCTTCTATGAGGGGGGAGAGAGGGATGATCCAGACCTGAGAGAGACTGAGGGTCCATCTGGTCATCTTCATCTGAGCTCTCACTGGCAACTGCAAAGGCTGACTCTGGTTCATTATCATCTTCACTTTTAGATCAATCAAAGTGGTCCACGGTCTCTGGCTCTTCAGCAACGTCCATCCCAAAACAGTTAAACACCTTGCACAAAGTTTGCAGCACTGTCTGTTACTGCACACACAACCTTGTTGTGGATTTTGAATTCTTAAAGTCTGACAATAATTTTACCAACACATCATGTGTATGTGCTCCTTTAATACGCCTGCATGCCAATACTGCAGTGTCTCTTACAAACATCAGTTTTGTTCAGCCAGTGGACAGTGATGTCCATAAATGTTGTTCACTGCTGACCAGGAATCTGCAGCATCAACCTCAGAGAGTTCAGCCTTAAGGTCACATGTTTTCTTCAAATTTCTTGTTTAGCAGTGTTTGCACTTTTTTCTTGATGGCACCTTTTTAGATGGCTGCAACCCTTTAATTAAGTTTATGAAAGCAGGGGTTTCCACTTTCCTCCATGGCTGCAGGTCTCCGATAATGTACTGCAGAACCAGTTTATCCAGCTGCAACTGGGAGATGACAGAGCTGCTGCTGCTGCTGTACGCCGTTATTTGGTTTTGGATAGCAGAAAAACATGCTGTTGCCATGTCTTTTGACTTTTTAATGACTTGCACATACCTTGAAAGACTAGCCAGGTGCTTTATTTTAATATGCGGTTTTAAGTTTGTTGTTGAAGATGTTGATGTATGGAGTTGCGTCTTGAGACCCGGCAGGCATAGTTTACAAAACTACCTGGATCCTCACTGACCTTTTCAAAATATTCTTTTAAGTGATCATAAGAAGAGTTAGCGCTGCCTTCTTTGGATTTTGCCTCCATGCTTTGCAGTTTGAGGTGCGATTCTGTGGTGGCTGGTGTTGCCAGATTTGGTGTGTTCTAAAAAACATTCTAAAAACATAATCCTTAACTTAGTAGAAAAGGACTGTGGAAAACATGCAGATCAGAAGTGGAAGAGTTGATCTTATCTTGAAAGTCTGATTAGTGCAGAATGCCAAACCCCTCCCCTTTAATCTTACCCCTTATATAATGTTTGTTGCAGAAGTCACAAATAAAATTTCACTGTGTGAGTAATATTATGTATCAGCATCATGTCAAATTGGCAGAGAAAAATACATCACAGTAGGTCTAAAAGGGTCTGCACACAGTAGGATCAGGAACATAGCCTGTAATGTTGTACACATTATGTTGTCAGCTCGCATTTTCAGAAGGTAAAATCTAAAGGTGTAAATGTGCTACAACAATATATATAAAAAAAAGAAAATAAAAAACAGCATGTGCAGATTTTGACCTACATCTTCTGCTTTTCCATCCTCTTCCAGACCTTTGCCTTTTGCACTGCACATTACAGCCCGCCTTCTCTCAGCTAAATTTAAACACTCCCTGAGAACATGTTTACACATCCAGAAAGACTGCACTGTCTCTTGGCACTTATGTTCTCAAGCAAAGACTGTTGTCCGACAAGCCTAGACTGAAAATCAAAATGGCATTTTATTCTCCCGCCTCTCAGTTTGTTGCAATTTGTGAGTTTTGGCATCTTTTAACTGTATGACTGAAAATGAATTTCATGCATTATATTTATTTTCTGAAATTGACTTCCCTTGTTCTTGTGGAACGGATTTAATCCTGATCGGCAGCTACACTGTGTGCAGCAGTGGGTTGAACACTGACACTAAAAAACCCTTCCTTAATCATTATTTTTGAGTGCTCCAGCGCGTCTAATCAGAGCAACACTGTAAAGAGGCCATGATGAATAACCCTCTGTGGGGTTCAGGAGTGAGAGCATAAATCAGTGGGAGGAGGTGGGGGAGAGGGCCATCATGCTGGACTGAGGTACTTCATATGATAATAGACCACTTTTATTATTATCATCTATGTATTTATTATTTGGTATTTCCATTTTGAAGGCGACCTCTGCCTTCTGTCTGGAGAGGCTAGGCACTGATAAATCAGTTCGGATGCTAATAATTAATTGATTAATTGTTGTAAATAACAGAGTTTGGTGAGAAAAGACACCCATCAGAAGCCTGATTCACTTTATTGCTGAACTGAAGTAATGAAGTGGACCCACAAGGTAAAAAACACATTTGGTGTCACATGTTGGAAGATTTCCTGGACGGATAGAGTTGGTGTGACAGTGTGTGAGGACATCTGTTCCTGCAAAACAGCTGTTTGTAGCAGCTGGCCGGTTGTTGACGATAGCAAACAAGTCCCTCCATCATGCGGATGAGATCATTATTTCATGTAAAAGCAACTGACCCTTTAATCCGTGAGATGACCGGAGTACATTATTTTTATTAAATAACAGGTTACAGTTCATTGACTGTGTGTAGCTTGTCATACATGCTTAAAAGCCTACTCTGGAATTATCTGGCCAATCTGTGACCACCAAGCAGTCAGAGAATTTAAACCTCAACCAAGGCTGAATCATCGTTAAAACCTAAACTATTTAGTGCATGAGAAAATGTTTGATCGGCATTAATCTTGCATCAATAGACTCTGTAGATGCAGGTCTTAATATTGGTATCAGTGAGAACACAATATCTAATAAAAACAAAATACAATAAATTGTTTCCCTTATCGGTGCAGCAAAAATATACAAACAAGTCAAATCAAGTTATATATCTATTGTTCCTAATGGGCAACTTGGTTCACTGATAGATCCTCAGAAGAAAACATTACAGTAGCAAGCAGTAAAATCTCCAATCATATACACAAAACATGATTCTACATGAGGAATTTGAACTGCCTCCACATTGGCATTGTGCATGTGAGCATAAGCATTCTATAAGGCACACTCAGGTTTTTACCATATAAAGTTTTTGTGTCTTAGGTGTCTTAGAGACTGGACTTCAGCACACGAACATCATATGTAAACATATGTGTCTACACATGATTGTTTCATTCTGGGACTTGAGGAATGTCTTTGTCTGGGAAGCTTTATTAAGTGCCTCACACATATTTTCAGCGGGATTCTCAAAATTGGCTACAGACCTCACAGATTCTGCAGATCTGATTTTGATGTTTGACTTTCTGTAATAAATCATTGAAATATTTATTTATATACATGAAGCTGGTGTCCGAAGACATTTTTTTCCTGAAAGCCATTTTTCTCACATCACCTGACCCAAGATACATCAATTGTATTTCATTTAATTGTTTAAGGCCATACTGATATTGTTCCATCATCACTTTTTTGTGCCATTAAAGGTACAGTGTGTAAAAATTACTGACATCTAGTGGTAAAGATGGGCATAGAAATAACTTTAAATGCCAAGCACGGCTGTTAATGGATGGTGGCCGTCAGTGGCCAAAATTCTTCCAGACAAAATTGTTTTCTTCTCTGAGTGGATTCAGTGGCCTCAGCTGCAGCGATGGCTGCTCTACAGGTAACTACTACAACATTGTGTACATGTGTACTTTCTTCTTCTATGTGCCTTTTAAGATGTAACTTATCCCAAATAGTGCTCTAGCTTCTATCAAAATAAGCGCAGTGGGTTTTCACTTCATACACAGAGTTGTTTGTCCATTTAGACACCGTAGTGAAATGATGGCACAAATTATGGGGGGCCATTTGAGACATTATTCAAAATTACCCTCTCACAAACACATGAATTTTATGTCATTCAAACATTATACTAAGACTTCTCATATATCATGCTGAAATCATTCACACATTATAGTAGAAAGGAATTCTACTAGTGTGTGTGAGAAGGAGTTTCACTTGAAAAGAAAGTCATTTCAGTTGAAACGGAGGTCACGTAGTAGAAAAAAAGGAGCACATTTTCAAACCAAACTGAAGTTGGAGAACACCGTGACAAATGTTTCACAAAGACTTGTGCTGTATTAATATCTGCTCAGTTGCCTGGAAATTATCTCATTGAAGCTAGAAATACGATGGCAGTGAGATGGATTCACCTCATCGAAACATTAATGCATTCAGAAAGAGCTTCATCTGCTGGTTGTCTCTGTGTGATGCGTTTTAAGGGGAGTGTAAGGCTTCATCACTCCTTTATGTCATACAGCTCCTGTCTCATCCATGAATCAGTGTTTAATAAAGGAAGTTCTCAGCCCTGTGTTACTGTTTTCATTTGCCAGTATTTAAGTCAGTGTTGAATCATCCAACTTCTTTTTTATTTAGGAAAGGTAAGAGAGAAAAAAGTTCTTATGAAACTGGGATAGCAATTGTGTTGCCATATTAAAAAAGTTAAAGAAATATTAAATTTGTGGCTAGGACACGGACATTTTCAACTTCTATCAGGTGTTGCACCTGTTCAATGGTAGTTGGATTGTTTTAGTCCTGCTGATGTAGTCATGAGTTTATGATCACTAAGTGAAGCATCTTGCTTCCTCAATACTGGCCTCAGCAGAAACTGTTAGAAGGATTAGGTCTAGCGTGAGAGCAACTGGATAACTGACAGTAGTAAGTCTGAATAAGGACATGCTAACTAGCCAGCTAGCATCACTCAGCCATTAGGAAATGCAGTGCTGTCAAACTGGACAGCACTGGACAACATACGCTTTACCTTCATTTGGAGGGTTTTTCAGGATATGACTCACACTGCTGTAGTGTACGAGAGGTTTTATTATAATGTGTGAATGACTTCAACACTCGAAAGGTCTGGGCTACTGGTCGGACAGTATTCAGTTGTTTGGGAGAACTACATTTGACTCCTTCTAAAGCTTGGGGACTTTCTCAAAGCTTACTTTTTCTTCACAGAAACGCATATTTGTTGACTGCAATGTCTCATAGGAGGTCCTAAAACTGAATGATAAGAAATTACATGAAATGTATAGACATGGGTGCATGATTCTCTTGTTCTCTTGACGCAGCTCTACATAAATTTCCAGCCTTTAAACGCTGTGCTTCTGAGTCGTTTTGATGGAGCTGATGTTGATGTTGTAGAGAGGCTGAGAAACCACACTTCTCAACTTTTCAGCCTGGAGCATCTGCTTACAGCTGATTTTTGCTTTGCATCACAACTTCATATGCCAGAAAGTGGATATCAGCACACTGGCTCTTTTAAATGTACACCATGTCTGCTACAACAAGGAAGTGAGGAAAAGAAAGAAAAAGTAACAGCAAGAGATAAGACAAGAGTAAACACTGAACTGACTTCTACTGTCTGGACAGCGCTCAGAGAAGAGACATGATACGAAACGGATGCTGAATTATCTTTAGTTAGGGGTGCCAAAGTATAAAAATTTGCAAAAGTTTAGTAGTTCTGCATTAAAGTCAAAGGTCATCTGTGCTGTTGCTGTTTGACTTTCGCTGATAATCTGAGAGATGTGCCATCAGTAGGGAAGGCTTCTGTATCCTAAAGCAGAGATTCATTCCTCTAAAGTTTTTCATGCATACTTTTATTTCCTGCCATGTTTTTCTAGCTATGAATGTGCAGCATATCAAACTCACAAAACTGGACCAAATGATGTCTATATATTCATTTTCATGACTACATTTATTTTAGAAAAGGTTTTTAAAACAAATTCAGATCACTGGACAACTTCAATCCTTTTTATCAAATTTTCAGTCTGAATAACAGAAAATTAACTTGGACATTTACAGTTTACAGCTTTTTAATTACTAATTTTGAACTTGGTTAACTAGGTTAACTAGGAAAGGCAATTTTATTTGTATAGCATGTATTATGTCCAAGACATCTCAAAGCACTTTACATAAAACAAAATAATTACAGCAAGGTGCACAAGATACATCAAATAGGAGAATTCAAACAAAATAAAAAGAATTAAAAAATTAAATAGAAACAAAACAAGCTGCAATAGTGAGAAACAGACAACGGAATACATACAGTGAGGTATATGATACAAACAGACATCAATGAGATATATGCCATCATAAATTTCATCATCACCATAATTATCATTGCCATAATCATCATTATTATCATTAAATAAATCGTACAGATTTTTGAAAATATTCAAAAGAAAAAATCCCACTACCGTTAGAGAATAAAATCCAATTAAATTCAGATTTATTTGTTTAGCGCCAATTCACAACGTCATGTCAGGGCATGCAACAGACAAATCAATATGAGCCAATTTGTAATAATAATAGCCTAGTTAAAGAAAACCAAAAGACTGCGGATTGCGTCAAATCTTGAGTTCAATTCAATACCCCATCCTGAGCCTGCATGAGGCAACAGTATAAAGGAAAAACTCCCTTTAAGTTTAAGATTTGGTTTAAAAGAACTAATGTTTTTTTTTTTTTTTTTTTTTTTTCTTTTTTTAACCTGTCTTGTCCAGCATCGTTGCAAACAGAATGATTGTCTGGCTGCTGTCTGGTGCTGGGCAATTTTACTCTATCAAGCAGGGATTTATACTACATGTATAAAGTCCCTCTTGATGACATGAAAAACTTTATTAAATCAGACTCTTAATGCTGGACTCGACCGGAGGGGACAGAGAGAGAGAGAGATAGAAAAGAAAGTAGAGAGAAGAGGGAGGGGAGAGAGAGGGACAGAAAGGGTGTGGGGAGTGCAGGTGGGGACTTAAAACATTATACAGAAAACCATGTAATCCATACTACTTGCAACATATATAGCTAAGATCATCCTGGCCAGTAGGTCATTACACAACTAGTTGATAATAGTAACAATAATAATAATCACAATAATAGTAATAATAATAATAGTAGTAGTAATAATAATAAGAGTAGGAGTAATAATAATAATAATAAGAACAGAAATAATAAAAAAAAAGAAAAAAAATATGATAATAGATATAAGTGAAACTGCTGTATTCAAGAACACGCGCAGAGAAACCTGTGTGGATATGCTGGAGAACTCGGCCACACGGCGACGCAAAGACTGTGTGGAGACGTTCAGGAAGGAGTGACCATGCAGAGTGATCATGCAGATGCCACCTCACTTGAACAGAGGCCAGAGTCAGGCCAGCGGTCCCGAGACCCAGGCCACCAGCCCCCCCGTAGGCTACAGATCCCGACCGGTCCACAGAGACGAAAAGAACTAATGTTGAGAGCAGACATCAAGTTTTCTGCTAGTTTGTTCCAGATATAATGAGCAGAAAAACTAAATGCTGATTCTCCTTGTTTAGTTTTAACTCTCAGGATGGAAAGCAAACTTGACCCAGATGTTCTCAGAGGCCTCGGTGGCTCATATGGCATCTGCAGATCAGATATATATTTTGGACCAGAACCATTCAGAGCCTAACACACCAGCAGGCTCATTTTAGAATAAATTCTGTGAGAACTGGAGTGATACCAGCAGCAGCATTCTGGATTTGCTGCAGGTGTTTTTTGGGAGACAGGGAAAGACTTTATTACAGTAGTGAAGACAACTGAAAACAACTGAATGAAGACATTTTTCTGAACCATGCTGAGCCATCAATTCCCTATAGATATATCATTTAAGTGGTAAAAGGCTTATTTGGTTACTGCTTTGATATGGTCATTAAATTGAGCTCAGAGTCCAAAATGACACCAAGATTTATGTCTTAACCAAATCTTCAGATGTTCATCTTTGTTTCTAAACACAAAAATATCAGTTTTATTTTTATTTATCTAAAGAAAATTCTGACATATCCGCGTATTGATTTGAGCAAGGCATTAAAGCTTTGTTTGGAAACAGAGTTCCTCTGGTGGGGCAGTAATATAGAGCTGAGTGTCGTCAGCATAACTGTGATCAGATATTTTGTTTATTCCATAATTTAAGCTAGCTGGAGCATGTAGATGCTTAACAATAGTGGACCCAAAATGGACCATTGGGGAACTCTGCAAGTCATTTTTACAGTTACCAGTTGATACAAAGTGGTCCATGTCTTTCAAGTAAAGTACAAACCAGTTCAGAACTGGACCAGCGATTCCCACCCAATTTTCCAGTCGGTCTAATAGGATGTTTTAGTCAACTGTGTCAAAAAGCACCACTGAGATCCAACAAGACCAAAATTGAACTTTTGCTGTTATTGGCATTTACATGAAAGCTCTTCAAGACTTCCATGAGGGCAGTTTCAGTGTTTTGGTGTTGTCAAAATTCAGACTGAGAAACATGAAAAAAATTGTTAAGTCCCAAGAATTTGTGTTTATTTTTATTTAGTTTATTATTTGGCTCTAAATGTATTATGATTCTGTGTGTGATCAACAACTGGAAACATCTTAGCACCTTACCTCAGTTTTAAGTATAAGGGGCCGTCCCCACAATGCTGAGTTGCAGCAAAACCGCAAAAGAATCTTAGCAATCCACCCTTTCATCCCAGAGAAACCAGGGATTAACCCCAATGAAACTGATCATGTCTGAAACCAGGTACCAAGGTGGATAGGTTTGGGTCCTCTGTTACACTTTAGCGCCCCCACAGCCTTGTAGTATGTACTACAGCAGTTTCGTGGGGATGTTGAAGCCTTTCTCCTAGTTTTCGCCACCGTTTTCACACCTGAACCGGCTTCGGTCCCATGTGGACATATCCTAAATATATCAGCAATCTGAGTTAAAATTTCGATTTTTCATTACCACATCATCATCAAAATACCTCAATGCACTGAGGTAAAAGTTTTTTATTTGGCTTTATAAAATGTGCTTATTTGATAAATCTAGCATGAAAACAGTGCATTCTCTTTTGTTGTGGGAGTTTGCATTTAATTAGAACAGTCTGATCTCTCAGGACAAAATTGTTCTGGCAGATGGCAACATGACTCCAAAAATTGACTCTCTGGTGACTGTATATGTTTTCTTTTCACACTTGACTGCACATAAAAGCTTTGTAAAAAGAAATCCCAATAAGATTCCAAAGTTGTGTCAAGAAGAAGCTAGATGTGTTTTTAAAGCATAGATAGATTTATAAACAGAGTAGATAATCAAAGGGGAGTTTATCAAAATCTCAATGATAGTCCTGTTTAATTAAAGAAACAAAAAACAAAACAAAAAACAAAACAAAAACAGAAACAAAAACAAAACTATTGACCACTGTTAACCTGAAGTTTGGGAAGGGCTGCGTGCATGTTCCACAAGCAGGTTATAGATAGATCCAAAATCTGTGATGCTAATGACCATGTCTCTCCGAGTGAAAAGCCTCTCAGGTGTTTAGAGGAAGCTGTGTCACTTTATATCTGCTAAACTCGACCCTGATGACTGTGCCGACTGGACTTTTTTCTTTTCTGTTTACTCAAACCTTCTGTTTACTTTTTGGTATAAGTTTCTTACTCTTTTGCAGCCTTTTGTTACACGTCCACCCCCAACAGTAACTTCACCTAACATTTAGTTATACAAACTTTGGGCCCAGAAGAGAGAAATATTCTATAAAAAATAAATGAATTGCAAGTCTGGGTAGGAAAACAAGTGTGTTATTAAAATGGACCTTACTCTATAGGAACAGAACAATAAAGGTTTAGCTATAAATTCACCCCATGATATACTCATTACTGACTCAAACAGACTCATTACTCATTCAGTTTACTCTAAAAAGATAATTTGGGCTGTATTTAAACTAAACTTACTTCTGTTGATTCAATTATTTGAAATAAAAAGCATTGTAGAACCAAATTAATGATCTTTTCTCATTTCCAAGAAGTAACTGAATAAGGTTGATTTATTAAAGGTGTGTGTGGAAGAATGACTGACATCTAGTTGGATTATGACAATATCCTAGCAACACTATTTTAAACAAACGATTAATTAGATGAATGTCTGCACCCATTCACAGCTAAAGATGAGAGTGGAAATCAGACTGATGCACATGCATACAATTTTATTTCAATTCAATATACGATGAGGTTGTGCATAGCAATTACTCCAAATGCCAAGGACAGTTGAGAATTGATGGTGGCCATGGTATTTCTTTTAGCTAAGCAGATTATGGGCCACAATTTTATAACAAAATCTACATAAATTAAATTAGTCAGATTTATGAAAATAAAGATTTGCACACTTGATTCTCTTTTAAAAATCTTAAAGGTGCAGTGTAACAAAATCAAAGGTGAATGACAGAAACATTGATCTTCCTATTAGTATCCCATCACTTCACTAAAGTAGCTGTTGTGTTTTTATTCTCTCAGAATGAGCAGTTTATATCTATTTGTTGTAGGTCTACATACATGACAGCTGCCGTATTTGTGCTGCCATTTTTACTATGGCGTCTCTGAATGGACGAACAACTCTGTTTGTGAAGTGAGAACCCTCTGAACTTTAAAACTACAATACCAGCTTTGTTTGAAAGGTGCTAGAGCAACATTTGGAAAAAATGCATCTAACCATTAATTTTCAATACCCCCTATTCTAATTCAGGGTTAAATGGGTGCTGGAGCCTGTCCCAACAGCTGCTGTTTGAGAGGTGGAGTGCACCCTGGACAGGTCACCAGTTCACCACCAAGTTTGGAATAAGTAACACCCTAAAAAGCACATAGAGGAAGACA
This sequence comes from Melanotaenia boesemani, assembly GCF_017639745.1. Classification (NCBI taxonomy): domain Eukaryota; kingdom Metazoa; phylum Chordata; class Actinopteri; order Atheriniformes; family Melanotaeniidae; genus Melanotaenia; species Melanotaenia boesemani. The sequence goes on from NC_055692.1 coordinate 5,669,125, forward strand.
GTACACATGTTGAAGTAGTTCCCTTTTACAGGCTCTTGGTAAATGCATTGAGAAAAATGACTGGATGTGTCTGAACTTTCTTCAGTTAAACAAAAACAAAACTGAGGTGATTGTCTTTGGAGCCAAAGAGAAACGATTAAAGGTCGCCACAGAGCTTCAGTCTATATAGCTAAAAACCACCAACCAGGCCAGAAATCTGGGTGTATTGATGGACTCAGACCTTAACTTTGAGAAACACATTAAGGGAAGCTCAAAATCAGCCTACTATCACCTTAATAATATATCAAGGGTAAAAGATCTGATGTCTCAGCAGGACCTGGAAAAACTAGTCAATGCTTTCATCTTTAGTCGGGTTGATTATTGTAACAGTATTTTTACAGGTCTACCTAAAAAAATCAATTAAACACCTGCAGCTGATTCAGAACTCTGCTGCTCGAGTCCTCACTAAGACCAAGAAAGTGGATCACATCAGTCCAGCTCTGAGGTCTTTACACTGGCTGCCTGTTTGCCAGAGAATAGACTTTAAAGTTCTGCTGCTGGTCTATAAAGCTCTGAATGGTTCAGGACCAAAATACAACAGAGACCTCTTGACCCAGTATGAACCTACCAGAACCCTCAGGTCATCTGGTTCCAATTTCTTATCAGTTCCCAGAGTCAGAACCAGACATGGAGAAGTTGCATTCAGCTTTTATGCTCCATATGTCTGGAACAAACTCCCAGAAAGCCTCAGATCAGCTGAAACACTCAGTTTATTTAGATCCAGTTTAAACCTGTTCTCTGCTGCATTTCACTAGTTTTTATTTTGAAATCTAAAGCTTCCAAATGTTCTTTCTTTTTCCTTTCTCCTTTGTTTTTTATGTTAAATTATGATTCTTTTTTCTGTTTTTAATGTTTTTAATGTTTCTGTAAAGCACTTTGAATCACCCTGTCGTTGAATTGTGCCATATAAATAAACTTGCTTTGCTTTGTGTGATTGTCATCGCTGCACCTGAGGCCACTGGACCCACTCACAGATGAAAACAGGCTCATTCACATCTGCGATTGGCATGTTCATTATTGCCCATCTTTCTAACTAAATGCCAGTAATTCTTACACACTGTACCTTTAAATGACTGTGAAACTGTATGCATGTGCATCATCCTGATTTCCGTTCAAATCGAAAGCCACAAAAGCAGCACAAAATGATTGTTGGTAAATATTTGTTCTCCACTTGAAATTGCATTAGCAAGGTCATCGAACAATGCTACAGCAGGCATCCTTATGCACAGTTATTACAGACAGCTGCAGTGACAGGACCCATTCCTATTATTAATTATAATTTTAAATGGAGTATAATAATAATAAATGGAGAACAGTAAATTATCAGCCTTTGACATTTGAGAGTGGTGTCACTTGTGAAATGAACAGATGTGCATAATGTATAAGTGTACTATATTTCTATTCCTGTTTTTATCTTTGTCTAGCACTTTGATCAACTGTGGTTGTTGTAAAGCACTTTATAGATAAAATTTGATTTGACTGATTGATTGATTGATTGGTTGATTGATTGATTGCAAAATTGCAAAGTTGCATTATGTATGGCATCATCTCAGGGTAAAATTACTCTGAGAACATGTGTAGAAATACATTATGAGAACCCAACTTTTTAATCTGGCAGTTTCTTGTATCATGAGTTAACCAGCATTTTTTATCTCACCAAACAATCGTGTGAAAAAGCTGTTATAATTGTGATGGTGATCAAGGCTTGATAAGAAAATAGCTGCTGCTGTTTCTAGTAATGGATTTGTTGCTTATTTTGAACTTGGAATATTGAAATATATATTTCTGAAACAAATCAAAGTAAGTGTCACCAGAATTAAGGGCAAACCTTGCAGCTTACCAGATACATGTAGAATATTTAGCATTTCTTTCTTGATCTAAAGACAAAAATGTGTTTGTGGAGCACTTTAGCTTAGTTCTTTTCTCTGTTAACCAACTACTGTGCTGATTTTATCCTCTTTTTCCTTCAGAACTGCCTTAATTCTTGGTGTCATAGATTGAACAAGGTGTTGGAAACGTTCCTCAGAGATTTTGCTTCATATTGACATGACAGCATCACACAGTTGCTGCATCCATGATGAGAATCTCCAGTTCCACCACATCCCAAAGCTGCTCTGTTGGATTGAGATCTGGTGACTGTGGAGATCATTGGAGTCCAGTGAATTCATTATGTTGACTGTGGTGTTTAAACCATGTCATGTTGGTATGAAGGACCCCAAGGTGTGAAAATAAAATATCCCCTACAGCATTACATCACCATCAGCCTGAACTGTTAATATAAGGCAGGATGGATCCATGTTTTCATGACTTTTCCACCAAATTCTGAACCTGAATGTGGAGCTAAAATGGAAACTCATCAGACCAGCAACGTTTCTCCATCTTCTGTTCTCCAGTGTTGGTGAGTCTTCAGGCGAAATGGATGAACGATTATATTTTTTGTAGAACGGAAAAGCAAGCCCGTGTGTTTAGTTTGTGGAGAGGTGCTGCCAGTGATGAAGAAGTCCATTCTTGAGCGGTGTTACAGGAGTAAGCACAGGCAGCTGGAGGAGCTGAAAGGTCAGATGCGGGCCAATAAAGTCACATGCTTTGTTGGAGTTTGGATGCACAACAGTCAGCGTTTACAAGACCACAGAACGTCAGAGAAAACATTAGGAGTGTTGTGGTGAGTGAACTAATTACAAAGAAGTTGAAGCCTCAGGCAGACGGAGTTTGTAGCTGCGTTTCCAATACAGTATTTCGCGAAATTTAAATAAATAAACAAGCGCTATTTCTAACATTTCGATAAAGTGCAATTGCGATTTGCAGGTGTTTCCACTGAATGGTGTTTAGCACATTAGTCGCTATTCTTGTAAAATCTTGTCCCGCGAGACTCCACTTTGAGGAGGATAGAGATTTATAAATCTCTCTAAAACTCTTGCATTGACGATTACATTGTTTTCTTTAATTATTTGTAAAAAGATTTCAGTCTCCTCCTGCGATTACTCCGACTGCGCCATCTCTATTTGAAATGAACTGGTCACGTGACACGCTACGTCACGTCTGGTGAAACGTGAATGCGAGAAAAATGTTTCCATGAACAGGTCTGAAAAACCATCTAATGAGAGCGTAAAAACTTTTTAGAGAAATTTGTTTGTTTTTTTTTAAATGTAGGTGTTTCCATTACCATTTTTTTATTGCGATATTTAGTTTTTACACAATTCTAGGGGTAATGGAAACGCACCTTGTGGAGGATTGTCATTGCTGCTGCAGAACAGTGAGCTCCCTACAAAGTAAAATTATTTGAAAGCATCAGTTTGTCCAGAAGAACAGTTGCAAACAGGATCACTGATATGACAAATGGTATTAAAAAACTCTGAAGGACAATGTAAGAGATTTTGAGTATTTTCTCTGGCTTATGACAAGACAACAGACGTCACTAATACGACACAGCCAGCAGTTTTTGTGTTCAGGTTTTACAGCCAACTTTGAAACCAAAGAAGAGCTGGTGTCTTTGAGAGCAATGCATGGAACAACCAAGGAGAAGATCTGTTCCATCAGTTGTCCAAGCAATGAATGAATTTAAACTGTCATTTGAGAAGTTGAGAGGCCTCACAACAGATGGAGCATTGGCGATGGTTTCCCTGGAAAATGGGTTGCTTGCATTAATCAAAAATGAAGGCTTGGTCTCTATCCTGGTGATTTAGTTATATGCCACTGTCTTTTGCATCAAGAGAATCTGTGTGATCGTTCCCTGAAGATGAACAATGTGGTAACAACTGGTGTTTCCACTGTAAATTCCTTCAGAAGCTGCTCAGCGAGCTGGAGTCAGAGCACGGAGAACTGGTGGACCATTGTGAAGTATGATGGCTGAGTGCGTTTCGTCCATGTAATGTTCTGCTCGTGTTTCCCCTGTTACGGTGTACGTTATCCAGAGCTTGATCATAAAAAGCTTGTTCCTGCATTGCATCCGCCTCCGGATGTTTGATGAAAGGTTTCATGATATGAAAAAGTACCAGAAGCGGATCAACAAGTTTTCACCATTTAATATGGAACCATCTGACGTGCTGGACAACCTCCAACTGAAATAACAGAGCTTTAAAACAACGATTAGCTTAAAGCTAAATACAACAACCTTTCTTTGCTGGACTTCCACAAACTGCATGTTTGTGCTGAGGATTTTCCCAACCTGAGGAGACATGCCCTCAGCTTTGTATCTCTGTTTGGAACAACTTACCGAGAGCAGCTCCTCTCTAAACTGACTCGGAAAGGGAAGTCGTTTCCACTCAGAACTAACTGACCCCAACCTGGAAAATCAGCTGCGAGTTGCAACATCATCTTTTCCAGCTGGCTAAAGAGAAGCAGTTTCAATCATCATACCGACTCTTCTTTCTTACTTCACAGGACCACATTAATATGGTATAATATTACCATTGCTTAATACACCAGATCTGCTTACAATGCTTTGTTTGTCAGTTTAAAAAGAAAAGCAAAACTGAAACTTACAAATATTTACAAAAATAAAAAACAAAACAAAAATGACCAATGAGTTTACATGTGGCCCTCAAAAGGAGGTTGTAAAAATGTCAATGGACCCAGAAAGAGAAAAGGTTCCCCATCCCTGTCATAAAGGGATGGACATGGTCGGTAACAATACTCAGGTAGACTGTGGTGTTCATCATCATGCTAGATTATGCTCAGTTGGTACTAAGTGGTCCAAAGTGTCTCAAGAAAATATCCCTGACACCATTACACCACCAGCAGGAAACATTGATACAAAGCAGGATGACTCCATGTTTTCATGTTGTGTCCACCAATTTCTGACTCTACCCTCTGAATGTTTCAGCTCAAATGGAGACTCGTCAGACCAGCAACGTTTCTCCATCTTCTATTGTCCAGTGTTGGTGAGTCTGTGTGAATTGTAGCCTCAGTTTCCTGTTCTTAGCTGACAGGAGGCACCCGATGTGTTTTCTGCTGCTTCTGCTGCCCAACTGCTTCAAGGTTGTACTTGTGGTGTTTGTTATTCTGCATAGTTGGTTAGCTTATTTGAGTTCCTGATGCTTTTCTGTGAAAATGTTTGCATCTGGTACAACTACTTCTTCAACATAGCTTCTTTTAAATTAAACTTTGTTGTTTGCAATGTAATGTAGAACAGATATACTCTCATTGTCTCATGAAAAGAGGGATATGGACCAGTATTCCCCCCATGATTTCTGTCTATGTCTGAGATGAGCACGTTTCACTCCACGTTATTCTTTTATATATTTAATTGACTAAATAGTACACTTTTGAGATTAACTCTATAAATCTGGTGTTTATTCGGTTAAATGAATGAGTTTAAATGTCAGGGAAAGAATATTTTATGGCTCAAACTGTATTTTCCACTATCACTGTTGGTGTGGTGAGTCACCTGAGGCAGAGATTAGCCAATGCACCAGAAAGCATCCAAAACAAACTTTTATTAATCCACAAAGAGAAATTTGATGCAGAAGGAGAAAACTTTCCCAGTGATAGTGAGAATCCATGTCATGAATCCAAGTGGGAAAACAAATGAAAAAAGTTTAAATCCCAGTTGGTGCTCTACTTCCTCTCCTGTAAATGTGCTTTTGGTGTGAAATGTTAACATTGGAGAATCTTCCAGCTCAGATGTGCTGACACCATCCAGACAGACAGTGAGGGACTTTGACTCATTCATCAGCCAGTCTAAAAACTCTCATCACATAAAATAACCTCAGGGTTAAAGCAGACATTGCGATTAGCATCCTGTCTGCTCTGTCGCTATGGAGACAAGTACCCCGTTGTGTATGTGAGACACTTCAGCAGGAAAAATGTCAAACAGATCCTTCCTGCTGCCATCCTGTAACCCTGAGGAAAGCTTTGATCTCGCTTCCCGGCAATTCCTCTTTGTTTCTGAAAGAGTTTAAGCAAATAACAATAATTCACATTTTCAGCTTAGATACAACATAAAACATTTTTAAACACATGTAAAACTTTTCCCATACTGTCAGCAAGCACAAATAAAACAAAAATATAACACCCCTCTTACACAAGTGAGAAAAACAAGGAAAAGATCAATTCGCTCTAATTATGCTGCATATTTTAAATGATGGCTTTACTCTGCAATGAAACATGAAACTGTTTTATTTTTGGATGTGAGGATGAATAAGGATGGATTTGTAGATGTTGAACAGATTCTTACTGCAAATGCAGTTTTACCCTGCTGCGTTTGAGAAACATTAAAAAAAAATAACCATCTATTAATGCAACACTACGAGATCAAGATTTAAAAAAACATAAAAAGGTCGAAAAAGACGTATTACACACACAGATTTCAAGCTGTATCTAAATGTTTAGATGCTAATATGTTGCCTTTTTGTTCTAAACAATAAGCTGCTCTTTCTCAAAATGACAAAAATAAAGAAATTAAAATAAATAAATAAAAAAAAAGGATGAAATGCTACTCATACCCTATCTGTCCTGTCCTGAGGATGATCAGTAACAACATTTACATGAACAAACATTTCTTCTATCCAATCTAATCAGAGGGTCCAGCTGACATGTTTACATGGACGCTGGATAAAGTGATCTGATCAGCTGTGTGTTGCTGTGTGTTTACATGATGGACAGATTTAATACCATCTTAACAGATGGTATTAAATCGTAACACTAATCGTTGCACTAGCAATGTAGACTGATTTGGAAGAAATTAATAGAAAATATGAAAAGACTACAACAAAGACATGATCAAGAATCTCCTTCAACTATTGTTTGGAGTCTTTTGACCACCAGGACGCTCAGTAATCTTGAACTCTTTCAGAAGTTCTGTTTTGTTGCCCCAATTTAAGTATTTACTAAAACTCATCATTTCACCTAATGTCGTTCAAGCATGAGCAGAAACCACATCCATCACAGAAACACTCTGAGTGTAAACTGTCATGATCTGTGAGTTTAGATTTAGGTTTCTGTAGTATTGTCATGTTTTGTCCTGTTTTCCTTCTCTTATTTTGTAGTTCCTTCCCTTCTGTCTTCTGTCTTGCTTTCTGTTTCCTGTTCATTAGTACATCTGGTTTGATTTGCTCATTCACTTCACCCGTTCCTTATTCGTTCATCTGTACACACACACACACACACACACACACATATATATATATATATATATATATATATGTACCCCTTGTTTCTTTTGTTGTTTTTTTTTACTTTATCAGTTCATTGTCATGTTTGGTCCATGTAATTTTCTCCTTGTTTTTCCCCTGTTGTGTTCATGTGCGATATCCAGTGTTTGATCATTAAAACCTTGTTCCTGCTTTCCGTCTGTCTCCTGCGTCTTCGTCAGGAAGCACTTGGGACCTCACATTCCACGGTTCATGACAGCAGACATAGTTATTTTTTGCTGTTGATCAGTCATTGAAAGGTCTGTTGTGTTTTTTGTGTTAAATTAAAATTAAAACTGAGAGGCGAGTCACCACAGGGTGCAGCCAAGAAGGCCACTTAGATGGCCCCTGGTGGCAGTAGGCACCCCAGTTCCCTGGGAGGCCCCCCAGGACATGATGAAGATGAAGATTATTTTATTTTATTTTATTTTTTTTATGACAATTTTTAGATCATGGCGATGATATCAATATTCATTTAACTGATGTTGATGGTGATAGTAAGGATGATATCCACCTCCCTACATAACATACCAGGAAAATCAGGGGGACTTGGTGTGATTGGGTGGGGAGTTTCCAAAACTTTTTGCACATTTATTTGGTTTGATTTACTTTAAAATTGCACTTTACTCAAGTAGACCAAACCACATCACCACGCCATACAGGTACAACAACTGCTCACTAGGGGGCGACATTTCCCGAAACAACTGCTGAACAACAGGAAAAAAGAAGAAAATCCGCCTCATTGATAGACTAGAGCTGAAAATGGCTTGTTCACCACAAGTAAACAATGGAGCAAAAAATAAATTCATTCAGTTTTGGGATTTCTGTTCTGTGTGGTTTTCACCATAATCTGTCCAGTATGAGTAGCAGGGGACACAGCAAGACATCTGACATGCTTCGCTATGTTGCGGCATACATCATTTCCTCTCTTTAGTCTGCTGGATGGTCCTTTTGCTTTCACACTGTCAATGCACCGGACCAAAGTTTACTTGCAAGAAGACCAAGACCCCTGATTTTTAAATGGGCCAGAGTTTGCTTTTTTGGTCCACATCGGGGTCCAAATGCATGTTCACACTGGTCCAAAACAGACTGAACTATCTGTGGAAGAGGACCGCTGTTCGCATAAAGTGGACCAAACACTGCCAGTGTGAATGTGCCCCTATTTAAAGTAATGTATTGGTAATAATAATGGTTACAAATAAGATTATTTTCAGTGACATATTGTATATTACCCAAATTTCCCTGAGGGCTCTCTGAAGGGATTATTAAAGTATTTCTATTCTATTCTATTTCTTTACCAGATTGTAAATGACTTTCTGGATGAGTAGATAACTTCACTTATAACACACAACACCAAATAACCTTTTACACCTACACATCCATTTCCTACATGATCATCCTGACATTGGTTGTTTTGTATTCCTTGTCCTTGTTTTATGTACTGTCATGTTTTGTGTTAATAAATAACTGAACTGTACATAAAAGATGCTACACAAATCAGCTTGCCATGCCTTATCTTGCCCTGTGACAGAACCTGGGACATCTATGTCCTGCTCCTATATATGTGGCACCTGCGCAGTCAGCTACATCACGATTTGTTTTTCTCAGACGTGTCATTGTCCAAAGGTCAGTGAGCATTAGCTGACCTGCTGATCTTTCCCAGTCATTTACACTATGGACATGGCTTGCCCGCTGATCTCCCTGGGTCATGTGCCATTGTAAAGGACTAAACAAAGAGCTGACAGTGCTGTCAAGCCAAATTATTCCTTAAGCTGTCACTGCCAGATATGACTGTACTGTCATAGTTTTGAAGACTTTGACACATGTTATGGTTCTGGCCTGCAGGGTTTGGAAAAAAAATATTATGTACTGAAGCAATGATGCTTCAAGAACCCTCTTGCTTTTGTTTTAAACAAAATACTAAGGCTAAGAAATATGAAATGACCTTTAAACCTGTCATTAAAAGCTCAAAATTCACAGCACATATCCAGAGTTAAGCTATAGCTACCCCTGAAAAAAAACACATCATGCTGTGCCTTGGCATTATAAAAAGACTTATCTGATCTGAAGTTGTTGAAGATATTTAAATATATCATTCCATTTCTATTTTATAATAAAGTTTTCCACTTAGTGCACAAAAAGTTATAAGAAATGCAGCCTCTAATTTATCTTGTTTTAAAACACATAACCTTTGCATTTTTTCACTCTTTAGGATGTCAAAAGAAACTCATATAAATTAACTTTATCTGTCATTTTTAAATGTTTTAAACTGAAAGTTTTTGACAGCTTTTCAAACAGACCACCATTGTCTCGGCAGGTTCTGTGCATATAAAACAAAAATATTCTCATACTGTGTTCACTCTGCGGAAAAAGAAGCCAAAGCCTTTCTTGACAGCATTGCAAGATTTCTGTCATCTACAATAGCAGGGTCCCCTCTGGTTACCATGGAAACTTTAATCACAGCTTGAGCTGGAAGAACGAGAAAAAGAAAATTACTTTACTTCATGCTTACAACAATACTAATGAAGCAGCTTCATGCAGGGACTAAGATTTATTCTGATTTGATAAGATTAATGTTACTTGGTTTAAATAGTTACTTTGCTTTATTGCATTTTATATGTGCAAATCTAGTGAGGGAAAAAATTAATCCATGGATTAAAAGATTTAATTCTGTCCTCTCCTGTACTTAGTAGAGTAAAAACAAAAATCATGCAAAGACATGTTAGTAAAAAATGGCTATTACGTTAAACAGAAGTATTGGTTGACTGCAGTTTGCATCATAACTGCGTTTTAATGCTTCATAATTGAAGAGATGGTGTTTTAGTTTTGTTTTTGTTGATTATGTATTGCCCGGTTCATCCATCCATCTGTTTTCTATACTGCTTATTCCACCTGGCCAACGCATAAAAACATACCCCTTGACTTTAGGTAAGTAAGTCAACAAATGAGTAGAACCTCCAATTTAAAACTTAAACTTTAAAGAATTTATGTATGAAGACACAAGAAGTGCTACAGCTCAGCTGACAGAGTGGTTATCTCTCAACCAAAATCAGTAGTAAATCATCAATAAAATTGGATTCTTTATTTTTTTTTTTTTAACTTGTCCTGTCCAGCATCATAGCAGCAAAATGATAATCTGGTTGCTATATCGTGCTGAACAAATTTGCTCTGCCAAGGGGAGGCCTATGGGTAAGGCTCCTCTTGATAATGTGATTAATTTATTTATTTATTTACTTTGAATCACGGAATCTATGTAATCTTGCTGGACCTGACCGGAGGGGACAGAAAAAGATGGAAAATAGCAAAAAAGAGCAAAAGGGAAAGAAGAAAGGAGACAAAAAGATCACAGACAGAAGGAAAACGACCCTTCAATCCACACCATCACCAGACAACAAACTGTTACACCTGTACATGAACACACCAGAAAATTTCTTACAACTTTTACAAAAGCAGAAACACACACACACAGAAAAAAACAAACAAACAACAAAACAAAAAACAAAAAACAAAAAACAAAAAACAGGGCTGCCAGTCATTAAGAGTTTTTAAATAATAACCAAATCAAATCAAAAAGACATAACAGCGACCAGATACTAACTCACAGGAAAAATGCAAATTTTTTTTTTTTTTTTTTATTATAATTATCGCTTAATATTAAAAACCCACTAGACAACTCAGTGACTGTGTCAGCATGCAGAGCATGAGAAACAAGGAGTGATCAGTGATGAAGAGTGGTGAGTGAGATCATGCAAATGCGACCTCGCCTCCACGGAGGCCAGAGGCAGACCAGGGCCTGGGCCGGGCCCTCAGCAGCAGACCCGGAGCACCAACCCATGCCACCCCACCACAAAGACGACTCCAGCCCCACCCGAAGGGCGGCAGAGGAGAGCCCCAGCAAGAGCCCCCCACGGTCCCGGGGCACAGGCCCCAGTGGGCCAAGATCAGCAGCCGCCGGCCCCGCCAGGGACCGGCCCACCCAGGGCAGCCCAAGCGAAGGGCCCAGGGCCCCAGGAGCCCAGAGGCGGCCGCCCCACCCCCCAAAGGCAGAGGGCCCGCAACATGCCTAGGAGGACCAGGCCCCCCCAGACAGCCACCCGGCGTAGGCCAGCACACACCCCGATGTTCCAGCTGCACACCCCGGGAACCAGGGTGCTATCGGCCCCCTCCCCCCACTCCCCATCTACTTCAACCTGCACCCCATATAACCCCACACTCACACCCTCCCCCGTGCCGCACCCACAATCACTCACCACCACACAATCACGCCACACACAACCCTCCCACCATGCCCCGTGAGGGACACCCCAGGCGGACCAGCGGACAGCGAGCCCCAACCCCCATAGAGCCAGCAGCCCACCAGCGCAGCCACCCCGGGACCCGGCCTCGGGGCAACCCCCCCCCCCCCCCCAGCCACACACAGGAGCAGGGGTGTAAGAGGTCCCCAATACCCTCTCCCTCCCCGCTCCTGACTGTTTATGTAGTGTGTGTTGTGTGCAATTAAAATTGAGGGGCAGTGACTGCAATGAGCCGCGAGCCGGGCCACCTAAGTGGCCCCGCCCTCCATGCACCACATGCCATGCCCCCCAGGTGTTTGTTTGTGCGTTGTGTTTCTTGTGTTTTGGTGTCTCGGTGCAATTAAAACTGAGAGGCGAGCAGCCACGGGGTGCATCCAAGGAGACCACTGAATGGTCTCCTCCGTTCCACCCCGCATGGCTCCACGCCTCCCAACTCCCTACGTGTGTGTGTGAGACAGAGAGAGTGGGAAGTAAGAGGGGTCCGGGGATGTACGTCCAGAGGGAAGCAAACTTCCCTCTGGATGATGAGCCTTTAGTGGCATTAGGCACCCCTGCTCCCCAGGAGGCCCCCCAGGGCAAGACAGGCCAGGAGAGGCCGCCCCCCACGACCGGGCCATTCAGGGACCGCAGCCAGTGAGCCGCCACCCACCCCAGAAAGTTCCCACCCTCCCACACCCCTAAAGGGGAATGAGAGGATGGGGACAGCGGCAGACCCACGGCCCACCACCCCCAGGCCCGCCCAGCCCCCCCCCCCCACCAGTGCACTTAACCCCGCCCCAACCACACACAGAAACACATGCACACACCTATTTCCTTGCACACTCCCACTCATCATAACTCACATATGCCCTCTCAGCCCCACCCAAAAAATGTAAACACTCGCACAGCATCCAACCCTCCCACTCACACTCCCCAGACACACCCTCACTCATCCTAACACATGCATACGCACGCACACAAACATACCCCCCCATTCACACAAACATCCAAAGTATAGACACACACACACAACACACAAGCATCCCTGTCTCACACCCCAGCACCTCCCCCTATAATCCCCCAAATCCCACTCAGCCCTCCTTCAAACCCCTACACCCCCCCTGCCCCCGGGCCATACCCTGGGTCCCAGGGTGTCAACCAGACACCAGGGCATGCACCAACCCACACCACGGCAGCACATCCGGGCAGGCCCAGACCCCAGGCACATACGGAGCCCACCACCCCGGAGGGAGGAGGACCACCCCCGGGCACCAGAGCCCAGAACCAATAAAATTGGATTCAAATTGCGGGTTGAGTGCACATAAACTCACTGGCCACTTTATTAGGGATAAAATACCATCTAAATATGGAGATGAAATGGAGACTCATCAGATCAGGCAACATTTTTCCATCTTCTATGGTCCAGTTTTGTTGAGTCTATGTGAATTGTAGCCTCAGTTTCCTGTTCTTAGCTGAAAGGAGTGGGACTTGGTGTGGTCTTCAAGGCTCAACATGTTGCATGTTCAGAGATGCTATTCTGCAGACCTTGGTTGGAACCAGTGCTTTTTTGACTTCCTGTTGCCTTTCCATCATCTCCAACCAGTCTGCCCATTCTTCTCTGACCTCTGACATCAACAAGACATTCTGGTCCAGACAACTGCTACTCACTGGATATTTTCTCTTCTTCAGATCATTCTCTGGAAACCCTAGAGATGGTTGTGTATGAAAATTCCAGTAAATACTCAAACCAACAACCATGCCACGTTCAAAGTCACTTAAATGGTATTTCTTCCTCATTCTGATGCTAAGTTTGAACTTCATCAAGTCATCTTTACTATGTCTACATGACAAAATGTATTGAGTTACTGCCGTATGATTGGCTGATTGGATATTTGTGCTAAAACTCCACTGCTGAAAAAAAGGTCAACCTGATGTAATTCTTGTCTTATCTCCTGCTTTGTCCCTTTCTCTCTTTCTTTTTCTTTCTTCCTCCCATAATTTTCTCTTGGGTTTCTTTGCTGAATTAGCCATTGTGGCTTTCAAAACGACCAGCGTGTTGATATCCAGTTGCTAGCATGCAACACGTGCCGTAAAGCAATATGCTGCTGCAAAAGTGAAGCAGTGGGGTAAAGAAAAAGTTGTGAATTGTGGTTTCTCGTCCACGGGATGCTGTTGGGGAACAATGGCTCCTGGAAAGTACGTAATAAATATGACTGTACCATCAAATCAACTCAGAAACACTGAGTTTTAAAGTTATGCGATGCTACTTTACCAAGAACGTTCAACAGGTGCACCTAATAAAATTGCCAGTGAGTGTATGTCTATGTTTATGAACATGAAAACACAAGTCATCATGATAAATTCAAAAGTTTAATTCACAACATCTTCATCAGACAGCATCCCTCACACATCTGTTTAAAGGAGCCCAAAATTGCTGACCATTAAGACAAGAATTGAGCATTTATGAAGCCTGAAAAATAAAACTTTATATTTTTTTCTGAGAGAAAGCTGAAGTCCCTTCGTAGAAGTTAACTAAGGGTTCAGATCTTTTGAGATGCCAAACTGTTGTAAAGTTCTCATATAAAACACTAACTTCCCTTGAAGAATGGTTTTAACTTCGTGCAATTCAGAGATCATTGTATCATCTTTTCTCTTATGTTTTCAATGTAACAGAACCTCAATCATGCTTCTCTGAGCTTGTCCCTGTAACTAACCTCTTGTGTGTGGATAACGGCTTTCATGACTGGGTAACTGTAGAAATCACAAGATTGAGTAAAAATCCATAAAACGCTCAGTTTCTCCACAAATGTAGCTGAGAAATGTCAGAGCAAAGACTTTCAACGTCACAGGAATCACTTGACAAGATGATTGGCTTGAGGAGCTCATATATAAATGTGGATTTTGTGTGACTGATCTTACATCTGAACTTTGATATGCAAATTTGTCTACGAATAGAGGATGTCGTATCCTGAAGAAAGTGAAAAATCCATGAGGCAAACATTTGATGACAGTTTGTATAACTAAAATGAACTTTTTAAATATCAAATAGCCATGACAGTTTAGCTTAAAGGTTCATTCTCGATCAAAGGACCTTGGAGACTATTTTGATTCACACTCCCACTTAGCAGTTATGTTGTTTTACTTGTTGGAAAATAGACCCCCAGATAGCGGTCACATCATCATTCAGTCCCACATATGTGACCACTGTGGTGCCTGTCAGTGAGAGAAATTGACAGAACATGGCTGAATGTGTGCAAACCTTCATACAATAACAAGGCCAAGGACGGAGGGACCTTGGATAGATATTCACGGCTTGACCAAAGAAAGAAAAAGTCAGTCTTTTTCCTTTGTTGGACCATCTTTTGATTGATTATGGCACACATTTGCTACAGAATTTTATTAAATGTAAAAACATTCACACTTTGTCCAGATTTGCATTAAATTTTCTCTTAGATTTTATATCGACAACGGGAACACAGACCATAGTGTAAAGTCTTTTCCAGCATATTCCAAAGATTCCCAGTAGAGTTAAGTTCCTTGGTGGATGATTCCCTGCACTGTCATTTTGGACTAGGCCTTTGCCTTGAGGGAGCAAATTCACGGGGGATACACAAACTTTAAAAAGTTGAATGATGAAATGTGTATTTTTTTAACAATAGCTAACAGGGAAGCTTGCCTAAAATCTATGCATGATCCTCTCTCTTATTTGAATGGCAGTGGCATTAGGGGGTGGGACAGTCTCTTCAGTAGGGATTGGCTAGCCTTGTCTCTGGGTTTCCAGAGGGACACCTTGTCTGATAGCCCAGTTGTGAATGAATGAATCGTGCTTCCTCCAGTCCACCGAGCAACATTTAACAGAGACATATGTTGCTGCATTAATTTTGAAATGGCTTTTATTGAGATGTGGGTTCAATCAATGGCATGAAATCCTTGTTTAATTTCAGCTTCATGGTGAGGTCTGTATGGGAACTTGATGTAAGAAAATATTGCATCCAACACTGCTGGCAAAATTCTACTTAGTGTCGACAGTGAAATGCAGCATGTCTCCAATCTCCTGCTGAAATGTTCTAGTGGCCAAAAATCCCATGGTAGACCGAAGCTGGATGTGCACAGGGATGGTTTTATCTCTTGGTCCAACATAGGTTGCAAATCAAAGCATAAATCCAACAGAATATTTTTGGGGAAGCGGTACCTGCTGGGAAGCCACTCTGTGCTCTCACTGAGCAGATCAGAACACTCTTTGAAAACATGCTCCCTGCAGAGAGCATGGTTCTCCAAATCCTCCAAAAGTGCAAGATAAGCCATGGCATGTGCATTTCAAGTTTTCTTTTCAGGTTGTTCTGTCACAGCTGTGTTTTATAACCTCTTACACCAGTTATTCAAATTGTCTACTACATTACTAATTGAGCAATTTTTACTAATTAGAGGTAACAGAGAACGTGTGAGGTTTGAGACTGCTGAACACTGATTCTTTGTGTATTCTATTTGCAGTTTCACTGTTTTATTACTAGGGTTTGTGTGTACACATTGTAGGAATTGTCCCCAAATCGATACATTTTCCTACACACAAGTACTAGGTAATAAATCTCTCACTTAACACACACTTTAGTGTGTATGCACAGTTGATAAATGAGGCCCCAGGAGGCTGGATCTACCACATCCACTTTAAAACACACCTGGAGAGGTTAGTTACTGTAATATGAAGCTAATGTTAGCATCTATGTTAGCAACGAGCTTAGAGCCACAGTGGTGTAAACATTAGCTTGTTGCTAACTTTGTAGTAAAATAGTGTTAGCTCCAGCAGACTGGCTCCACTGAATGTGTTTAGAAGAAGAACGAAACATTTACTGAACACAGTTTCCAATGCAATGATGACATTAAACTAGGACTAAACTAGTGTCAGACCCACAGCAAACAACGTGGTTTTACTGGGTCTGTTTATAAGAAAAATACAGGTTATGCTGATTTAGGAATATAAGGGATATTTATTGGACCTGCAAGTATTGGATTTAAATTAATTAAAAATTTGTGCTTTTTTCTATAAAATTTTAAAGTTTCAAATTCACATGTTCTTTTTTTTTCAGGCACTCATAAGATCATCTGACTAAACATGTTCCTCTACAGGTTTTCTGAAAGAAATTATCCAGAGGAGAGAGAGAGCATTTGTCCGTTGTAGCTAAAGATCTGTGCTGTTACTAAATACTGGTAGACAAAGACTGAGTATAGATTTTAAATTCCTTGGCCATTACAATGCATCTTCTAAGCAGACCAGACGGCAGATTACTCATTACAACTACATGACTTGACTCTTGACTTGGACTTGAAAAGAAAAACTTGCGAACATCTCTGGTATAATGATGACCGCCAGTGCTGGGCAACAATTAAAATGTTTGAACGCGATTGATCGCATGATTTGCTATGATTAATCATAGTTTTGTGCAAAATTCAATAATGAATTCAAAATAGTCTTTTTCACACATATTTTAAATGTCTACAGTATGAAAAAAACAACACTTTAAACAAATTAGGTACTTCTTAACAGCCTTTTACACAGTAGCAGTTCAAATATTTCTTATAAATCACGACTTAAACATTAATGTAATAAAATCAAATATGACAAAGAAGGATGAGAATTCCAGGAGTTATTTGTTAAAAGGTAAAAAGTCAGGAGTAGTCATTTTAACTACATATATAATCAGTTTTCTGTACTATCAGCACAACCGTATTCCAGAAAGCTTCTGTTGCTTCTCCTGACATGAGGAATAACTTATGCGTTTATTAATGTATTTAAACATGAATGCGTTCATTTCACATGTTAATGCATAAACTTTGACAGCCCTGATAAAGATCCCAAATTTATTTGATAAATGTAAACTATATATGTCTTTTTACAATGATCTGGTGACCCACTGAAGTTATCCGGGTACACCCAGTTTGGGAAATGCTGGAATAAGTAATACTGTAACACATACTGGCCTGAATGGGCTTCTGTAATTTGTATGACATAAAACACACTTATCATGATGCAAGCAGTTTAAACTCTTTAGTTACCAAAGGGCTGCAGAAAGATCCATCTGTGCCTGTTGTGTTTGGCGGCAGTGATGAAACAACAGCGAGTTTAAGTTGTAGCTCAACAAGCAGGAAGTGATTAGACAGGAAACTAAGAGGACTGATGCAACCAGCGGGCTCCTGTGTGGTCACATGTCATCACCATCCTGCAGATTTACACCTTCAGTTCCCATGTCTCTTCTTCTTGTCTCTGGTGCTGGCTTTAATCTTTTTAGCTGAAAGCTGTGCGTGTGTGTGTGTGTGTGTGTGGGGGGGGGGGGGTGGGGGGGTGGGGGTGGGGGGGGTCCGATCTGATAATTCTGTTCAGCAATTAGAAAGATGTGAATCACGTTTGACATGTGAAACAGTGTCAGGGATCTACATTAAGGTAAATTAAAAACTGGTGGAATTGTGAGGTTTCATCAACTTAGAATCTAAATCATCCAAATCTACATATTTATTTTAAGTCATTAAAACATTCCATTAAATGAATTCACTCACTTGCTGATGAGATTCATTAATTTACTGCAAAATCCCTCAAGTTAATCTTCTGCAGGTCTTTATGCCTCTTTGTCAGTTTCATCTGTTTGTATAATTAACTCACATTGTATTTAGTTATCTTGACTGTATTAATCTTATTCTGTCACTATGTTTTGAAAGTTTAATTTAATTAATTTAATTTAATTTAATATTAAAGCAGTTTTGAAATTAGTTATTTTTTATGGTTTGTTGTACTGACAAATTCTGGCACTTTGGTGCTTTTAGACATTTAGGATCTTGAATTTTGGGATGTTTTCCTTTTTTCTCTTTTCCAAGTAGCATTCAGTTTTAAATTAAGTCAGAAAATAACTGAGCACAGAGTTTTGGGAAAGTCTTGTAGAATTATAAAATCCCACCACAGCCTTACATTCAGGTTGAGATCTGGACTTTGATTCTTTCCTTTTTCAGAAATGTTCTTGTAGATTTGCAGCTTTGTTTGGCATCATTGTCCTGTTTTATGACCAAGTCTCAGCCAGCTTTAGCTGTTAGACAGATCTGACTCTTGGACAGCTCAAATATATTTCTATGTTGTATTTTTTCCACATGGGGTTGCATTTATTTATGTTTAAATATAAACATTTACAACATTTTTTTTCTTTGAAGATCTGACTTCAGGTTGTATTATGAAAGTTTTAAAACTTTCCTCCATGTTGTTGTGCATTATGAAAAAAGCATTGGTCTGGTTTATCTGAAGGACATTGTTCGAGAGGTCTGGTGGGATGTTCAGATGTAACCTAAGCCATGCTGCAATGCTCTTTAAGAAGACACTTTCTCTTGCAACCCTTCTAAAACCCAACTTATTCACTTTCTCTACTTGTTCTGTCATCAACTTTAACATCACTTACTTGCTAACTGAGGCCTGGAGTCTGACATGAAGCTCTTGTTTTTTTTCTGCAGTAATCTTTCCCATTAATGATGGACCAATAGTTTGGAGATAGCTTTATTACTCTTTCTAGATTAATTAATAGGAAAGATTGCTTTTTCCAAGATCATTGCTGGTGTCTTTCCTCAATGGCATCTTAATAATCTGGACCAAGAAAACTAACCAAACCTCTGCTTTTATAGAGGTTCTCACACTGGGAATTATGATTTAATTAAATTTTTTTTTATTTTCAGCACCTGGCTGCTAATTATATCTTGATTCTCACAGAAACAGTAAGACTGTACTTAGTTTAAACAAACCGTTTCTGCTTTGGGTCTTAGTTTAATGCAAACACATGTAATAACTAGGCCTACACACTCAAAGACAGTCGCAGCAATACCAATATTGGAGCTGCTGCAAGCATCATACTGCATGCACCAAGTGCTGCGGGTGGCACCAAAGAAATTAGACGGATAATCAATCATTATCAAAATCAAGACACATTCAAATATAAAAATATAGCATTCTGAATGGTGAAGCACGTTGCTGAAAACACAGGCTGCTGTGGGCTACAACCACACCCAGAAAAAAATAAAAAATAAAAAAAATGAAAAGCTCTGCAAGCAGCTGCTAACATCAGCTCCATCTCATCACTCACTTTGATTGACAGGTTTGTGATTTCTGAGCTTCTGACTTGTTCACTGACACTCTAAACATCAGGATGGTTCTGGTTTATTATGGTGGTGGCTAATTTTATTTATTTAATGTTTAGTGGCATTGTTAACTGTAAGAACGTTAAGAGAACATTAAACCTTGTGCTTTAATATGGATATGTTTGTTCACTTGGTTTTTCCAAGAAATTAATGGCGACAATAAAGCTGAAAAATATTGTAAAATAGAATAAAATTTGATAGCAGTTCTTTGGAAGTGGAAATATGTGTCTGTAATAATTAAGGGGGTATAGATTAAACTAACATGGAGGTTAATGGTTAGAACGTTGGAAATAAAAAAACATTGTCTGGTATTATTTATGCAAAGATAACTTTATTTTTTAAATAGATCTGTAGTGCTCAGTTGCTTTGAGCTGCGCGTTCTCAGACCATCTGTAGCCTTCCCTCTCACTTTTAGCTTTGACTTTTAATAGCAGCCTCTTGACATTTCAGAGCTAGCAGCTGGAAGAGATCAGAGGGGAATATAGTATCATTGAACCATTAGCCTGCTCAGCCAGCTCTAATCCCACCCCTTCTCTCGCGACGTCACCCGCATCAAGTACGGATGGATTCGACGGTAAATCCCTCATTTGCGCTCTGAGCTGCAGGCTGCGCGCATCCAGTTCACATGAAACCGGACTGATACTGACTGTACACACAGAGTAGGAGCGGGGCCACTTTTTCTCCCCCACTCTGGTCATTTCTGTGCTTTTGATCTATGCTTAATTCAAAGGAAAGTGGACATTTACTTTTCCTCAGAGCACACTGCCCATTGTCATTGGACACAAACCAGGTAAGACAACTTTCAGTCAATCCTAACACAACGAAAACTCTTTTAAATCGCAGCTAATAAATTCAGACTAGGTAGGAAACGATCTCTAATTAACATTTTTAAATGACTAAATATTTTGGGTCGAAAGGAGACTTTTGTCCTCGCTGTGAGGAGGGCTTTCAGGTCGGTCATTAGATGATGTGCGCACCCACCTTGTTCTCCGTCCAATTTATTTTGTGCCGCTGTGGCGCACAGATCGCTTGGTCACAGACGCGTCTTTGTCCAGGGGTGCTCAGTCAAGCGTGTTCTCGTGCAGGCAGCCCCCTCAAAGTCTGCACCCAGTTTCACAATGGCGCAATTTGACGAGCAAAGTTCCCAGCAGGTCAAATCATTCAAAGCGCATTAACAAAAGCATGTGTGTGTGCAGCGACTGTTGCGTGCCTGATGGATGGAGTATCCATTACTTTTAGTAGGAAACTTGAGATTTTATTAACAGAATCTCAACTGAAATTAGTCAAACCTTGCTGTTAGCTTCTAAACCTCTCATTGGTTTGGTTGAACATTTTCATCATGATGCTGAGCTGGAGCATGAAATTCAAACATGTCAGTCATTTAAATTATTTTAAAAAGCAAACTGAAACAGGAGAGACATCAGGTCCAGTCACTACAGACTTACACTGGGTGGCTTAGCTCATAATCATATTCAGGTTATTAGCTGTGATCATGATGCTAATTAGACTGAAGTACCGTGATGACATGATGAAATGAGGAGCATGCTGATGACGGAGAGAGGTTCTCTGCAGACATAAGTCAGAGGGGGCACCACTAAGGTCAGTGGCCCTGTCCTGGGTTGGATTAGTTTAATGACTGCTAAGGAGAAGTTCATTAACACTGGTTGATGAAATTTAACTGTGTCAAATGTGTCACTCTGAAAAACAAGCTGTGCATCCCTGCAGTCTGAATGTTTAACTCCAGCAGGCTGTGCTGCTGAAAGACGCTCCTGATAAGAATGCGAATTGGAGGATTGTGATCCTATCATCAAGAAGCAAAGAGGGCTGAACGTGTATACAGACTGCTGCTCGCTGATATTTGTGACATTTCCACAGCTTTGAGTGTAATAAGCAGTGTTAAGGATAAGAGTTGCTGTACATTTCTTTTTAAAATTAATTTCCCTTTATTCAGAAAGCCTCTGAAAACATATTCAGATCTTGCAGCACAGAGGATGAAAACTTAACTATGTTTGTTGTAAAATGTAATGAGAGGAGGTACTAACACTGCACATAACTGACTCATGTCATCACAATTCTGCAGTGCTCTGGACTGTTGGAGGAAAAAAAAAACTGGCCTTCAGTAATTTCAACTTTCCTGTTATTTTTCAAATAATATATTTCTAAATTTATATAGCTTTAGTTGGATCTGACAAAAACTATAAATACATGAGAAGCACAAACCTTCATAAGCACACCGATTACAGCTGATTTGGTGCATTTAAACCATGAAAACGACACGCTAGTAAATAATTACCTTTTTAAATTAAAAGCGGCTGTTGTGCGAGACCAACTCCAAATCTGACTAATGCCACAAAGTCTCATTGATCACAAACTGAACGTGTGACTCAGAGAAATACTGCAGCTCTGCCACGTTCTTTGGGCTAACTCTAGTCACTGAAAATCCAATTTTAAACCATCACCAGCCTTCAGTTTACTGTCTGCAATGATGGATGCATGAGGTATTATTTTTATATTTTTCTTTCTTTCTTTTTTTTTGTTTTGTTTCAGTGGGAAAGTGATAATTGGATTTGGTATTCGACCTGTTTTGTAGATCTTCTCCTCCTGCCTGTGAAACACTGGTGTTAAATCTACATACTGCAAGCATATAGTGCATCATGTCATGAAATACATGTTTTATAACATAGCTTGCATGCACTTTATGTGCCCATTCATATTTAATTCAGATCTATTTTTATTAATTAGATGTAAAAATGAGCCTAGAGTGACTTCACATATGGTGAGATTCATCATCAAAGTTTAGAAATTGATCCTGACCTGGAGGGATTTATACTGGCATCCTAGCTGAGAAAGAGAAAGGGAAACCTTCTTTAATCAGAATAGCTGCTGAAGGAAATTTTCATTTGTTCCAAAGGGACACCATTACACACTGTCACAGCAGCTGCTGTGATCTGATGCAAATCTTTGCTCTTTAAGTTTACAGCTGCAGATATTATCAGAGCTCTTTATCTGCAGTTGCCTGGAAAAAAATTCACTTTGAAGCAGTTACAAGCCTCATCAAGAGATGTTGTGGTTCATATTGTATTTACATTTCTGGATCCCTGTTGTCCAATCAGAAATACAGAAACATCTATTTTCAGAATTTTCTGAATGTGGCATTTTAAACAGTGAAAGCAGAGTTTGCGAATGGAGACAAAACTGTGAATCAAATTACTCTGCTGAAAGATTTGTAATCTGTTTTCAATTAGACCGCTTAATGATGCACTCAACTTACCAATTATCACACACATTTTCTTGATTTCACAATTAATTGCCGCACAATTAATACAGTTATATTACAATTAATACATTGTAAAGATCCCTCAGTATTGTCACTTCCCATAAAGGATTATGTCCGAACTATATTGGGAGATCAGTACGTGTGCACAAACAAAAAGAGAGTTACACCAGATCCAACATGTTAGTGCATGTGTTTGTTTTTGTTCTGTGTCAGTTGTAGAAGAGGTGTGGGAAAAGTTATTCCCCCCAAACAAATGGATTAATACATCAGTGCAGGATTGTTTTAGTTATATATATAAAAACAAGTTGTGATGTGGAGGATGGCTCACCAGCCTGTAAAGCAGCTGAGAAAAAGCTGCAATAAAAGGAGGAAAAGCATCCAATATGTTTGACCACCTGCAGGATAACCGCCAGCTTGGTACGCTAAAATAAAGGCAAATGTTTAGTAACTGGGTTAAATGACATTAATGGTTACATAGCATAAAATTGAAATAAAACATTATTGTGTCATTTACATTTTTACAGAGTTAAGTGGCGCCACTAAACATTACATCACACAGGTGGAAAAAAAACACAAAAATTGAAACAAAAAATAAAAAAGTGAAAACTTCTGATGGATGGTTTCACTGATGAAACAAAATTGACTTGCCGTGAGATCAGTGCACTTTTTTTTGTCATCAGTGTGCAGCTAGGGCTGCTAGAATTCAAAAGCTAGCTAGCTGCTTCGTCCTGGGTTTTTAAAATATTCTCTAGTGAGGTTCAGAAGAAAAGTTCAGAAACATTTTCATAATGAAATTTTACAGAAGAAGCTTCCCAAGTCCATGTAGAGGTCCTGCAGCCTTTTCCATCTGTTTTCTTGGAAAAAAAATCCAGAGTTAATATGTAAGCAAGGCAAGTTTATTTGTATAGCACGTTTCATGTACAAGACAATTCAAGGTACTTTACATAAAACATTAAAAGCATTACAGTGAGGTGCATGAAGCATTAAAAATACATTAAAAACAAACTTAAATAAAAACGGAAAAAGCTTAAATGAAATAGATAAAATGCAAGAACGGACTACATCTCTCGGCTGGCCTGGGAACCCCTCGGGATCCCTCTGGATGAGCTGGTGAATGTGGCTGGGGAGAGGGAAGTCTGGATTTCCCTGTGGCCCCCCTCAACCCGACTTCGGATAAGCGGCAGAAAATGGATGGATAGACGGAAAATGCAAGAATTAAAAGTTCCCATGTGAGGAATTAAGTTGTTTATATGTTTGATTAAAGGCTACAAATAGAAACCTAGATTTAAAACTTTCAGCAGACCTGCTGTTTTCTGGGAGTTTGTTCCTCCAGGACAGAGAACCAGGGCGGACAATTGATCGCTGTGAGCGGGCCCCATTTATCAAATAAATTTCGACTTTATAAGAGGACAAGTTCCAGATTAATAATTCAATATTTGATCCATGTTGAAGCAGAATAGGTATAGAATACAATACTTTTCTTCTACAATTGGAAAATAAAAACACTGAAAATTGGATCCAGCAGATATCAGATGTAACAGGACAGATTTAACAGAAACTTTAAATTTATGAACATTTAATTTATGAATAACAAAGTCAATTTAGTCATTTCAACCAATAAGCAGACCTTAGAGTTAAATGACAGACTGTCTCAGGTCGAGATCAGTTCATCTAAACAGCAACATTGTGTGAGAGACGTTTGGATCCATGGATCAAATTTTCAAAAAATAACAAACGGTCAGCACAGTGCAGATGTTTCCATCAGGCTCAGGCCGCTAAACAAACTTCCACATACCAACCAAAGAGGAACCGTGGTGGAATACTTAGTAAGCTACTAACCTGCACAAGTTTACATAAGTTCGCCTTAGAGAAAGGCAACTAGAATTCAACCCCCCATAGACTCCCATGTTAAAAAGACCAACTTAACAGCAGAAATAAACATGTTTAAAGCCTGGCAAAAAAAAAAACAAAACAAAAAAACAAAAACAGTTTTAGGATTATTAGGTCAAGTTTACCTTCATGACAACTGTGAGGGGGGTGAATGTTTTCTAATTATTACTGCATATTATTGCATTATTAGGGGCGTGTCCTTCAGATGGACAGGCATCCAATATCCACGGCAAGAAGGGAGAGTGCCTTCCTCCATTAGGTGGTTAGCTACCGTTAGCTCCGGGGTAGTTCTTAGCTACAGGCAGCTTGGAGTTTGATGGTAAAAATCATCCACCCCCACCTTCACAGTCCCCCTCTCAGCTCCACCTCTTTGCCCATTTTTGGATTTTCCGGGATGACGACACGCATGAAGCTGCCAAGATGGCGATGGTGGGAATTGCCCAAAGAGCTTCAATCTACCTCACCTACGGGTGACGTCACGGAGGCTCGGTCCATCTTTCATATACATTCTATGATCTCGACACATTGCAAACTTCTGGAAGGGGTTTATGCTTGCTGTGTGACATTTCTTCACAGTATCATTAGATCGTTTTCTTATGCCCATTGTCCAAAAGTGTCAGTGTTCTACTACTTTATTGAAGCTAAGTGATGACTTCGCGCCAAATATCACGATAACGAATATCACGAAAAAATGTATTATGTTCTTTAAGTTATCGCGGGATTTGGCGATTACATGCACACATAGATTAAATACACAAACACACACAACTGGCAAACATCTCGGGAGATAAGTTTTCTTAGTGCAACAAAGCACATATAGGAACTGATTCTTCCTTTGATTTAGTATTTAGAATTTAGAAGATTTAGACCAATATAAAAATAACTGTTAAAAATGATTTAGACCAATATAAAATAACTGTTAAAAATGATTTTGAAAAGTATATAAGTAAGGGATAATGCCTGACGAGGTGTCCATTACCATAAATTAATGGACGATGCGGAGGCGTGAACCGTCCGACACGAAGTGGAGGACTGAGGACGGTTTCCGCTCTAACACAGAATCTGCAGCTCGGTCGGTCAGCTGTTGTATTAGACCTGATCAGTGGATTGCTGGGGCCTGCCCGTAGCGTCTGGATTTGACCCTGATGACCTGAGGGATCTGGTTGTATTGATTGTATTTTGGTCCGAAATCATTCAGTGCTTTGTAAACTAACAGCAGGATTTTGAAGTCAATTCTTTGACAGACAGGAAGCCAGTGTAAAGATCTTCCAGTCTGATAGACTTCTTAGGGAAACCTGTAAGGACAGCATGACAGTAGTCTCGTCTACTGAAGATAAATGCATGCATTCTAAATCCTGCTGAGTCATCAGTCCTTTAATCCTCGGTATGTTCTTTAAGTGATAACAGGCTGACTTCACAACTGACATAATGTAACTGCTAAAATTCAGGTCTCAGACCAGGACAAGATTTCTGGCTTGGTTATTAGTTTTGATCTTAGCTGTTTGAAGCTGAGTACTTACTTTTAATCTTTCTTCCTTGGCTCCAGAAACTATTATTTCAGTTTTGTTTTTATTTAACTGAAGGTAGTTCTGGCACATCCAATCTTAAATTTGATTGACGCAGTTGATCAGAATTTGGGACTGTAATCTTATGGTGAAATGGTTATGTATGGTTATGGTTATGGCTAGGTTGTCCATTTTATATAACTTGGATGTCAGCTGGTTATGCAAGAAACACAGAAATTTAGGTCATGGCCCTCTGAGCTATAGCTGTTATTTGTTTTATGGTCACCTGGGGCCTCATTTATCAAGCTTACGTAGGTACAAATAACGGCGTACGCCTAAATATAGTCAACTTTTGGGATTTATGAAAACCAAACTTGATGGGAAAATGTTCTTACCTCCACGCAAAGTCTGACCCAGGTGTAGGCACAGAATCTAGCAAAAAGGGAAACGGCAACACCAACGGCACAGAATAAAATCAAGGAAATGCTGTGAAATGTGAGACATTTGTGCACAATCCACTAATACCTTTCATACCACATGTTAGATATGAAAGCTCTTTGCAGAAATAAATAAAGATGCACATTTGATATTCATTCTCTTATGAGTGTACACATTAGGAGAAAAACAATAGGAATGTCAGAAAAAAGGGAGATGATATTAATAAGAACCCCTCCACTAAAATATGTTCTGTCATTGTGAAACAAAACTTCCATGTTAAAAAATCCATCCAGCTAAATAAAGTGGACAGTCTGCTGCCAGCATGTCAGAAAGTCATTCAGCAGAGCGGGACGCAGACTGGAGGCTGGAGAAGTGATGCAACGCAAATGAAACACACAAGAAGTGGATTTTCTTATATTTATTTATTCTTACGCAATGCTTTTTTATTGTTGTCCCAATTTCTGTCCAGATGGTCTTTATTTCCCACAGCTCCTTGGCCACCTTGTTAAAAGCGGTGATTTTGTCCCTCTGCACCGCCCACCCACCTGGAGCACCCAGCAAATAGAAAGAAATATTATTTAACACTAAATAAACTGCTATCAGTCTCAGATGTATCTGTACATATTTATTTTATAAATTAAAACAAATGACTAAATTACTGGCATCAGTACTGTCATTTAGCTGCTTTTCTGTGGCGCTGCTCTGTGTGACGCTGTGGGATTCGTACTTTGGTCTCCCACATGACAGACGGATGCTCTACCGACTGAGATATCCAGCTGCATATTCTAATTACCTCTGGCATGTCTTGTGTTCTCATACTGCAGTGACAGCATCTGTCACCTGCTGCCACGTGTGCCCGCTTTAGAACTGATTCTGATTTATAAAAGGAAACAGGTGTAGGACGTGCATGTGCAGCATTTCCTTTTTGCGCCACAAACGCCACCTGTAGTTTGCTTTGCTACGCACAGTTTGATAAATGAGGCCCCAGATATCTAAATCACCAGATTTATATGTTCATAACAGATGTTCTAATAGTTAAAAGCTGCTAAAGTCAAAATTTGCAGCTTAGAGGGAAGTCCTTTGCAAAATACATTATGCATTTGTATTCACAACACACCTCAAGCTTGTAAGAAAATCAATGAGAACTTTCAGTAGTTTGTTTCCAAAACATGTCCATCCTCTTCCCAACTTGTCACATACTGATGCTTGGTTAGGAGCACTCTACAGCTGCTTATTCCTTCTGCAGTGATAAGTGTTATTGTTGCAGGGTCATTAACAAATAAAACAAGCCAGGAGAGGACAAGATTTGAAGAGAAACTCAATCTTGATCTGATGAAATAACATAAAGAAGGAGATCAGAAACTTTTAGACAGTGAAGCTGATTGTGAAGAAGGTAAGGTCTGCCACTGAGGACATCCAGGAAAACAGATGGATGTCTACCAGCTTAAACAAGACCCAAATCAGTTTCTTTTAGCCTCACAAGCAGCAAAGAAGAGGATGATTCTAAACAGACCACAAACTGGGAATCATAGGATTTATTTGAAAATCCCCTGAAAATCCCAACCTACCACACCAAAAAAGAGCACCTTCAAATTCTCTTCAAAGGATTATCCTCCTACTTACTCTGCAGACAAATTTAATACCAGAATTGGTTTATTTAGATTTTCACGTTAATTAAAGCATGACACAAGAAAATCCTACACCCTCTGCAAATTCCCCAGACGTAGGTGAGAATGATTCTCAATACTCTGGATGTTGGTTTAAATCCACATTCAGTTTTCTCACAGAGACAAAAACATGATGAAATTTTTGTCAAGAAAGCAGAAAAACAGGGGGTGTCATTGTGATTTGGGGCAAAAACCAAGTCAATAACACCGACTTTTACCAACACATGACATAATACAAGTGAATCTCTCAAAATAAACCAAAAGAGATGGTATCAGAGGTTAAAGTTTGGAAAAATAACTGGATTTTCTGTACAATAAAACCCCCCACATGGCATCCATTCATAATGCACCCAAAGTTACGTACATTTATTGAGGACCCTGCATGCAGACTGAGTCAATATCAACATATGCTGAACTTTTCATGAAACCAGTTTTGTCATCACTACCTGCATGCATGTACCATAACATTAATGTGTCAAACAAGATTTTGAAGCTGGAAAACATGGTCACAGAGACAACAGTTGAATTCCACCAGAAAAGGATTTTAACTTTAAATCTAACTTGTAAGGATGACATAATCTAGGAGTGTTGAATTTAATATTTTATACAATGCATTGTGATGCAGACGTTGACGATTCTGCATCAATGCAGCAAACAAAACAATCAATCAAAGAAATGCACTGTATGTATTCTGCCACTGCTTGCATGTGTGATGTAATCTAGCCTGCGGCAAAAGCTTGGCACATCCAAGGCTAAATCTGTTTTGAAACCTTCACTTAGGAAAACTGTAAAACTAAGCAAATATATAGAAAATACCTCAGTATCGTATTGGAAATACATTCATTGTCTCAGGAAATAAGGTAAGATTACACAGGGAAATGTATAAAAATCAATAAGTTAGCTTAATGTATGTTAACGTATTTATGTAATCTTGTTGGACCTGACCGAAGGGGACAAAGAAAAGGAGAATAATGAAGAGAAGTAAAATGAAATAAGAAAAAAGGAATAGGAAACAAGATAAACAAGAGACACGCGTCCAAGGTAACACCAGACAACCAACTGCTACACCTGTACAGAAACACAACAAGGAATTTCCTACAGATTTTACAGGTGGACTAAGCTGACAAGCATCAGGAGTTCCTAAAAAATAACCAAGACAGCATACAAAGTACTCTGTGTGCGTGCAAATCATTGTTGTTATCATCTGCCAAATATGAAAATTGAAAATACATGAAAATATGACATTTACTTTGGGTATGTCTTTTTAGACATTTTTTCTGAAAATATGGCTGGAGCTTAAAGGGTTAAATATGTTTGACTCCCTAAATAAGACTAAAAAGCAGAAACTCTGGTGTTTTGAAGGTCAGTGTCTCTCATAAAGGCATTTTAAAGGTACAGTGTGTAAGAATTACTGACATCTAGTGGTAAAGATGGGCATAGAAATTACCTCAAAATCCAAGCACAGTTGTTACTGGACGGTGGCCATCAGTGGCCAAAATTCTTCCAAACATGTTTAGATGTGTGAGTGGATCCAGTGGCCTCAGCTGCAGCGATGACTGCACTACAGGTAACTACTTCAACATTGTGTTGATGTGTAGTGTTTTCTTCTAACTGCCTTACAAGGTTATCACAAACAGTGCTCTAGTACTTGTCAAACTAAGCTGGTGCTGCAGTTTTAAAGCTCAGAGGTGTTCACTTTACACACAGACTTGTTTGTCCACTCAGAGACACCGTAATAAAAATTATGTTAAAAATATGGCAGCTGCTACATATGCTGACCCACGGCAAGTAGATATAAATGGCTCATTTTAAGATTTATTTTAGTAAAGTGATTAGATACCAAGAGAAAAAAGTTTTTTAATGATAAATTTTTCTGTCATTGACCTCTGATTTTGTTACATGCAGCAACTTAAAGTTGGATCTGAAAAACAAACAGACAAAAAAAAAAAAAAAAACTTTCCTTGCTGCGGCTGCTACGTTACTAAGAAACCCTGTACGTTAAAAAGTAACACTTTGCATTAAACACCAAATTCAACACACCCCTGAACAAGCTTTGATATCTTGAGTTGGAAGTGACTTACTTTTTCAGACTGTCAGCAAACTTGGAAAATGGTTCTCAGCATTTTTTTCTTTTCTTTAGACAAAATAAGAATCAACATGTTTTTAATAAATGGCTGAGACAACAGTTAATAATATAGTAACAACAGTGAACTTGTCAAAATTTGTAACAATAATGGGATACCAAGCTCCTACTGTGGCATTACATACCCAAACCAAGTGATAGAGATGGCTCAGATGGTTTTTTCCCATGAATATGAATGTTTTCATTAAAGTTTCTGAAACTGAATGGTGAAGCAGGCAGTTTAAGCAGGCAGGTTTCAGCAGGAAACCATTATAGTGAAAGTGAGCTCAAGGCATTGGGGACTTCTCATTGCTCTTACTTTATTTGAAGACTGTTGAGTCACAATGCTTGCTGGAGAGCTGTGATCACTGCTAAATGGTGTAGTAGAAAAAGGAATGTTTAATCTCAAACAGAGATCCTTGAAGTGTAATGATTTTAATCACTACACTGAATTTTTGTGCTTTGACTTGCACATTTTTTCATAAGATTGTTTTTTTTGTCCTCACTTCAACATATAAATCTGCTACTGACACACAAAAACATGTAATATAGTCATTGGATTTAATTGCTCCCACTTCTGGAACTGTGTGTTATTTTTAAAGCAAAGTAATATATGAAGAGCTCAGATGATTTTAATATAAGATTTAATAAATGAAACCAGTGCTGTTTCTGATGGAAACAGTGGGCCATTTCATACACATGCTGCAAAAACCAAGTAGTACTCAGAGTTGTAGCTGTGCTGCACGACATTTTTATATTAAGACAAGGCATGACAACATGTGAAACATCAGTGCTGTCAGTTCTGTTTACAGTCACCACAGGCAAATGTTTCCCCAGAAAATACTTAAATGAAAGCACTGTTGACTGCCTGTCCAGCATCAAGTAAATATTTATAGGGTTTATAGTAGGGAAGGAGCAGGAAATTGATGATATGACATTTGATATTTACTCCTGAATCTTAGGACACTTCCTACGAAGTAATATCCACTTCCACAGATAGCATGGTTCATCTGGAGCAGAGTAAATGCTCATTTGCACTCTGGTCTGAACCAAATATGAAAACTCTGGTCTGCTTGAAAACTTGAGGGTCTCTGTTCAAGATTCAAAATTCAAGATTAATAAACTTTATTGCCATGCCACGCTTTCACGTGAAGTGGTACAAAATTGTGTACTGTGGTTCTGATACTGCAGACAATTAGAACAGAATAAATATGACAGAATAACTAAGATAATAAATAATTACGAATAAGAGTGTAATTAAGTATAAACACAGTATTTGAAGCATTAATGTGCCTGTGTGAATTGTAGCATGGTATTCTCCATGTCTGGTGATAGAATTAGCTTATTCCACAATCAGAAATTTAATCAGTCAGTTTGAAACTTTCTGCAGCAAAATGTTGAATTTATGCATTGATCATATTAATAATATCAATCATATAAAAAAATGCCAGAATAATAAAAACTCTGCCGTCCTGATCTTCTCAGTATTTTCATTGTTTTCACATTAAATCATCTCATTTTCTTTCATTTTCCAGGTTTAAAATGAACGAAGCTCTTGAGAACAACTTGACTCAACTGTATGACAACTGGACGTTTTACAACTCCTCCGTGGAGTACGTCGTACCCAAGAACAACATCACCTATGTTGGATTTTACCTGCATCAGCCGTCCACCGCGGCCATCTTCATCGTGTCCTACCTGCTGATCTTTCTGGTGTGCATGGTGGGAAATGGAGTGGTGTGCTTCATCGTGCTGAGGAGCAAAAACATGTGGACCGTTACCAATTTGTTCATCCTAAACCTGGCTGTCAGTGACCTCCTGGTCGGGATTTTCTGTATGCCCACAACACTTCTGGACAACATAATTACAGGTGAGCCGACAGGTGAATCTGAAACTCTGACTGAGCTGTTTGATTGTTGCCTGAGCCAAAGCTTGGAAATGTTTAACCAAGTCGGCAGAGTAGTTGTGATGGTAGAACCTTACTACTTTCTCCAGATTTAAATATTTCAACAACTATGTTTAATTTACTTCACATTATGCAACAAAATGCCATAAAACCATTTTGTTGTTTTTTTTGTTTGTTTGTTTGTTTGTTTTTTAGATTTTAGGTCAATGTGAACAATGCAGGCTACGTATTACTGTAAAATACTGTATATAAAACGATAAATGCGAATTAGTCCATTACGGTTTGTGGGTAAGCTGGAGCCTATCCCAGCATTTCTAGGAGGTGAGAGGCAGGTACACCCTGGACAGGTCACTAGTCCATCGCAGGGCCAACACAGAAAGGGACAAACACTTATATAGCACTTTTATCCAAAGCTTTACATGTCATATTCACCCATTCACACACTGATGGCGGAAGCTGCCATGCAAGGTGCTCAAACACAACCCATCAGAAGGAATTAGGTGTTCGGTGTCTTGCTCGGGGACACCTTGACATGAGCTCACTCTCACTCCTAGGGAGAATTTAGAGTGAATTAACCTAACATGCATGTCTTTGGATGGTGGGAGGAAGTCGGTGTACCTGGAGATAACCCACACATACATGGGGAGAACATGCAAACTACACACAGAAAGGCCACTGTCCCCCAGGTTCAAACCCGCCCCCACCCGAAGCTCGAACCAGTGACCTTCTTGCTGTGAGGCTGCGGTGCTAACCACCACACCACCACCATGCAGCCATATTTCCTGGAAAATCTAAAAACAGTATTGTGAAAAGTGACCTGTACTTGATCAAGATTTTATTAATTGCTGGAATAGTTGAACATTGTTGCAGAAATATACACAGTTGAATAAACACTCATATTCTCAGACTAAAAGAAGATATTTTTGTTGACAAGTAGAAAAAAATAGACATTATATGTCACCAAAGAAAAGAAAAAAAAGGCATGCATTTAAATCCTCTGCTCAGTATCTGTGGTGCTTACTGCAAGGAGGATGAACTGCAAAGACCGGGTTGGTCAGGGTGTAAAGTACAGATTTTCCTCAGTAGTGGGATTGTATTTCAAATGGCTAAAAAAGTTATCAGAGCATACTGTGTTATATTTTATTCTAATGTAAAGGAGGAACTTCATTCCAGTCCAGTATTGCAATTATAATATTTACAATTTTAAACTGTAACAAAGACATAGATAATGTAGAAACACCTGCTGCACAGAGAATTATTTTCAAACCATGTTTTTTTTTTGTTTTTTGTTTTTTTATAGTCTTAAAATGAATAATTTGCAGTGTTGCATGCATAATCTCTGAGTGCAGATTATGTTCCAATGAGGCTAATCTTTCTAAGCGGTCCAGTGGTTCCAGGCTCAGCCAGTTTTCTCTTGTTTAGCAGCAACTTTTCCCAGAGACTGACAAATGGAGGGAAAGGACTCTTGGCTATTTAGTATTTGCAAAATGTTTTCCTTCTTCTTGTTATAGCAACATTTTAGGATTAACACAGTTAAAAACCACCCCAGCTCCATGCACTGTTGATGGTTCTTAACTGTGAGAGATATTAAGATATCTGATTGCCATTAAGCTAAACTCTGAAGTTGAGGTTTAGTACAACAGATGAACAAAGCCTGCACAAACTCCTCTAACGAGGGATTATCATCATTTCTGAACGGTTTATTTAGCTCAGAGATGAAAGAAGCAGCTAAGGTTGTCAGGTAAATGACCTAATCCTGATAATCAACAGATCTGCTTGTTTGTGACTTCATGCTAATCTCTGCTGCTCTTGGTAAACCTCTTTGATCATGACTGATAGAAGCTGGCTGTGCCTGTGTTTGTAGTGCTGCATTAGCTCACCTGCAGAACTGACCACCTGCAGGGTCCATGCTTTCTGGATTGCAACCACATGGTAATTTGCTCACCATTGTAAATCTGGCCCCAGCAGCCCTGTTTGGCAAGTCTTCAGAGCACCGTGTGAATCTGGGTTACTGGATATTCTCAGTTTCCTAAGCTTGGTGTTTGTGTTTGTTTATGAACTTTGAACTGTGATCACAAACCATCTGCATACCAGATCTCATGGCACCCCTCCTCTTTTCTCATTGACATTCTCCTCTACCTTCTTTCTTTTCTTCTAGTCATTCTGATTTTGTTCACTGTCCTGTCACTAACACATTTTTTTACTTTTAGTCACTTTGATTTAATTTCTCTCCTCATTCAGCTGCACTTTGTTCAGGAAGTAGCATGTCAACGACCCCACGCTAAAGCTAGCACACAGAGAATCGATGAGCCGATTCTAGGCTCTCTTGGGACCCAGGACGAAGTTTCACAGTAGCCCCTCCAACAAGTGTTTATTGACCTTTTATCATGATACTGTATACTTAAAACAATGGTAATATGATAACATTATCTTTAAAGACGTTGTTGCAGCATTAAATTCTTCAGTTACAACTATTGAATGTTCTACTGAAGTCTTCATTATTTACTGTTGTCATTTAATTAAACAGGGAAAAAAGATTTAATGTAGTTTAAATACAGCTGTGCTTCTCAAACTTTTCAAGCTACAACCCCCAAGATAACATACGTTGTTGTTTGCGACCCCCCCCCCCACGCAATGACTTAGTGATTAAATGTGCCATGTATCAGATGGGTCATATTGCAGCATCCTCTAAATGTAAGGCTGGAAAACTGTCAGAGTCTTCATCAATAAGGAGAATAAAGAAGATTTTGGTGGTTCATCACTATGACAAAATCAGCTTCTCTCATGTAAATAATGTAAAATTTCAGATTTTTAATATGGCATGTGTAACTTTGTTGTTTATGGTTTGTTTTATTTATTAGTTTTATTTGTATTTTATTTTATTTTATATTTTAATCTGTTTATTCTTTTAATAATTGTTTGTTGTTTTTAAACTGTTTTAAAAACAATGAACAGTTATTTCATTTTATTATTTAGTTCCCTGTTGATTCTTGTATTTTCTGGGTTGCTTGTCAATTTATGTACAGCACTTTTGTTTCAGTGGTAGTTGTTTTAAAGGGCTTTATAAATAAAGCTGAGTTTAGTTATGCATTAATGTTTTCAAAAATTAAGGCTCAAATTTCAAAGATTTATCTTTTCATTAATGTTTTTTTTTTTTTTTTTGACAGCCCTGCTAAAAATCCCAAACTTATTTTATAAATGTAGGCTATATATTTTTTACAATTATCTGGCAACCACCTGAAATCATCTTGCGACTCCCATGGGGGTCCCAACCCCCAATTTGAGAACCACTGCAATACAGAAGATTTAACTACATACTAAAACTTGTGTTATGATTCTTTAGGATTAAATTTACATCTAATAATATTCCTTGGCTATAAATTCCTTGGCTTAACACATAAAAGCTTTACAGCTTAACTGAACTCAGCTTTAACTTAATATTGTCCAAAGTATCTGTTTTTATTTTCAGCCGCGTGACAACCAGCTACTCTACAGGAGGACAGACTGAGCTGCTCTGAGCTAAATTAGCTTGCGTATAAAGTACCACTGTCTTGGTCTCATTTAGGCTCTTCCTGTTTTGTCATCTTCCTTTTCTCACTGCTGGATAGAAAACTTCTGTTCAGTTTGATAAATCTGCTCTCACCTGTTTGTTTACATAAGATGCTCCATTACTCTGGTAAGACCTAGAGGTGGACGGGGGCCCTTTAGGGACATCTGCACTGGTTGACCACTGTCATTGCAAACTCTCCACATTGTCACTCTGTCTTGATTTAAAGTTGGCTGGCCCTGGGAAATGCTTGGTGCCTCCATCTAGCTCGAGGCCCCAAGCATTTGCCTGACATGCCTGTTGGCAAGCAGCGCCTCTGGATGCATGATCATGGAATAATGTTCATGGGAAAAGTAGTGAAAGCTCTCCCAAGACCAGTAACCAAAATGATTAGCTTCATTCATCACCCGCCAAACTGACCAGTGAGTTATATTTATACCTGACAAATTGAATTGAATTTAATCATACATTATATATATAAAATGGACATGGCTTTTGGGGTTTAATATATTGAAGCAAATACAGACAAACCTATAAAACTCTCTAGGAAAATTACCCCTAATATGATTTCTACACCTTTTTAATTATTGAATGTGTTAAAGTTTTTTTTCAACACATCACCCTGCAGGGTGTTTAAGCTCGTGACTGACATTGTGTTCTCTGGTTCTCAGTCAGATCCATCACTTGCCTTGATGCAGCTTATATTTTATTTTCCACAGGGCAATTTTTTAATTTATTTATTTCTATTTTTGCATTAACATGAAGAACTTTAAATTCCACCTCTCCAAATAAATCTTAAAAGCTTAAGCTGATGTTTTTTCAGTGGAATGACAAGAGCAGGGGCTGAACGAGTTATCATGGATGAGATGGGAAATCCTGCAAACACCGGGGACGTTTAAACTTGGTGCTACTTTGACTTGACAGCTGGCTCCTGATGACACAAACCTCACATGATATCTAAAGGGTAGCAGAGGGCTTCAGATTCTTCATGCGTGCACAAGCTGCGGGGCAATTTTTATTATTTCTCTTTGAAAACTAAGAGAAAAGCTTGATCAGATATTGTAATAATTACACATTATTACATTTTTAGTTTATTGAAATCCAGGCCAGGGCTTTCAAATAGAAACAGCTTTAATATTAAAAGAAAATACTGTATTTTCTCGCAAGCATTTTTGTTGTGACGTTTTGTTTTATATAAATCATTGTGGAGTGCAGCTGAAGGAAACAAATAATAAAAGAAAAACCCGGAAAGCATGTTCTGACATAAACCAACCAAACCTCATATAAATGAAAAAAGACTTTTACACAGTGACTGTGGAATAAATAAACCAGCTTATTCATGCACTGTGATTAATTTCAAAGGGAGACACTTAATTTACCCACTGGTGTCGATAAATGTGTCTGAAAAACAACAAAACAGTCCAGCTACAGTGTCTGAACAATAACATGTATAAGGCATCAGAAACAAACAAAATAGAAGACTCATTACTGTCAGAATTAGGATTATGTCAAACGCTGACATAGTTAGAGGGAATCCAGCTGGCTGGAATGCTTTGTGTGTTTAAATCCCTGCTGTCATGATATAATCCTGAAATATGCAGAACAGCTTGCAGCTACCAGAAGTAAACAGAACAACATCTGATTAGCTTTGCAGCAGATTAATGCATTTTAAGGGAATATTTTAGAGTCACAGGAGCAAAATCTGCTGCATTGTGAAGCCAATTTACTGGAGAGTTAAGTGCAAGCTTGTAAAAATGAAAATGAGGAAGTAGAAAATTTGTTAATACCAAACTTGTAACAATTAACTCCCCTCACGCTGAGCTGAAATATTTATTTATTCAGTAAAGAAGCCTGAAGAAAGCTTACTCCACAGTGTGGCTTATGAGACAACTTCAAAGAAATTCTTCAAGTGAATTGTGTTGCGTAGGAGGCTGAGTCCAAATACAAACAATAGCTTTTTCTTTTTTATTTCCAAACATTTCAGTTCTTCTACTGTAATAGAAGGAAGAAAATTTAAATCTATGTACAGTTTTGGTGCCTTTGCAGATTTTTTTGAGTGTCATGGGAGTGGACCCAAATGCAAGACAGAAGCGATGGTCTCTAAGGATGTTAGTTAATCAAACTGAGGCGTGAATAAAGGAAAACAACAGCAAATCTGCTGGGAAAACCACTAGCAACATGGAGGAGAAACATGAAATTATTCACCTGAAAATCTGGGCCCTTGTTTGGAATAGATTTCTGCTTATTTAGTGTGTAGGAGCCTTTTTATGCTTAAAATATACTTAATGTGCATAAGACAGAATTTAGTATAAGAACAGGGAAGCTGAAGGCATCGCTGGTATCACAGTGTCAGAATAATAATAATAATAATGGCTTTGTTAGCTTTCTTTTCTTTGAACAGAGCACTTCATCATGAGTTCATCTCAGTGGGTTGAAAGAAAGATCCTGTTGGATTTCTGCTGTGATTTGGGATCTATGTGGCAGCGTTAGACTAAAAGTGCAAAAGCCATTGTGATGCATGACCAACTGGGGCTTTTTTGTGACTGACGTGAAGTGGGAGACAAATTGAGAGTTTCACAGCAGGATTATACCATCACTCCTCTGAGTCCAAAAGATATTCTGTTCTCTGAAATCAGATGAGATCTGCTACACCGGTAGTTTGTGTCCAGAGGTTCTGTTGAGTTCTGTTGTGTTTCGTTTTGTGTTTTTACACCTCATCTATGTCCCGTCACACAATTTTTATTATTAAACCAAGCCATTTCTTTTTTATTGTTTTCTGATTTCCTCTGAGCCTACATCCTTTCATGAGTGTAAAATACATTGGTGTTGCCTCATGCATGAAATGCAGCATATAAATAGATAACAGGACTTAAATGGCTGAATTAAAACTAATGTTTGTCAGGCTTCAGCCTCAGCAGTAATAATTTCCTCTTCTTTGTTTTCCTCCTCTCTATCACAGTCCCTCAGATTTCTGAAGGGAGGTGTTTTTACTACATACGGCTAATTCATAGGATTACTGGATGCAAATTACATTTAAACGAGTGCAAGCATGATGGTTTGGAACAAGTGGGATGTATCAAAAGTTCATATTTATTAATGTGTGTTTGACTGGTCAATGCAAAAAAACCCATGATCACATAAAACTTCTACAAGCAGCACTCATGTTGTTTGTGCTTTACGTAAGTTTCCTCAGTTGCTAGATTCCCGAGCATCCTGTCCCAAAGTGGCGCTAACACACTGGTTCATGCTTTTGTTACAAACAAGATGGAGTACAGCAGTCAGATCTTGGCTTGGAGTCCTTTAATTCCCAGAACATCTTTCAGATGATCCAGAACTCTGCAACCGGAGTACTGATCTGTTGAGAGAGACCACATTTCTCCAGTTTTAGCCTCTAAACTCTGCATCCATGTAAGGTTTAGAAATCTCATCACACACAAAGGCCTAACAGTAAAAACTGGGTTTTACTTTTGTTGTGATTTTGTGGCGGGTAGAATCTGACATCTTGCTTTATTGGTATTTGTTTGTCTTTGTTTGGTTTCTATCCATTTTTTGTAAACGTGACATCCTGCTGAATTAATTCTTTTTACGAGCTGTGGTACATTTCTTCTTTTTAAATTGAAATTTTTCTTACCTCGCTGTGTTTGTCCTGTTTTTTAAGCTTCTTGTCTTTGAAAAGGTACTATTTACAGAAAATTTACACCTTTGACATAAAACAGTGTAGGAGGGAGAAATCTGACTAAAAAAATCATGATTTACCCAAATATGAGTAGTCTATTCAGACAAAAGGGGACACTTGCATGAATCCATGCAGCTGCTTGCTGTGCAGATAAAAAGCAGTTATAGTGCCTGAAATGAGTTCATGGTTTCTGTGTCACGTCGGATCCATGTAGCTTTATTTTACAAACAGCAGTCCCTGAAATCCCTGCAGATCCTTTCTCATTTCTTTCTATTCCATTTTGTATTCATTCGTGACTCCTTTGACAAATAGACCACAAGACTAATTAAGATGATCTGCAATATAAAAACACACTCATT
Organism: Melanotaenia boesemani; assembly: GCF_017639745.1. Classification (NCBI taxonomy): domain Eukaryota; kingdom Metazoa; phylum Chordata; class Actinopteri; order Atheriniformes; family Melanotaeniidae; genus Melanotaenia; species Melanotaenia boesemani. Next base: position 5,709,118 of record NC_055692.1, read on the forward strand.
AAAACAGAAAAGGATTTGTAGTGCTGCAGTCAGCTATTGATCACAAGCCATTTTCTGCACAAAACTGAGCCACAAGATTTTAATCAAATGCTTTTTTAAAGTAAATTTTGTCCTGACTGTAATTTGGGTAACCAGGATGTGAGTGACAAACACATTAGGCTAAACTTTCTGGGGATCATGAATTATTCACAGTATCTTATCAGGAGCGTCCAGAAAACACACTCAGTGTTTACATTTTCCTGAGACGGAGCTGCTGCAGGGCGTGACTGTTTGCATCATGTATCCTGTCAGTGGTCATGACTGCCAACAGGGCTGTCATTTAAAAAGAGTTGCACTATTATTAGTCAAAACACCAGTACAACCAAAAGACATTGAAGTAACAAAGCCCTGAAAATAAGAATGAAACATCAATGATTAATACATCTAATTATCTTTTCACAGAATAATTCATTATGCTTTGGCGTGACTGAAGTCCAAAGATAAATAAAATATGACGGCGTGTCCATGCTGCAGACCTTGTTTTACCCAGCAGGCTGATGCACACACAGTCAAATGACATGTTGGGTCAGAAGTGGGAAGACACTCACATACTGCGAATCTCCAAAAACGTTGTGACTTTGACTTCTTTCCAGTATTTCAACAAATACTGTTGACATGTCTTTATGATGTTTATGATGTAAATACATTCATATGAAGATCAGTGCATATGAAAAATGGTCAGAATATAAATTTCCACCTACATGCAAGAATAAGGACATAGTTATATTTCCATCTTTGCTTTCTAGGCTCCATGAAACTCTTCTTGTTGCTTCTGCTTTTCCTCTCTGACACTCTAGACAAAGCTGGTAGTGTTTATTTTACACATACATTTAACTGAAATTTCAGTTTGCAGCAAAATACTGAGTTACTTGGCAGCGATGGTTTAATTAGCATTGTGTGAGCTGATCTGGCAACAACAAAAGTAAAATATAAAAATAATTTATTTATAAATTTGCACATTTCAACTTTTTAATGACTAATATATGCTGAGTACTTTGATGTGAAGCTATTTTCTCTTCATATCCACATTTGACTGAATGAACGTGCATCATTATGCATCTGAACAAAATGGTTTTTTTTCTGACCTTGGCAGTGGCCAACTCTGAAACTGTCACAGAAAGCAGAAAAGCATCAGTGTGGAGTAAAGTATAGTCCATGTTTACTCTGTTTCCGTCGTGTCATGGGATTTCAGCGATATATGAATATGAAATATTTTAATAAAATCTATAAAATATTAAACTTCAGGGACAAAATTTCCTGAGGCCTTAAGGAAACGTCTGTGACATGCTTTTGAGTTAAGTTGAGTTGATTTGAATTAAGTTTGGGAAAAAAAGCTGAATTGAACTGAGTTGAGATGTTTTTGTTTTGTTTGTTTATTGCAAAACATAAAAAACAAAAATTTAATGTGAAAAATGTTTTTCCTCTTCAGCATCCTTTGAAAGTCTTACCAGGACGGATCCTTTGATAGGCGGACAGCCAGGAAATGAAATAACTCCACACGGTTCAGCGGCTCCCCGTTAATGGAGCGTAGATCTGTATTCTGATTCATCTCCACCTGAGACGAAAACCAACAGCAGTTGTGTCATCAGGGAATTTGATTATGGTTTTGGATGAGGGAACAGGTGTCCAGTCATTAATGAGGATGTGTGAGGGCCTAGTTTGAGATGCCGGTAGTGATTTATCAAAAAGTCCTTGATCTAGGTGCAGGTACTCGGGGCTGCCTCTTAAGAAACTGTTCCCAGGTACAGCTTGAGAGTGCACACAGTAAATAGCTTGAGAGCTCAGAGCACACACTGAGATGATAGAAAAATACTTCACAGGCAATTGTACTTTTGGACACCTCCATCTTCTCTCCTTTTCATTTGGTCCAGCTGGTAAGCTACTAATCCCTCTTATAGCTACCGTCTTGTTATGAGCTGTGTTTAGAAAGTAAAGGCTGCTGGCTGGTAAATAACACCTTTCTCCTTCACATATTAGCTCCATAAACATTGAACTTCGCTGTCAGTTCTATTTTTTTGTTAAGCTTTTTAGCTGCAAACATGAAGAATTGTTGCTTATAAGACCAGTATTTTCCCAGTAGTGTTTTGATAAAGCTAAAAGTGAAATTGGAGCAGAAATTCCCAGAGCTTAAAGTACTCCCTCTTTCCACCTCAGCACCATCAGTTAAGTGTAAGTGCTGCTTGGTCATTTAATATCTACAAATGTCACACCCTTCCAATTGCTCTTTTTGTACTAGGCTTACATCATACTGTTGCCACCTTGGTTCTGGTTTTTAACTATACTGGGGTAGCCCAGAAAGAAAGGTCTGATACTACTTTGTTATTTTTAATATTTAGAGTGCTGTGTGTGTTATATACTGAATTTGTATTAGAAGCAGTTTAACGCAGTCCTGCAGGTTTTAGATGTTTCCCTTCTCCAACACATCATTTTTAAATCAAATTGATCCAACAGCTTATCAAGTTGCCAATTTTTTCCCAGATAATTTTATTATGTCCTGCTGTAACGTCTTTATCAAACATTTGAATAGTTTACAAGTGAAAAGATGCCATTTTTATTGTTACAGTAAATCACAGAATATTAATGTTGTACTTGCATATTTCCCATGTTATGAAGCAATAGTCCTCCCAGTTTGCTACATTTCACTTTCTATATATATATATATATATATATATATATATATATACATATGTGTGTGTGTAAGGGATAATGCCTGACGAGGTGGCCATTATCATACTTAATGGACGACGTGGAGGCGTGAACCAGAAACAAAAAAATATTAAATAAATTATTATTATTATGTTAATGTTGTTTTTTACCGGTAAAATCGTAAGTTTTTCACAAGAAGCGGCAGAGTGGACTATTTCGTTGTGATGCGTTGCCAAGGTAACCGGCTCTGACACGGAACCTGCAGCTCAGTTGGCCGCAGACGTGACACAAACATTTCAGAGGGCGGGTGCAGCTCTTACAGCTTGTGTGTGTCCAGAGGATGATGCAACATTTTGTTTCAAACAGTCAAAGTCCACAGATAGTTTTCTTCATGTTCAATAAGCCTGCAGCCTGGCGTCTGAGTTACTGTTGCCACGGTTACCAACTACCATTTAGTCAGCGCAATCATTTACAGCAATAAGGCTATTTGGCCGGAACTTCTTTTATAGGTGTCTATTATCACTTTTTAATGGACACCCTCCAGCCAATCAGAATCGAGTATTCACCCAGACCATATATGTATGACAGATGATTCACTGTGGCAACCCCTGAAGGGACAAGCTGAAAGGAAAGAAGAAGATATATTAGAATTTCATTCTTTTATTTCATCTAATTAATGTTTTGAATTGTCGGAAACATTTCTGTAGCATAAATAAAAAAAAAAAATAGGGTGGAAATGTACTGAACCAAAATATAAAATACCCACATTTTGAGTTTTATTCTTTTTTATTGTACCAACATTCTCATTTTATTGTATTTTGTATTCCTTCCTCACCGGCCTAGGGACTACGGATGCAAATTAGCTTATAGATGATCATTAATATGCACTGTCTATATTAAAAAACTAATAAACAAATAAATAAAAGAAATACTGAGAACTTTTAAGTCTGATTATATTTAGTATACATGCACTTAGAGAATAAAGATCTTCAGGCAGAAGAAGAAAGAATAAAAAAGAATATGGTGAAACAAACAGGAAAAAACATAAAAACACTCAATGAAAGCTGCACAGGGAACTCTTGCTGGAAGCTCAACAGAACGGCACTTCTTAAATCTGAGCAAAGTGGAAGTAAAGAGGTCAAACCGAGTCAACTGCAGTTTGCAAAAAGGCACATTAAAGATTTAGAGACCAGAAGGCAACAGACTTGTTGGTGTCACGGAGATCAGAATTGAGCTCACTCAGCTGGAACACAAAGGACTCTGTCAATCATGAAATGGGACGAACTCATCAGCTTTCTCCCAGCAGCCCATCAGGAAGCTTTTGGATGACAGCCGCATGTTATGTGGTGCTTTTACTGGCAGGGTGACACAGAGAGAGGTTCGGTGACATCTGAATAACCGACAGTACACACTCTAATCCTGCTTTTCCATTTCAGTTTCAGACACTTTTTTTCCGGTTGATTGTCAGAACGGATTCATGTCCATCATAATCTATCAAGCTTCCTGCAGACATGATGCAACATCTTGGATTTGACTCACCTGTGAACATCTTGAGGTCTTAATGAGCATCTCCATCCATGGGTGTGCAGCTTGACTCTATCACGCTTGTGCCTGGTGTCATGGTAGACAACCAGCTGACCTTTAGATTTGCTCTTTACAACATCAGGAGGATCAGACCCTACCTGACTTAACACACGGCACAGCTACTGGTCCAGGCTCTGGTCATTTAACGCATTGACTACTGCAACTCTTTACTGGCTGGCATGTCTGCATGCTCAGTTAAACCTCTGCAGATGATCCAGAACGCAGCAGCACGTCTGGTCTTCAACCAGCCCAAAAGAGCTCATGTCACTCTGCTGCTAATCGCTCTTCACTAGCTTCCAGTTGCAGCACGCATCAAATTCAGAGCTCTGCTTCTGGCTTACAAAACAATAACCCAAACGGCTCCGGGCTACCTTCACTCCTTAATCCAGAGCTACACTCCCTCTCGACAGTTATGCTCTGCCAGCAGAAGACACCTAGTGCTCCCACCACAACGTGATGCAAAATCAGTAGCTAGACTCTTCTCCTCTGTTGTCCCCCGGTGGTGGAACAATCTACCAAACTCTGTCTGATCCGCAGAGTCCTTATCCACTTTTAAAAGCAAGCTAAAGACTATGTTGTTTAAGGAGCATTTCCACACTTAGCTTAACTCTTGTACTCACAGAATGAGGTAGAAAGATTTGTCCAGGTCTTTGGATCAACCAAGTACTGAGGAAGCTGTGTGCACTTATGCCCAACTTGATATTGTTTGATGAAATTATGATGTTGTATTTAAACAAAATGACTTACAAAAACTACAAAAACTTAAAAAAAAAAAAATTATATGCACTGCCTCCAGCACTACATGACAGCACCTTGGTCCAACTGGACTCAAAGCAATCTGACTATCACTTAATGATGACGTCCCATCTTGTTTGAATTCTTGCTGGTGTTGTTCTTACTCTCAAATGTAAGTCGCTTTGGATAAAAGCGTCTGCTAATTGACTGTAGAATATAATAGAATAGAATAGAATAGAATAGAATAGTGTCATTGTGGTGTACAGACTGCCAACAATCTGAGGCATAAAAGATGCACACTTTCATACAATCCAAATAATAACTTAAGTAAAATAAGTGATATTTGATTTACATTAAAAGAGCAGACTGCTCCTCTATTGCAGAGGAGACCCTGACATTGCTGACATCTAGAAGTGAGTTAGTGTGTGGATGCATTGCAGGAAGAGTGGCAGCCGCCAGACGTGAGTGTTTTTATTCAATTTGAACTATGAACCTTATTTCCATTTTGTTGTGGCAATGTCATTATGATGCTGAAATTTGCTTTCAGGTGTGAAATAACACAAACATAAAATAGGTATAACAGAACTGCAGTGTTCAACATGTTAACATGAGTAAATTACTCAAATCTAAAAATGGTTTAACTTGTTTACTAGTCTGACCCAAAGACAAATGTTAATCATTAGAATTCTGACCGACTTCCAGCTTTATTCTTTTTAGAAAATGGAAACATGCCAAATTTTAATTCTCAGAACTCGCTAGATCGCCTGTCCCCCCAAAAGCTATCACTTATATTGTCAACAATTTCCCAGGAACAGTGGTGTGTAACTCTGTGAGGTAAATTGTGATAGATTAACCTTTAGGTGATCTACAGACTTTGTCCAGGTATTTCTATCCTGCCTCGGAGGTTTACAATCCAAGCGTAAGATGTAGTGTTTATTCTGAGTCTATATGGTAAATCCTCAATGAGTGATCCATAGTAATATGATGATTTACCACATTCTTCTAATAATAATTTTTTTAAAAAGCCAGATTGAAGTAATTTCCAATCAGGAACAGGCAAAGATCAACAAGCGAGCAGAAAGTTTGATGTGTCTGAAAAGAACTAAAATCATAGTCCTCTATGGCTGAAATAAAGCAAAGAAGATGGTTTTTGATGCACAGTGGCACCAAAAACCAGCGGTTGGAGTTGAGTTTGTGAGGATAGTAGGTAAATAATAGCAGAAATAATTATAAATTGCAAAGAATGTCTTAGAGCTTTCAGGTTTAATACTATTTTATGTGTTAGGTAGCTGTCAATGCCAGTTCTTCATTAGGAATGAGCAACCATTCTTACTGAAAGAAATATTTCACATGTTCCGACGTCTGTGGGCTTTGTCATGTGATCCTCCTCTTCATGATGCTCTGTAAATCTTCAAGAAGACACTGATCTGATCTGTGTGCAGGTCTTTATGAAGCAGATGTATCTATCAAGCCCTGCTGTTGGAAGTCATGCAGAATGAGGCTGACATTTTGATGGTAGCATATTTCTTTCTAATAGAATTAGAATGCCTCTGCATCAGTTGTACCTTCACACACCCAAGCAGTTGACATTGATGCATCCCTCTAATATCAAAGATGCTGGGTTTTGAAATAATCAGTGATGGAGTTAAAGTAGTGAGAAATGACTCAGATGCTCCTTTCATACCCAATCCAGACATCCAGCTGGACAGAATGCTGTTACAATCTGCTTGGTTTTCATTTTTTTGGCCTCTTTGCAAACTTTTCAGTGCATTGCTGCACCAGTGATGTCAGCTCATACTAATATTTCGTTTTACTGCCTTTAGCTTTGATTACATGCATTTACTGTGGCATGGTTTTGTTTTGTTAAGCTTCTGCAATATCACATTTATTTCGGTCCAGAATTACACTAATTTTTCACCTGGAATAACCTGCTCATTCAGTATATTCAGGTATCAGCTGACCTCATTCTTTGACACAAAATGTTTGCTGAAAAAAGACCTGAACCTAGACCTGAACTTAGACCTGACCACCTGCAGCAACCCCAGATCATAGACTGCCCCACAAGTTTGTACAGTAGGCACTAAGCACGATGGCTGCATCACTTCATCTGCCTCTCTTCTTACCCTGATGCTCCCATCACTCTGGAACAGGGTAAACCTGGTCTCATAGGACCACATGACCTTCTTTTATTGCTCCAGAGTCCAGTCTTTATTGAAGACTTTTTCTTTTAATGTTACTGATACAGTATGTGGTTGTCTTATGGCCACACAGGCATTTATTCTCAATCCCTTTAGTTTCATTCACATTGTTTGTATAGAAATGTTCTTACTTCCACAGTTAGCCATAGCCCTGGGTTCTACTGGTGGTCTTTGATTTGATTTCACACAACGTTTAAGTGATCGCAGATCACCATCGCTCAAAATTTTCTCCTTCCACATTTCCTCCTGCAAGATGGTGGTTCTCCACTGTGCTTCCAGTTTTTATTAATGTGTTGGACAATTTTAACGCAGTTTTAGCCGTTTCAGCATCTCCTTAGACATTTTCTCTGCTTGATGCCAATAATTCGACCCTTTTCACACAGACAAACATCTTTTCCATGACCAGAGGATGCGTCTTTCCACATGGTTGTTTAAGAAACAAGAAGCTACTCGTTTTATTAGTTGGGGTTCAGTAACGTGTTGCAGCTGAAACATAATCACCCTGCAGTAATTATCCGATAGGAGTCTTCTACATATTTGCTTAGTTAAATCCAGGTCTTAGAGGGGGCGGCAGTGACTCAGGAAGTAGTAAAAGCTTGGTGGTGAGAGGCCTTTTGGTATCCACGTTTCAATCAGTCTGCCCCAGGCCAGGGTTACACAAGTAGGTTACCACCACCAGTGTGTCAATGTGGAGTGAGTAAATAATGGATTAAATAATGGATTCAAAATAATGGTTAGGGGTGAAGGGGGCATCTGCTCTTTGTGTGTGTTTGTGTGACAGGGAGAGAGTGTAAGATCAGTGTGTGCTTAAATTCTTATGTTATATAATAACAATAATAATGATTTTTACTTTATTAATCCTGACACGGGGAGGGGGACCAGCTAGGCTGAGTACAATATCTAGTTTTTGCAAAATATATATAATATATATATAACTTTTTTTTAAAGCCATATCTTAAAGGAATTTGTTAAACACTCTAGTTTTGTATGTAACCTGCCTGTATGCATTAAGATGTGTGTGTGTGCCTGGTTAACATATCAGTGGTTGTACCATATGTCTCAGCTGTCTTCAGAAAAAATAAAAAATTCTTAACATGCTCTGTGGGAGAATAAAGTTGCTAAAACAAAGACAGAGTTCTGCCTGGTTTAACATGATCAGTCTCCTCTGAAGTGTAAAAGCAGAATTTCCCCTTGTCTCAGCTCAGCATAAAGTACAACTTAAGCAGGTTTTATAAAGGAGACATTTCTCTGATCTGCTGCCCGTACAATGTTTCCTCATTCAAAGACAAAAACATTCATGTTTAATTACTTTTTACCTTAAAGCCATAACGTTATAACCACATACAGTCCTTTTTTTCCCCCCTCGAGTGTCAGAAATACACTTGCAGCTAGTGAGGAAAAAAGAAGCATAAGCACAGCTGCAAACAGGTTTTTTAAACAGTTATGAATGGTGCCTGTGGATTTCTCTCTGTGTGATGCATTAGGCAGCAATCCCAAACCCTGCTTGCAGTTTGTGACTGCATTTGTCAAATGGCAGTAAGAAAATGAAAATAGAGATATCATCTAGGAAAATGAGGTGCAATAATACGCTTTGTGACTGCTGACTAACTGCTGCGTTGACACACTTCAAACAGGCACTAGATGTTTCTGTAGCTCTGTTTTTTAAATTTTAATTAGTACCTTTGTATTCTTTCTCTCCTCAAGCTCTCGGGAATGTTTCATATTTACATCTCTATTAGTCATTATCACTCCCTCCTGTCTGAGGAGTGTTCAACTAAGCAGAATTAGAGAGGGACCTTCATCCTATGACATAATTCACATCACCATGGTTTATGATTGAGAAAATGCATCCAGTCACTATGTTTTTAAGCTTCGTCCTGATTTTCTGTCAAGTGCATTTCACTTACCTGATATTACCCTTAATGGAAAACAGATTTGAAAATGAATCGGCCCATTAACATTCATCACAGAGAATTTTTAATCAGTACAATTCATTTCACCATGAGATTACCAGCAATTAAGGTCAATTTTTCCACACATGCTTCATTATGGGACCGTGTCAGATCCGAGTGAACCTCATAAGAAACACGTTTAAAGAGCTCCAGAATTAACAGGAAGCATTGAGAATATCTGAAAATCAATAAAAACATTGTGGCTTTAAATGACTTTCTGTGCCTGCTAAGCTGCAGTTGTATGAGCCTTCTTTTGGGCCTCAAAGCACTCTGGGAAAAAACTGGACAACATGTCTGCTGTTCTCTTTTAAAGAAAGCTTTTATCTTATCGACTATCTGGGTGTTTAGTGCACATAAAGCTTCTGTTGGCAATAACCAAGGCATTGTTCTCTTCATTCATGCTTATTGGCCCTTTGTGAACCACATAAATAAAAAACATTACGAGGAAGAGAAAAAGGTCTCAGCGACCCAGCAAGATGTTCTTTTTATTTTAAAAAAAGCTGATAATAGTTTATCATCATGTAAAACACAAAAGTAGGTATGTTGCATATGTATTAATCAACATACACTCACTTTAAAATGTTCCCTGCTTTTATCGTCAGAAATCTTTATTCTTAGTGTTTTAGATTCAACAAGATGTTGGAAACATTCCTCAGACGTTTTGCTCCATATTGACATGACAGCATCACATAGTTGCTGCACATCCATGATGAGAATCTCCCGTTGAACCACATCCCAAAGCTGCTCTACTGGACTGAGATCTGGTGACTGTGGAGGTCGTTGGAGTCCAGTGAACTCATTGTCATGGTCTAGAAAGCAGGTGGAGATGATCTGAGCTTTGTGACATGGTGCATTATCCTGCTGGAAGCAGCATCAGAAGATGCTCCAATGTGGTCATAAAGGGATGGACATGGTCAGCAACAATACTCAGGTAGGCTGTGCTGGTTAAATCATGCTCTCACTATTACACCACCAGCAGCCTGAACCGTTGATCGAAGGCAGGATGGATCCATGTTTTTTCCACCAAATTCTGGGCCTACATTTTGAATGTGGAGCTGAAATGGAGACTCATCAGACCAGCAACGTTTCTCCATCTGCTATTGTCCAGTGTTGGTGAGTGTGTGTGAATTGTAGCCTCAGTTTCCTGTTCTTAGCTGACAGGAGGCACCCGGTGGGGTCTTCTTTTGCTTTACCCATCTGCTGCAAGGCTCATCGCATTGTTTTCAGAGGTGATATTCTGCACACCTTTAGTGTAAGTGGGACGGGAATCTTTGGGCACGTCATCATTCAATAAAAATTCAGATGGCCGTGTAACTTGCAATGGATCTTATACAGTGCTGTAGAGGAATTTTGTCCCACTCATCTTTGCAGAATTGTTGTAATTCAGTCACATTGAAGGGTTTTCGAGCATAAACTGCCCTTTTTATAAGGGAATGCCACCATTAAAATCATTAAATCCATTTATCACTCAAGTCTTCCAGGTCCTGAAGCAGCAAAACAGCCCCAGACCATCACACTACCACCACCATATTTTATTTTATTTATTTCACATATATAAAATAAAAAAACAACTCAATAAACGAACAAACATGAAAAAACATATTAACCATTAATATTAATAAAAAAAAATGTTTTACTGTTGGTATGATCTTTTTCTGAAATGCTGTGTTACTTCTACACCAGATGTAATGGGACACACACCTTCCAAAAAGTTCAACTTTTGTCTCCGCAGTCCACAGAGTAGTTTTACAAGAGTTTTGGGGCTCATCAAGATGCTTTCTGGCAAAATTGAGACAAGCCTTAATGTTCTTTTTACTCAGCTTTCATTTTTGTCTTGGAACATGCAGGCCATTTTTGCCCAGTCTCTTTCTTATGGTGGAGTCCTGAACACTGACTTTAACTGAATCAAGTGAGACCTGCATCTGCAACGACCCAACATCAACATCTTTGGATCCCCACTGCTTTCCTACTAGCTAACCCTTATAAAAGTAGCAGCTGTTTGTTGAAAATACAGGAATGTCTTTTCTGCATACACATGGGAAAATGTGAGTCTGGTTCAGCCCCTGGAGTTTCAAATGGCAAGGGATTAGGTAGCAGAATGTGCTATATTACAATGCAGCCAACTTCTTAAGCTGTAAATTGCTTTAAGAAAAGAAAAACATGGAGGAGGTAACAGTGAAAACCATGGAAGGAACAAAAGGCTACTTGGCTGAGCTTTCATAGCTACTTTTCCCATGGTCTGCTACGATTCAAGATTTTTATTGTCATTATGTAAGCATAAGGAAATTTTGAGGAGTCTCTCAGCTTAAGCACATATAAATAAGAAAATAGAAATATAACAGGCACATACAAATAAGTTAAAAATAAAGATATATAAAAGATAGAAGATTACCTTTATATTTACAGAAAAACAGAGAATTCCCTGCAAACTGTAATATTTACAAGCTGGATAAAGAGCATCCTATGGAGGTCTGTGTGTGTGTGTGTGTCTGCCAGGATGTGAACCTTCAGTGTGTGTGGCTGTGGAGGGTTGGGTGCATGTGGGTACTGTGTGGGGTGAGGGGTTCTGGGGAAGAAGCTGTGAAAAAAAAGCCCCCCTCTTAAGAACCATTTTGTGAGATTCTGGACCTCTTCTCTGTAGTGGGTTTCGTCATTGTTGGGTATGAGACCCACCACAGTGGTATCGTCCCCAAACTTCACAACCATGATGGTGGGGTGGATGGCAGAGCAGTCCTGTGTGAAGAGGATGAAGAGGGCAGGGCTGAGTACACAACCCTGTGGTGTTCCAATGATGAGGATCAGAGGTGAAGATGTTGACTAACCTGTCCTCACCACCTGGGACCTGACAGACCTGCTGACACCTGCTGACAGACCCAGGTTGTGGAGCTTCAGGGCAAGCAGGGAGAACAGCATCCTAACGTAGGTGTTGGGATGCTGCATGCGAGTCAGGGCCGTGTGAAGTGCTATCGAGACAGCATCCTCTGTAGAATGATTATCCCTGAAGGCCAATTGCAGGCTGTCCGGGCCGACAGGGAAGGCGCCCTTGATGTGCTTTAGGAGGATCTGCTCAAAACACTTCATGATGACTGGAGTGAGAGTGACGGGGCTTTGTCCCAATTTTTTTACAATCAAAGCTAAAAGGTTTTAGAGAGGCAAGCTGAATGAGTTACACACTGGTTTACATTTACATAATTCACAATGAAGGCCAGATGAATATGGATTTAAATGTCTTAAATCTGAGTGGGAGTAGAGATCATTATAAAGCATTTTAAACTGCCTTCATTGCCATATCTGGACAGAAACAACTACATTGAAAAGGTTTCAAAAGGTCAAAATCTGGTTGTAATGATTTAGTTTAATCTCAGTCATACAAGTAATAAAGTAAAAGTTTCTGTCCCTACTCAACAAACATCATTAGTGTTTGACAAGTAAGCAGCACAAGTTACAGAAGATGGGCGTAGTACTGATGTCAGGCTGGAGTGGGATCATTTTCCACAATGACACATAAAACTGTCAGCAGGAAGGAATATCTCCCACTACAAACACCGGATCACCATGGACAAATCCTCTCTGCTCTTCCTGTACACTTCAGTGTTTGTAGGCATCATCTCCTTGAAGCTGTCAATTTTTGTGTGTGCAGAGGTGTTGAAACCAATTTTTTGGCAAGTCTGGACCTGGCTGCCATGGTTTCTACTTTAATTCAATACATCCAGGTCATTCTTTCATATTTATTTATTTACCTAGTTCCTGAAATCAAATCTAAATACAACATAGATTAATAAATAAATAACATACTGTTAAAGGGTAAGAATAATAAACTCATGACATTTTTCTTCAGATAGATTTTTTTCCCTTAATTTCTGTTAAGCCGGATGGTTAAAGGACTGGGATTTAAAAAAGAAGAAGAAAAAAGAAGGAAGAACATGGTTTCCACAGAGAGGTTTCCCAACCTCCCTTTAGGTTTTTCAAAACTTACTGGATAATTCTTCTTTAGGAAATGGATGGCTTCTTAATTGTAGCATTCTTTTTTTTCATGTAAAGCACTTTGTTTCGCCTTCAGCATGAAAATCGCTTTATGAATAAAGTTTGATTTGATTTGATTTGATTCTAGCATAGAGTCCCGGTCCCATGACTATATGGGGTCAGAGTTATCAGGCCATCTGTCTGAATTTATCTCAGTAACAAAGCTCTTTCTGCTGTCCACAGGATGGCCTTTCGGAAGCCTGGTCTGCAAGATGAGTGGCATGGTTCAAGGCATTTCTGTTTCAGCGTCTGTCTTCACTCTGGTTGCCATCGCTGTCGACAGGTACTGAGGCTGCGTTTCATTCTAATTCTGCAAAAGACACAACGGATTTACCTCAGTTTGTAAACTTCGTGAAAAAGCACAAAACGTGGAGGAAAAAAATTCTCTCAGTCATATGATAAGCCAGTAGCTTTAGAGTTAAAATAATTAAGAGTTACAGTAATTTGTTCAAATCTAATCAAACATCAGTTGCTATTTTCTTAAAATATAATTTCAGAGCTTCTAACCTCATTAGATCAAGAAGTAAAGTCGGACTTAATTTTAATTTATAGCATACAGAGCAGTAATGTATTATTTGTTGCTATAAAGTTGATAATTCAAATTTTATTTAACATGCCAGATTAAAATGTTTTTGCCTTAAAACCTAATACACTTCCCAAAAGGAAAGAATATACTTTTCATTCATTAATTTTCTGTACCGCTTCAGGGTGACAGGTAAGCTGGAGCGTATCCCAGCAGTTAACAGGCGAGAGGCGAGCACACCCTGGACAGGTCGCCAGTCCACTGCAGGAAAGGGCATACTTGAAAGATGACATTAACAAAGGTTATTTTTACAGATATCAGCTACATATGTAAGGTTTTCCACCCAAAATCAGTTATTTGATTATGTAAAATGTATAACTGGGAAAAGTGTATTGGACTAGCTTCTACTATGAAAAAATAAGGACTGATCTTAGTCTTCGTCTGAAATTTAGTAACCAAAACCACCATAGTATTGCATTTATCTCCAGGGTGTGTCTGACCTAATTTCAGCTAATTAAAGCAAACTAAATCTGTGATCTATGACCTATGTGTTCATTTTGATTGACAAATACATGACAAGAGGTTAATGAACAACAAATAGAACAGATGAAAATAACTTCCACGTTTTCTGAGTGTCTATATTTGGAAAATTAAAATAGCTTCATAGGAAGGCAGGGACATTGATGTACAACAAATTGAAAAGACAACTTTGATGGAATTTAGTTAGAAGTTGACTGAAACCCAGACTGGAGTGAATAGAAAATAATTAGGGATTACAGGCATCAATCATCTAAAGAACCATCATGTGTATGTGAGTATTTCCTTTTTCTGATGTGTTTTGTGCAAAATGTAAACAAGAAAAGATAAGCAGGTGAAACAAGAAAAAAAATCTACTAATGTGAAAAATAAAATGAAAAAATGCCCAAATATAAACAAAAGGGTGTAAAACACAGGTTTGATCATGACACCATATATCAGTTCAATGGATAATTTAATGTATGCTGATCATAGTTACACTCCACGTCTTTGGATATCAGAATTTTCTTCCTCAAATTCAACACCAACATAGTGTTGACCTTCTTAAATGCTTCAGAGGCCTCAGGACAAAGCTCCAGCTTCTCACAGTGGGAAATGGTTTAATGCCAACTCATGTGCCCAATAAGCACACACACCTGCACACCCAGTGGAATTAGCAGGTGTAATAGAGGACAAGAGGGTTGCAAGATCTCTTCAAGCTTTAAAAATGACAGCTGCAGCCCTCAGACGATACATGTGCAGCCATGTCACTCAGTCATTATTTGAAATCCCTAATGGTGGTCTGAACCTCTGGAAAGGCCACGTGAAGTCGAAAAAGCTCTGACACACGATATTCAGTCACTTTTTTAGCCACAAGATTGTTGTCATGACTGAGTGGGTAAGAAAACAAAGAACTGTTATAGTTAGAAAATCTAGAAGATTTTTTTTCTAATTTGGCCAAAAAATATAGAAAAATAAATCATTATTCTTTGTTTAGTCTTTAATGTTTTCTTGTTTATATATTTATAAAATGCTTCATCTTTCTGTCATCAACATTTTTCTTTAAAGAAAACAAACAAAAAAAGCAGTAATTTAAATGTTTCCATCTATCTTAACTCCAGTATTCTTTGATTTTTTTTCTCCAGGTTCAGATGCATTGTCTACCCATTCAAGCAAAAGCTGACCATATCCACAGCCACTTTGATCATAGTCATTATCTGGGTTCTGGCAGTTGCCATCATGTGTCCTTCTGGGGTGATGCTGCAAGTGACAAAGGAGGAAACCATCCGTGTGCTGCTGGGCTATGACAACAAAACAAGTCCTTTTTACTGGTGCAGAGAGAACTGGCCGAACCAAGAAATGAGAAAGATTTATACCACCGTACTGTTTGCAAACATCTACCTTGCTCCTCTTTCCCTCATTGTGATCATGTACGCCCGGATCGGAATCACTCTTTTCAAAACAGCCGTTCCGACAGGCGGAAAGCCGGGCCATGAAAACCGCCACAGTGTGTCGAAGAAAAAGCAAAGGGTGATAAAGATGCTCCTAATAGTTGCTTTGCTCTTCATCCTTTCCTGGTTACCTCTGTGGACTCTCATGATGTTGAGTGACTATGCCAGCCTGACTGAGCAACAGTACAGAATTATCAATATTTACATATACCCCTTTGCCCATTGGCTAGCCTTTTTCAACAGTAGTGTCAACCCCATCATTTATGGTTTCTTCAATGAGAATTTTCGAAGAGGTTTCCAAGCTGTGTTTAAGTTCAGCCTGTGCACGGCGGACAGACAGCGGAGGAAAACCTACACGCGCAGGTTGCAGGGAAACTCTGTACTCCCAGCTAATAATGTGAGGACCACCTTGGAGCCCATTTCTCTGAACAGCCTGGATAGAAGCACTTCCAGGCAGCCTAACCACGCCGCTGAACAGGACTTGGTCATGGAGGACCTGGAGAAGGGATCGTGCAGCAGTGGGGGTGTGACTGCGGTGTCTATTTGAAGATATTCTTCAAAGTGATGAGCAAAGATGTTGACTATCACATCCACTGTGCCTAAATAAAGTAAAAGGCTCCCTTAAGCTTATTAAACAAGGTAACGTTGTTCCAAATGATCAAAGATCATTTCAGGCTTCTCAAAATAGGCAAACAAAACAACAGATAAATAAATGTGGGAAAAATAAAGACTCATAAAGCAGTCATTTAATATTTTGAGTATGCTATGTCGATGTAAGCTACTGAAATAATTATGTCTTGTAAGAGATTCATCTGACAATGGGATACTCTGTTGTTAATCTATACCTACCATCTTTGAGGAATTTAATGTATATTAGACTTTAAAAATCTAAGCACCCTGTACTCTTGGGATTGCAGTTTTCAACAAAGAAAAACCCACACTGTAAAATGCTCAACACCCCACATTAATTACAGGCTACTTTCTTGCTCCATGATATTTCCTCTATCTGTATAAATGTATAAAGACACAACAAACATATTTGCACCATCCCTGCAGAGTAGATTTCAAGGGTCTGGTTGGCGCTTTTTAAATGAATTTATTTTTTTGTTTTTTATTATTATTTGCTAATAATAATAATTCACACCTAACAGTCCGCTAGACTCATGCAGTTGGAGACTCGAGTCATTTTGGGGTTGCAACATTCAGTGGGTCTGAGTTTGTAGGAGGTGGCTTAAGCTCGGGAACCCTGTCCTGGATAAGTGGCAGAAAATGAATGAAGGCAGAGTGGGATTCAGGGGTTTAAATTCCCTTTTAAATTTGATAAAAACTACTAGCAGCGATGGGTTGGGGACCTCTCGCCTAGCAACCCTGCATGGAAACAAGTGGGTATAAACAATGGATGGATGGAGATATGATACCTGTCAACAAAAGCCATCCTAAAAGTGTTTGGTTCCAGAGAGGTTGGTGCTGTTTCTGGATCTTGCAAGGTGTGAATGGTGGAGTTGCATTCACAAATGAAGTTGCGTTAATTTCTGCAGAGCTGTTTGGTGGCCCTGATAGAAAACACATTAGTTTGTAGCCATGCATTACTAAACCCTAGCCAGGGATTACTAATATATGGGAATGGGATAGTTCCTGTGTTTGTTGGTTAATGTGTTTATTATGTGTGGGAATCAAGTATATTAATCCACAAGATCAAAGAGAACAAAGTCCTGGAAATTTCCCTTCATTTACCTTTACTGTTAAAGTTTTATGAGCTATCATATCATATATTTTGTCTATCCAGGTCCTGAAATCTGCTCTGTGAACACATAAAAGTCTAAATCCTCTCAATAAAACATACTGGTGAATATCTCATGAGCCTGCTCTGAATGTGCCATGTAAATCTGAAACCAAATGTTTTTGCTGTGATTATATTTTTATATCTCTATTATCTGTCTCATGCAGTAAATCTGTACAGTAAATGATAAAAAAAAAAGACTATTGGTTTAAAAAATGTTTTGTCTTGCTGTACACATGTGTTACTGTTGTAAATCTGTTTCTTCGTATAGATTGACTATTGGTGAAAACCTATGAGGGGTAAAGTACTAAAGTTTTGGTTCAACGGTGCTTTGCATACTTCTTTGTCTGTTGTGCTTGTTATTTGTTTTATTAGAGGCTCATTTTTAAAATCTAAAGCACAAATACAGAAACAGTTATCAGCCTTTGCACAGGCATAAAATAAGGCGAATGTGACATGATGCACACTGCTGCAGATATATTAGAGGTTCAGGCCATTAATACAATGGCCAGATGGTTGGAGAGTCATGGGAACGCTAGTTAGCTGCCGCTAGCTGCGCGACATGAATAACTGCAACACAGATTCCATGTACCATACTGAGCAAACAAGTAGGTTCCATGTATATGCAGTTACAAAAAATAAACTGCACCCTCTAATTTGTGTAGAACACACCCACAGTTAGTATCTAATAATCTAAAGTGTTAGATAATATAGCTTTTATTGAACCCTGGCGACTATAAAGAAATTAACAGTTAACAGTTTGGTTGGTTTTGAGCAACTGGCCATGTCTGACACTTGAAAGATAGCATACAGAGTGGCAAAATTCTTTAGAAATCTACCCATCAGTTTATTCCACCTATTAGCTTAATTCTGAGTATGCTGTCATGACAGGGCTCTTGCCAGCACTAAAAGATCTCTGTCACCAGCGGAAACATCTATTTTTGACAAGTCGCATGTGGATTCTCAATAATCTGACATACACATGCAGAATGTCATAATCAAGTCATCTTTACATCAGAAGGCAGAGATATTCTACTACTACTTCGTTCACCTTGTTGAATGATGTTGTGTCCCATGTGGTTTAACTTGCGGGATGCATCACATGACACTTAAAAAGGTCAAACAGTGATCATGGTCACCGCACCAAACATCAGGTTAATCTTGCTTCTGTGAATTAGGGAACTTTTAGTGTATCAGCAGATATTGTGTTGTAGTTACATCCTGTTTTTTAGTGTTCACAGATCAGTCTGCCTTGCTGTGTTATTGTGCGCAGCAGACTGGTGGAACAGAAATCATGTTTCTGCCTCGGGTACGTTTGTGTGATGTGTTAGCAAGGCACCTCTGCAACCTAGATCTGACCTCTTTTTGTTGAGACAGCTCTTATGTTCTCACTGAATAGTGCTTCTCACCCCTATATGATTTTTATTTATTTATTTATTTATTTTTCACCTGTTCAGGAAGCATGTGTTGTGCTGGGATTTTCTGGTTTACTGACAATCTGAGACCCCACTTATGCCATTTAAAATAATAACAAATGGATGTTACTTGCATGGTATGAAGTCCATTTAGTTTTAGTGCTGTTTTGCAGGTTTGAAGTATTTAATCTGGTTAAAAAATAGCTTTTAAGTTGTTTGTTTTTGCCACCTGAAAGTTTAAGTCTTTACCAAGTGTTTAATGTGGTCTTTTGGATAAATAGGATAATAGAATCATGCATTTGATGTTAACTCATAAATAAAACAACAGCATTTACTATGATCACAGTTTAGAAAGAAAGAAAGAAAGAAAGCCTCATTTTGATGGATAATAATGTTTTATTGACATTTATTTTATTCCTAAGAACCATGACATTTGAAGATTTGCTCATCACACACTAGAACAACAGAAAAATATCAGTAAAAACTAAATATTCAGTGTGAAGTATTGAATGTAACCAATTTGTACTTTTTGGTGCCTGTGTTGGAACAAAAAGAAAAGAAATTTAAACACATTGATGAGATTACTGTAAACTTCTTTTTTTTCTTTTGGAAGTGACTGAGTGCTTTTATATATTTTGCATGCAAATATTTTTGTGTATCTAATGTTTATGTGTGTGCACCTACATGTTCTGAATAATGTTAAATAAGATGTATCTATAAGGACGCGAATGTGGAGAGTTTTTATGGAGAGGAGAGAGCTGGTTTTTAATTAAAGTAAGGGAGGAAAACTGTGTCCTATCTATTTGTGAAGGGCTATTCAACACATTTTCTATTACCTCTCTGACTGACAGCACAACATATAGAGTAGCTGTAGGCTTTCTATTCAACTGCTTTGTGGAAACAGTAGTATAATGGCTATTCTTTGTTGGGGGGGGGGGGGGGGGGGGGTTGTTTGTTTTTGCTTTTTTTTTTCGTGTTTTCTTTATTTGCATATAATCAGTTGCAATTTGTTACATGCAGTAGAAAAAAAAAATTGGTGATTACAAAAAAATGATTAAAACGGCTGTGCCTCAGGGAAAATGCAAACTCCCTTAATAAAAGCAAATAAAACAAACATACTTTGGAATCCAACGTTGGTCTGGATTACATATTACATCCCTTTTAGGTGGTGCACATGGGAAACAACCTGCTCTATGAATTTTGTTCTGCCTTATTGAGGATTACTGATTGAGAGGGGAGCATTTTTTCATGCAGTTCTACTGGACATGACTTCACACTGGTTGCTAATGGCAACATAGCAGCCAGCAGATATGTACTCTCAATTTACTACTTGTTGTCTATGATATCTGTTGTAAATTATTGGAGTTTTTCTAATGTGGGCTGGGATAAATATTCTGTGCTTTTATCGTAACAATGAGGGTGTGAACTAAAAAGAGCTCTGAATCCATCGTGGCATGGTGCTTTTACTTTTTTAGTGTTTTAACTTTGTTGCAAGACTGAAAATAATTCTGCAGCTGTATTTCTTTCTCTTTTTAAATAATTACGGGGTATTAATTATTTTATCAGTGAAAAAAGATGCACACCTGCCTGCACCACTTCACTGATCCCTATGCTCCTCTACTTTGTCTTTTCCATTTTTTTTGATGATGTTATCATATTGTATTGTCAGAATTATTATACTTTGCAAAAGTGACCAGAAAAATCAGCTAATGCAGCCTTTAAAGCTAATAGGGCACAGTATGTTCTTTTTATTTACTCTGTGTTTTTCACTAATCAGCTGATGCTTGCCTTCTATCTATATATTTACTCTCAGTGACCAGAACTACTCTGAGTGGCTCATGACCCTGGAAAGCTCTGAAGTGCTGTGGCAGAGTTGACCTCTGTGTCCTGGCCTAAAAAATGCAGAATTCAACATAGCAAGCATGGTTAAGGCTAACAGCTCTGATATGTAGGCAGTAAAGTTGGTATTTTACATGAATGTTCCTTAAGCCATTTCTTAGGTGTCTGTGCATTTTGAAAGGATTCGTAGCCTGCAGTCTTTTACTGCTCATGTTGAATTAAGAGTTGATTGTATGTAAGCTCTGCACCTCTTTTAATGCACAGCATCTCCAGCACAGTCTCAAGGCAAAACATTTGTTTTGTGTCATTATCAATGCTTCATAGCAAGGATCCTCAATCCTGGTGTCCTGCAGGTTTTAGAAGTTTCCCTGCTGCAGCACAGCTGATTCAGACTCAGGCTTGTGCAGAGCTTGATGTCTAGCTGCGAACAAGTCTGCTAATTTCTCATTAATTTGAGTCATGTGTGTTGCAGCAGGGAAAACCTGAAGGACATGGGCCAAGGATTGAGGATCTTTGCTTTAAAGCCTCACTACTGAACTTTGGCAGAATTTGTAAAAGCTGTGTCAGACTCCGTCTTGCATCCTTTCTCTTCTCTGAGCTCTCTCCTGCCAGTAAAAGTCAATCTGATGTTGACTTGTTTTATCTCTTGCTCTGCCACTTTCTTTCTTTTTTTTTCCCCTTTGCATTTCTTTACAGAATCAGCCATGGTGTATGTTCAAAACCTCCAGTGTTTTGATATCCAGCGACTTCTGTGTAACGTGTTTGTGTAAAGTAAAATGGAGCTGTCACATGATGATCTGGGCTGGAATAAAAAGTTCTAAAACTAATAAAAAAATTTCTTTAGCAGTAATAATTTTGAATAAACAACTCCATTTCTAAAATAGTTGGGACGCTGTGTTTAATGTAAATAAAAACAGAATGCAATGATCTGCATATTTCTTAAACTCATTTTATTCCCAACAGACCATGAACACAATATCAGCATTTCTGGAATGTGTTCACTCATGGCTTCATCTTTGTGTGACAGAGCTCTAATCTGCATCTGTGGATTGCATGGTGAATATAATATCCAGTATTCCAGCACAGTCTCGAGGCAAAACACTACTGGGCCCCTAAACTACACTTAAAAGCCGTAGTGCTGAACTTTGGGAGATTTGTGCACTGTGGCACCCTCTAATGATGGCTAATTCAGCATCAATCTTACATCCTTGCTCTTCTCTAAGCTCTCTCCAGCCAGCAAAAGTCACTCTAATGTTAACTCATGGGTGGATAGCCAGTGGCTGCTGTGTGACACAATGCTGCAAAGCAAAGCACAGTCGTCACATGATGTTCTGGGCTAAAAAAAAAAAAAAAAAAAGAAAAAAAAATCTGAAGTACAGTTTCTTTGTCTTGGGAACGTAGAATATTTAGCAGGACCCAGCAGCAAAAAGGATTTGATTTAATACATTTGTTAGGCAGTGATGATTTTCTAACTTAAATTATAGTTTTTTAAGGTCTAATTCTAACCAAAGAAATTTAGTTTATGTTGAAACAAACAACAAAACAATAGATAAAAGCTAAAATAGAAACAGCGACAGAATCCTAAAATTACATTTAAAAGTTTAGTTGTTTGACTTATCAGTCATGTGTGCAGCCTTTAATCTCCAAACACTTTCTTGCTTTTTAAATGTGACGCAACAGTCTTGTTACGTTTTACAGTCGTGAAATGTGACGACATGTGTTAAGTCGTTTTTATGTGCAAAAATCGTATCTACGAACGTAAAGCTTTTACTGTAAGATTGTGCTGGTAGGTAACGCCCTTACAGGTTCTTATATTAAACTAAATTTCACCACTTTTTGCCAGATTTTTCAAGCGCACGTAATAAAATTTTCTTGATTATTTTCAACCTGTCAAATCATAAAGAGGTGCTTTTATTTCCGTTTCAGATTAATGTGAAAAATAAAACAATCCTTTTTTTTTTGTATCATTTCTATTGTTTTCTAACATCTCAACCTCCATATTCCTGCATCTTGACAGTAGGGGGGAGTTTTGTTGCTCTGGTCACTGAGTGTAGATTTCATTAAAAATACTGTTTTGTAATGTTGAATCTGTATGTCGAGAGAATTATTGAAAAGGAAATGTTATGGTTGAGTGTATGCTTTTAAAACCTGTCAAGCTCATTTCTGTCTTGCCTTTGTATTAAGAGATATTTCAATGTGCCCTCGTGTGTGAGGGTGCATCTGTGTTTCTGTGAACTTAAAATTGTCTAAATTGTCCTTAATAAAGCTATTAGTAAGTGCTAACATCACTGCCTGTGCAGAAATGATTCATTGAGCATGAAAAGGAACCAAAGCAACACAAATAATTTCACGGTCTCATTGCTAACCGACATACAGGACCTGATGAGATCTAAATGCATTTTTGATATTTCTTTCAGATTGGCTGCATTAGTTATGATGCATGCAGATAAAATATGACTCAGTTATCCCTATTTTTTTTTCTTACAGCATATATGGTTGAAATATTTTTGACAAAGTTTGGATACACCTGCTCATACAGAATTGATCAAACTATGCATGAAAAGACATTCATAAATAAGCTCCCAATAAGATAATTGTTAGAGTATTTTTAATGCAAGTTTCTCATTGTTTATGTCATTTACTAATAATCAAGTCAAAACACAATGACCTGTTTTAGGTTTATCAACTAGGTATAAAACCAATAAACTAACTATAAAACTAGGTATAAACTAACATTTCTTTCACTTCTTGAGTTGTGAGTTGATCTGAATATACAGTATCTGTTTTGATGACTTCTAAATAAAATGTATAAAATGCTTTGTATGTAATTTATTCAACTACATGTCAATGAATAATGGCTAAGTAATGCTTATTTACTACTCTTATGCATGTTAAAAAGTGTTAGCAAAGGGATAAATGTTTACACTTTACAATAAGGCTCCAAAAAAGCATGCAGTAATGATTAACTATGGTTAAGTAAGGCTTATGAAGCACTCACGTTTATTAAGGCTTAGTTCAGGCTGCTAATGCTAAGTAATACTTTACTTAAGATCAGATGAGGGCTACCTGATGACATACACAGCACAACATTAGTAAATGATTACTTGAGACATTAATAATGGTTTATTAGTGCCGATCCAGGTAATGTGCACCATATAGGGAAGGATTAGTAGATGCATTAGTTAGCTGCTACTTAATACTTCTTCACTTATTTTTTCTACACCATTAGTAAACAATTACTTAAGAAATTTTTAAGGGCTGACTAACATAACTGACAACATAAATAATGCTGAGTAATGCATACATGTAATGACCCCCTTTTGTCCAGGGGATAAGGGTCAATAACAAAAACGGACCGGACGTCCTCAAAATGGTGTAAAATAAAAGTATTTATTCAATAAATACAAATTCCTATAAACAAAAGAACAAATACCGGGTTCCACTAAACAAAAGGAATTCCTATAAACAAAAATATACCATGTCCGGCTATAAAACCAACATAAAGTGTCCTTTCTCAGGTTAACAATAATATTATACAAAACAAACGAATACTAATAACTAACTTAAACCTCCTCCTATTGAGGGTACTATCAAACGTTAACAATGTAAACCAAAATACAAAGCACCTATAAACCAAATATTCTATTATCCAAATGTCAAAACACAAACTGAAAATCACGGATAGTCTTTTCTTTAAACCAAGAATCTGTCAAAAGGAAAAAAGCCCTTACAAACACTACAGCCAGTACAAACCCACACAGGGATAACACACAGAATAGTCTCTAGCCAAGCCGGCGAACTGCATGCCCAAGAACACAGTCGCCCAGAGTGAAGGAGACTGCTGGCTTTTGTGCCAGAAGCTCCGCCCCTTCCAGGAAGTCCCAGCGCTGCCGTTGACCAATCCCGGCGAGGGAGAGGTGGGGAGAAGAGCAGCTCCCGGTGGAGATCATCATCTTCTCAGCGAGGCACAGCTGCATCCACTTTTCATCACCATGCTGACAGGCTCCATCACCAGACTGAGAGGCCAGGGGCCTTAACAATACATAATAACAAATAATCACATAATTCAACTTTTGTTAACACAAAATAATGCATTAAGTAAGGTTGAGTAGTATACATTAATTATCTGCTTATTAGTGCATTACGTAATGTGCAAACTAACGTTAAGTAATATGTAATATTAGTTAATAACATATTACTCAACATTTAATTAATGCTTAATAATGCACTAAGTAACGTCAATTAGGGGACCCTAATTGTAAAGTGTTACCAAAGTAAGTAAGTATAATTACTATTTTTCAACACAACTTAAACCAACTAAAAAAAAAAAAAAAAAAAAAAAAAAATCAAGCTTCAGATATTTCAAAATACCAAAAAAAAAAAAAAAAAAAAAAAAAAAAGAACAAAATAAATAAAAAAATTGTAAAGGCTAAATTTATCATAAAATTTCTTTATTTAAGCAGTAATTTGTAATTCATAAACTATTCCTTTATGACCAGACTGAAGCTACATATAATCGTGGAGCCTTTTAGAAACATTTGCTGTTAAATGGGTCAAAATTGTGAGTTTTTTCAGGCATAGTGTTGAAGGGAAACAGCTAACCCTAACATTTACTACGTTTATTTTATAACAATTCATGACTTCTATCATGCTAACAGACTTCCTGAAGCTGATCCACTGATAAGATATTTTTTTATTGAAATCTGCAGGATTAGCGCTAAGACTTGAACAAAAACCAGTTCCAAAAAGAGTTGGGACACAAATAAAAACAGAATCCGATGAGATACTAACATCATAAACCAACATTTTATTCACAATAGATCTGTGTATCATTCATTTATTTAAGATTCAATTCAAAATTGGAAAAAAAAAATTTACCAGCTTGTTTTTTATTATTTTAGAAATCTTAATAAATAAATAAAAGCTAAAATTAGGTTTAGTGTTTTGCACTTTTGATTTAAACTTAGAAAACTAACCCACAGACAGAAAATGAATTTTATATGTAATATCTTGGATTTGCGTGACCCAGAAGTTGCTGTTTCCTTCATTGTGTGATGTTTAAGTTATATATATATTTGGTTCCCAAACTTTATGAGCCATGACTTCCAAGGTAACATACGATGGTGTACAACAGATTTTCAGATTCTTCCAAGGCTCTCACAATAAACCATTATGTAGAGTGTAGATTAAATGCCTTCTTCCTCTTATTGTTTTCTTGGCAGTGGGCATTTGGAGCATTACTGCCACCTACTGGTTAGGAGGGTAGCCCAAGATGTAGGATTCGAAGACTGAGTGGTTAATTGTACGATATATCAAATTTAAGCCTGAAAAGCTATAATACGCTTCATAAATAAGGAGAATAAAGTTGTTTTCAGTTGATTTGGTTCACTTCTGTGACAATACACCTACATGAACTTAATCAGCTTCCTTCACTGAGATATTGCCAAATTTGGATTTTTAATATGGCATGAGTGATAACTTTGCTGTTTATTCATAAAAAAATTATGCTTTAATTAATTAACAAATTAATGTCTTTGTTTTAACACATTTATTTTGACAGCCCTAGCAAAAGTCTCAAATTTGCTAAATGTACATATATTTTCACTGTGATTTTGCAAGCCTTGGAGATGATCTCTTCCCAGCTCCTGTGAAAACACACACCGCTTTTGGGTGGATGTTGGACCTTCGGGGAGGCAGACGGTGGGATGCACTGAGGTAATCCTCCTGATGCTGCAGCAGCGGCTATCTTGAAATACCAGCGACATTGATAAAGCGAGCCAAGCCGGGAGAGAGCGAGTGACCCCATCAACAAAGTGTTGGTTTTACAGAAAGAGAATCTGCAGCGGCTTCCAGGTCTGCAAGTGGTTGTTGTAGTTTAATTTCTTCTACTCTTAACTTCACATCAAAAGTGGAAAATCAGCCTGTTTTTAGTTTTTCATTCATAAACGAATAATGGAAAACAAGTTGATTATGATATTATTTATATTTATATGTATACATAAAAATATATTATTTTATTTATAGTTATATATATGTATACATAAAAATATATTATTTTATTTATATTTATATTTTCCACAGCAATACAACATAAACAACATAATATTTTTTGATTGTGTTCACATATGGCAGTGACCACCAACTCCGGACCTCTTGAGCCAATGTCCTTCAGGTTTTCCATGTTCTTCTGCTGCAACACACCTGACTCAAATCATAGGTTGTTGAGGAGCTTGTGCAGAACTTGAATGAAGCTGTTGGAGACTTATTTAATTTGAACCAGGTGAGTTGCAGCAGGGAAACATGGAGAACCTGCAGGACACTGGCCCAAGAAGTCAGGAGTTGGTGAGCCCTGACATATGGCTTCTTCATTGCATGGTAGAACTGTAACCTTCATTTGTGGATTTCATGGTGAATATAATGCTATAAAACTGTGTGGTTTCTGAAAACGTTCCTGAATTATGAGAATTATGGGATATTTTAAAAGCAGAGCCACAAAAGCGACTGGAAGATAACAAACATCCAGTTTTGACCTTCAGCTTCGTCCTGTACACAATGGGATTCCTCTACAGTTATGTTATCACATACTTGCTGCTGTTGTTGTTATAGTTGATGTTTTTCTAAATGTATTTTCTTACAGCTGCTCCTGATGATTTTCTGCTTCATTCTCAAAGGCTGTAAGATGTTTTCTGCTAAATTTCTTTACAAGTGTAGCAGCTAGTGGTCTAGTTTACTGCTGCTGTTTTCAATCTTTTGTATCTATATGTAAAACAAAGCCATGAGGAGCTTTGTATCCTAAAGGTATCATTCCCTTTTTACTCTCCATGGGTCAAGCAGCATTACATTTAATCAGCATAATACACTACCCAGACCATCATTCTGCTTGCTAGGATGCTGGACAGAATAAGTTAAAAGAAATAAAAGGTCTTTGCATTTTTATGTCACAGGGCATTTTTCTGAAATTCTTCCACAATCTCTAGTTGTAATGTATCACAGATTGTTGAACCTCTACCCATCTTTATATGTGAGAGGCTCTGCCTCTCTGAAAAGTTCTTTTTCTCGGATTCAGCATCTGATATGTTGTTTATATTCTGTTGAGAATAAAATAAATGAAACAACTGTTACAACAACAACTGAGAATTGCTCCCGCAGGGACCTGTACTAATTAGGAGAGAAAACTCCTTTACATAACCAGATGTGTTTTGGAGCAGAAGTAACAGTAAAAATTAGCTTAAGAGCATTCTCAGTAGATGATGTAAGATTTAACTTAAAAAAATAAAAACAATAAGAAAACTTATTGCAAGGATCCGTCTGACTTTCAAGCCCTTAGTATCTGTGCATTTCTCTTCCTATTGGTTTAATTTATTTAAAATAATCTCTCCACACAATCAAGGCTTCTGTAAACAATAGTTTGGGTTAACACCTCCACAGGATGGATTATCAGGTAACATTTGTTTAAGAAATGTGCATAAAATCTTTACTTTAAGAACAAAAAGTCCATTGGAAATCAGTGACAGCATGAAAAAATAGATAAGAAGCAGGAAGGACCAGACAGTGAGCATTTGAACTTTTACCATCTGCTGACCTCAATGAAAACTTAAAGCCAAACAACATGCACACATTGCTTTGTTGGCCAGAGGGACCTGGCCACCTGAGGATTTAAAAACAGACATTCAAATCCGCTGAGGTGGCAGCTTACTGACTGCATCACTGGAGAAAATACATGTGTAAAACTGGTTTATTTTGTCCTTAAAAACACTGAAAAGTTCATAGCATTGGAGAATTTATGCCACAAAATTTAGTTGATTTTATTGTTTGATTTTTATGACTTAAAAAAAAAAAAATCTGTTTTAGACAAATTTTACTGGAACCAATGGTTTCATCGGGCCGTGATCTTCAGCTTTCACTGGAGTGATTCGCAGCCAGGTGTGAAGCGGCTGGGAATAGAATAAGCACCTCCAAATCCAAGACCATGGTCCTCAGCTGGAAAAGGGTGGAGTGCCTTTTCTGGTTCGGCAATGAGGTCCTGCCCCAAGTGGAGGAGTTCATGTATCTTGGGGTCTTGTTCACCAATGAGGGAAGGATGGAGCAGGACAGGCGGATCAGTGTGGCGTCTGCAGTGATGCAGACTCTGCAATGAGCTGGTGAATGTGGCCGGGGAGAAGGAAGTCTGGGTTTCCCTGCTTCGGCAGCTGCCCCCACGACCCGACTTCGTATAAGCAGCAGATAATGGTTTGAATGGATTATTATTATTATTATTGTTGTTGTTGTTGTTGTTGTTGGGCACTGCGCTCTTTCGCCTCCTGGTTGAACTGTGCATTGCATGGCCAGGGGCTATCATCTTCTGGGCAGATAAGTGGCCGTCCCACCATGGTCGTCCAGCTTGGATTTGTGCTCTGGGGTTGCTGCTGGTCTCCCAGGTCCTGGAGCCCCCTGCTCTGCCTCTGATCTTTGCAGGGTGCTGGTTGCATTTGCAGGAACACACTCATCAGTGATCACTATTCATTCCTGATATTTTGGCCCCATGTTCAATGACCTGCTGAGGCAGTCACTGTGTTGTCCTGTGGTGTTTCAGCAACAGTAGCTACAGTTATGTTTAGGTTTTTATTTTTGTTGCTGAAGTTGCTGTTTTTTTTTTTTTTTTTTTTTTTTTAGCCTGTCTGTGTTTATCTAAGTGCTCCTGATGATTGTCAGCTTTGTTTTCTTGCAGAAGCCATAGGTCGTTTTCCATTTCTCCACAGGTTGTCTGGTTTTTCCATCTGATGTATCTTCATCTCCTTTTTTTGTCTTCACTCTCTCTTGTGTTCACTTACTTCTTCCTTTTTTCCAGAATTAATATGTAAATTGAGCAAACACATTTACATCTTAACAGACAGACAAATTTAAAAGTAAAGAATAATACTAAAGTATCTAGTGGAGCCTTAAAGCTCCACTTGGCAGAGTAAATTTCTCCGGCGTGACACAGCAGCCAGACCACCATCCTGCTTGCTATGATGCAACAGGATAAGAGTTTAAAAAAAAAAACAGTGATTTTTTTTACAGCTACAGTCTGAGTCATTTCATTTTTTTTTTTTTTTTTTGTTGCTGTTTGTGGTTTATTGTTTATTAATTATTGTAAATATTCTGATTTGTTGTGGATGTGAAAAGGGGTTGGGAACGAGTACATCCAGTTTGGGCTGATGATGAAACACTTAGGGACCCACTTTAAGCTTCACACTTCATAAAATTTAAACTAAATTATGAAATATTTATGAAGGGGATGAAGCTGTCATGTATTCTTACAGTGGTGATAAATGACATCCCAAAGTCCAAAGATAACCTTTTGGAACTGCTGCAAAATCCCCATTTTTCTTATATTTAAGCTTTTCTATTTACACAGTCCGATAAAGGAACAGGGATAAAATTTTCAGCAAGGTAAATATGAACAAAACCCAAACAAGCCACACAATTCTTCTCATCTGTATCACTAAGACCACAGCTTTGCTGGAGAAGGTTCCAGACAAATCGGCCTGCAGCCATCTTTCATCATGAATACATTTTTTCCTGAAAGGATCAAAATAAAGACTAAGGGCACAGGAGACAAACTGTCTTATGTCTGCTTCACATGATGCAACAGCTGTCATATATAATCTTTCAAAAGATTTCAGGTTTGCTTTGTTCATGAACGTACTTTCAGAGATTATCAATTCTTCTACCAACAGAAATACGTTCAGAGCAACACAATAGACTTTTAACAAAAGGAAAAAAAGGAAAATCTTCAAATGAGAACTTGGTGTCATTGATTCAACAAGAGATTTTGCTCCATATTGACATGACAGCATCACATAGTTGCTGTGGCTTTATCAGCTGCATCCATGATGAGAATCTCCCGTTCCACCACATCCCAAACTGCTCTGTTGGACTGAAATCTGGTGACTGTGGAGGCCATTGGAGTCCAGTGAACTCATTGTCACGTTCTAGAAAGCAGGTGGAGATGATCTGAGCTTTGTGACATGGTAGAACAAAATAGTTTTTATTTGGTAAATTTATGTTAGTTTGTTAATGTTAGAGTGCCGACTAATTAGCTTTATTGGTTTATTAAACTTTTCCATTATTTTCCACTAACAGATTTTTCTCTTATATAAACATCTCTCTTTTCTTTTTTTTTTCGGCCAAACATTAATAAAGTGGAAATGTGTGGAAACTTTGACCAAGGTGATTTGGCAGATACTGTTCTCTTTTACATTAAACACTACGCCGACATTGTTGCCATGGACAGGTGCATCAGGACGTTTCCCAACCAGAAACCCTGGATGCCCAGGCAGATCCCTAAAAACCGGGACAGTGCCTACAGGTCAGGTGATAAATCACTCTACAACATGGCTAGGGCTGTCCTGAGGAGAGGCATAAAGAGTTCAAAACAGGCCTATAGGAGAAGAATCAAGGACCACCTAACGGACAGTAACCCAAGAAGAATATAGCAGAGGATTTATCACTTAAACTGCAAAGGCACCACTAATACCCCTGTAAATGCAGATGCCCTCATGGCTTTGGAGCTGAACCGCATCTTTTTCGTGTGTGAGTCTGAGTAACCACCGTAGATTCCGCGTAGCTCCGCAGAGGCTCGATGCACACCTCTTCCAGACCTGACATGCACCCCTGCTACGCAGACAGTTACGTGGAGGTACTCCCTTGTGAATGGTCAGTTTGGGATCACGTGTTGGCGGATATCTGGATCATCACAGTTTTTCAAAACAATAACCAGTGGATCAAATTGATGAGAGGCTGATAGAATTCTTTGTTTTCTTCCACAAGCCAATAAAGACACTGACCCATACTGAACGCCATTGTTGTTTTAAAACAGAAAATACCTATCAAACTGAAATGCACCATCAACAAAAACTCCGACCTGGTGAGTTTACCACCCCTGCAGCCACCTTCAGGTTAGGAGGAGAAACTGCAACATGACCCCAAAATGACGCGAACCCCCTGCACTCGAGTGTGGGAGCAAACTCACCAGAGTCAGCTACACCATAAGCGACCTCACGCAGACGCCGCGTGATAACTCCACCTTTAGTCTACAGGAGCATGAAGTGAGGAGTGTACTGAGGTCAGTCGACCCTCAGAAAGCTGCTGACACAGACAGAGTACCCAGTAAGACGCTTCAGGGCTGTGCTGACCAGTTCACAGGGATCTTCACAAAGATCTTCAACACCTCTCTGTCACAATCCATCATTGCACCCTGTGTAAAATCAGCAACAATCCCCATCCCCAAAAAGCAAATCTCAGAGGACCTCAACATCTTCAGACCATACTCACACCAGTAATTATGAAGTGTTTTGAAAGACTGGCCTCAACATATCAAGACTCAACATATGAGAGACAGCCTTCCTCCCGCCTTTGATCCCTATCAGTTTGCCTACCATACTAACTGGTTACTGAGGATGCCATTGTCATAGCAACACACACCGCGCTGAACCTTCTGGAACACAGTGGAAGCTATCTAAGATGCCCTTCACAGACTAAAGATCAGTTTTAATACAATCATCCCAGACATCCTGATAAGAAAACTGCTTAGTTTAAGGCTGTCCTCCTCCATCCGTAATTGAATCAGAAAATTCCTTACCAACCGTTCACAGACTGTTAAACGTGACCCGCATTTGTCCTCCATCACCAAGGTTGTGTGCTGAATCCATTATTCTACTCACTGTACACATATGATTGCACACCAGCTCACCCCAACAACACTACTACCAAATTCACCAACCATCATTGGACTGATCACAGGTTGGACGAGACTGCTTACAGGAACAAGAACCACAGACTGACTGAGTGGTGTTCAGTGAACAACTGATCACTGAACACCACAAAAGCTATGTAGCAAGATGATGTGTGAGCAATGGAAGAATAAGACCATGTGCAGGCTTGGGGTAGTAAAGAACCAGTGTTTATTTTGACATTCTCCACACCAAAGGTTCCAACATCCCTCTACAGTCCAACCAGTCTGCTTGGCAGTATGTCATATATATACCCTGAGGCCCCACCCTCTCAATTCAAATAGGCCTATCACAGTAGACTTAAGACAAAATAAGTTAAAAAGATTTTTAACAAAACATGATTATATAGAAACATTTTCCACTTAATTATGCAGTTGATGAATTAACAATTCAAACAGGGTCATAGAAAACCAGACAATATATTTGTTCAATCCTCAATGTTCACCTTTTAATCTCTAATCACATCCATCCATCACTTCAAAAACTGCAGCTTCTCCAGAACTCTGCTGCTCGTATCCTGATTCACAGTTCTTCTTTTAAACATATTTCCCCTATACTTCAACAACTCCACTGGCTCCCAATAAAATACCGAATCAACTATAAGTTATTGGTCCTCACTTTCAAAGGTATTCACAATTTGGCCCCTCCTTATCTATCTGATCTCCTCCATATTGCCACTCCCTCCCGTGATCGCTCATCCTCCTACGTTCACCTTATTGTTCCCCCGGCCCGTCTCTCTAGCTCTGGAACTCACTCCCATCCGTGATTCGGAACATCGATTCTCTTCCATCATCTGCACTCAAACCCCACCTGTTCAAATTGCCCTACTCCTTATAAATCATGTAACTGACTGTTTTATGTCATTTTTATATCAATGTCTTTTAATCTATTTTTAACTTTTATGTAATTATTTTTTATTTATTCATTCATTTATTTATTTTTCCTTTTGTGTACGGTGACCTTGGGTGTAGAAAGGTGCCAAGAAATAAGAAATTATTATTATTATTATTATTATTATTATTATTATTATTATTATTATTATTATTATTATTATTATTATTATTATTCAGTCAAGACTGAGAACAATCCC
This sequence comes from Melanotaenia boesemani, assembly GCF_017639745.1. Classification (NCBI taxonomy): domain Eukaryota; kingdom Metazoa; phylum Chordata; class Actinopteri; order Atheriniformes; family Melanotaeniidae; genus Melanotaenia; species Melanotaenia boesemani. The sequence goes on from NC_055692.1 coordinate 5,742,662, forward strand.
ACCCACATTATCTGCAAGATAACTCCACTGCAGGCAGGCCTCCTCATTGAACAGTGACCAAAATTCTTTCTCAGAAGAAACCCTTTGACAGGGAATGATTGACATTACACAAACTAGAAAACAAACACTAGATGATGGGTGCCCATAATAAAAGACTAGATTTCCTGAGAGTGCTCAGGAGAAATAACCTGGAGAGGAAGCTGCTTGTGGCCTTTTAGCAGGCAGTCATTGAGAGCATCTTGACCTACAACATCTGGCAGCTCGGGCTTAGATGAAAAGCTCTTCAGAGGGTAGTGAAGTCAGCTCACAAAATCATCAGCTGCCCTCTGCCCTCTTTGGAGTACATCGCCACCTCCATCTGCAAAGCCAGGAAAATCGTCAAGGACTCCTCACACCTCAACCACCAAATGGTTCACCTGCTGCCCTCTGGCAGGTGCTACAGGTAGGCCATCAGCATATTGAATTCATACAAGCCCTGACATACTCCAGCTTATGCCTACACATCACTGTATTCCACCACACACAAAATCAAGTCTTGTTTATATACCTTAGTTCTTTAATATGGCTAATGCTACCGCCATTAACCATGGTGCAAAATGTATATGTTTTAATCTAAACTCTAATTAGCACTCTTTCTTAAGAATTTTATTTTAGACAACTTTTTATTGTTATTCATTGTTTCCTGCACTGATTACTGCCAAGTGGATGTCTGCATGTATATACAGCGTGTCATCATTGGTGTAATATGACCTCCGCTAATGGTCTGACACATTTTGTAAGCGAAGAATTTTAGAATTGTTCGTACATATAACAAGTAAGTTGGTAGGAAAGCGCCACGACAGTCTGCCATCTTGAAACTAGAGCCACCAGCATAGGACAAATAGCACCAATGCTGAATCCCTGTGAGCCAGCACACAGTGATTGTGATGCAAGAGGAGAAGATTAAAACATTGCACTAGGCTTGCCCGGGTGGAAGAAGCTCAGGGAGAAAGATTTTTAAAAAGATGCTGCTTCTTGCTGACAGTAAATCAACATTACTGCCTAAATGCGCCTAAAGCTAACTTTTTTCATTCGGTTTTGTTAGACAGTGTTGCTCGTTACCATAGTTACCAGAGGCAGCATAATAGTAGATCCTGCTAACATACATCAGCCTCGTTGGTACAGAAGTGTATGTTTAAGTGACTACAGTTGCTTTCATAGTCATGGTAAACACAGGCTTTCAGTTGTAGTAAAACTGGATTATAAGCTGGTGGAAAGGTTTATAAGCTGGTTTTACTGGGACAAAGAGCCGATGTTGTGTTGAAGCCAATTTCCCCTTTGAGATCCATTCCCCCTGTGAGAACCATTCTTCTTTCCAAACACAGAGGAACCATATCTGACAGACTAATGGGACGCAGTTTGCAATATTTATGAAATCATGAACCTCTACATCAGAGTGAACTATAGGATGACATGCTTTCATCCGTGTTGCACTAAAAATTAGAATGTGATACTTGATTCCAACTTTAGATAGAAGTAATTTTTACACAGTGTCCTTTTAAAAATATAAACAAATGCAAATGTCTTGAATTTATGCAGTCACTGTTTTTTTCTGTTAGGATTAGCTGCTTTCTTTCTTGCTTTTTTTCTTTCTAACCACAGCTATTTTAAATGACCTTGATCTGTCAGATTGGTATCCACAGCCTTCAGAGAAAGCCATATAAAACTCCTCTGTCTGACATTTGGTGCTTTGGTGGGTGTTAGTTTAGACGCCTGCTCACCAGTACAATGAGAGAAAAAGAAGAAGAAGAAAAAAAAAGAAAACACACTACAAACACTACACAGTTAGCCACAATACAACACAATAAGCTGCAACAGAAGTTACACGGCTTTTGACTTCTTCTAAGGCTGCAAAGTTATTTAACAATTTTTAAGGTTGTCTTATAATATTTTCTTTCAGAAATCTTTGTGAGCCAGGTTCATGCGTCCTCTCACCAAGCCACCACAACTGGAAGTCCTCCTAGTGTTTGTTGAATGTATTGGGATAAAAATGATCTCAACAACAACAGACATCTGAAAAACTGCTGGTTAAACATTGTAGAAACTATATTATCGACTACTGATATCATGTTTAATGGGATCCAACTGATACAATCCTTAGTTTGTGCAACAGTGAATTTAACACTGAACAAAGAGCTCAGTTTCAGATCATAGGCACACTGAAGAGTATTAAAAGTTGTGTATTTAATATTGCCACCCCTCCAAAAAAATAAAGTCTTTTTGGGTTGTTACAGAAAGAACTGTGTGATACAAGAGAGGTTAAGATTAATCTGAACATCCTCATCCTCATCATGGTTTCATGGGGTTTTATTTTTGCCTGACTGAGCTGTCTGTCTGAGTCGTGTCAGGATGCTCTAGGTTCCTTTAACACATCAAAGTCAGGTTAACCAGCCATTCTAAGATGAACATAGGTGTAAGGAAGTGTACACTGTCATTCTTTTGTGTTATCCCTGTGATGAATGACCGATGTGAAGTTTAACCTGCAAAGTTTTGAGGTTCAGATAGCTGACATTTATCCAAGCTGACCCTTTGTCACCTTGGATAAGCTTACTGCTGTGATTCCCAATCTTTCAGTGTTCAGGGTTCAGTGTCTTGCTCAAGGAGACCTAAACACATTGAGATTGAAACACCAAACTTTGGGGTTGGAAGATGGCTGTTTGAAGTCAAGGCTGTCCCAGCACAGAGATATAAAGCTGCAGTGCATGTATCTGATTTCTGCCAATGTGAGAAGCATTCAGAGCAAATTGAACTTCACAACACGCTCAGATACTGTGGTCCAGCACAGCACATTTAATCTAAAAATGCAGATTAAAGCATGCTGCAGGGCACCGTGAGTGAGCAGTGAGGCTGAATTAATAAACTGGGCTGACACTGTAAGCACCAGCTCATGGCTGCTCAACTCTGGAGTTTGAGCAGCCATGCAAACAGAATCCACAACACAGCTGATACTCCAATGTAGTCTTTGTCACTCATACCCAAAGGCATTAACACCCACAGAGCCACTGATCTGCTGCAGAAGATAAAAAATTTAGACCAGCAATTCTTTGAACAAATTATGATACTGGTTGTCCTGATGTCACTGATTGGTATATTAAAAGATGAAAATGTCTATGTTTAAATCTAAATTGTTCCACAATGACTTTATTAGGTCCACCTTGCTGGTACCAGGTTGGACCCTCAGAACTGCCTTAATTCTTGGTGTCAGAGACTCAACATGGTGTTGGAAACATTTCTCTGAGATTTTGCTCCATAAACATAATACCATCTCACAGTTGATGCAGATTTGAGCTTATCAACACTGTGCATCGGTGTATTATCCTGCTGAAAGAAGCCATCAAAGGACACTGAGGTCGTAAAGGGATGGACATGGTCAGCAACAATACTCTGTGGTGGTTAAACCACATTGTGGTGGTCATGCCACATTGGTAGTAACAGGCCCTCATGCCATTAAACCACCACCAGCAGTCTGAACCACTGTTACAGGACAGGGTGGATCCATGTTTCATGTTGTTTCCACCAAATTCTGACCCTGCTCTCTCAATGTGGAGCTGAAATGGAGATTCATCAGACAAGGTAGGGTTTTTCCATTTTTTATTGTCCAGTTTTGGTGAGTCTGTGTGAATTTCCTGTTCTTTCCCCCACATTTCCTGTTCTTAATTGACGGGAGTGGCACCCGGTGTGGTTTTCTGCTGCTGTAGCCCATCTGCTTCAAGGTTGGACGTGTTGTGTGTTCAGAGATGCTATTCTGCAGACCTTGGTTGGAACCAGTGCTGCCCATTCTCCTCTGACCTTTGACATCAACAAGACATTGTGGTCCAGACATCTGCTGCTCACTGGTCATTTTCTCTTCTCCAGACCATTCTCTGTAAACTCTAGAGATGGTTGTGTATGAAAATCCCAGTGAATACTTAGACCAACCACGATCAAAGTCACTTAAATCCCCTTTCTTCCTTATTCTGATGCTAAGCTTGAACTCCAGTAAGTCGTCTTGACCGTGTCTACATGCATTGTTATTGCCTGTTTAGCTATTTGTGTTAACAAGCAAAAGGGTCTACCTCATAAAGTGGCTGGTGAGTGTATTGTCCATCTTTAAATACAACAGAAGCACATGTGGAAGACATTTTTTACTGGTGAATACTCAAATTCTGTGAACCAATCTACGAACTGAAGGAGAGAGGATTAAATGAAACACTCGCCCGAAAGCACCATTAAGCCCACATGCAGCACACTGTGGTACTATGGAACAAGATGGACAGTTTGTTCCCAATAAGGGGAATGTCAGTTAAAACATCCCAGCCTGTGATGAGTCTTCCAAGCAACAAACCCAAGTACAGAGTGTGTCTTTTTTATAACCATTTTTATTTAAATGATGTTGGCTGTTTGCAACTTGGTTTTTCATTATTAAAACCTTCATTTTAATGTTTGAACTTTTTAAATTTGTGTTGCAGGCTTAAGTACGAAATGTAAAACTTGGATTTTTATTTGTTTACTTTTTAAACTTTGTCACACTGATTAATTTTACATCTTTGACTGTGTCAGCTCTCACTGAATGAAAAAAAATCCCTATGTTAAAATAAAATGTTTGTGAATGAGAGTATGAGTGTCTGTGGTTGCAGCTTTTCAGCTGCTTTGTAAAAGTGCTTGAACTTGTTTGACGCGAGCTGTGTTGTGAAGATGATCATGTTATCCATCACCTACTGAGTCTGAAACAAAAGCCTTGTTGTGCTGGGTGCATCACCAATTAACACCACGAGTACACTAGTTCTTGGACGTGAGGGGCCCAAGTGAGGTGGATCAGCCTGAGAACCTTGTCATTTTATCACGTTTGCTTTTCAAAGCCAGTGTTTCAAAGAGAATTGGGTCATCCAATAAGTAAACACATCAAGATTTATTCTCAATATTATTGTCAAAGCAAATGTTTTCTGCTGGAGGGTTTTTTTCAACCCCTTCTTTGAAGCTGTACATTAGTAGATTTTATTCAAAATGGAAAACTGTTAAATTAGATTAGCATCCATCTTGAAACACATCCATTTTGAATAAATTATGGGCCGTGGGAAAATCGTTCATCATCCAGATCAATTGGAAATGTCATTTGCAGAACTTGGGAGCTGTGAGTCAACCACCAGGTAAATCCCAGATCCTCTGTCAGTTTGTTGTTGTTGAGCTGAACATTCAGAAACCTTTTGTTTTCTGACCATGCATTTCTTCCAAGCCCATAAATCCTGTTATAAAAAAATTTGGAGAAATTGTCATCACTGTCAAATGTTTGCTCTGTCTGAGCCAAGTTGGCTGCAATCCACTGGGGTGGACTATTGCTTTGGCTGTGAATGCCACAGAGTGGAATGATATGAAATGACTAATCCATTCCCAGACTGGATGCATGAAGTCATCAGTTAAATCAGCTGTAAAACCTTAAGGGAAGGAGATCTGCCTATCCCGATATCACATCTCATTACTTCAAACCATGAAAGATTTAAGTATCGGTGGATTAACTACGCAGCTACTGCAACTAATGTTTGAAAAGACATATATTTTGTAGCATTAATCAACGAAAACACATTCTATACCGACAATTCAGTAACAGTTGACCCTAAAGGGGGCACATAATCAACATAGGACATCTGGACCTTATGGACCTTTCTCTCAGTGTATGAGCTTTGATTTCAAGTCATTTATAGATTGTGGGCCATAACAGCTCTCCAGATTAATGATATCCTGATAAATTATAACAATGATGAACTTATTTTAGTTGCTTCATGAAAACAATTGATTAAATCATGATCAGTAACACTTTTATTAGATAAGACATTGATTGCGGTGATGCCAATGTCAGCTTCAATCTGAAAACCGAGTCAGTATGAATGGCTGTAAATCCACAGACTAGATGGCCCTTTATCATATAACCACTGACAGACTCAGGATTTAATATCTATCAACTGTGGACATCCTTGAGTGAACTGAAGGACTTCCCAACAACCTTCATCTACATTATTGTGGGAAGCAGCTTGAACAGAATAAAGAGGCAAAATCTTCCCAGATGACAGCCATTAAAAAAGGCCACAAATGCTGGAGAAGAAAAGTTGGTAAGCTGATAGTGGTAATAGCTAAAATTCCATCAGATGATCTTTAAATGGAACTTAGGGAAGATAAAAATCAATTTGATACCATCATAAAGTCGAAATACGAAATTTTTATGGACACACATAGCCATCAGGATAGTTTTTGTTTATGTAGAAACACTCACCAGTTAAAAAGCTAAATACTGGACTTTTTCTCTTTGAGCATTCAAAGTCCAAGGTTCAGGGAGTCTTTGTTATCCCTGTGTGGTAATTTGCTTTGCAGCAAGCAGTAAAACAAGCAGTCAGTGCACAATCACAAAGAAACATTAAATATCTGAAAGAACTGATAAACCGATAAAAACAGAAAATAGGGCTACTTGATCAGACTGATGGCAACAGGGACTAAAGAATACTTGTCTCTGTTATTCCTGCATTTTGGCAGGATGTACCCGCACCCTGACTGAAGCAGCAGGAACTCATGTTCCAAGGGGTTGCTCGGACCCATAAGGAATGGGCCTTGCTTATGAATCTGGTTAGATACAGGGCTGAGAGGTCATTTAGGTTAATCCATGTAATTCTCCTACACAGTCTTACAATCCCCTGATTTTATTTTTGAGGGAGGGGAGCCATGCCAACAAATAAAAGAAAAAGTTAAAAGGGATTCAATAAAACAAGAGTAAAACATTTGCATAAAAGTACTATCAAGATTAAAACTACAAAGTTTCCAGTAAGAATAATGTCCTGATGAGCCTTCTTGCACACAGCATCAACATAAAGATCAAAGGACAGCCTGTCGTCCAAGTGAGTGCCGAGGTATTTGTAGTTATCAACCTATCTGCTTGGTTCACAATGCTGACAGCAGAGATGTCTGGAGGATTCTTTCGAAAGTTAATGCGAATGTCTTTTGTTTCGTTTATGTTAATACTTAGAAAGGATGACCTTCACCAGTCAGTGAATTCCTTCACTACAGGTCAATGATCAGGGTCATCATTGCTCAGCAAGGAGTCATCTGCGAATTTAACAATGTCACGACCTACATGTTGGCTGTGGCGCTTATTCATATATAAAACATTTAATAAAGGTTAATGGAGGCAGCCCTGCAGTGATCCAGTGGAAGAGATGAGAGTGTCTGACAGAACACCATTAACTCTCACACATTGTGGCTGCTCTGGTAAAAAGTAAGAAAGCCATGCTACAACAACCATCGATGTTGTGGAAGTTCTTTAGTCTTTTTATTAAAAGCTGATGAAAATTCAATTAATGAAAGACAAGTGAAGGACCTTGCTATCTCAAGTTTGGTAAGTTTATTTGTAACACAATTCAAAAACAGGGTGATTCAAAGTGCTTTACAGAAATATTGAAACATCAGAAATTAAGAAGCAGAATTTAACACTAAAAACAAAAGAGAAAGGAAATGAAACATTGGATAAAACAGTTGTAAAATATTATCAAATTAAAAAATTCAAGCTTAAAATAAATAGTAAGAACTATTGAAATGCAGCAGAGAACAGGTGGGTCTTTAACCTGGATTTAAACATGGAGTGTTTCAGCTGATCTGAGGCTTTCTGGGAGTTTGTTCCAGACATGTGGAGCATAGAAGCTGAAAGCAGCTTCTCCATGTCTGGTTCTGACTCTGGGAACTAATAAGAAACTGGATCCAGATGACCTGAGGGTTCTAGTAGGTTCATACTGGGCCAAGAGGTCACTGATGTATTTTGGTCCTAAACAATTCAGAGCTTTATAGACCAGCAACAGAACTTTAAAGTTTATTCTCTGACGAATAGGCAGCCAGTGTAAAGACCTCAGAGCTGTATTGATGTGGTCCAATTTCTTGGTCTCAGTGAGGACTCGAGCAGCAGAGTTCTGAATCAGCTGCAGGTGTTTAATTGATTTTTTAGGTAGAACCTGTAAAACCACTGTTACAATAATTAAGCCGACTAAAGATGAAAGTATAGACTAGTTTTTCCAGGTCCTGCTGAGACATCAGATCTTTTACCCTTGATATATTATTAAGGTGATAGTAGGCTGATTTTGTGATTCCCTTAACATGTTTTTCAAAGTTGAGGTCTGAGTTCATCAATACACCAAGATTTCCGGCCTGGTTTGTGGTTTTTAGGTGTATAGATTGAAGCTCTGTGGTGACCTTTAATCGTTTCTCTTTGGCTCCAAAAACCATCACCTCAGTTTTGTTTTTGTTTAACTGAAGAAAGTTCAGACACATCCAGTCATTAATCTCCTCAATGCATTTACCAAGAGCCTGTACGGGGCCTCAGTCTCCTGGTGACATTGTAATATATATCTGCATGTCATCTGCATAGCTATGGTAACTAATTTTATTTTTCCTCATGACCTGTGCCAGTGGGACAGGTAAGGTAAAATTATATTCAACAGGGTTCGAACTGCATCCTCAACACCTCTGCCTGACAATGGGTCAAGATTATCCAGGAAACAGGTCAGAAGTGACTGCAATTTGTTCAAATGACTTCATAACCAGGGAAGGGCAACAGGTCTAAAATCTTTTCAAAATTTGAGAGATGCAGATTTAGGTACTGGGACAATGATGGAATCTTTCCAGAGTGAGTGAGTTAGAGGAATACTGAAAAAAATGCTTTCACTCTACTTAATAAATATTTTTATTACTTCTACCGCTGTCAAAACAAATATACTGTTAAAGAAAGGCTGAAAATAAAGCAAGACAGGGTTTCTTCCAAATAAATCCTGATTGTGCACTGTGGCACCAGATCTGAGGCTGAAACTGAGTTTTTTTTTTATAGAGGAAACTAAAAATCAATTTTGAACTAAATAAATAAACTAAAATAGGTTTGTAATAGGATTTTTCTGCAACACACATTTTCAGACCTCACATTTTCCCCACGACATCTTTTGAGACCCATTTACCTTCAGAAAATATTCATCAACTTTTCCATTCTCTGTTTTAAATGAATAATTAAACTTTATTGGGTCGTCTGTGGTCATACTGAGAACTTAGTGTGGTAGCTGCAGCAGACAGTATTCAAGGCACATTGATCAGATTTTCCCTCAAAGTCATTAACCGTGCCTAACTCAGGTTAAGTTTGGTCTAAATCCAGTTGGACTAGTAAGTACGGCCCAAATTTCAACATCTTTTTGAGCTATACAAAGCTATACTCACATAACGTCAACGATGTGAATGAAGGTTGAATGTAAGCCAAAAGAAAATTTTGGCCTATTTGTGGGCCACATCTGGTGGTGATGTGGCTGAATGTCGGCAGCCATGTTAAATAAAGCCTCAAAATTGTCAGTCAAAGCTAAATCTGGGGCAAAAAAAGCAGCAGATATGGGCCTAGCTGGCCTAACATGTTTTGCTATCTGGACCTCTTGATTACTCTTTTTAATTTTCCCTTTTTTGTGTCCTTATTTTTGATTAATTTGTTCAAATAAACATTTGGGATTATAATTAGTAAACCTTATAGAGATGTGGCATTGCAATATTTAGATAACTGTAGCCAGTGAATATGTCCAACAGCTCCTCAAAACAACATGCCCTTCCAGGCCAGCCCCTCACAAACCTGTCCCGATGTGGCCCACAACACGCTTACCATAACCCAAGTCTAGGCAGGCCAATGACATCTGGTCCACATGTCGACCAGATGACCAAGATCTTAATGGAGAGTCCATGTTAAATAAAGCCTCAAAACTCACATTACTCAGTGCTGCATACCAAAGCAAACTTTGTTTGGGAGTCCATGCTTTGACATGTCTAAGCAGTGCTTTGGGAGGATAAATGGGGACCTATGACTTAGTTAGCTCACTAAAATTAGTTTGTTTACTTTAAACTATGCTGCAGGAATGGTGAGTTAATGCAGAACAATTCTGCAAAACTTGGTTGAACATCGAGAGACAAAGAAAGAAAAGCAAAGAGAGGGTCAGTTACTATGATAAAAGATAAAATGTGTTTTTCAGGTTGTTACACAGAAGTTATTTTCCAAAGCACAAATAAAAATGGCCAAACAGTGTGAATAGAGGTGCTGCACAGTTGTTTTCTGTTCTTTGTGTCATGATGTAGCACAGTCCAGGAAATAAATAAATAAGTACTTTGTAACAGTTTGTGTGAGACTGTTAGAATGCAGAAATTCATGCTAAGCAGTAATTCTAAAGGGATTTGCAAGGGCACAAAACAAGCATGTCTATTCTTACAGCTTCTTGTTTACTCAGTTAATCGAACCTGATTTTTAATCACCTGCCATCTGTCACCACAACAAAAATCACTGGTCACACCACACTAAACACAGCCACCCTTGTCAAATCAAAAATGATATTTATTAATCACATCACTGATATCATTGTGCAGACTGAATAAGGAGAAAAGCAAAAGGATGTATTACGTGTACCATACTTTTCTTAACAAAGTAAGAAGGATCTTACACACCTGACTCTGTAAAAGTCCATTGATTACCCAATGATTTGAGTCAGGTGTGTTGCAGCAGGGAAAATTCTAAAACCAGGAATGAAGATCCCTGGTATAAGCAATCCAGACCTTGTTCTTTTCCTTATCCTGGTCTAAATCTAACCAAGTTGTCTGAACCTAACTAAGCAGCAAAAGAAAAAGGCAAGTCTAATAATAAAATAAAACCCTAACAATACAAAATCAAAGTCCAACATTTGACTTAAAGCCCAGTTTCTTTGGTAAAAGCCAGATGGTCGTCTTCTGACACCACCAACCTCTACACTTCCACACAAGAGTTTCTTATTAGGAGCATTAGGTGTCCAGGTCCTGTGATTCCAAAACAAGGCCAAATCCAACACTTCCACCTCCAAACTTGACAGCTGTTATGAGGTGTTTGCACTGATATGCTGTTATATTTTCTATATTTATAATGACCAAATATCTCCACTTTGGTCTGGTGTATCCAAATGACATCTAGTATCACATGTAATATCTCAACCATGTGGACACAAACAAATGTGTTGACATTCAAGGCAACCAAAAGTTCTCCTTTAACAATATTGTGGCCAATGGGTCTATAATGCCTATCTACCTACATAAAACTCCTCTTATTTTTTTTTTTTTTTTTTTCCTTTCTTGGCAAAAGATGAAATAATTTTTAACATATATGTGTGGAAAAACTTCCTGTGGCATTCAGTCCACTTTCTGTGTGGTGGAAAAGATACATTTTGAGCAAGTATCTATTATTTCTGTTCAATGTTTTGTCCCTTTAAGAAGCATTAATGAAAAAAAATATAAAAGCACGCACACACACACACACACACACACACACACACACACACACACACACACACACACACACACACACACACACACACACAGTGGCATCCACCTACCTGCAAATGTGATGTGCTCAAATCCTGGAATAAATCTGCCAATAAATTCCATGTGAATGCAAATTGCATTCTGGCTCCAGACGTGTTCTTACTAACACTCCAAGAAGACACCAACACACCTGAACCTTACATTATGGTCCTTCCTCCATTTCTTAGTTTAATTAGCTTTAGTGCAACTTGAGTTACCATATCTGCCTATTACACTTTGTGTTGTTCACTAACAACTTTCCAAAGCAGGATTTGACCAGTAATAGCTAGCTTTTGGCTAGCATCCACGTCATTTCCCACTAATTATTCTGGTTTACTAGTTAGTTGTACTGATGCAGATGGGTACCATACATTTGATTAGCTCACTATGATTTCTTACGAGGCATTATTATTCACAATGCTGCAGATGGAATGCTGAGAAAGCCAGAGCAACATTTCAAAAACATCTCCAAAGATGACGATTAAATCCCAGGATCTCGGTAGGAGGCTTCGGTGTACAGAAGCCTTTGAACTCTCCTGAAAAATAGGATGAGACAGAGCTGACATAAACATAGAAGGAAGAAATTGAGAATGATGCTCTTCCAGGGCTGGAATTATTTTTTCCCGCCTCAGATGTAACAGTGTGACAAAATCAGAGAAAGATGGACAATAACAAGGATGGGAGGTTGAGCAAAAATGTGATAATTTAGTGCCCACACAGAGCCACTTAGTAGTATACTATTAACTTTGAGATTGTTCAAAAGATGATTAAATAAAGCACTACTCTTTTTCCTTCAAATTAATTATATGTCAAATAAAGCTTTGTTACGAAGCACAGCTTAATCAACTGATAAACCACTGAATGACATTCATTGTGCTGCTTTCCTTGGGGTGCACACCCATCTGTCTCTGAGCCACTGCTTGGCTGATGACAGCTTATCCTTTCAGCTGACACACTAGGAACTGTGGTGCATTTGGCTACTATTTTAGACAGAGTTATGGAAGTGTGACAATAGCCAACCATGGAAAAAGCCCCAATCCTGCCCCAATGTAACACACTCCCCCTGACCTGGTGACGATAAGATGTTTGTGCCATGGTTTGCATTTATTTCTGCCTCTGTTGGCTTCTGCATGCTTACATGTTGGCTACATTCAGCTTTGGCAAGAAGACTGTGGAAATGATCCATGTGTTCATATTTATGATTACAGTGGAACGAAACTCAGTTTATGTGAGAATTCAGCAGTAAATTTAGCAAATGAGCAATTTTTTTTTCTAGAAGTAGATTTTTAATGGATTTAATTGATTTTTAATCAATTAGTACAATGCAATTATAGTCGGCTTTTCCTCTTCCTGCTTTAGTTGCTCTTTCAGTTTTTATAAACTCACGGGCAACTTTATCAGATTCACCTGTTCAGCTGCCTTTTAACACAAATATTTAACCAGTCAATCACATGATAGCAGCTCAATGCATTTAGTCATGGAAACATGGTCGGTGACTTGCTGAAGTTCAAACTGAGCATCAGAATGAGGAAAAAGGGGGATTTAAGAGACCTTGCATGGTTGTTGGTCTGAGTTTTTCAGAAACTAATGATCTACTGGGATTTTCACACACAACCATCTCTAGGGTTTAAAGAGAATGGTGTGAAGAAGGGAAAACATCCAGTAAGCAGCAGTTGTCTGGACCAAAATGTCTTGTGGATGTCAGAGGTCAGAGGAGAATTGGCAGACTGGTTTGGAGATGATAAAAAGGCAACAGGAAGTCAAATAAGCACTGGTTCCAACTGAATCCTCTTCTGTTTGCCTTGTTGACGCATGACTGCTCAGCTAAACATCCCGGCTGTGAGATTGTGAAGTTTGCAGGAAATCCAGCAGTGGTGTGCTGCATTAGGTGTAATGAGGTGGAGCTCCTGGAGGACTGGTGCAGAGAATGTCAAGAAAACTAAGGAGATGTTTGTGGACTTCAAGAGACACAAATCGAGCCCATGGCTTCCCTCTCACATCAGACGTGCAGTCATGAAAGTAGTCTCCAGCTTTAAGTACCTGGGCATCCACCTTGACACGAACCTCACACCGAGCACCAACATATCTCATTTGATAAAGAAAACCTACAAGTGCCTATATTACTGCGGGGGTCAAGAGCTATGTCTTGAGATTATTTTACAGATGTGGGGTGGAGAGTTTTATCTGCTTCGGCATCACTGTGTGGCATGAAGGCTGCACCCTGACCCTGCAAAGAGGATGAAACCTGCTCACGCAATTGTGGGGAGCAGCTTACCCACCACCACACACATCTACACCACCAGACGCAAAAGAAGAGCCTCTTGCAATACGAAAGACCCCGCAAACACTCTGTTCCTCTGCCCTCAGGCCGAGGAGCATCAGGAGAAGAACCACCAGACTGAGGAACAGAAGCTGTAAGACAGCTGAACTCTGGTGGGTCCCTGTAATTACCCACTACACAGATTCTTACAGTTACCCCACTGCCTCTGCTTCATATGTGCAATAAAAAATGTTCAATACACTTTATGTCTTTATAAAATTTTGTCTTTTATGATGTATTTATATTACTTTATTTACTCTCATTTTACATATTTTATCATTTTATTTATTCTGACATACTGTCTGCAGTACCTGTACAGAAGTTCGTACCACTGAATGTGAAAACATCTGTGGCATGACAAATAAAGTTCTTTAATCTTGAAGTGAAGATGAGGTGCATGTTTTGGACAGATTTAGTGGTTTAGAGGGACAATGTTGTTCAGGATTCTTACAGTTTTAGATCTGAGTGTCCAGTTTCCAGTAAAGCTAGAACATGCTGAAACTAGGGCTGGGCAGTTTGATCCAAATATTGATAGTATCCATAACAAAGCTAGTATCAATATTGTTCTATGTGTCTCTTTTTTATCTTTGTTATTTCATCATTTTGTAGGATTTTTAGGTTGTTATTTTATGTTTACAAACAAAAAAGCTTAAATTTAAATTTCTCAGTTCTGCCTTTCAGTTTATTAATAAAAATGTTTTGACAAAAAAACGTTCTACTGTGTTACATTATGATCATAATCATGATCAATAATTAAAAGCCAACTCATTACATGATTGTGAAATTTCAAGCAAAGAGTATCAGTATTGAAAATATTTGCCCTGGATTTTCTTGGTATTGGAGCAATACCAAAATTTGCGTGTGTATGTGGTCTACAAGGGAAAATAAATAACAGAATAATCAATAGAACAGATTTAAAACAATAAAAATTAGGCAAACTACCTTCTTACATGCATTTGCTTAACCAAAAATGCAGTATGGATCATGGATACACTATTATAAAGGGTGCATACAGGGTTGCACTCCGCTACCACTTCGGACATTTGGATCACATATCTTTGTTCCTGTACCCGATGCACAGACAAAGACTCAAACAATCAAATCCAGTCACCAAACAGGTTAAGCTCTGGACACCTGAGACTGAGGATACACTGCAGGACTGTTTTGCTACTACAGACTGGGAGGTGTTTAAAGCTGCAGCCACTATGAAGGACTCTTCTGTCAGAGTGCAGGACTATGCTGACTATATGACTGGGTTCATCAGCACTTGTATGGGTAACATTGTGCCTACCATACAAGTCAGGAAGTTCCCCAACCAGAAGCCCTGGATAAACAGTCAGGTAGATCATTTGCGGCGTACTCACTCTACTGCATTTTAATTGGGCGATGACACTGAGTACAAAGCTGCAAAGTACGGACTGAGGAAGGCCATCAGAGCAGCCAAGAGGGAGTACAGAGAGAAGCTGGACAGCTTCTACTCCACTGCTGAGCCCAGGCGCATGTGGCAGGGTCTGCAGCACATCACAGACTACAGGAGCAGCTCCAGTACCATCAGCGCCACAGAAAGCCTGCCTGATGACCTCAACACGTTTTACACCCGCTTTGAGACCTCCACCCCCCCACACAGAGAGGAGGCTCTCAACACCCCCCTCCCCCTTACCAGTCGTCTCATTAGTCTTGGTAAACAAAGCTCTGAGGAGGATCAACCCCCACAAAGCGGCAGGGCCAGACACCATCCCTGGAAGAGCCTCGGAGCATGTTCCGGCGAGCTGACTGACATTCTCACCTCCACTTTCAACCAGAGAACTGTTACATCTCACTTTAAGACCACTGCCATTGTTCATCTCCCCAAAAAGAGCCCCCCTAGCTATCTGAATGACTACAGGCCAGTAGCACTGACTCAAATCATTATGAAGTGCTTCGAAAGGGTGGTGCTGACCCACAGTCAGAGCTGCCTACCAGACACACTCAGGCTATGTCCACACAGCACTGAAGCTGGCTCAGGTGTGAAAACGATGTGAAAACGGTGGCAAAAGCTAAAGGACGGCTTCGACATCCACACGAAACCGCTGTAGTACATACTGCCGCTGTATGACATACTGCCGCTGTAGTACATACTGCCACTGTAGTACATACTACAAGGCTGTGGGGGGCACTGTGATGATTAACACACTAGAGCTGGAAGAGGACATAGTGCGTGCGCAGATAAAGACTCATGGGTCGAATCCCAAATGGAACACTTGAGCACTCCTGCACTCACGGGCGCGCTCCCGCGAGGGGCTCGAGGGTTCAGTGGTATTCCAATTGGAATTGTGTGAGTGATCAAGGGATGATGGCGGACATTTTTGAGCCCTTTCTGCCCCCTTTCCATAAGTCAGCATCGATGCCAACTTTCGCTAAGGAATTACCCATAAATCACTGCGATGTCACGTGAAACACGGAGTTTACCGAGAGAAGCCGACGTGTGAAACATGTTTTTCAGTATTGTGGCGCTGGGTCGTTATATTTTTCGCCGTTTAATTTCCCCACAGCGGCGTTTACAGGAGCTTCCTGACCTCAACATCCTAGCGGAATGGGGTGGACGACAGGTAATTACTGTCAGATTGTGTATTTCTTTTATCCTGTTTATGTGCTGCTGATTAACTCATTGGTCATAAAACCTTGAAATTTCAGAAATGTGACTTGAGGTGAATAAAGCTGCTACACAAAGATATTTATCAAGATCCAACATTTAAGATAATATTGCCCTCATGATTACCATGTGTGCTGTTCATGAAAGGTGCTTAAATAATGCTCAGGCCCATCTAAACAGTCATGTGCACAGACATTTAGGTGGAGGGAAGAGATGCAATGGTCATACACACAAATTTAATATAATTCAGAAGAACGTCATTTATCCTCAAAGACACAACAGAAAGGCGAACTAAGTTGTTCACAGGCACACACAAACAATATATATATATATATATATATATATATATATGTGTGTGTGTGTATATATATGTGTGTGTATATATATATATATATATATATATATGTGTGTGTAAATATTTATATATATACAACAACCAACCCCCTGGGGGAAGCTGCTCAAATGAGGAGAATCCTGGTGGCCTTTCTCAAGCCTCAAATTAGTCAGAGATGGTGGAGAGGGATGTCAGAGGAAGGCCAATGATCTTGGAGCACAGCTTCCCCACACCAGACAACCGGTTTCTGCCACCTATACACTGCAAATGTGTCCATCTCAACCTTTATCATTATTATGATGTTATGAGAATTATTCGGCACATTTACATTTTCAGGTTGAGTGTTTGTTAGAATTGGTACAATAAATATCCTGTAAAATCCTCCTTTGTCCATTGCAATTACTTTGTTGCTTTTTTGTTCCAGGTCATCCGCTACGCTCGGCTTAATGTCAGGGTGCCTGTCCTCCGGGTCTACATGGATCCGGAGCAGGACATGAGGCCAAGCTTCAGGCTGACCAGGCGGTCGTTTAATGCCCTGCTGGCCATCCTTAATCAGGAGAGGGACCATGGTTGGGGCCATAGGCTGGAGGTCCTCATTTTTATCTACTGGCTGGCCCATGGTACCTCTTATCGGGTGACAGCTGAGGCATTTGACATCCCAAAATCCACCATCCACAGGGTTGTTCACCGCATTGGAAGGGAGATCAGAAAGGCCAGATCCAAGGTCATTTTCTTTCCCAGCCATGACACCTTGGATGAGGTTGGCCGTGGGTTTGGTGTGCTGGCTCAGCATTGTGCTTTCAATAAAGCAGTGGGGGCCATAGATGGCTGCCACATCAGGATCAAACCACCCAAACACAATAAACCGGATTACTTTAATTACAAGCAGTTTTATTCCATTCAACTCCAAGCTGTCTGTGATTCAGCCGGACGATTTCTGGACATTTTTGTTGGCTACGGCGGCTCTGTGCACGACACCCGCATTCTCAGAAACAGCCCCATTTATGTTCAGGCCTTGTACCCCCCACCTGGTTATTTTCTTTTGGGAGACGGAGGTTACCCCTGCCTTGAGGGGCCCATTGCTATTATTACCCCCTACCGACACCCCTTGCATGGAAGGATGCAGGAGCGCTTCAACCAGGCGCACAGCCGGGCCCGCTCCATTATTGAGCGGGCCTTTGGCATGATGAAGGCACAGTGGCGGGCCACCCTCTTCAAGGCCCTGGAGGTGAGGCCCCGCTTCTGCTCTGAAGTTGCCCTGGCATGTGCAGTCCTGCACAATTTGTGTCTGGCCCAAGGTGATGTTGTCGAAGAGCCAGAGCAGCAGCCACATGGCCCTGACCTCCCACCCCCACCACCCCCTCCCGAAGACCTCCAGGGGAGCAGTGGGTCCCACATCAGGGATAGGATCTCCGCCTGTCTCTCAGCACCCTCACATCTTGAGGCACCATTACAGGACCATAATTATTCATCTTTATGATATTTTTTTGGGCCTGTTCATTTGCATCAATGCAATGGGTTAGGGTTAGGGTTATGGCAATGCATAAGTTGAAATTCAAAATGTTTTAATATCAGAGACCCAGGGGGTAGTGCTTAAACCTGCACTGTAATGACTGAATAAAAATAAAATAAAGTTAAAAAAAAAGTGTATAAAATAAAGACCTCAGAAAAAACAAATAGGCGGTCTATTTTTTGGCCGTCTGACTGTCGACAAGTTTCTCAAATACTCCCAAGAGCCGGTCCATTTGGGCCTGGTTTCTGGCCTCCCTGGCCTCCTCCCGGGCATCCATTTGGAGGTTCCTGGCCTCTCGTTTGGCAGCATCTTCTTTGAGGAACTCCAGGATGTCGCTGCTGCTGCTCTTCCTCCTCCTCTTCCTCCCTTTCCCTCCACCCTCTGGATTGTTGGAGAGTGGAGAGTGGGTAGAGGGTTCTGGTGGCTCTCCACTGGACCCCCAGGCAGTGCTGGTGGACGGCATTGCGCTGGTGGACGCGCCATTGTTGGGGTGTCTGGGACTCTCATCAGTATCCTCCTCAGCCTCTGTATCCACTGCAGTGGCTATGAGGCTGAGGGGCCTGATGGAGTCCCTCGCCCCCATGGCATCATGCATGGCCTCAAAAAAGGGCCATGTTGCAGCAGTGACCTGCCCACCCTCTGTGCCTGCACCAGTTCGTGGCAAGATGAGATCCTACAAGAAGAGCACATGACATCAGATTCACACATTCAATGTAGTGATACATAATTGCTGATATCTAATAAGACTGGAGAAAGCTCAGGAAGAGTCACCATTGGTGTCAATTGAACCCACAGAACAACATCCAACATGTCACCCAGCAACCCATGTGCATAAACATTAAACAGGTTAACCCTATATTTCTTCTTTAAGTTTTCCCATTTCTTTGCAGCCTGGCTGGGGGTCACAACCTTCTGCAGACCCATTTCTGCAATGATAACACTATACACATACGCACACAGACACAAATGCTGCTCATCAACACTGGTTTTCTTTTGTTTTCAGCCCATTTACTTTTATATGGATTACAAGAACTCAACACTTACTCAAATCCTTGTAAGGACGCGTTGCGGAAGCCCGTAAATAGCGCTTCATGTTTTATCCTGAGACAAATTAATTTTTTGGTTTGGTCTTCAGACCCTGTTGATGGAGATATTACGTTGATATTAGCCACATTCTTTCAGACATTCATGACAATAAATCATGGCTGCAGTGTTTTATACTTACAGACAAATAGTCGCTGCAGCAACTTCTCTTCTGTCATATTTTTTTTTTTTTTTTAAAGAATTGTAATCCTCTCGTTTTGGCGTCTCTCTCCTTGCAGTGCAGGTCTCAAAGTGCTGTCCCAATCCTATTTAAAGCATTTCGAGCCCTTGTGGCCTGTCACCCTCGACTCCTCACGCAGGTGATGTCATTTAGTCATCAGGGGCTCAGGGCGAGTGCTCAAGTTTTCGGTTTGGGATTGGGGGATTCTGTTTCGAAGAAGATGGCTGACGAGTCACGGCGAGGCAAGAGAGAAACCTTTGTTTGGACTGATGAAGAAGTGGAGCTTCTTCTTCGAGTTACTCTGGACTATAAAACCAAAAAAATTGAAGAAGGTGTGGACTGGAAATCTGTGCAAAGTAAATACGCAGATATTCTGCTAGACTTTAAGGCACAATATCCAGGACGGGCACCGATTACCCTCATGACATCAGCGCCATCACCTAAGCCCAGGTTACTGCCTAAATTAAAAACATTCACATGAAATACAAGCAGACAGTTGACACTGGACGTTGGAGTGGCCAGGGACGCGTGGTGCTGCTTTTTTTGAGCTGTGTGAGAAGGTTTGGGGTGGTCCTCCGGCTATCGACTCTACAGATGTGGAAGAGTTGAGTCTTGAGGAGTCGGGCAGTACATCACCTTCTGAACAGTTCAGCACAGAGTCGCCTCAGTCCGCTGAATCCACTGACTGTCTCCCACTCTCTGTAGTTAAACAGCGCCGGGATATGCTACAGGTATGTTCGCAATCATTTGAAACTTGTAAACTATTTAACAATTAGTAATAATTAATAATAGCAATTAAACATTATACTGCACCCTTTCTGTTTTTTGTATGTATTTTACTTTTTATAAGCCTAACAGGGACCTTCATGTAGTGATGATGATTTGCATTGTCTACAAACATTTTGCAACTTTCCGTTGGTCATATTTTTTCTAATGCAGTCACTTGACTCCTCTGCTGTATTCTAGACAGCTTGACGACCATAAAGCTGAGAAGTTGAAGAGGAAACTTCCAGGTGACCCACTAGCTCTGGGGGACCTGCAGGTGAAGAAGAGGATGTTGAGAGCTGATGGAGGAATCTTCAAGACGCTCAGCACAGACCATGGGTCAGATAAATGGCAACATGACCCAGATTAACGACAACCTTGCAAACATCAACACCAACATTCGAGAAGGATTTTTGTTGATGCGTCAGTTGCTTGTTCCACCTCAAGGTGTACAGTCTTTCAGTGGGAGTAGTGGATATGGACAACACTCTTCCACCTTCTTTTCATATGACCCCACAGCACGCTACACCAGCCCTTCATTTGCACACACCAGTACAACCCCACCACTCTGCAGAACATGCACAACACCCACCTGAAACACCAAAGCAACATTTTTCATACAAACACACACTCTTTTCAGAGGACTAAGTTCAGCTGTATATATAGTATTTTTATATTATTATTAGCAGTAGTATTATCATAACTATTATTATTGTTATTGCTCTTGCTATATACTATATATACAACATTATAACATATAAGATATATATCTATTACATATATATTATATATATTATAATATATATATATATATATATATATATATATATATATATATATATATATATACATATATAATGTTATTTTAAGTGTTATTATTAGCAGATACCGTTGCTGCTACCATTATATGCTGTTATTGCACTGTTACTGTTACTATTATTATGTTGTCATATAAGTGTATCTATTCTATTTTTATACTTCCAATATTTCATATTAGCCAGATGTTAAGCACCTTGTTTTATAATGAGGACTTTGAAAGATTTCTGCAATATTTTGTTTTATTTGCACAGTTGCACGTGACAAATGTCACATTGTAAATAAAGATTCTTGTTCACAACAAGTGCACATTATCTCCCAGGATAGGAAATATATATATATATATATATACTGTATATATATATATGTATATATATATAAGGGTTTAGGTACTATGTGAGCTCTCTCTTTCCCTCTGCCTCTTTACAATCAGTGATATAGTTATTAGACTGCATGGTAGGTTGTTTCTCCCTTTCACACTGCATTGTTCCAGAAACAGATTGTTCATCCACACCCTCTTTTGTAGCCTCACAGAAACTGTGTAGAACAAAGCGTGCATATATAACAGTGGGCTGATAATTCAGATTTATGTCCATAGGCCTTCTAAGGGCTGCAAATCTTGCCTTAAGATGACCAAAAGCGCACTCTATGACCATGCAAGCCCTGCATAAAGTCAGTCCGAAGTATTGCTCCTGAGGCGTGGAACCACCGTTAGCGTACTCCTTCATTAGGTAAGGCAGCAGTGGGTATGCAGTATCACCTAGCAGGAAAATCTGGATGGCTTCTTTGTCATCCACAATCTGGTTTTTCAGAGACGGTATTTTTCCAGTCTTCAAATAAGAGTTCACCTTCAAATTAGCAAAAACTTGAGCATCATGAGGACTACTGGGCCACTCTATGCAAACATTTAGAAATCTATATCTGTAATAGCGTCATTGCAGTCCGCTTCATAGTATTGTTTGAGAACCTCATGTTCGTGGATTGCTGTTCTATGTACAGGTGGAGATGTTCAATCAAGGCAACAATAGAGAGCTTGGAAATTCTAAAGTTTTCCCTCCATTTGTTGGTTACGACAACGCTGTTTACGAAATTATATATAGTGCCTGGCTTCAGACATAATTGGTTGTATTTTCATTTTGCTGCTACTTCAGATATAATGGTTTTTAATGTAAGATTTCAGTGTTGGCTATTCAAATGTGTAAGCCTCTGTAATGCAGCAGAAAGTAAGGAAAAAGTAAGTTAGGTAGGAAACATAAATCTGAGCTGAACACATGCCTTTCCAGCATTTCAGGACAAAAAGAAACCCCAGAAAAGTAAAATGATGAAGCTTAAGACAAGGCTTCAAAGTCTCCTAATATAAAGAGAAGGGTACTTCCATTTTCTTTAGTTCCTTCTCCAAACTTATTTTTTCCAAAGATTTATTTCCCTTTTTCTCACATTATAATTGGCATATTTCCCTTTGGGTAATCCTTCTTTTTTCAATGCATTTTGAAATGTTTTCTATTTGAAGTAATAAGACTCCTGAGAAACTGATCTAGTGTGTGTGTAGAACTGTGAGTAAGCGAAATATGCCTTTGTGAGTAAAAGACTGTAAGGGCGGTCCACCCCATAATAATAACAATAAAGACAATTACAGAAAAATAGTTAATTATGTTTTGCCTTTTTGTTGCACTGTACTAAATAGGACGCCAGTACAAATAAAAACAATAAACACTGTAGGGAAGGAAATGTAAAAAAGCAAACCCTACCACCTTTTTCATTAATTTCTTGATAAATTAGTTTTTTGATTGGGCCCACTCCTGAGTTTTTCAGTTTTCTTTATTTGACTTTCTTTGGGTTAAATTATTTGTTTTCTTTTTTTTTTTTTAATTCACCCACTTTTATACTCCTCTACTTTTATTATTATTCTTAAAAAGACACACACACACACACACACACACACACACACACACACACACACACACACACACACACACACACAAAAACACACACACACACACACAAAAATGCATGCACACACACACACACACACACACACACACACACACACACACACACACACACACACACACACACACACACTTATGCTGACACATCTGGATGAGCTGTGAGCAACAGATTCAAGAGAAAATAGAACATTTAATTTATGAATAACAACATTTTTGTTGTTTCCTCCAGTAATCTTACTTTGCAGTTAATAGACTGTCCAAGTTACTGACAACCACCAAAACAGCGTTGTAATGGGAGTGAGCGTGTTCCTCCTCCACACCGCTGTGCTGATTCTGTTGCTGGCTTGAATTCCAGCACTGCTGGCCTTCTTATTTCTTCTCACCTGTCAGAAAACTGATACCCGCTGACTTGTCAAACCATGGCTCTGTTGAGGAGTCCATAGGCTCACAGGAAGGCGTATAGGCCAAATTAATTGCTCCATGTCCAACCATCAATGCCTTAATTGGTAGACTTACTGTTTCCTGCTTAATGGACACTGGGTCTATAGTATCCACTATTACTGAAAGTTTCTTGCTGGAACCGTTTACACCTTGGGGTCATGATCGCCGTAACTTGTGTCACTGGCTACAGCTGCAAGCAGCTAATGGCCTAGCCATTTCATTTATTGACTGTTTAGAGCTTGACGTTTAACTGTATGGCAAAGTGATGTCTCGCTGTGGGATCCTTGTTGTTAAAGATCCCCATGGTGTGCTGTGCCTTTCGTCCCAGGAGTCCTGGAAATGAATGAGATTCACCGGTGCTACCAAGAAGTCTTCGGCACTTCTCTTTTTGACTCACCTTGTGTTACGCAGGCATCTGGCCCAGTTTTTGCAGCCTTGTAGAGGTGCTATCAGTCTGCCAGCCAGGTTTCAGGGGACCTCACGGATATGGTGAGGGTCCGGAGCAAGTGAGCCATGTGCATACCTGGTGGGGTAAGAAAGCTGGCTGCCAGTACCTTCCCCGAACAGCTCTATGGTTAAAGTGCACTGCTTGAGCCCCCAGAAGCTGGCTTACCAGCTGGGCTGTTAGCATCCCTGTGTCTTATGCAGGTTGTCCGGGGTCAGTGCCTTTTGTTGTGGTATTCATTTTTTTCTTTTTAACTTGTCTTGTTTGGCTCCACAGCAGGCAGAATGATGGTCTGGCTGCTGTGTTGTGCCAAACAAATTTGCTTAGCCAAGGGGAGCTTTATGGGTATAGGCTCCTCTTGATGATCTGATTTATTTATTTATTCATTCATTTATTTCATCTTATTTATTATGAATTATGGAATTTACATGCTGGATCTGACCAGAGTACACAGAAAAAAATGAGCATTTAGAAGAGAAGTAAAAAGGAAAGTAGAAAGCAGAAAGAGGAGACAAAGATATAGTAGATAGAAGGCAATGACCCTTCAATCCACACTAACACCAGACAACCAACTGCTTCACCTGTACAGAGGCACAACAGAGAACTTGTTACAGGAAAACAAACTGACAAACATCAGGAGCTCCTAAACAAATAACTAAGACAAAAAAGAAAAAAAAATTAGATATAATATTTAAAGGTAATATAAAATGCGGAAAACAGTGGGTCAGAATAAATGTGCTTCTAAAAAACAGAGTTTTTAGAGGCTATGTTGACAGGATAAGGTTTGCATTTATTACCAGCAGAGATAGCTTAGCTGGTATTGGATTCATTTTGTGAGCCTGTCTTTGGGGAAACTGTCACATTATGGTTTGAAGTGCTTTAAGTGCACATACTGTATGTCTGTGGACCAATTTTGTTGGCACAGTCAAACCTGTGCAATATGCAGTAATGAAACTTCACAAGTGTGATGATGGTGAGGTCACTGACACAAGCTGATGTAATCCTGTTGCAAGGTGTAAACTCACCCAGCATCACTTATCCAGAGTCAGGTGTTTAAACTCTGCACAGTTCAGCAGATATTTTCTCCTCAACTAGTAAACTGAAAATCTCTCAACAGAAGGTGAAAAACTCTATTTCTCAAAATATTCGGCAATTCATTGACTGTGGTGTCTAAAACAACAACAGAATAGGGAGTTGAAAGTGGTGAAATCAAAATTAGTAATCCAGTCTGTGCTTAAATCTTTTTATTAGGTCCACTTGTTCAAATTATTAACACAAATAACTAATTAACCAATCACATGGCAGCTAGTCAGTGCATCTAGCCATGTAGACATGGTGAAGACGACTTGCTGAAGTTCAAACTGAGCATCAGAATGAGAAAGAAAGGTGATTTAAGTGACTTTGAATGTGACATGGTTGTTGGTCTGAGTATTCATTGGGATTTTCACACACAACCATCTCCAGGACTACAGAGAATGGTCTGGAGGAGAGAAAATATCCGCTGAGCAGCAGTTGTCTGGACCTCAATGTCTTGTTGATGTCAGAGGTCAGAGGAGAATGGTCAGACTGGCTGGACATGATAGAAACGCAACAGGAAGTCCAATAAGCATTGGTTCCAACCAATGTCTGCAGGATAGCATTCTTGGGTTACACCATCTCTCATCAGTCCCCTACCTCTTCCTCTCCTCACGGGGCACAGGCCCTGGTGGGCAAAGATCAGCAGCCACCGACCCCACCAGGCACCAGCCATCCAGGACAGCCAGAGCGAAGAGCCCAGGGCCCCCAAGAACCCAGAGGCACACACCCTAGGAATCAGGTTACCATCATCCACCCTCCCATACTTCTACACCCTCTCCTCTCCTCCTTCACCCCAACCACCCCATCCCACCATGTCCTGTGGGAGACATCCCCAGTGGACCAGAGGATAGCAAGCCCCAAATTCAAACCTCCCAGTCTCACCCCTAAACACCCCAGCACGTCCCCCTACAATCCTCAGAATCCCACTTAGCCCCACAGGCATAAGACCGTGAGGATCATGTGTGCAGAGTTAATTACCATGTTAATTTCACCCAAGTCACCTAGTAGGCACAGTGTGGGGTTTGCAAACATATTACCTTTAAACCATGTTGACATGTCTTCACATACCTGAAGCCTGAACCTGGGGACAGGTGTGCAGGACCACATGTAATGGAAGTAGTTGCCAATCATGTAAGCAAATATTTGATTGGGTCAGACCCATCCTGAATATCCTTTGTCCTGTATAATGAGTTCTATGCAGAATTTTGAATTTTTCTATACATTTTTATGAATAGCTTTGGGGCATCAAGATTCAAGAATTCTGCTACTCTGATATGAAGCTGCAAGTTTAATTGGTTAACGGTATATTTTCTACACATAATTGATTTAAGCTAGTGGTACTGATTCCATATTGTGAACTGAGTATATCTAATGGGAAGAGGTTTGTGTGATGAGGTGAAAATCGCTGCCCTACTCCAGCCAAGTGTATATGTGCACACGGGGCTTGCAACGCAACAGAAGAAAATAGAAAAATGTTCAATTTTTGTTGCTGTTGCATGGACTGATCAATGAGCCGAGAGAAGGCTAGACAGTCTGCAAACACTTTCATCATGGAGGAACTGATCATTTTATACTGATCCGACTTTCCCATACTTTACGATACTTCACGCAAAGATTATAGAGATTTAAATAAAAAGGCAGCCGTGGTGAATTTGTCTGAACGTAAGCTCTGAATTTATTTGGATCAGCCTTAAGGTCCGACATCAAATGATGATATTCACCACACTGTTTCCTTGTTTGTAAAATAGAATGAACCCAGGGTTGTATTTCTTTTTACAGTAGAGTCAACAGCAACATTTTGATTTGAGCATGTGACTCTTCATCCTTCATGCCTTGTTTGTCACGGACTGCTTTGAAAATGTCAAAATTCCCTCCAATATCATAACCAATCAAATTTCTTGGAGACAAGCAATCTAAGAGTGTGATGCATGGTAGATATGGATGCATATGTACAAAATTCAAGTGAATCATTAGCATAATTGTCTAGACTGACCTATGATTGAAAATGTATTTTTTTATTATTATAAATATTTTAATAATGAATGTGAAAATTGTTATTTAAAAATGATATGAGATTTATTATTGTAAGAATATGGTTTTAATATTGCTGAGTATCTTTTTACATTATTTGTGCATGGCAATGAAATGTATGTAATGTATTGTATAATTATTTTGATCATGTCATTTTAAATGTGTAACTCTTTTTCGGGACCCCAGGAAGAATAGCTACAGCTTTGCTGTGCTAATGGGGATTCAAATAAATAAATAAACAATAAACAATGGCATAGCCGCCGTTGCTGCTGTTTGTTTTGTCCCGTGTGTTTGGTTTCACCAGGGTGGCGATGAGTTTCACCTGTCGCTGTCAGTTGACCCTGTGTGGCGAGCCCATAATACATCATCAGCATAAAGACTTATCTTATGTTCTATATTTTTTGGTATGGATTCCTTTCATTTCTTTGTTTGTCAGCTGTTAAGGGTTCGATAAAAATAGCAAAAAGTGAGGGTGAAAACGGGCAGACCTGCATGGTGCCTCTGCAAATAGAGGCTTGGAGGAGTTTGATCACTGATCTTCATACATGCATTTGGGTTGTTATCTAATATTTTTATAAACTGGTTGACTATTTTTAAAAATGTAGTTAAGAAAGTCTGAGAGCAAGAAATCCCATTTAGTTCATAATACATTTTATTGCTATGTGCTCCCCATTACAATAAACAGCATCAGTAGTGAACACTTCCATCTACAAAGTACAAAGAAAAGCAAATAGAGCAGAGAGTGACTGATGGTCATGACAATCAAATACTTCAAAGCACAGATAGCACAATGGTATCGATACAGTACAGAGAATCATATCCTATAATATGTGTCTGCGGCTCAGGGATTGTCAATGTAACATCTACAACTATACTATTTATAATTACAAGCTCTCTATAACAGTAGCAGCAATGTTTTATGGCAGCGAGTAAAGGAAGTTGGGAAAAAACTGGGGAGAAAAATATAAAACAGTAATACAAAACTGGCATCTACAAACACCATAAAAACAACTATTTTACTGGTAGCACACTATGTTTTATCGGTTAAAATAAAGCATTTGTCTAATCAATACATGCTGTGATGAACTGTCACAACTCTGTTAATTATGTCTACAAAACTGCTGTAAAAAGACAGCTTTCTGATAACAATGGAAAACATCTCAAAAATGAGCATGTATATTTACATCTAATTGTTTGCAAAAAACAATGTCTTGTCTATCGAGTTTCTTAGGAGTTTACAAAAATTGTGGATAAAGAACAAGGTCATTTCTTTTAATGGTTTATCTGCGGCTGACACTGCAGATAATGTAAAAAAAAGAAAGCAAAACCCTTTGACTTTCAATAAATATTTATGTACTCAATGCTATATACATTTTCTATACATTGGCACACAGGAATGAGTGTGAAATGTTGCATCTATGTATTTGCTGTTGCAGTCAGATGCATGGTGGTTGTAAAGAAATCCTTTTTTCCCCAAGAAAATAAATAGCTTTGTCACTCACAAACCTTTGTCCACCATAAAAAAAGTAGTTATGAAATCCTTTGGAGGAAAACAAGTTCCACTTACACTAAAACTAATGAAAGTCCAGCTTATTGTGCTGTTGGAGGTGTTTTTTCTTGGTGCAACAGAATGTACAACAAAAGTTTGCTCCGGCTGTCAACGAAAGAAACGAGCTTCAGGCGGACATTACAGGGAAAACATGACAGAATTCAAGATTATGGGTTATTTTAATTCTGTTGCATGCTTATTTCCATACTGGAGAAAAAAAAAAACTCAAATTAAAACATTAAAATGTTTTTCTGCTTCTTGTTATGCACATTTAAAAATTTAATTATTTTATATTAAAGCAGAACAGTTACATGTCAGTGTTTTGGAAAGAATCAAACAGGATAATTTCCTGATGAAAAGTTTTTCCTCATACTTGACCAGAAAATTACTTTTAAGAACCTGAACATGAACCAGACTTTTCAGTTTTAATGCAACTAGGTTTCTGAAGATTTGTACAAAGAAACATGTCTTGGATAACTCGTGCTCCCTCTCAACTAACACTGGATCTGGAGTCTATGTATCCGTTTTAAAAACAAAAGGGGCCACAAATGCACCACCTTTGAAAATGCAGGGTTTTAATAAATTATAACATAATTTTGTTTTGCATCATTATGAGAAAGAGGAAAATGCTTATAAACTTCCCAAAAAGAAAATATTTTATGCTGTATTTGATGATTGACACCAGACGTTTTTATAACCTTATGTTATTACTTAACATTAACATTATTAACATCCAGCTCTGGTAGAGCTAATTTTCCAGTGACTACAATGAATCTTATAAAAGGATTCTGGAAGTAAACCTGCCTCAGCCTTCTTTACCGCTTGTTTTGGGTATATAATGCCTCAAGTAACATCTTATCCCATTACTGTCTCAAGTGTAGCTATCATTTAGCTATTCTTATTACGTATTACTAACGCTTATCTCAACCAGTTATTAAAAAAATAAAATAAAATTCCTTTTAGTATTGTCCCAAATAAATACACAACTGCAAAGAAATATTTTTATTGCTTTTTTTTGGCTTTAAGGGTTCAGCAGTAGGCTAGCCTTTTGTGGAAATTAGTTTAGGTTTTCTTCTGGTTATTGACAAAAAAATTTCCCATTGCAGTTGCAAATAGAAATATACTTTTTGTAAAAATATATTAAATAGCTCTTTTGCATATTTAAAAAAAAAAATTATAGTAAAAAATGTGTTACTTATAGTGTCTTCCCTTATGAAGCATTATGCAATGTAATGATGTCAAAACAGATTCAGAGGACTTTATATAATGAAAATGGCTTTTCATAGTGTTAAATCCACTGAGAGCGTACAGCCTACTTCACAGCTTTGCACTGCTGTCAGCACAATGTTTTGAATGCCTTCAAAATGCTAACATTGTTAAAACCAGTAGAAAGTAGGGCCAAACAAGTAGCTTAAAATGAACGTGAATAATCCATCAGGCAGCTAGCTAAATGTTCTCACAAGTTGGTGAAGACTCAAGGTTAAAAAGAAAAATTTAATTTATTGCATGGATACCAGCTAATTCTGTAGGATTTTATCTAATGAATGAGTTACCACGCTTGCTAACAGCGTAGCCACCAGCACCATGTAAAGTAGATGAAATGTCAGCTGGTCTTAAATACTCTGCTCTCTAGTGGTCAAAATCACTTCATGCAGCTTGAGGTTTTGGTATGTCTATAGAAAAAAAAATCTAGATTAATTTCAAGATGATGTGGAGGTTTTTCAGGTCATACAATAAACAGGCTACACTTTAAATGGTCTGCAAACGCTCTTTAACTCTCATGTACTATAGTATGCAATGGAAACATTTTTTTTTTTCGTCACTTTCACCCTAAAAGGATGTAAAAAACTTTTTTTGACACTTTGTTAAACACAGTTTAGCGCTACACCTTTTTGTGGAATTCTACCTTGACATGCTAAACATAAATGCAATGGTTAGCCTTTAGGCTAGTCTCTATAACAGCTAGGCCAGGGGTCTGCAACCTTTACAATCCAAAGAGCCATTTTCCCCTCAGCTCAGCAAAATAAAACTCGTTTAGAGCCACAAATGTTACCAGACCTTTTGAAAAAGACAATTTATAATTTTTGAGAAACATCTACTAAAGGAAATTTGTTATTTTTGATGAACCACGTTGTTATTTCTATTTTTAGTTTTTAAAATAAAGAAAAACATGAAGCTTTGACAAAAAGAGGATAGACGGACTTTCTTCTATGGGAGATATCTCTAAAAAATTATGTCCCATAGTTTCCAACCTAAATAGATAAAAAATATTATGGGTACTTTTAGTGTCATTATGTTGTTGGAATTCAATACAATTCTATCTATGAAAAAAAAAAAAAAAAAAAAAACTGAATAATTGCTAAATACCAGCATTTGTTATTACATCTATATTTAAAAACAGCTAGTTCTTTAGCATTTTTAGCCATGTTTAGCATTTAAGCCACTGTGGAAGGTCCTGAGAGCCACTCGTGGCTCCGGAGCCGCAGGTTACAGACCCCTGAGCTAGGATGAAGCCCTGCCTATTGTACAGGCTCGCTTAATGATAGTTAGCCTTTAAACTAGCCTATAGAACAACTAGTTTAAATAGTAGCCTGTTGTAAGCTTGCTGAACATTTGTTAACCTTTAGGCGAGCCTGTCCAACGAGGTGAGCCTGCTTTTCAGGCTTGCTTAAAGGCTCACATTGCTCAGTGTGGAAGTGCAAAACATTTTTCACACTTTGGTTTTTGTACAGACGAAATAAAAGAAAAACAAACAAAAAACAAAACAAAACAAACAAAAACAAACAAAAAATGTGTTATTTATGATTTATTAAGATATTTTTTTTTCTTTTTAGAGCTGTTGGTCGGCAGATTTTATCAAGATTTAGCAAGTTGTGTATTTCACAAAATCTTTAAGTTTTCATTCAGTCTTGATTTTACCACTGGAAACCTAAACATTTAGATAAACATTTCTTGTAACTGCTTTAAAAAGATGCTTAGAAGTAACCTTGGTTCTTCAGAACAATGCTGATATTTTCATGTACACTATTTACAGGAAGCTTTATAAATAGCCTACCCATAGCCATAGAAACTGCAGAGAACCACCTACGAGCAAGTGGTGGATATAAAACAATCTATACAACTAGAACCATTTTTTAATGGTTCCCTATTATATATCTCTGATCACTTTCGCACTTAACGTGTGTTTGCTTTCGCCCAACCACATCGTTAGTATATAGACTGATGGATTCATTTAAGTCAAGCTTTCCATATAGGTTTTTCTAAAAAAAAAAAAAAAAAAAAGGCATTTTGTAACATTCAAGTAAAGGGTATTTTCAGCTGTATCACATTACCTGTTGCAACTAACACTTTCTTCTTTTAAATTTAGCTTTAAATTCTTAGTGAACTAAATCTCAGAGCTATGTTAAAGATAATTATGTAGAGACTTGACAATGAAGCCTTTTATTAATAGCCTCATTAAACAAAGAAAATAAAAAGTAAATAAACAGCAACAAAATGGGTAATGCCTCCAAATGTTAATTTTATATTGACAGAATTAGCAGATAAAATTGCATGTTATTATTTTCTTTCTTGCCATCTGTGTACTACCTGTCGGAGGATTTGCTGCAAAGCTTCACAGAAAACAGGCTTGATTCCTTGAATGGCAAGACAAAAAAAAGGACTAAATCAGAAAGGAATGTTGACACCTTCCTGCACCTGTTGGTTGCAATTGCCTATTTGACACCCCAGAAAGTGTCAATACCTTATTCCAAAGGTTAAGATTGCAGTTTGCATTAACCTTTTACTAAACATAAAGGTTGGACTCAGAGAAGCAAATAGAGGCATCTTTTGTGCTAAACTATGCTTTGACTTTGCCATTCTATCACTTCATTTCATTTTTCATTTGACACAGATGAAAATTCCCTTTGCATCATATGAGCCTTTACCTTAAAATAATCATAATTTGCCATTTTAACGTAGAAAGAGCTGTTCCAGCCCAAATAATCTAGGCCAGTGGTCACCAGCTCCGGTCCTCGAGATCTACCATCCTACTGGTTTTAGTGTTTCCCTGATACAACACACCTGATTTAAATGAAAAGGTTCTCCAACAAACTTACTGTCAACTTCTACACCAGATTTTAATGAGCCAGGGATTTGAGTCAGGTGCCTTGCAGTAGGGAAACAGTAAGATCTCGAGGACCTGAGCTGGGGACCACTGATCTAGGCGTTAACTGCGAGGCGTCAGTGTGATATTTAATGTCCATATCAGGGACAAAAGGGAAGGGAAAATCTTATAAACAAAGTGAGCCAGCACTTTTCTTCAATTCTCCTTTTTCTCTCTTGTGTTTTTGGTGTGAGAAGACTCAGGATGAAGCTGGATTATCTACTCTACTTGTGTCCAAAAGGGAAGAGGGTTCACTTTCATCTTTTGACTTCGGAATATGCTCTTGGACACTGACTCCCCTTCAAGTTGCCTGGCCTTTGACCCTCAGGATCTTCCTGAGGAGACAATGCCATAGCAAGGTGGTTTCTCTCAGTGAGATCCAAATGTCGAGGGACCCTTCTTGGTGCTGTAGGGGTCTTGGATGAGGTTTTCTTCAGTGGTGCAGGGGTAGTAATGTGTTTTGCAGCATTGCCTGATTTTGTAAATCCTTTTCCTGAGCCTTGTTTACCACCACGAGTACTGTTGGCTGCTACAGAGGCAGTTAATGTCTCCAGCAGCTGAGAGGCTGAACCAAAGCGGACATGCTCCTCTGTCTCAACAGCCTCAAAGAACAGAGATGAAGGTCCACTGCTCTTACTGCAGGAGTCACAGCACAGTTTCCTGTAGCCTGGGATAGAGCAGTATCTTGCCAAGACCTCCATTTGGCAGAAGATAGATTTGTCTCCATTACATGGTTCATCTGAAAGTCAAGGGGAACACAGTGTGAGTTTACGTGTATGGTTCCAGTTTTGTTAGTAATCCAAGAATAGACAAGAATCATGTAAGAAATCTTGTTTTTTCATTCTGAAATGGCAATTTGATATTTTATTTGTTTGGTATCAGTGGCACAAAAGTGGAGAAGCTCAGCTGTCTCAAAATTTTTCATAACATTACAAGCTGAGCCGAGGCAGATTTCATTAAGTCTGCACAATATGTGGAGAACAAACAACAAACATATGTGGGCAAACATAAAAGCACAATCTTCTAATTAGTTAGATTTTGTTGTCTCCTTGTTTTGTTTAATTTGCAATATGGAAAAAACATGATTAATAAACCATTTTCTTCCAACAAAAAATGACAGTCTGACAGAAATATGCATTTTATTATAATTGTAGAAAATGTGAGGATGAGAAAACAGACAGATGACACGTACGGGAGTCAGGTAACCCGAAGGAATGCAACATAGTCATGGTAGTTTCTCAGCTTTTCAATAACATACAGCCAAACCTGAACCTGCTCTGAAAGAGCTTCAGCCTTCTTTTCTTTGATCCTCACCTTGGTTTTCTTTTTTCTTTTTTTTTAAATCCTGCCTCTTATCTCCTCTATTTCTAATGCTGAAAATCTGCCACAGCATATCAGTGAGGAGGAAAGGCTTTGAAATGACCTCCTCTCAGTATGCTCAAGTAAAATGAGTAAATATCTTTTGCTGGAATGGATCACTTCAATCATTACTCAATGCCTACCCAAAGCGCCCAGATAATTGAAGAACTCTTGAGAATCCTCTTTGTAATATTCACTCGTATATTCTGAAGATACTGGAACTATAGTGTGTTTTTATATCCTGTCTCTCCTACTAGAGACAATCTGTTTAGCTTCTGGTCTACTTGACCTTATGTTTCATTGACAGAACCTGTGTTGACATTTTAAACTGGCCTAATTAACTGTGACAGTTAGCAGAATAACTTCTTCTAAAATTAATGCCACAACTGCGGAAGAATGCTGAAGGCTGTCAGAATAAAATTGTGTAGGTTGCATTAAAATGTTGTCATTAGTGTCAGTTGCAAGATAACTAGCGCTTGCAGGCATGAAGGCTAAACATGTAATTTGTTTCCTTTAGCTTGCAGCTTCAGAAGCATCATTATAAGGTAATGGGTTACAGCTTCATAGAAATAGCATTACTACATTTAAAGTATGATTTCTTTAAAATATGTTTAGAAATAAAACCTGTTAAATTATCATTAATAGAATAATTAATCAGTAGTAAATGTGACCATTCAGGTGTCTGATAGCACAATGCCAAGGAGGAAAGACACCAGGACATCAAGACAGTCCATCATTCAGCAATGAGCCAGATTTTTCACAGATTTTTCACACAGTCAAGACAGATGCTAATCTTCCAAAAGCTAAACCCCAAAAGCTACATCAAAGACTCTTCAGGCCTCGGTAAACATTTCTGAACAAAAATGAAGACGACTGTTGTACGAAAGTGCGGAGCTGCCACCCATGCAGGACGTTATAACATTTAATTTTGATAGTGTTATTGTAAGATGGATAAGATGGATATCTTGTTCTTAGTTTTAAATATGTGTTAAAAATGTTAAACAAGTAATTCAGTCATCAGTCATCGGGGAGGGGCTAAGAGCAGAGCCACTGCTTCTTCACATTGAGAGAAGCCAGATGAGGCGGCTCTGGCATCTGATTAGGATGCGTCTTGGTGGTATTACGGGACGTCCCACCAGAAGGAGACCAAGGACATGCTGCAGGGTCTATGTCTCTCCGTCAGCCTGGGAACGCCTCAGGATCCCCCTGGATGAGCTGGAAGTGGCTGAGGAGAAGGAAGTCTGGGCTTTTCCTGCTGCCCCTGTGCTCCATCCCCAGATAAGCAAAGGTGAATGGATGGATGGAAGAAGGGATGTACCGCAGGAAGAATAATGTTGCCAAAACAAAGACATACACCTGTCTGGAGATAATGGTGCCAAGTAAACATTATCATAGTGTCATCCAAGGTGTGACAGAAGAATCTCACCATGGCTGAGCATGAAGTACAACTTAATCAGGTTTTGTACATTAATACATTTTGACTGTTGCATGTTTTTGTATAAAACTTAACATCCAATTTTTATTTTTCCCCCGTGGGTGGCAGCTCTATGCTTCCATTTCCATTTATTTCTAAGGTTTTATTAAAATGTTAATTTGCATGCTAGATTCAAAATGAGCCGATTCTCTATCTGGGAAACAAATATTCTACCAGAGTGGCATTTATTTTCTTTTGGTTCTCATAGATAACATTCTCACCAGGGCAGGGTCCGAGTCTGCACGCTCTCCCCGTCTCAGGTTTTTCTCCGTTACACTGATCTCCAAGCCGGCATGTGACCAGTCGCCTTTCAATCCCCTCTCCACATGTCACAGAGCACTGTGGAAGAGTGCAAACAAAATGAGCGGAGGGAGGTCACACAGGCAGCTGGAAACATCTGGATAATTGGTTGGGATAACAAGCCAACTTCAAGTTCAATTTCCAGCTAGAGGCTAAATGCTCCAAAACCCAGTTTCTCCTTGACGCCCTTCTGAGACTGTATTTTTTATGTTTACATGCAGGAAAATCTGTAGGAAATGGGATCAATCAGTTACTGCCTAAACGTTTTGCCAGCTGGATAATTGGAAGCTTGCTTTGCTGTTAGATTCATTAGTAATGCTTTGATTTACTTTTTGCTGCAAGCTTATAGTGATCAAATGGATTTTCTAAACTTCATTAGGAAGAAGAAAGAAGGAGTAGATTTAATCATTTTTTTAACAGGCTTTTAAACAATTAAATACATTTTTTACACTCTTCTCTATGCCAGAAGATTTTTTTTCACAGGGAACCAAGATCACAAGTTAAGAAAAAGTAGCTTTTTTTCATGATAAAATGGAGAAATCAGCCTTTCATTTCCACAGATGTCAGCTTTTATATCCCTGTCATCTGTGTAACTGAACACTATGTTGAGGCATTAATGCAAAACCTTGTTTGCTGAAGAATTAGAAAAGATAATATAATAGTCAGCAAGCAGCTGATTTAATATACTCAGAAAACAATGATCATGACAATGAAACCTGTGTTAGCACCAGAAGTCATAAAAATACCTCATGATCTTAACAACAGCAGCATTAAAGAATCTTTTTGATAGCGGTTATTCTGGGCTTCAGTATCTGAATATGAGCTTTAATTAAATATATGATAATTACATAATTAATACTTTGATAAATCAATGGATGGATTCAACCATAGCAGCATTTTACTGTATCTACTGGATCTTTGTTTGTAATCTAATCAAAATTATGAACAAACATTAGATTAGATTAGATTAGATTAGATTAGATTAGATTAGATTAAATTAAATTAGATTAGATTAGATTAGTGATCCCTTGAAGAACTCACGAAGTAGCAAAACAATGTGTATGACTAATTTAACATTTAGAATACATGCTGAAAGCATCTTTAATTAATAATAAAAATGGAGCAAGAAGTAAATCCATAAAATTCACCTTGTCTAATTCTATGTGCTGAAACATACACACATATAGCGTAAAACAGGTTGTACATTTCAACTATGCCATCAAAAATCTGAATCCAACCTACAGTAATTGTCACTTCTTATTAGCCCTTTTCTGTTTCCCACTGCTCGACTGGATGTCTGCTTAATTGGATTTTTCTATTTTCTTTATGGTTTCATCTTGGAACTAAAACTGACATGTTTTCAGTTGAAAGGTGACAGTTCTCTAAATTAAATATTACACCTGCTTTATGTTTTATTTTCATATACAATCCTGTCAAGTTCACTAATCACTGTTGTATTATGCACTTTAAAGCTGCTGCTGCTGCAGCATAAATGAACAGGAATAGCTCAGCTGGAACCTAAAAAGCCCTCATTAGCAGATAGGAATCAACTTGCATTAAAATTTAAGTTACATATAGATGGCTGAGTGGTCAACATGGAGACCAAACAGTCAGAACCAAAGCTATAGAAATGTAATGGGCACCCCAAACTATAGCCCCTAAGAATAAGATTTTTTTTTAACCTAATCCATTTGGATTACCTCAGACCAGGCTCCGGTCCTCCACTGGGAAGGACATGGTGCTCTGTTACAGGGTCTCCGGCTCTCTGGCTTCTCGCCACTGCAGTATTTGCTGTGAATGGAGCGGTTGGTGCCGTCGTGGTGGAACTGCAAGCAGCGAACTGTCCGGATCTGAAAGCCCAGGCTGCCGCAGGTTTTGGTGCAATGCTCCCATTCCTCTGAGATCCATCTAGACAAATTCAATTAAATAGAATGGGGTGTGGGGTGTACACAAGATGTAGTTTACATTTTGGAAAAAAAAAGAAGTGCAAAATAAATAATAATAAAAACTTAAATGAACATGAACACCTGCAAATATCTGGCCAATATGGGACAGGGAAACAAAACCAGAACCTTACAACATTAGAGTTGGTAAAGTTTAGTTTTGAATTCATGCGTACTTGTCACAGTGTCATCCAAGGTGTTTAAAGTAGCACTATGCAACTTTCTGACCTTAAAAATATGCTTTTCTGACTTTTTTTGAGGGCACAGTGGGATTTATTATATATTCCTGGAAGCCGTTACCAAACAATGTCCCGAGGCTGAGAAACCACACTTTGCAACTTTATGTTCCAGCATGGAGCATCACGTTACATCTGAGCTTAGCTTTGAAGACTGCATCACATGCCAGCAACTGGATATCAACACACTAGCCGTTTTTAACGAAATTATTAGAGCAAGACAGGAAAGAAAGAGAGAAAGGGACAGAGAAAGAGGTAAGAAGAGTCAACATCGAATTGACTTTTACTGGCTAGAGATATCTCAGAGTACAAGTAGGATGCAAGATGGATGCTGAATTAGCCATCGTTAGGGAGGACCCCACTGAGAAAATCTCCCAAAGCTTAGTTCTGCATACTTATCACAGTGTCATCCAAGTTGTTAAATAACTGCTGAATCTCGTCCAAGCAAGTAGAACGCTATAAAGTCCCGTTGATGTATTTATTAAACCAAAATATTTAATGCATTCATGGGTTTCCTTAGATGGGCAATTATTCCTTTATAAATTGGTTTAAATAAACAGAGTTATTATCATTTTGCCAAATTTAGACAATACATTTGTTTCAATTGGATTATAAGTGGACAATAATTAATTTGGATTAATTTATAATATGTGTGTAAAGATGTCTTTATTTATTTAATTTTATTTAACCTTTATTTAACTAGGAGGTCGCATTGAGATTTTAAAATCTCTTTTTCAAGAGAGACCTGGCCAAGGTTGCAGCCAAATCACAGAGTAAATGCAGCATACATATTATAATAATTTACATTTTCATAATAAAACAACAAGTACATAGTCATAAAAACATCTCAAGAAAAACAAGCACATGTCTCCATCGCCACATTCTTTATGGAAGCTTTAAATTCATTTATGGACATAAGTGTTCTAGTTTAAGCTCTTTCTGTAGATTATTCCATCCCCACACTAAAAAGTAACCATTTTGAGAGCGTAACTGATAGGTATTAGAGCAAACAGAAAGGAGGTTCTCTGTACCTGCTTTATCAGGATTGCAAAATTTTAGAGCCCATCCGGTTTGTCAAACTGCAAGTGGTGGGGTAAACCCCTGGACAGGTAGCCAAACCGTCACAAGGCTAACACAGAGCAAAACTATCTACAGTCAATTTAGACCCACCAATTGACCTAAAATACATATTTTTGGGAAGAGGGAGGAAGTGTGAGTAAAACTATAGACACAGGGTGAACCTAGAAACCTCAAAAACAAAGACCCCAGATAAGATCCTAACAAGGGCCCTTTTAACTATGAGGCAACAGTGATAACCACCACACCAGCCTCTCTGGTGGATTGCTTGCCGTTTCATCTTATTTCCTAGTGTTAACAGCAGGGAGCTGGATGAGTAAAGTCTGGTGCAAATGTTGTGGACATTTGTGTCTCACATGCAGCCCCTTGAGTGGAAACAGTTTATGAGTCTGGCTGCTTCAGAGTCATGAAAAATAAGAGAGGTCATTATGTGTTTCATGACAGAGGATAACCAGGAGGTGGGCTTTCTCTTTGGTGGAAGAGGTAAACAAATCTAAACATATAAAATTGGTCGGAACTAGTGTCTGATTTTGAGGTCATAAGGTGTGCTTTTAAAATGTGTAGCATTGCATAAACTCATGAAATAGTGAAAGTGATTTGGGTCTACAACTGTCAATGTTAGCTACAGCAAAAAAGGAAATGGACTTCCTCTGAAATGTGGCTGAGTCTAGCGTGTGAGTAGTAAAACTATGCCTACAGGCTGTTTCTAAGTCTGCTGCTGCTCTCCTGACACACTCCTCCCACTGCACCACAAATCCAACATATTCTTTTGATCATGACAGTGCACAACAGTAAGTCATCTGCTCTGCTTACCCTAAGGCTGTTCAGATGTTTGCTCCCACTGCTGCCATCACCAGTTACTCATGCAACTCCACACCTGCATTTACTTCCTTTTAGTAGGGGATGTTAGATTACTCACTGATTATTTTCTTTAGAGATAAATGCTCCTCTAAGGGCCGTCTTTTAAATAAAATTAGTATCACAATTACTAGAAATGTGTATTACATTATTTCAACATTAATAAATGTATAAACTTTGGGCAAATTTGTGTTTATCACACAAATATCGAGCTATTTGAATGCATGTAAAATGAATTTACACATAGAGAAATAACTTGTTTCCACTCAACCTCTCATATGTGATGATTTTTATTTTCAAAATGCTTCTTATGCATGCAAATAGTTAATTAGCCTGATATACACATTTCAGATTACATGCAAGTGTTGAGTTTTGAGACTCCTTTTACACTGTTAAAACTACTCACAGTTCCACAATACATGCTGCATTTAAGTGCTGACAGATAGATGGGTCTTTTGGATTTTAAATTGGATTTAAGTGTTAGTTTTCAATCACAGATATTTCAAAGTAGGAAGGACAATTTCTATGGAGACAAAACAGTTTAGCAGTGCTTCATTACACCAAATCATTATCAAGAGGTGATTAACTATTATTAGACATCCTGCCAACTATTATTAGATAGCTTGGTAGCTAATAATAGTTACCTAACTAACTAGCTAGCTTACTATCTAACCAGCTGGGTAGGTAGGTAGATAAATAGATAGCTAGATATCTTTCAAAGGTTACGTTCCTACTGTAGTCTAAACTGGCACAAATTAGTTTTTTTTTTTTTTTTTTTTCCTCCCTATGCCACCCATAATCGATATTTTTTATGACAGTCTGAATAGGACAAACCTGATATTTCAAATCAGACTCCGGCTACTTTCATAAGTGCTCTGAAGCGACCTAAGACGGGACAGTAATGTTACATTTCATCCAACTATTGAGGAGGCAGGACACATAAAAACAAAGCATGCTGCAGGTGTCACATCTGTTTTTGACTCTTCACACTAGTCAGATGGGTGTTGCATTTAAAAGTGAATAATCATTAAAAAATAAATAAAATTCTCAGCTAAATAATCGGAATCAAACCGGAGGGTGAACTCAGCATGATATATTTTAGAAGAACTGTCTGGCTCTATCTAATTAACAGTTAACACATTCCCTTTAAACATTTGTAAATCATATAAAAATATGTGTAACCATTATGAGGCTAATTTCACTGAATCTTAGGAAAGCGAAGATGATTGAGGTAAATTAATGATGGAATTCACTTCTGTTTTGGCTAGAAGTAAAAAATTTACATAATTTAGTTTTTTAATTGGAGAATGCGTCACCAGCAACTTTGAAATCAATGAACACAAACAAGTGGCTTGAAGTAGGCAGCTGATCAAAGAATGAAATAATTCATTGAAAAAATATTACGCTACATGCAGGGAACAGCTTACAAGAGAGGTCTGTGCTTTCACAATTATGCAACTATGGATTAAAAACTGGTCTTTCTGCTGTGGCTTCATCTCATTATGAGTTTAAAACTAGCAGATAACAACAATATCAGTGTCTTAGTACAGAAGTCAAAAGGTTCAGCTAAAAAAATTTAAATAAAAAAAGGGACAGAAAAAACAAAGCAAAGGGTTCAGCAAGATCTTCTAAGAGACCTGCCACTTTCAGTTTGATTACACTTTACTTGCAGGTAAATGCAAAACTGAAATGCCAATATAAGCTCATTTCACATGAAAAACACACAGAGAGAGGCTAAATGAGGATTGCAGATGAGAAATTGGGATGAATAAATTCAAATTGACAGTTCGTCATAATTTAATGGTTTGTGTATAATTTTCTCCTCCAGAGAAGTCTTACTAGCCTAAGAACTTAAAACTTGATTGGGCATCTTTTCACATTTAATTTAGATAGGATCCTAGATCCCAGCCCTCAGATCTGAAAGGACTCTTGTTATGTTTCCTGAGACATGATGGTTTTAACCTTCAATCAAATTTCTTGAAAATTGAGGGATTGTGACCTTGATTTTTCTTTCATTTACACCAAGCCATTTAATAGTTGGAGTTCTTCTAAAACAGCTTAATAAAGCTGAAATAACAGTGACCAAAAGCTAAAAAGTCTACCTTTTGTCTTCAGAGCTGCTGCTTTCTACCTTTTTGAAAGGAAGCTGCCATACAAGTTCCAGACATAATAAATTAAACATTATGTAGATGATTACCACACAGCTATTAAAACAGATTTATCTATCAAATCAAATCAATCAATATTTATATAGCACTTTCACATACCAAGAGGTACCCAAAGTGCTGCACAGTAAAAACCTTTTAACCTATTTCCTACCAATTTGTATAAGTTTCCACTTAAGCAGCCAGCCAAAAGGAACCATGAGGCAGGATTTTAAGACAGTAATCAACACCTACATCAACACTTGGCTGGATTACTGTTTGGATGTTAGTGGGCACTCCATCACTTGTCTCCAGTTGGTTAAATAATGCTGTTGTGTACTTTTTGTGTACTTTCAAAAGCCATTATGAATGATGGAGCATGCCCAGAGTAATTATTATGGTATGGAAATTTCCCGTGTTATGTACCAACCAGGTAGCTTCCTTATCTACTAGGGATTCATGGGTTCTCCTGTCTTAACTGAGGGATGTTACTGTCTTCGTTTTCTGTGTTTTAGGGGGGCATTATTTTGCTTTTTATTGGGGAGTGTTGGCTGATATCTCACAACTCGAACTGTTGAAATTCTGCATCAACTTGTCTGTTACTCCTTCTATCTGATTCTGTGGCCATAATGAGGTCCACTACCGGACTGAATTTTCTCCAAACACAACATCCCAATGCACCTGAAGCCCAGCATCAC
The DNA here is from genome assembly GCF_017639745.1 of Melanotaenia boesemani. Classification (NCBI taxonomy): domain Eukaryota; kingdom Metazoa; phylum Chordata; class Actinopteri; order Atheriniformes; family Melanotaeniidae; genus Melanotaenia; species Melanotaenia boesemani. The sequence goes on from NC_055692.1 coordinate 5,785,419, forward strand.
CATCAGACTTCTGAGGTCAAGACTTGGCAGTCCTCCTTCATTTTAAGGATAAGGGGCATTCCTATGAGGATAGTAATGTACAAATTCCGGATTTGCAAAACGCATTAAGAGAGAAATGAAGGACACGGTCTAGATTTAACATCTCTAAACAAGGGTGGTAACCAGTGGCACTGCCAACCAGCCAGAGTGCATTTCTGAAATCCATTGCCATGCAGCTTTACCACCATTCGCACCTCATTTCATGTGTCAAAAACATCTGGAGTTGTCAGTCACCACATGTTCACCTGGAATGCCTCACCAGCTGGTCAAAACAAGGAAGATGTCTGGGAGCAAAGAAAACTCTTTGCTTAAAGTAGCACTTAGTAACTTTCTGACCTTAATTCTGCGGCTTCTGATTTGTTTTGATGGCAGGGGGATGTTTAGAATTCTGGAGCCTTTGTTGTCTGTTGGCTGAGAAACCACACATTTTCTTACAGAAAACTGTCACTTTACAGCTGAGTTTCGCTTTAAACACAGCATCATACGTTAGTAACTGGATATCAACACACTGGCCATATTGAATGCCCACCATGGCTGATTTAGCAGAGAAATGCAAGAGGACAATATTGGAGGACAAGAGGAAAAGAAAGAGAGAGAGAGGGACAGAGTGAAGAGAGCTCAGAGTACAGGTAGGACACACCATGGATGCTGAATTAGCCATTTTAAGGCGAACCTCACTGAGTGAAATTGCCAAAGTTCTGTAGTGATTTTTGAACATGAGGGTTAGTATGAAATGAGGGTCCAAGAATGTCAAACATAAACTTGATGAAGTTAAAGAAGATTTTCCCAGTGAGGTACCATTGCTTTGATGAATCAGCCACACGGCTCCTTTAAAGCGCCCAGCGAAAAACTTTCGTAAAGTGAAACTCAGCTATAATTTGACGAAGCGTCCTGGAAGCAAAAGCTGTAAAGTGCAGTATCTCAGCTTCAGAATGCTGCTGGGTAACAATAAATGTCCTCGAACCATCAAAACGAGTCGGATATGCATATTTTTAAGGTCAGAGAGTTACATAATACTACTTAAGTTTGTTCATTATGATTCATATTAATTTGTTTTTCACAGGACAAAAAAAGGGGTTATAACATATAAAAGGTCAAATCCACACCCCAAAGAGAAGTCAGTTTGACTTTCAGATTAAAATTTAGTGTCCTAAACAGAAGACAGGGAGATTTTCAATCAGATCTCAGCAGCTTTAGATCTCACACTTCACTCAGCTCTTTGGTTTAAAGCCGAACAGAGCAGCCGGTGGGTAAAAATTTGCTCCCTTTGTGAGGGACTCTTAGCGTTACGTTGCATCTTCTCAAAGTACTGAAGTCTGCTGATAACCTAAAGCATAAGGTAGCTCTTATGCAGCTTTGAGATGTGGACTGGTGATTTTCCTGGCAGTTTTTAAGGGCAGTTGCCTCATCCTGACCCCTCAGCCAACAAAGTAGTCTCTTAAAAATTTTTGCTCTCTCAGCTCAGAAGCAGTTACTGTTGTGTTTGTTTAATACAGGGAGGCATTTTTTCCACACATCAAAATTTGTCTTGTATTTTTTTTAAAACTAAAAATATGTGCTAAAACCTAAAGCAGAAAGCTATGATTAATCTTTTGTGACACGGCTCATTGCTCACCAAACATATCAAACAGTGAACAGATGCTATAGCTAAAAGTAAACCTGTCTATACAGCTGTTACTTGAGGCTACACGATAAAATCAATTCTAGCCTTGACTTTATTAATCAGAAGGTGTGAATTAAGTCACATTAAGGCTTTTTTTAAACATATGACTTCATTTCTCACTTGAGCCAATTTAACCTTTTCTGCACCTTAACTTTTCCTAATATTTGTAAATGATTGCCTAATTTGCTGACATATTTTGCATCAACACTAAAGTGACCTGTTTTTTTTAATCATGTTTGTGCACAATTCATTTAAAGATTAAATGACATCTGCACTTTTCATACCTGTTAAGAATGTGCATGATTAAATCTACGATTAGTATGGTAAGTACTGATAATAACCATTGATAATAAGCCACAGCATTAACAGGCAAATTTCAAATAGTCTTTTCTGAGGCCAAATGAATGCAAATAAATGCTTGTTCAGTCATTGGCTGAACTCGGCTTAGATGTTTGTGCTAATTAAGTCGCCCCACAATGAAATCCAGTCAAGTTAGATAATCACGGGACACCCAAAGCCCTCCATTAAAAGTGTTTTAATATATTTATATTCAGTTGCAGTTTCTATGCATAACCTGCTCAGAGAAACTTTTCAAGTTTCCTCCCTTTATGTCTAATGCCTCAGGCTCATGTTAAAGCACATTTAATCAGTTTTTCCTCTCAGTGGTATTTAAACAAATTTCTACTGTAGCAAAGATAAAAAAGACACTTCAGGAGTCTTCAGTTGAATTGACAGAAATTTTCCATTTTAATCTGCATTCATACTGATTACTATGACCTTAACAACTGAGCTCTAGCATGCTGCTTTGCTTTCAGCACCCTTGAGAGCTTAACTTCAGTCCACAAGTGCCTGTTCAAGTTCACTGGACAAGATTAGGAGACGCCAGAGTGTCACAGTGCAAATGTTTTCATTTTGAGTTAATTATGCTTGAACCTTCAGAACAGGAGTGTGTCAACTTACCGATCTGGTGAAGGATACTAGAACATTTCTGCAATGTTTAAAGGGCCCATGAGACTCAATTCTTCTCAAAGAGAAGAAGGTTTTAATCCAACACCAGACTTACAGACAGATAAAAACTTGTGCTTTTCATTTTCCTCAGAGGTCAAATATCAGTCCTAGTAATGGCATCCTGCCTGGGTTGACTGTCTTCCAGTTAAGCCTAAAAACCATTGGATTCAGGTTGGTACGACCAATTAATTACAAGACATTGTGCAGCTTTTTGTGTGAGTAAGTACAGTGGCATTAAGCTCAGTGATAGAGGTTGGAAAGTACCATGTCAAAAACTGAAAAAGTATTACACCTAACCAAACCAAAGTTGGAAGTCAGGAAGTCAATTTGAAATTAGGAAGTAATCCAGTTGATATTCCTCAATAGAAACTCAGACTTCCTTGTTCATATAGATTGCACCACACAAAAGCAACAGTGTTTGTGAAAGAAATGCATAGATTAATGAGAGACAGGAGCACTTTATAGAAGAATGGATAGCTCAGTTGGCAGGGCATCCGTCTCCCATGCAGGAGACCAGATTATGACTCCCACAGGGGACAAAATTATTAACACCTTCCAATTAGGTCCTTAGACAAGCCAGAAGCAATTCGCTTGATGTTAAATTCTCATAAGCAACCTGAATGAGTCAAAGACAATGAGCACTAAATTCCTCTGAACTCTAATTTGTTGTAACTTCCAAGAGCATCTAAAGAGAAAACCTAGCAATGAGCATCACCCCAGTAAAACACTCCTGCAGACGATGGCATCAATCCATTATTTATGTAACCAGAAAGGAGTCCAGGAGGCTGGATGCAAAAAGTTACAGAACAATCCTGAAAGAAAACCTTTTTGAGGATGCTTAGAGACATGGACAAACATGTCTGCAACATTCCTTTTACCAGATCTTGACTTGAATTTTTTTATTAATGTTATTTTAAAATACTGTTACCCGTTGTAGATCAATTGATGTGAAGCACTTTGGTCAACTTGGGTTGTTTTGAAATGTGCTATATAAATAAGCCTGACCTTAGGCTTCACTGTATTACCTTCTTTTTGTACATAATGCAGCTGCCACCTGACAGGAAAAAAATGGCTTGATCTTATTGTAGCTGAACTGGCCTCCTAAAGCTGCTTTGAAGTACATTTTTCACAATTGATTGAGGGTCTAAACGGCATAGCACAACTCTGCTTGTCTGAACTTTACAGCCTCTGCATCCTTGTGTCTGACCAAAATGACTTGTGTGGCTATCTCCATGCTAAAAGCTATCAGGCAAGCTGGCACTGGGGCTAGGGTCTAACTCTGCCTGAAATTAGTCCGTCCGTCCATCCATCCTCTATACCATTTATCAATTATTTATACTGCTTAGTCCAATTTAGGATCACAGGGGAGCTGGAGCCTATCCCAGCAATTAGCAGGTGAGAGAATAAGTCCTTCCTCTTTACAAAAAAGTCAGAAATATCTCCAGTTCTACTCATTCATATATTTTCCCACACAAAGTAAGACTGGTTACAGGATATATTTCTTCACATTTCTATGCCATAGCTTACTCTAAAGTCAACTGGCATCCTTGCTAGCCTCCCTGTTTAAATTAAACTGGATCATGTAGCTCTTATCATGTAGCTTAGTCAGTGCTAGGTAACTTAGATGTTGGGATACTATTTAAACATTCTTTATAGTTTACTTTCATCTCAAATATTGAAAACTTAACTTACTGAAAACAAAACATGACTTGGTTTCCCCACATTATCTGGTGCTAACATATAACTAGATAAGCACTGCTAGTAGCTTCATGCTAACATTGGGTTAGCCTTTCATAACATTACCAGATGAACTTGCACAGGGACGAAAACTCATCACCTGTGGTGTCCAACCAGATTTCAGAGGTGACCAGTGCCATCCTTATTACCCCTCTAGCTCCACCCTGGCCAACAACGCTGCATTCAAGTGCTTAGGGAAGAGAAACCAGGATATCTCAGCCTTTTATTTCTAAAAAAAAAGAAATCACTAAACAATCAAAAAACTCTGTTATTGTAGGGAACTGTGTAGATGAGATAAAAAAAAAAAAATATATATATATATATGTATGTATAAATAAATCAACTGATGCTATTTTCAGATGAGTGTAGAATTAAAAAAAAACTTTAAAAACTTGAGAGAGTTTGTCAACTTTCTTTGAAAACTCAGTTCTAAGCTTGCTTTGTTACAACAAATAAAAGGAGCTATGCACTTTAATATATAAGAGACTGTATCTGACTTTTCTAAAGCTAAAATGTTCTGCAGCAGCTTGACATGTATTTTATTAAACAGGGAAGATCTAATAAAATATGTAATTAATCTTCTCTTTGCAAATCTCTGAATCCAGAGTTGTAAGGCTTGACTTACACCAGGGACTAAGGAGCTGACAGATCACCCACTTGTGATTCAAAAACATAAAAGTTAAGAAAGGTTAAATTATTTACACATTTCCTCTTTCATGCAGAGAACACATGTCTGTCACGTTATTTTGTTTTCCCAGTGATGAAACCCTGTGACTTGGCTGAAAACTCCAACCAAACTGTGTAAAAATACAAACAAGAGAAAAAAAAATCTTTACTGTAACAAAGTCTTCGTTCAATAAAAATAAATTCCCCAAGCTGCTGGGAGATGTACATGAGCTGAAATGCATCAGTTTGTAAATGAGCTACTTTTTCTATGCGCCTGTTCAAACAGAACAAAAAATAATTAGAATCTGTAGCAGGTAATTTACTGGTATAAACCAGCATCTTACCACCACTGTGTGACCAGTGTGTAGCCAGAAATGAACAACAAACTGGGATTAACATAAAAGCATCTGTCACATAGAATTTTGATCTGCATTTCTGATCCAAAAACCTACACACATGACAAATCTAACATGGCAGTGTCTTTATAGTAGATAGTTAGTAAACCTTCAGGGCTCTGCACTCAAACATATTCATGCAAAATAGCAGAGCAAAAGTGAGTTATGATTCTCCTAAATTATCATTCTGCTTCAGCAGCTTGTCAGCCCACCCTCAGTGTAAACCAGTTGAACGAGCAGGTGAATGTTTCAGTGAATTATAATGAGAATGGAGCAATTCTTAGTGCAGCAGTTTCCATTTTCATTGTCATTACAGTGGGCAGGATTAACCACAACTGACAGTATCCTTTCGGTCTCTGTGATTTACTGGATCATATAAGCATATGCAGTTAAAGTGGATTTCTCCACTTTGCCCCACTCTCTTTGAGTGCCACTTATACTTATGAAACTTTAGAAAAAAAATAGTTTTATGTTCACAGCTGGAGAAAAAAGAGCCAAAAATACCAGAGCCATCTTGATAAAATGGAGCATATTTTCAAGTGTTAAATCCTCATTTTCATTCCTTTCTCACTCAAGACTGAAGAGATACTAAGCAGATCATTTAAATTCAGCTCATGCCAGAAACATTATTTAACATTTTTTGGATCTTAATCAACTGCAGTGAATTCCCAGTTTGGATTTAGTTCAACACTTTTAACGATAGTGGGAATTTCTGTACTCACTGAGGCTGTGTGCACTCTTGAAGATTGCACATTCTCCGGATGGGTTTTGGCTTCTTGCTGGCATCACAGTAGCCCCGATGTACCATTTTGGTGTCTCCTTTCTTTCGACAACCATATTTGGTGTACTGAAACCCTGAGAAACAAGAGAAGTGTTTTTCCTTTTCCAGACTGTTGCAATGCATGAAAAACAAGTATAGTTTTTCAACAGAAACAACCACAACAGTTTCTGCTTTGTGGGAAATGGGAGAACGTGGAATCTGACCAATCCACCAAACTCAATCCATCTTTTTGGGATGAAACAGTGGTTCCTCTGCTCAAAATCTCTTAAAATTTTGTAGTGGGACATTTGCTTTAGCTGGCCAGTGCTTGTTTTGTTTGTAACTTTTGGTTTATGAGTGCTGAATGACAAATGAGGAAACAAGCTGAATTCTTCCTAATTTGCAGCATTCACCTCATAAAACTGGCTGAATCAGTTTGTTGGAGAGGTTATTTGGCTTTTTCCAGCTTAAAAATTGTAAGAGACTCTGGTGGAAATATTGAGCTCCAGGAGTTAGACAGAAGCTGAAGATGGAAATACAAAACTCAGACATTTCTTTCTATCAGCCACATTTTTATCAGGATGTTACTGTACTGAGGGAAAAAGTCAGGTACAAAATATGAACTAGAATCCATAGAGGCCCTGCAACCCCCAAGAGGTCAAAGCAACTTTAAAAAACTGTGTCTATGCAGAAATAGAATATAATTTTAAAGGCCTTGCTATTATTTAGCCCAGTGGTTCCCAAACTGGGGGGCGGGCCCGGAGCCATGACAGGGGGGGGGGCACAGCAAGGCTAAATAAAACTTATAGTTTTACACTGCTAGCAAAACATGGACAAATTTGTGAAAGTAACAATGAGCAAACAATGATGAATCAAGAGCAGAGATTTCAACACTACTAAACACTACTTAAGAACTTGTCATCTTGAACACAAAGAAAAGACTGTTGATTACTTTAGGAATAAACTACTCACATATCATATACAGTATAGCTGATTTACTAAAGCAGCATCTGTCTTATTGAAAGCTCAACTCACCTGAAGTAGTTTGCAGTTTCCTGGTTTAAAAAACTCTCACACTACAGCACATGAGTTGATCATTGCTCCTACCACTGGCATGGCTTTCACTGTAGTTAATGAAGAAACAGCCAATAAACTAAATACTATTTCGTGGCACATTTTTAAGCTAAGAAGCTCTTTCACTGCCTGCTACAGTGACAGATGGCAGCTGTGATTTCTCCTGCAGACGTGGAAAGAGCTTTGTTTTTAGGCTACTGTATTCCTGATCTCCTATTGTGTGTTTCTGTGTCACTGACTCATTCCAACTTCTAGCTGAATGAACATCACAGCACCGCAGATGGAGGAAGAGCATAAACTGCAGTCAGAATTATAATCAGGTCCAGCCGAAGCTTTACTCACTGCATCAGGCAGAGCGCCTGTGATTACAACCAGCACATGGCAACGGTCGGCCTCATAACATGAGTAACAAGGACTAAATGATTCATACAGCAGTGTCGCATCTTCTATCCTCACTGCATCATTAGAGCAGTGTTTCCAGCACTGATGGCGTATCACAGTGCTGCTGGTCCAACATACGAATGCATGATATGAGGCAGAGATTGTTAAGCTAAGTCCAAGGTATAAAAACAAGTTTCATATAAGCTCTTGACACCAAACAGTGCTGGATGGGTAAAAAATTCTTTATTTCAAAAGTTATTTGGTTGTAAGAAATCAAACAATCTATGTGGCTATAATCTTAAATTATCAGTTGTCTTGTTTTAACCAAAACTGGTTGTATTGCATTACTACCACCACTCTTTACTCATTATGCTGTTCTAAAGGTCCAATTCTGAGAAGCCATTAGCTTGACTCAGCAAGAGCCGACTGCTTCTCACATATGCTGAACTAGACTGCTCAGGATGCTTCCACGATGCCAGGGGTGTCAAACTCTGGTCCTTGAGGGCCGCTATCCTGCAGGTTTCTGTAGTGTCCCTGCTCCGACACACCTGATTCCAATCAAATGGATCCAACAGCTTCTTGTGAACTTCACAATAGCTGCACTTGCAATTGCGCAAAACCTAAATATCGCAATAAAAAACTGGTAATAAAAACACCTACATTTTGAAAACTTCTCAAGTGTCGCTAAAATGTTTTTACGCTCTCATGAGGTGGTTTTTCAGACGTGTTGATATAAATGTTTATCGCAAAAGCGTGATGACAACACTTTTTGCATTTACACGTCACCGGACGTGACGTAAGGGGTCACGTGACCAGTTCATTTCTAGTAAAGCTGGCGTGGAATGTATGGACGGAGAAGGACACAGAAATCTTTTTACAAATAACAGCAAACAACAGTGAAATGCAAAGTTTTGCAAGGAATTAGAAATCTCCATCCTCCTCAAAGCAAAGTCTCAAGATTTTAAGAGAATTATGTCTTATGCACTAAACATCATTCAATGCAAACACCTGCAAATCATAACTGTACTTTGTCAAAGTTTCAGAAATATTGCTTTTATTTAGCTAAAAACTGTAATGGAAACACACCTAATTGCCCATTATTTAATCAGCTGTGTTGGAGCAGGGAAAAAACCAAAACTTACAGGATAGCTGACCAGTGTTTGAAACACATGTCGGGTAGAAGACTGAGGGTAGACCAGTAATGCCTGTACTATAGGGGTGGCCATAGACTCCCTGATGGTTGAGTTAGAAAGGAGAATATTGTCCAAGTTAAAGAAAATACTAGAGAACACCTCCACCTGCTCCATAATTTGCAGGTAAGTCACAGGAGCGCATGCAGGGGGAAGTTTATTCCACTGGGATGCACATCTGAATGCTGCAAAAGACTGAAATATGGGCGTCTCTCCTCAACATAACTGAGATTAAGTTATAGAGGTTTGTATTTGAAGTTTCTGTATTACAAGATATGCATAAAAATAAACAAAAATATTTCTATTAAGCCTTTTGATTTGATAGTAAGTAGTCATTTACCTGTAGAACAAGGCTTGGAACATGGGGACCAGCTCTTCAGAGCCCATTCATAGGTGTCCTCCTGGATAACATTGTTGTTGTTAACTGGCACTGAATCTTCATGGATGATGTACTTGTACATCAAAGTAGACCGAGTTTCATTGTCCTTGGGTACTATCTACAAAGCAAAGGGGAAAAAAGACGAAGCAAGCAGTAAATCATGACAAAGTCTTCCACACAAACATTCAGAAATGATCGGTGACAGAAAATTTCAAATAATTTCAAATAATGACGTCACCATAAATGACCTTTAAATAATACCCACAAGCTACAAGACATATTTTCCATATTTGCAGGCATGAGGACCATATTTTTTTTTTTTTTTTAATCATGTCTTTACACTTAAAAATGACAGAGGGTATTAGCTACTGGCTTTTTCACATGAGTGGGCATTAGAAGAAAAATGATGGAGCACAGCATGGTCTAGGAGTATTGATTTGTTGGTCTGTAAAATGAAATCTTAAGAGCAAGACTGGCTGTTAGTCAGCAGGGCTGTTCCTCTTCACACCTGTGACACAGCAGCCATATGTAGCAACAACGATGGAGACTGCAGCAGCTCTCCATCACATACATGACATTTTGAATCGTTGCTGTAACAGGAGAAATCTAAAATATTTAATGTTACCAATCAATTTAATTCAATGTATTCCATGAAAGATGCAGATTGTAAAAATAAAAACAAAAATATCACTGTTGTGTTGGATCAGTTTGAAGCCTCAAGTGTATAATTTTGCTCGTTGGTCTCATGAATTTAAAATTTGATCAGTTTTTTTAGAAAAGCCCCTTGTGGGACACATCTGCTTGATGATAGAATTTGTTTTTCTCTTCCACTTGACAGCAACTTGAATATGAATAATTACGTGAATGATTCCCCAAAGCAGCACAAAGGTGAGGCAAAATGTTTGCACCATTTAAAGTTCAGAAAAAGCCCCTCTTCCCTTCCCCTTCACTCATGAGACTGATCTCGATAAACGCCTGCTAGTCAGAAAAACTGGATTTGCTCTTCTCCTCCACGCACATGAAACCAATTGCCGTCCATATAATTATACCCCTGTCATGATAAGCAGACACCAGCTTGTATTAGAATGGCTATCTAGAAGAGGCTATCAATGTGACATGTGGAAAATTAGAGCAGGAATCTCTGTGGAAAAGACAATAATGGGAAATGAGAGGCATAAAAAAAACAAATTTGTGTGCTTGTTGACACGGTAATGAGCCCTCTTACCCAACAAATCCTTAAGGAAAAGGAAAACGCATCAAATAAATTAAAAGGGCAATTAAAAGAAGCAAGCTCAGTCATTTAATGGCCTCTTTTTGAAGGATAAATGTTTTAAACCTTCAGATAATCAGGTTAACACGGTCACTTGTCCTCCTGGCTGACCATGCATCATAAGGACCACGTGGGTTTTCCCTCCTATTTAAATCTGACTTTACTGTCTCATCTTGCTGCAGGCTATACTTGTATTAGTTTCTTCAACCTGTTTTGGACCTGAGGGAACTTCAGGTATGACGCCTGGCAGAGGGAGGGTAGAACTAATTGTGCAGAAAATGGTTCAATAGGCAATTTCAAACTCCTGTCTTCTGGGAAACAGGTCAATTTTTGCAGGGATGACTTTGTAAGTCTCACATATCCTCCAGGGTGTATGTATTTAGACAGCTATACAACTTTTGATCTTCAGACTCGGGGCTTCTGAAGACTCAGTCTGAGTTAAAATGATTGCTACTACATTAAAGTGTCAAGTCTCGGCCTAAAATGAACAGGTTTTCATGAATTTTGAACAAAAAAATGAAAGAAAATGAAATACATCGCAGCACTTTGAACACAGCTTTCAAACGGCAAGGGTTGAAAAAAAGATTCGACCATCATGGGACTGACTTTTTAAGTTTGCAACCCTAAGTTATTTCAAAGTTTCCCTAAAGTATTTACAGGCATGTTAGACACCTATCTTCCATCATGTCTTAGAGCTGATTTAAAGTTAGTGTTTTATTTTCAATTATTTGTGTCTCAAAAGGCAAAGTACAGGATCACCTTTAAGGAAATGGGTTATGAGGAAGCAGCACAACTAACAGCTAACATCAGAGGCTGATAGTTGGATTAAAATGCAGGATTTAATATTGCTGCTCGGCTTTTGGAAATGCTGTGCATCTCCACTGTGTGCAACACTGAGAGCAGCATTACAAATATTTAACTTAACTGAATGAGTCTTTGGCAAGTCTAGTGAAATCCTAAAATTAGGTTTTTAACAACATTTTATTAGCAGGATTTTTATGGCAATTTCAGCATTTGAAGGTGAGGAAAGTGAGAAAAATGAGTTTCTTTTTAAATCATTTTTATTAAGTCACATGACTAGAACCTCAAAGCCAGTCACACCAGTGTGGGATGACACAGATGCCCCTATTATTTTCTGCTGCAGCCTCCAACATGATAACAGTGCTCTATAATGTGCTGGCCCTTTATAATTTCTTGACCCTATCCCATTATGAAAAACACATTTTCCCAAAGATTACAAACACAACCTGTAACCTGTCATTAGATGGCGGTGGAATACGACTCTTTGTGTTTAACCCGCTTCTCTTCTTACAGATGTTTCAACTGCTGCTTCAATGTGACTGAGAAGTTTTGTTATGCAAGATAATTCATGGCATAATGTGGATGATGTTAGACACATTACGGCTAAATAAAAAAAGTCACCTTCTGGATTCATCTAAGTAAATTGGTAAGAGCTTCTTGGAAAATGACTGCTTAAGGGGGATTTTTTTAATCATTAATGCTGTTTTTGAACTTTCTAATTAACTTTTTATTGACACTGATTTGATTGTTGTTTGTTTATTGATTTTATTGCTTTTGTGTTTACTTTTATAGATAATTATCTATTTATTATCTGTTGTCTGTGTAGCAGATACCTCTGTCCAGGAGAAATTTCTCCCAAGGGAGAACAATGAAGGAACTTGGATGCGACACGAGTGATTATGTTTCAGCTGTTATTTAACCCTAAATGATGCTGTAAGAAGCTTCTAATTTCTTTAACAACCATGTAGGAAAACACACCCTGTGGTTGTGGATGTTTCTGTTTCAGAAGGGTCAAATTATTTGCATCAAGTAAACATCTAGGAAGTTGCTGTAAATACTAAAACTGTGTTAAGAACGGTCCAAGGCAGGATAGTGGGGAACCATTGTCTTCTAGCATAAAACGTGGTCAGAAAATATCTTGAATGATTATGATTGGTAATCCCTTAAATGCTTGGTGAAATCAAATCTTCTAAAAAAAGAAACACCAGTAGAACGCAGGGCTGTGTGTAATAGTGAAAATAAGAGCATTTCCACATGAACAATGTGAAGGGAACTCAAGGGATTGGGACTGAACAGCTGTGTAGCTTTAAGAAAACTAATAATTAGTGACGCTAACCGGTTAAAAAAGGCTTCAGAAGCATAATGATTGGACTCTGCAGCAATGGAAGGTCATGTGGTCTGAGGAGTCCAGATTTAGCCTGTTCCGGAGTGATGTTTAGAGGTGACTAAGGTTTTCTGGTCTCTGGTGACTAAATGTTGAGACCATATTAATGACAACGTAAAGCAGCAGCAGTGACATAAAGCTTGTGATCGTGAACAATGAAGATCACTTTTTATTACTTTCTATTTTTCGATATAACTCTCTTGCTTTGTTGCTCCAATAACATCAATGTCTGCTCATTAGATCATATGGGAGTTGGGAGGAAGGACTTAGCTGAGCTACGAGTATTTGGTCCAGTGTTTTTTTATTAATCTGTACCCAGCTGTGGCATCATACAGTCTATTTATATCAGAATTAGATTATGTGCAGGTTGAATGTGTCTGTTAAACATATTTTGGGGCTGTGCTCAGCATTGCAGCCTTCAGTAAAACCTGCTGTCCACAACTGAATGTTTCCACTGCTGATAGGAGCTGGAGTGGATGAATAACCACAAGAATAGTCTTTTGGAGCAGAGCAGCATGATTTAACTGCATCCCATTGAAGAAAAAAGCTGCATGTTGGCGTCAGCAGTGTCCACGTTTGGCTCATCATAGATTAAGTTGTGTATTAGAGCGGCTCAGTGGTAGAAACGGCTTGCCTGTCTCTTTAATGCAGTGCTGATTAGCATGAATGACACTTTTTTAAGATTCATTTAAAAATGAGCTGAACAGGGAAGAAAGAGTTTATTACCAGAACCACCACAGGGTCATGCAGAGGTCCGTCAGTCTGCAGCGTCTCCACGTCCCCCTCGATGATGTAGTGCCACTCCACACCCAGGTCAATAAAGCTCCTGGACTTGAGCTCATCTCCTTTCCCGTTGAGGATGTAGTGACCTGTTGCCTGGTTCTTTATTGCTGCAATCAGTCATTGTCATGAGCTGCAGACAACACTCCACGCAACGTTATCAATTACACGATTCTCAATTAATCAGTTTAATGAAATTAAATTTCTGCCCTTTAAATGATAATTTTGTAAAAATTTTTACGATGTATTTTAAGTGATTATTCTTAAACATCAGCATTTATCATTTAATGTACATCAATGACTGTCATAAGACAGTTTTCTTTTTTTTTTCCGTGGTGGGTCAACATTACAGTGTACACCAAATATTTACAGTGACTTTGACAGAAGTGCAGAACTAACAGCAGGACGTTGAGTAAAAGATGCATTTTACAACATAAGCAGGTGTGAAAAATCACCAATCCATCAGCACATCATTTTGCAGGTAATGATGGTGGCATGAAGATGGATGCGGTTCATGAAACTAAAGCAGCTCCATAATTCTGATGCTACAACAAATGTTCAAATGGTCTCGGGGGAACATGCTTCTTCAAAAGCCAGATACAGACCCTGCACAAAATGTTTGACAGCTGCTGTTATGGAGTATATATTGATTCTTCCAGAGCCACAGGGTTTCAAACAAAGCCGATCAGTTTCACACCGAGCAGCCTCGGAGCCAACACAGCTGGCCAGAGAAGCAAAGGAACATAGATTGATAGGTGGGTAAATATAAACTATCTCTTCTAATGAAGTCAAATCTATGAAAAGAGCTGGCTCTTACATCACTATGCTGAAGGAAGCAAATCACCACATTTCAGATGAGCACTATTCCATGACATCATGCATCTATTGGCTGCTTGCTTGCTTTATGAGGAGTTTTTCATGAGCTGAACAAAGCGCAGCTGAATGTGGAGATAAATTCAAATGGAGTGAAAGAAAAACAAACGTGGTGGTTGGACGGTGTAAATAACTCAGCTGGTTAGCGGCCGGTTTGCATGTTTCTTGCTGGAAAAAGTGAAGAAATTTGTTGTTCAGCATTTTCATGTAAAAAATAAAAAACATAAAAGAGTTAAATGCATTCAGTTTATAATCTGGATTATTTTCCCTGAAAAAAATCTGATTGGCTGGTAACTTTAATAATCTACCAGCAACGTTGGCTAGTGATGAAAAAGGTTCATTTACAGCCCTGCACACATAAAAATGATTAATCACAGATGATAAAAATCTAAACTTTAATAGATTTCTTTTTACCATACATCCTATTTTGATTTAAATTTAACTGAAAAAATGGTGATAAAAATAGTATTAGTCTGATATAAAGTTTTCTATTGATATAACTTTTCTGTAGTTACAGTAACTGTAGTGAAAAGCAGACACAAAAACAAGCCTGATGAGGCAGATCTTCCTATAGTTTTTCAGATCTTTGTTAAGAGCACATCAACACTATGATGCAAGACACTTAGCAAAAAATGAAGTGCAAGAGCCGTGAAATTAAACATGCCAGGTCTTGACTCCTAACAGTGCTTAATATTTTATTTTTAAGGTCAGTTCACTTCAGAGTCACATTTCTCTATATAGGCACGAGCAAGGGTTGACTTTTAACTTCGAGAGCAGGATTAAAGATCAAATAAAAAAGCAGCTATTTAAATTCTGAACTGGAGTGTATTTGATGGCCAAACATGCTCTGGATTTATTTAAAGGTATGACTTTATTCCATATGACAAAATTTGATATGGAAATTTGAACAAGACACAGCAGCTGACTTACTTTCCCTTTTATATACCTTTCTTTAAAAAAAAAAAAAAAGATAATCCTCTTGCGCTGTTGTTCCATCACTATCCAGTCTACTCCAGAATTACTGTTGTCTGTGATTGAGTCTATTTGACAGATTGGAGATTTAGCCAGAGAGCTTTTCCTGTCAGTCAAACCTTATTAAGAGACTCTTAAAGTCAGGAGGCAGCAAATTAGGGGGCAAAGATCAACTCAAAGCAGGACTTTCTTTGCACCTTCCAGCACAATCTACTCAGATAAAAGAGGCCTCAAGCCCGCTGATTTAAATCACATCTTTCTACAAACTGGCTAACATTTAAAAAAAAGGTCAATTATTAACTACAATTCCTTGTTGGTGTCAGATGGGCTGGTCTGAGTGTTTGAGAAACTGCTGATCTTCTGGGATTTTCACACACAACCATCTCTAGGGTTTCCAGAGAACGGTCTGAAAAAGAGAAATTATCCAGCGAGAAGCAGATGTCTGGACCAGAATGTCTGGTTGATGTCAGAGGTCAGAGGAGAATGGGCAGACTGGTTGGAGATGACCGAAAGACAACAGGAAATCCAGCACTGGTTCCATTCAAGGTCTGCAGAACAGCATCTCTGAACACACAACATGTGCAACCTTGAAGCAGATGGGCTACAGCAGCAGAAGACACACCGGGTGCCTCCTGTCAGCTAAGAACAGGAAACTGAGGCTACAATTCACACACTCACCAACACTGGACAATAGAAGATGGAGAAACGTTGCTGGTCTGATGAGTCTCCATTTCAGCTCCACATTCAGATGCTAGACTCAGAATCTGCTGGAAACATCATGAAAACATGGATCCATCCTGCCTTGGATCAACAGTTCAGGCTGCTGGTGGTGTAATGGTGCAGGGAATATTTTATTTTCACACCTTGGACTCTTTTGTAAAAACATGACATGGTTTAAACACCAAAGCCAACATAATGAGTTCACTGGACTCCAGTGGCCTCCACAGTCACCAGATCTCAATCCTATAGAGCAGCTTCTGGATGTGGTGGAACGGGAGATTCTCATCATGTATGTGCAGCAACTGTGTGATGCTGTCATGTCAATATGGAGCAAAATCTCTGAGGAATGTTTCCAAAATCTTGTTCGATCTATACCACCCAGAATTCTAGCAAATTCTTTTAAAATCTAGCAAAAGAATGAGATCCTTACACTTTTTTCTCATTTTGTTGCCTGTTAACGACCCTGAGTGTCCTGCTGAAGGAACAGTAACGAAACCGAGTCATTTTCTAGGTTGCATTCAAACTGCATAGTAACTGTTACTTTAAGAAGTGTAAAGTTTTTCCACTCATGATTCATACAAAGTTGTTTAGGAACCCTAGGTCTATTCAAAGTTTATGAGGAAATCAGATCTGATGTGCTCAATAGAGCCGATGAGGGAGCTCATGATGCTGAGTGGATTACAGAGAAAGGAGCCGCATATCTAAACACTTCTTCACTGTTGACGTAGGACTTTCTACGCCTTGCAGTTCAGGATAATGTCATTTTTTCAGTACTAGGTACTAGGGACGGGAATCAGAAATGATTCCACTGAGGAGCCGGTTCCCAGTTTTCTATAGCATCGTAATCAATACATGTATCTGTGCCAACAGGTGCTGGCCAGCTCACTGACTGCCAGTAAACCATGTCTGTCTGTCGCTGGAAGAGGTGATCCAGAGCACGGCTACATTTCCTTCAGAGACACGACAATGCCTCAGCTCTAGTGTCTGTGTTGAAAGGGCCAGTAATAGATCATAGGATCTATATTGTTGCTCGGAAGAATCCGCAGCCTAATCGCTACTCTGCTCCATCCTCCTTACATGAGGAGAATACTTGCTGGAAATCAGCCTGATGTGCAGCTGCAATATGTTTTTTTCTTTTAATTCAATACAGTCATCAAATGAATGGCGTAACTTCCTGCTTCCTCTGGATGCTGGAGAGTTCATCACTGAAGAACTCTGAGTTTTCCTCCTAATATAATACAATACATACAATATGTGCCATATAAATGAGTATAAGGTCGACTGCGAGGAAGATGAGTTGTTTTTTATTTAACTTAGCTGTTTTTATTCAGGTTTTTATGGTTGAATGTTAAATGTATGTTGCTGCATTGTACTTTGACTGTTGGGCACTTTTTAATTTTGTTGTATATCTCACATGTTACAATGACAATAAATATCTATTCTATTCTATTTTATTCTATTCACCTGGTTAATTAGTTTCCAGTTAAAGTAGCAGAATTTCATCAATAGACGTCACAACAGGGTTAATTATACTGCATTCCTGGTTGACCTACTGGTTTTACATTAGGTAATCCATTGTTTTTTTAACTCTTTTTTTAGAATATTTGTCAGACAGTTTTTTACAGTGTAAACTTGTGTTGTCTACTTGTTTCCTCATCAAAAATTGGGTCAGGGATTGATGAGGAAATCAATAAAAAACCAGATCAATAGGCAGAATTGATCATGGCATTGATGTCATTAACATCTCATTACTTCTCATACCTAACCAGTACTATAGTATTTCCCAGCTCTTACCAGCTCTTTTGATCATAACCAAAGCAGTCGACCAAATTAGCACCAAATTGCAAACTAACAGAGCAGCCGACAATTACGACACATGAACGTTTTCACCTGCTCAGTTTTTAATGCTTCAAATGCCTTTTTTTAACAGTTAGGATCCACAGCTAAATAAATAAGAATGGTTAAAGTCTAACATGAAGGCCTTTTTAAGGCCCCAACAAATACCAACATAAAATTTTAACAGCAAGACAAACTTTGCAGCACATGTAATAAATCTGTTCCTCACTCCAGTTCCTCCCACCACCTCAGACCTCTACACAGCACGATGCAGGGGGAGGGCCCTCCGCATCATGAAGGACTCCACCCATCCAGCACATGGACTTTTCCAACCCCTCCCCTCAGGCAGGCGGCTAAGATGCATAAGGAGCAAGACCACCAGGTTCAGGAACAGCTTCTTCCCTGAAGCTGTCAGACTGCTGAACTCTTGCCATGCCTTGTAGACTCCTCCCCACCCTTCCCCACCCTACTTCCCCACCTCTGAACACCAGCCCAAACCCTGCTGCCCTGCCCCCACCCCCCCCATCCCCACCCCAACTGAATCCACCCCCCCACTCCGACAAACAGACCTGCACTGCAAACACTTTACCTGTCCACATGTTTACATGTTTACCTGCTGTCCATACAAGTGCAATATCATTAATATTAATATTAGAAGTGTTATACTTTGGACTATCACTACCTCATGCACATACATACTTGCACATATTTATCTAGGCTGCACATGCAAACTGGGCTCTTTAGTGTTTACTGTTATTTTTATTTAAAATTTTGCTGTTTATATTCTATTGTATTTAGCTTATATTCTATTTATATTTAGCCTATATTTCTATTTTTTTTCATGTCTTATTTTATTTCACTTATTGCCCTCCTTCTTATAGCTCAAACCGGGACCTCAGCTCTAATTTCGTACCATAAACATGTAAATGTGAGCTGGTATGACAATAAAGTTCCTTGAATCCTTGAATCCTTGAATCAACGTGCCAGTGTCACACTAGCTTTTTTCTCTATTAAAGCCCCTACCAGGGTGCCTGTGCCTCAGTTCATCATCCTCTGCACTGGTTTGGATAACAAAATATAAACATGAAGATATTTCGCACTGAATTATTCTGTGTTTCTGTTGATCTGTATAAAGAAAAAACACAATTTTTTCAACTCGGCTGCATCTGAATTAACCTAAATATAGAAAAGTAACGAGAAATCTTTATATCTTTAGATGTAAGTGAACCTGGTAAAGTAAGAACCTGTCTTTAATATATGGCGAATTTTCTATATGAACACTATTTTTCTCAGCCTAGAAGTTACCAGAAATAAATTATGCAGAGTCTGTAATCTTTCATCTTAAAGAATATGTTCCCATTAGTCTTCCTGGGAAGCATGATGAGGACGGTGATGAGCTACTTTATGTCTTCCTCTGATGTCATGTATTCATGGAGGGAAGTCACACTTACCAAGAACTTGAGGTGAGGCCTCATGCTCCTGGATCATCATATGTCTAGCTCCAGGAGGAATGAGAAACATCTTAAGGTAACCTTTGAATTTGCAGCAGCAGCAGATGCAGCAGGGATAGGTTAGGAAAGATAAGACAGAAACAGGTACGTTAAGCACATACAGAAAAAATCTGTTTGCAGTGGTGGACATCACACGCGGAGCAGAAGTTTTCCTCACTTTGCTCAATAAAAAAAAGTTTGAAGGAGAAATATGAAAGGGTGATGTCGACTTTCCTTTCTTCTGTAGAAGCCTGCAGGGAAAAGGTTTAGCGAAACACAGCATAAAGCTCATTCATATCCTTCTGCGTGTCATCTGTGACACAAAGTTGACGCAGGATGTGAATGGAAACAGCCTCTGGCCATGTTTCAATAAGGCATGACTAACGGGTTAGGCCAGCAAAGCTGCCTTCTGCCAGCGATGCCCACCACTAACAAACCTACCATGACTCACCCAGCACATTTCTAGAATCCTCGCTTTCATTTAAAAACACATTTCGAGCTCCTTTGGGCAAAGAGAAGGCTCCACGGGTCTTCCCTTTAAAACAAAAATAAATCAGTCAGTATTTCAGGGTTATCTCTTCACACCGTTTCACAGTCTCTGCAACAGTATTACCTACAGTGGAGGCACATTTAATTAGTGAAGCAGGGACCAGAGGAATTCTCTCTGTGGATGAGGAGGCAAACTATTTCTCACCAGGAGTAGACTGCAGCGGGGTAATTGCTTGGGCTAAGATTTGTCTAGCAGACCTGACGCTCTGGAAGCAGCAGAGTGGTTGAGATGATTATGAATGCAACTAACATGCTGCTGCAGAGCTCCTGTGAAGTTACAACAGGTGGCAAAGTAGCTGGTGGTAATTTTAAGACTGGAATCCATTTTGAAAAATCTGTGACAATTTCAGAATCACAGCCACTCGGAAGAGATGATAATGTCATTAGAGGGCTTTTACAGGAAGAAAGATGCAATAATCATCCTGCAAATGTCCAACTACATCCATGATTGCTTCCACAGGTCTGCAGGGGGGTGTTTAATGAGACACCTGTCTGCACCTGCCGATTTGTCAAGGTGCTTATTTCTCAGACATGTTATTGGGGTGTAAATAAAAAAAACTGATCACGGTATTGTATCGATTCAGTGTTTGCTCAAATAACCAATTCTGCCCCAACGCTACTTTAATGATTGAAATGAGGATATATCCAGGGGTCTAGAAAATTTTTGATGGGTGGGCTAGGGCACAGACTGGGAAAAGGGTGGCTCATTTAACTAAGACCTTTGAAAAAAAAAAAGGGTTTTGAGGAAATAATTATCTAATATAAAAAGTTAAGCAAAGGGATTATATTTTATTCAGTGATTGTTTACTTGGTTCATCCTGCATCGTATTGCAGTTTCATCACAGTGCTTTAGGATTATTGGCTGTTTAATTGTACACAGTTTTCACATCTGGTGGTTTCATTATTTTGTACATCCTCTTCATAAAATGTAATTAGTTTGAACAGATAATTACTACTTTCCAGGTAGGTGGTTGGCAACATTATGCTTTATGAATGCTGCATTAAATATTGTATTGTTGATATTAAAACAACATATGTTACATTTACTTACACTGGGGGTAAGTAAATGGGTACACATGGGGGGATGGGAAGTCAGACTTTAGGTAAATTTTGATTGCTAGAACAAAGCAAAAGTCAACAACTTGACCCATATCTTCAATTGGTATTAATGCTATTGGATCATCAATCACTGAAACGATGCATCAGTTTGGATCAAGTTATTGTTACACCCCTAACATGTACATTAAATGGCCATTAAAATAAAAAAAAGAATAACAATAAAATAAAAGTCATAATGAACCCAGACACTTGATTAGTAACATGAAACAGAAGAAAAAACAGCAGCTGATAAGACGCATGTCTCCAGATCTACAGGCATCTATCTGGACTACAAGCTAGACAGGATGTTCTACAAAAGGATGGGAGTCAGTAACACTGGATACTTGCATATTGTGTTTTCCAGCAAGGGGGTGTCATTTTGGGCTCTCTTGCTTAACTGTTTTCCTGTTAAAAAGGTGAGTGGTTAAATGAGGGTGAGATGGGAGGAAACAGAAAGGGATGGACAGGCAACACAATGTGCAGCTCTGAACGGTTTCATGAAGCCGTCATGCTGATCATCTTCATTTCTCTCCGATGGTCTCTGCTGATTTAACGATAAAGTGTTCAGGACTGAAAAGGCTGCTGTCATAAACCGTCATGTGAATGCGTCATGAAACCGTCTCATCAATCATGCTCGCAGTTACTGTGACATGTCTTTTGTTAAAGAAATGAACAAACTCATTCAGCTTATCAGTTTAGCTGGCAAAACCTCAGTGCACCAGATTCGTACCCTTATTCAGTTTGTGTGGGCACGCCTGAGTATTTGTGCACTTTTACACAGTGAAGGTTAAGAAGACACATAAGCTTTAAGAAGGAGCTTGAATTAAAGTTTACACAAAAGCGTCAGCACCACTGATTTATTCCCACATTTGAATAAAAAAATTTAATTATTGTAAAGAGAAATTAATGAAAGAGTGGTTCAATTAATTTTACATTAATTGGAGCAACTCAGAAGGAGTCAGTTCAGGGTTTTAAAGGCTGTTAGATCCTCATCACCCTGCACCCTCCCTTCGCACTCATTTATTGGCTGTGAATATGAAGGAACAGCAACATAGAGACCTGCAGGAGATGGTGGACATTTTAGCACATTTTAGGAGGGTTGCTCCTGTGATTTTTAAGTATGAATCTTTAAAACGATTCACAGATTCACTGAAAACAGAAACCAACTCATGGAAAACTCCTCCTAGTTTTGAAATTAACATTGTGCTTTTCATTTAGCAGCTTCCTACAGAAGAAGAGAACAAACTGCAGCAGCTAGTCTGGCAGCTAGAGATGATCGATGCTCCTTCAAGATCTGACACATACACTCCTCGGCCACTTTATTAGGTCCACTTGTTCAATTGCCTTTTTAACACAAATATCTAAATCAGCTAATCACTTGGCAGCAACTCAGTGCATTTAGTCATGTAGAGATGGTCAAAACAACTTGCTGAGGTTCAAACCGAGCATCCGAATGAGGAAGAATGAGGATTGGAATGTGGTATGATTGTTGGTCTGAGTCTTTACTGGGATTTTCACACACAACCATCTCTAGGTTTTACAGAGAATGGTCTGAAGATAAGAAAATATCCAGTGAGCAGCAGTTGTCTGGACCAGCATGTCTGGTTGATGTCAGAGGTCAGAGGAGAATGGGCAGACTGGTTGAAGATGATAGAAAGACAACAGGAAGTCCAATGGTTCCAACCAGACAGATGGTCTAACATTTGACTCTAGAATACTTTTTAATACGAAGGAGTTCATGATGCATTCAGTGACTGCATGGTGTCTAGGTCCTGGGGAGTCTACAGTCTGACCTCAGGTTGAACTTGGGATGTTCCCTACTGTTAAGATAGGCAGCTGACTTGAATAATTTCCACCTGTGAATATTCACTCTGACTGTGGAATAATGAACTCCAAATAGCTTGGAAATGCTCCCAGATGAGAAGAAATAGTTGCTTTTCTAAGATCATTGCTATTGTCCTTCCTTCAGACAAAATTCCCCTGAATGCTGCAGATCAGCAAACGACCAAAGCATCACTTTCACAGAGGAGCAAATACTGATGATGTTCAAAAGTCTTTGATTAACTACACCTGGCTGTTAATTTCTTTTCTTGCACACTACTTCTGCTTCTTTTGACTGTAATCTATCATGTACTGTCAGAGGTTAGAGTCTCTCAATATTATGACATATTTGGAACTAGAGGACATAAAACATAAAACGCTCCTTTTCCACAACTGCAGATCAAATAAATTATTGTCCTCCTGTATAAACTCCCTTTTGTACCAATTTTATATTTATGTGCAGCTGCATATTTTCCAACAAAACGCATTTTGTTTGAGCAATTATGTTTGAGTGCTTTGGTCTATCAGGATTTATAAAATCTTTTGGGAGCTTTTTGTTTTTGGCTGAAAGCCACAGACAAGAAGACAAAATCAGAAAATAAGAGTGAGCGTTAACATAAATGTAAAAGCACTCAAACATGTTCCGGTAAAAAGAAATTCATTTCAGCTTTGACAAAGGCTTCTGCAGGGTTCATATGAATGTAAGTTCTTTCAGCTCTGAATTTATGCTTGCTTTGCTTCAGCCTTATTATCTTAAGATGGCCTGCTCATTGCTAGGACTGGCTCCTCCTGATACATGTATATAAATAAACATTCTTTTTGATTCGTTTTGAGGCGCTAAAGGCTCCATGTGTCCTTACCAGCTTTCTTTGGTGTACGGGTGAAGGTTCCTTTGACAGTGCGGCAGTGGGAGTTGTCTCCACCACAAACCCCGCATTTGTCCTCAACTTTATTCGAGCCGATTGCTCTGTCGCAACCAACTTTCTGCAGAGCAAGAAAAGAGAGACAAATGGGCTGCGACTTTTCCCGCACAGAGGGAGACAGTAACATTTACAATATGATTTGACATAGAATGGGTTTCTCAAATATTTCAGAGACACCTTGGTTAGCTGCTGGTGTATCAGTTATTTGGATGCAGGAAGTCGAAGGGACTCGTGACATTAACTGTTTCAGGCACTTTGAATCTCTTTTTCAGTCAAGAACATTATGTGAGAGCCAAGTAAGGTTATACAGATTTAAATATTCAGCATATTTGGATATTTCCACCACAGAAATTTGCTGTTAAATCCTTGCATTCGCAACACAAATTGGAGTGTGTAGAAGCTGTTGAGGCTGATGAGGACGCAGCTGCAACAGGATTGACACAAAGCTTCTGACCTGCTTGTTGTAATTTATCTGGGGCGAGCGGGTGGAAATCTCAAGATTAGAAAAGAAGCAAATTACTGGCACGCTGCAGGGCTCCAATCTACTTTTGTTTATTCCACCAAATCTGTAAGATTTTCAGGCCGAGGCTTTGAAGAATGACACGTTTACTGCAATAAAAAAGTGAAAATTGGAGCCCTGCAGGGCATGAGCCATTTGTTTTCTAACTTATTGCTTATTTCCTGCTTGACTCCCCCCCCGCCCAATCTTACCCTATGTTTCTTGATTTATTGTTTAACGTGTTTGCTGAGAAATGTCGGGGCAAACTGTTAATAATAAATCAAGAACTTATTAGGAAGGTTTCTTCTAAACTGAGCAAATGTCCAAGATTAAAATGCTGTAAAACTGGCTCGGTGTGAACTTTCCTGACATCCTGCTGCTTTGCTGAATGAATCAGTCGAAAGCTTTTAGAGTTCAGCCTCCTGCTGCGCATCATTACCTGCTGCAGCTTTGAACATGATGTGGTTTGACGTGTCCTTACCACGCATTCTCCACGCACGCAGATACTGTAGGCATCCCTGTACGAGCATCTCGTCCCATCATGCACCAGCTGCTTCATGTACGCCACATCTCCCGTCTCCTTTGACTGGCAATACAGGTGGCATCTCTTGTTGGCTACAAGAACAGATTACTGAATTATTAGAGAATAATGACAGTTTTAATGGAAACCTGGACAGCAGCTGGGTTTTGGATAAGGTTTGGACAACTCCTGACTCTGACCCTTGACAGAGGTGTTGATCATCAACATCAGCTGATGGCTTCCTGAAATATTTACCTGCATGACCCCTCCCATCTTTAAAACCACTCAAGTTCACTTTATTAGCTTCAACTTTTACACAGCTGCTCATCAGACATTACTTTACTAATTCCTAGATGAATCGGGCTGCTATCCTCTGGTTTTCACTGACAGTAACATGCAAATAACTGTTTACATTTCCATTTTCAACACAGTAAAACATCATGATTCAGCTACTTCTGTACTAATCTCACACATCTTAGGCTTCTTTTGAGACTCAGATGAAACATATAACTCTTGTAGTTATAAATAAATACTTCATTTATTTGGGATGTTTGGAGAGAAGGCAAATCAGCATGTGATCTGTTTTCATGTGTAAAAGACAGGATAAAGGTTTTGTACTTGCAAAACTGAGCTATGTGTTCAGACTTGCAGAACTGATCTGCACTTGTAGATTTTTATTTGTGTTCATGAGAGATACAAAACAGGATAAGACTTCATCTTAGCTCCATAAACATCTGAGTAAAACTGTACTAAATCTCTCTCCACAGTGTGAACTGCTGAAATTTGTGTCTTTAAAAGCAATTTGTAGCAGCATTTTGACAGAAATGTCATAAAAAGGTGAGTAAGCTGCTAATAACTAAGCATCCATCAGTAAGGGTTGCTGTGGTGATGATACAGCCCTCCTCTCTGGTTCAGAGTGATTATACCTGACTTTTTTTTCTCTTTTTCCCTGTCCACAGCGCGTCTCAAAATCCTTCTACAGGGTCAAACATCTGAACTTTCATTGTTGCAGTTTTACTACCATCAGCAGAGTCGGGCTTTAATAAATGCATCGTGTTTCATTTGTGATCTGTCTGTAAAAGATATGGAAATTAGAGTTCAGTTCATTGTAGGGTCTGTGGAGCAGATCAGTCCTAATTCTCTCCTTAAAAAATAGGATATTATGATGAGGAAGACAGATTTTTCTACAGTTTGGTGAAAATATTGATGCTGAATTTAAACTGTGGTGCCGTAATATGTTAAAAAGTAAAATTTCCCGAAGGTTTCCGCTTCTCACCTTGTTGTGGACTAGTCAAACTGTAGCCCCAAAATATTTAAGCTATTCACTTGCAAATTATACCATCTCTGGACACTTTACTATGTCCACCTGTGTAATTTGTTAACATTAATAGCTAACTGGCCAATCACGTGGCAGCAACTCAGTGAATTTAGGCATCAGAATGAGGAAGAAATGGGATTTAAGTGACTTTTAATGTGGCACGTTGTTGCTAAAGCAACAGGGTTTTCACGCATTTACAAAGAATGCTTTTAAGAAGAGAAAAGGTCCAGCACCTTGCTGATTTCAGAGGTAAGCAGAGCACCACTGGGTGCCACTCCTGTCAGAAAGCTGAGGATCCCCGCAGCTAAATGTGTGATCTCATCATTCTCACAAGTCAGCATCCAAGAGCTCCTCATAGTTCTCTATATGAAAAACAAAAAACTATGACATCTTTCCGTATCAGCGTGAAAACTCTGCTCCTTTACCTGCAGGCATGTTGGAACAGCTCTGCAGCTCATCATAATTTAGTGGTCAACATAAAACCATGACTATCAGCTTTTGAACAAAACTAGAATGGACATAAACTCTCACTGGCTAAATCATGAGGTGCTCATCTTGTCAGTTGGACTACAATTAACACAGACACACCAAAAAAATTGAAGATGGAAAAACGTTGCTAGTCTGAGGAGTCTTGACTTTATCAACAATTCAAGCTGCTGATGGTGTATGTGTGGGGGGTATTTTTTCACCACACCTTGGGCCCCTTAGTTCCAACTAAGCATTCAATTTCACTTTTCATTTTGTTAGGATTCCCATTGGTAGCTGAAAAAAGCTGCAGCTATTCTTCCGGAGGTCCATCATGTATAATAAACAATGGAACATTGTGCTAAGTTAAATATCTTTCAGCATGGTGGGACGATGTGCAGTGTGGTGCTGATTAGGCCTGTCACGATAACAAATTTAGCTGTACGATAAATTTTCTCAGAAATTATCGGGATAAACGATAATATTGCGCAAAGCGCTAATGTGTCATTTTGAGACCATTCTCAACTAATATAATGACATATGCCATAATAATGCAAGTACACATTTTCAAAGATCAATACGCCGGCCCAAAAGTAATGCGGCCCACTGGGAATCCTCCCAAACCTCTCGATTAGCCGGCATTGCTCTTAATGTGTATTTTGTCAAATACGCTAGTATATAGGCTGACTCTATTTGCGTAATGTGCCTGCGGATTACAAGGGTTATTACGGTAGACCAGGAAGTGGGGGCTTTGTACTGACGTCGTAAGCTAGAATGTGTGTGTTCTGCTTACATGTGGGGAGCAGCGAAATGATAAAAGAGGAGGTGCTTGCATCTATTATTTCTCCATTCGACTTATTTACATATTTCAGCATGAGAATCGGAGGTTTAGCACAAGAGCGTGAGAACCCACTTAAATACGCAAGTCTCACGGCCATTGCGTGTTGGCAGCCCTGCAAAACAAATGCGGCTTACCGGCTCGTGCTGCAACATGCTGCTGTCAAGTATGACACCAGAGAGATCACTCCGCAAGAAACCAGAGCGTTTAGTCGAAATACTCCATAGTGAAACCTATTGTCATACACAGTTTATGGTAAAGGGGGGACTAATAAAAATTATCGCGGCCGGCAAACTTATCGTGCTCTTATTTTCTTATCGTTCAATTAATTGACTTATTGCTTCTCGCGACAGGCCTAGTGCTGATTTTCTGTCCTTCACTGATGTAAGTGGAAGGACCTGTTGGCAAGATTTTTGGTTAACACTGGAGGACCAGATCAGGGAAATTTTTGCCACAGTCAACAGATTTTGTTTTGTTTTTATTTAATTTCTTTTAAATTTTCTTATTTTTATTGTTTCTATTGCATCTTGATGTAATGCTTTTAGTTTTTATGTAGAGCACTTTGAGTTGTTTTTTACATGATTGCACAAATAACACCACAGCCTACCTGAGTATTGTTGTCTTATTGTTCTTTAATTCCACTGACTATTCCTTACACACACACACACACACACACACACATATATATATATATACACAGTGGTCCCTCACTATGACGCGGTTCACCTTTCGCGGCCTCGCAGTTTCGCAGATTTTTTTTGTACAATTTTGCATGTTTTTTTTTTTCTTTCTTTTTTTTTACAGCGCTTTGTGTTCTGCATTCATTTTATAATACTGGACTTATTTTTCTACAAAGGTTTGAACTTTGAGGGTGTTTAAACAAGAGAGAAAAGTGTGAAAATGTTAATGCCTGTCAGAGAAAGGTGTATAAAGTGTGTAGTGAGAGGTTTTAGTCGTAAAAAATAAAGCTGACTACTTTGTGAATTTCGCCTATTGTGGGTTATTTTTAGAACGTAACTCCCACGATTAACGAGGGACCACTATATATATATATATATATATATATATATATATATATATATATATAATATATACTTTTTGTATTTTATTATAATTTATTCATTAAGGACCATGTAACATTTCAAACATAAATGTTTCCATTGTACCAGAGTTAGCCTCAGGCTAATGTACACATGCAGTCCCCTGGCATTAAAAAATACCATTAAAAATCACCCACACACACAAACACACATTTTGTCAGCACCATGAGAAAAGACAAAAAGTTCAAATTTAGAGTGAATCATGTCAGATTTATGTAATTTTGAAAAGAAAAAAAGAAGTTCTGCTGAGATTTGACTGTTTATGGAGCTGCAGCTCTTCATGTGTTAGTGAACTCCACTGCATGGCGGCTGTAAAAGAAAAGCAGATGGTCCAATCATCAAATGATTGTGGGATGAAGGAAAATTTGAATAATTATCTTTGTGCCAAATGTCTCACATTTAAAATAGCAGAACAGAGAAGTGTGTGAAGAAAATACAGGACCAAATGTATTCCAGTTCAGAAGTAAATTTTTAGATAAGCGCTGCTGAAAGAACCTGGTACAAGGATATTGATGAGTGCTCACATTTCTTTTACTGTTGCTTCCATTTCTTTAAGAAAAAATTAAATAACCTGAACTTGCTTTATTCATCCTACAGTAATGGAGTGTATTACTCACATAAAGCTGCAGCTTGACTGCACTTTCTATTAGTACATCATTTAAACCATTTCTGAAATTTAAAAAAAATTAACAAATCCCATTAACAAATTCCTGACAACACAATATAAATTTGCTTATTCATACATCTGTCAAAAACCACTTTTTTGTACCTTTTTGTCAAACTGCTGCAGACTTTTCCCCAGAACAATGAGCTCCCACTTCACTGTCTCATGTCTCTGCTGTCTCTCTGCAGATGTACCAACTTCTTTTCTACAAGTCTGAATTCAGAAATCCCACCAATTTAAGCACAATAAGTAGCTGAGAGCTGAACCAAACAAAGTCAGATAAAAGCAACATCTGATAAAGAACATACTATTAAAAAGAAGGCAGTTCCTTGCAACAGAACAGAAATGTCTCATATTTTCCCAAAGGTCAAATTCAGCAGTTGAATGGCTTTAAACTCTACAAAGCAGCACAGCAAAGGAGGAAAGAATAAGGCACAACATACAGAAGGACAGATTTGGAAAATGAAGAGTAATATGTTGCTTTTGGACAAAACATTGTAGTCAGCATGCTGATCTACAGGGAATATCCCTGTTTTGAATATGGAAAGTCATTTCTTAGTTCAGGCTGAGTCCACATCATCCGCTGAACTCAGAGGCTTTCATTGTCACCGCCTCACGTTGACATTTTAAAGCTTACCATCAGGATGCTCGTAGGGAAGCCAGTGGTGTTTGGCATTTTGGAATTCAAAGTGGGAGTTGCGGAGCTGGCACTGCTGAGCTCGGAAATCTTCGAAGTGCTTGGGGCAGTCGTCTGTGTTGCAGAGCTGATACTCATAGTTCACTCCCGGGCAGTCCTGGCCGCCGTTGGAAGGTCTGTGGGGAAGAGATGAATGAAGATCAGAGGAGCTGAACGGACAGCAAGCTTTTCTTTCAAACAATGGGAACAAATCATCCTCATAGTGATGCAGGCCCCTTTGGAGTCTGTGCTGCCATCAGAATTTACAACGCATGTCAACACAATATGATGGTTCATTTACTTCATGCTGTCTCTGCTGAATAAGTGAAGTTCTTTTGAAGAGAGACAGATTATTTACTTCACTTATACTGAGTTATATCCAGAGCTGAGACAAGCAGACTATGTTTTAGCTTTTTAATTTAGTGACACCTAGTGGTAAAGCTGAAGATGACAACCAAATATGTATCTACACTGTAAACCCGGATTTTGTTTGAATATAAACTTTGTCAGTGATTATCAATTATTCCATGTTTTGTATAATCAGTGTCTCATTAATAAGCCAAATAAGCTGTTTCAAATACTTTTCAATATTGTACAATGCAATCACGCTGATTAGCAAAGAAAATGGAATATGTTATGTTCCTATCTGAGGGGGTGGGGCTCTTTTTAAAAGCACAATTTATCTGGATCACAAAGGTTTATGGGAGATTCATATTCAGCAGGCTTTTTAGGGTTCAACTGCTGGTAATATCACCCATGACGTGTGCTCTTGGTACTGTTGCTTCAATTACTTACACAGGGTTGTTGCACTGCCGTGTTCGGAAGCGAACTCCAGTTCCACAAGAGCGTGAGCAGGAGCCATATTTGCTCCAGGAGCCCCAGGCACCATCTTGCTTGATCTGATTTGGGTTTTTCCACATGCAGTGACCTTTGTAGCACCACTAAGCAAGATAACAGGGTGGAAGGAGGAAGGAAAGGCAAGACAAACGTTAGCTAGCTCTTCCACAACACAGGAAAAACAAACAAACAAAAACTAATTTTATGTGTATATATATATATATATATATATATATATATATATATATATATATATATATAGATGCATATATGTATTGACAAAGCATTTATACTGAAGTGAAGATGTACTTCTGGTCTGAGGCTGGATTCGCATTATTAAATTAACTGAGGGGGCACCGACCCGAGTTTTTGATGGATTTCTTCCTGTTACACAATACAGCTGACCACTGAAAAGACCATTAGGAAATGGTTTTCTAAGCTTGCTGTGGAAGATCATAATTGGCCTGCACAGACCCCCTTGGAACACAAAGAGACACAACAAGCCAGCCCTTATCACTCCGGATCTGTGTTGAAGCTCACTTGTGTTCCTGTGACCAGATCCGAACAAATGCCTGCAGCCATAAAACACGTGGAAAGCATTTCCCAGAACAGCAGGAAGAGGCGGACTGGGAATGACTGGTGTAATAAAACAGGCATTAAAACAGACTCTGTATCTATTATTTCTATCATGTAGATATGTGTAATCTGTTGATTAAAGGCCCATTTATGCTCCCTTACGAACGTGAAGAGCGACTTCCATTTTGTACTTTGTCATACGTTGCTGTCCTCATACTTCCATGTGTCTTTTACGTTTCCATGATTGTTAAGTCAGTTCCTCCACTGGTGAACTCCAGAGTTCACTCCCGTGAGGCGATGTCAGTTTCAGACACCTTGTGGTAGCGGTAATGCATCACTATAAAGTTTTTTCCAACTGCATAACACAACTTAAACACTCACATATAGTCTTTCTTCAAAAGCTTGCACAAGTTCTACAGTTGTTGTGCTTGCCTTTATTCTTCTTCTGCTTTTTTGATCCCTTCCTGATCCTTCTCTGCTTCTCTGGTTTGTTTATTTCTTTCTCTGGTCGCATGTCAGCTATTCTGCTCAGCACTGTCTCCGCAATTTCTGGTGTTAATGCTCTGTCTTCTCTATCAAGCGAGAGGTAGCTAATCTCCCTGAAAATGGACCAAATTATGTCAGTAACTGACGCAGAAGACGGGCGAAACATCCGTTTTCTGCATCGAGCATGAATGGGCCTTAACCCTCAGCCCGACTCAGCAAGCATGCAAACTTACTTTCCCCGGAGCGCACTCTGTCCCGTCGAGGGGTGGGCCTTTCTTGGTTTTGCAGAAGTAAGGGTTGTCCGGGTGACTGCACCACAGCTGTTTACATGGGTCAAATGTACGGAACTGAAACAGAGGAAGAAAAAAGGTTAAATACTAAATTGAATACTAAAGGTTGAATACTAGGTGGCTGCTCACATTGTGCTGCTTTACTGATGAGTAGAAATGAACTGCCATACAGCATTATAGGAAACCTTGTGCAGGATTCTTTTTAATACATTTTAATGAACAACTGACCCTAGTGAATTGCCCAGGGCGTACCCTGCCTCTCATCTGATAGCAGTTGTGATAGGCTCCAGCCCCCATGTGACCC
Organism: Melanotaenia boesemani; assembly: GCF_017639745.1. Classification (NCBI taxonomy): domain Eukaryota; kingdom Metazoa; phylum Chordata; class Actinopteri; order Atheriniformes; family Melanotaeniidae; genus Melanotaenia; species Melanotaenia boesemani. The sequence continues at coordinate 5,817,801 of NC_055692.1, forward strand.
TGCACTGGAATAAGTGGGTATAGCATATGCATGGATGGATGGAAAAAGGATAAATGAATTTCAAAGAAAGATTGAGTTGACATTCAAATGATCTCTGCAAGAGGGTGCATATAAAATATACATTATTGCAGATAATGAATAAATGCAATTCAGGTAGAGTTCTGTTAAAAGTTATTATATTCCACAGTCATGCTTCTCTTTATCTAAAACTCAGCAGTCCATCCCCCTGCAGTATTGATACATTGGCTCCATTGTTAAAGGCCCCAAAGCTGGGTGGATCTAAGAGGTTTCCCATGGCAATGGCTTAATGCTAATCTTTTCTCCAGGTAAAGTTATCAAACACTTCTTTGAGGATTACAGCAGGTGATTGGGTTAATTAGAGAGAATTCAAAAGATGACTTTTCGGGTACCCCGATCATGCCTCTGGCAAGGAGCATTGTCAGAAAGCCTGAGAAGCATCTTTGGTTGGGTTTGAGACCTCAACAAACTGGCGAAACCCTGACACTGCCCTCCAGTCCATGAGGTTCTTTCTCATCTGCAGTTTGTTTATAATGCTGCGTGCAAAGAGATCTGATTACACTGACCTTAACCACTTACCCCTGTAATTTTCTTTTCTTCTTTTTAATCTGACCCACACACTGAAGCCAGTGCTTAAAATGTGTGCAAGGCGCTGATAATCTCGACTGCTGCGCTTATTTTCCACTCGATAATTACAGTCTTACTTAACTACTGCTCTTACAGGTGTGCAAACAATGTTTTTATATCCCCTTCAGCTACTGTTTAGCATTTTTTATTAAACTGTTTTATGGCTTTTCCCAACCAACTAGCCTACATTTAGTATGACTACCTTTATTCGTCAACACATCTTGAACCCTCTTATACAAACTTTCCTGTCATTTCTTTAAGTAGTCTTCAGGAATAGTTTTCCAGCCTTCTTGAAGGATTTTTCAAAGTTCTTTGAATATTGGCCGCCTTTTCTTTTGTTCTCTGTCAAGATTATGCCACACTGCTTCAGTAATGTTGAGTTCCAGGCTCTGAGGGAAGATTAATTTCTCCATCAGACCTGTTGCCACTGATTTTTAGTCCAGTTCTTGTGTCATTTGGCATACCTGCTTCTGGTATGTTGCATCTTCTAAAAGTTTACTGTGCTACCACTGCTACCACCTGTTTTCAACAACAACATCAGAGGTAGAGACTTGAACAAAAACCAAAAAACTGTCAAACCCCCCCCGAAAAAAACTTAAAAGACTTTCAGAAAACCTGGAGAACAAGACTACTTTCAAACGTGTGAGAGAAAGTCAGAGAAGTCAGAGTGTGAGAGAAAGTCTGGTTGCTTGGAAGCAAAAGATAAAGAAATGTGAGGTGACACAAGGCTTTTGGATTGTTCTGAGTTTATTCACCTTTTGGTCTCTACTAACGCCTGACAGAAGTCCCTACCTCGCTCTCTCTAAATGGCCTGCTGTGTTCATCATCCAGTCTAACTGTGTCACTCTGATCTTCACGGCCAGTCAAATACATTCTGGCTTTTAAAGCATTTGACATATCGAAAATGTCATCGTCAAAAATAATTGCTGCTGTGGAAGCAGCATCAAAATGTGTCAAAAATGTAAAGACAAATGTCACTGAACTTTGTTAGGAAGTTTGACTTTGGGTCATACATTAACAGCCACTTCTGAAAAGAAGAAAATTTATTTTTTCAGTCACCTGAACTCTAGTTGGTCCAAACAACCCAACTACAGAAGCTCTGTAGACTTTGTTATGTGATATGAGATATCTAATTATCTCCTGCAGCAAACATCGCCAGACCTACAAAGATGAAATGTCATTACATGGTCCTAAATACCTGCCACTAGAAAGCAACCAAAAACTTAAATAATGCATATAAAGGTGACACTGGAATAGTCATGATTATGTTTTTCCAAACAGTTTGGTCCAAACCTGAAGATATAAAAAATGATTGTGAATGATTGTGTTGAAAGGCACAAATATTGATCTGTGTTTAGTTTCTGTTTTTAGTGTCATAGAAGACTATTTTTGCCAAACAGCTCTTTACAGCTTACCTCTTCCCCTAAATATGAAAGCAAGAAAAAAAAATGCTGAAAAGTGCAGAATCTTTTACATTCAGCATGTAAAATTTCTGTAAGTAATCATAAGCAGATGAGGCATCAGGCATCAGTGCATGCTATGTCTACAGCATCTCTACTCTCACCTTCACTTGTCGTCTTAGAGCAGGATTGCATTGGCATTACCAAGACAAGTTGCTGGTTTGTTATGCTAGAGCAGTGTTTCTCAATCCTGGTTCTCAGGGACCCCGCTCTACACGTTTTAGTTGTTTTCACCCTTGATTCTGACTAACTGAACTACTTGACAAATGCTTTGCAAGTCTGCTAATAAGCCATTCACTTGAGTCAGGTGTGTTACAGTATGGAAACCTCTAAAGATGCAGGGCAGGGGTCCCTGAGGACCAGGATTGAGAAACACTGTACTAAAGTGCACAATGCACAATGGGTAACAGTGCGACATAGGTGTCACTCCGATAAAATGTAAGCAGTGACTGTTAGAGGCCCTCACATAATCTGAACGCCCTGAAGTACTGACAACTTTCACTATAAATCTCAGGGTTTTATAGGTATGTTTTCTGTGTGTATATGTGGATAAGGTTCAATCTAAGTTGGTTCTACGAGTGCAAACATGGATGGATATTTGCCTAGCTGGTCTCCTTGTTGATCCTATGATGGACTGTGACCTTTCCAGGGTGTAACCCTCCTCTCACATGACAGCAGCAGGAAAAGACTCTAGCAGTCCCAGTGACCCTGAATAGGATGAAGTTGGGGTGGCATTTTGCTCAAATGGTTGAGCAGTTGCTCCATGTATAGAGGCTACAGCTCCTTGGAGCAGCCAGCCCAGGTTTGAGTCCCAGCCTGGGACTCTTTGCTGCATGTTATTCCCTTTAATTTCGAACATGTGTAAATAACATAAAGGAGTAAACTGAATGAAACAAGACAATCAAAACATGAATAAATACATAACACAATGAAGATAATACAACAATCAATAATATATAAACCCAACAAGTCCGAAAAGAAGTAGGTTGAAGCATAAGCTTATTCATACTCAGTCTCCCGAAAAAAAAAAAACAAACAAAAAAAACAAACACATTATATATATATATATATATATAAATTGCCCCCTCGCCCTCCGTGGGCGAGGGTCCTCGACTAGAGGCCTGGGAGCTTGAGGGTTCTGCGCAGTATCTTTGCTGTTTCTAGGACTGCACTCTTCTGGACCAAGATGTCTGAGTTTTGTCCTGGGATCTGCTGTAGCCACTCTTCCAGTTTGGGGGTTACTGCCTCGAGTGCTCCGGTGAACACGGGCACCACTGTTGCCTTCACTTTCCAGGCCTTCTCAAGTTCTTCTTTCAGACGTCGCAATTCAACCACAACGGCTGTCCTCTGCTGTTTGTCCATCACCACAATGTCCAGCTGGTTTGCAATTACCATTTTGTCGGTCTGGATCTGGAAGTCCCACAGTATCTTAGCTCGGTTATTCTCTACCACCTTCTGAGGTGTTTCCCACCTTGACCTCGGGGCTTCCAGTCTGTACTCCACACAGATGTTCCTGTACACTATACCAGCCACTTGGTTATGACGCTCCTTGTAAGCTTTCCCTGCCAGCATCTTACACCCTGCAGTTATGTGCTGGATTGTCTCAAGGGCCTCTTTGCACAGTCTGCACCTGGGGCCTTGTCTTGTATGGTATAACTGGGCCTCTACTGCTCTGGTGCTCAAGGCCTGCTCCTGTGCAGCTATGATCAGTGCCTCTGTGCTGTCTTTCAGTCCAGCACTTTCTAGCCATTGGTAGGATTTCTCGATATCAGCCACTTCAGTTATCTGTCAGTGCTACATCCCATAGAGAGGCTTTTCCTCCCATGATGGTTCCTCCATCACCACATGATCTGTTTTCCGCTGCCTGAGACATTCACTGAGCACTTCGTCCGTTGAGGCAATCATATATATATATATATATATATATATATATATATATATATATATATATATATATATGACTTATTTACTGGAACCATGTGTTTGTGCCACCTTTTAAACTGGATCATGCTTGGACATGGCTTGAGCTCCACCCCCAACCTGTTCCACAACCTCACTCCACAAACGGAAACACAAAAACTTTTTAATTTTGTACGTGAGAAATGATGTTTTAAATTAAGTTCTCCCCTCACATTATAACCCCCATCTCTATTAAGAAACAATATTTGAATATTCCCAGGTAGTAGAATGTGCATAGCTTTGGACATGATCTGAGCTGTTTGAAAATTAACCATATCTGTAAATTTTAATATTTCTGATTTTGTAAACAGTGAATTTGTGTGATCTCTGTAACCAATATTATGGATTATTCTTCAGCGCTTTTCTGCAGTATGAATAGTGGTTGTGTTGTATAGTCATAAGTATTTCCCCAGACTTCTGCACAGTATTGTAACTAAGGTAAGATCAGGGAGCTATACAGAATGTGGAGTGATTTGTGGTCCAGACTGTGTTTTACTTTGTTTAGAATAGAGATAGTTTCTGTCAAGCTCCTGTTGAATAAAGCCCACTGGGGCCCAAAACCCCCTTTAAAAGAATAGGATGAAATTGTTACCAAAGATGGATGGACACTCCTTTTTGTTGCTTTTCTGTGGTAATCTTAAACATGCCATATTCAACACAGCTAAAGAATAAAGGGGTTTGTTATGTGGTATTCATTGCCATTGCGATAAAGTACATCTGTGCCTCTTATTTCTGAGCACATGATAGACAGAACAGCTTCTGAATCCTGCAGAGATTAATGAGACTGAAGATGTATGCTGCTGCCCCCTTCTCCAATTCTCGTCAATTGTTAAGGTGAGTGGTTCTTCCTTTGCAGAGGCACAAACAACAATTACCTGGAGAGATGACTTTTCTATTTTCCTTGATGCATAGAGCCCTTTTGTTAAACTTGTGAAAATGAATTCACTCAGCTCCCATACACAGCAGCCCCAATTACTTCATCTCCAGATCTGGCACTCTGGTTTTGCTTCATTTACTTGAGGTGTGTGTGTGTGTGTGTGTGTTGGGGGGGGGGGGGTTGGGGTCATTGTTTGAGACATGGTTGCCATGGTGCCAGTGATTGTTTACAGTGGCCTGGATATCTTATTGCCAACATCAAGTGATGTTTACTTTCATCATAAGCTCACCTCTTACATTGATGTTACGGCTTTTTGCTTTAATGTTTACTGTTGCTACACTTGAGGTCTTGAAATAAATAAAATAAAAGAGATCTTCACTAGCTTGTTGTCAAGTTCTGCACAAGTCTGTTAATGACACATGCATTTGAATCAGGTGTGTTACTGCAGGGAAAAATACAATACCTGCTGGACATCGACCCTCGAGGACCAGAGCTGATGGTCCCTGGTGTAATGAGTTCATTTCTCTGCCTGCTGACTGAGTGGTTTTTGCAAGTATATTCAGTGTCATCAGCATATAGTTGTATGCCCACTCCATGAAAATGTTGTGGAAGATCATTAATATAATGACTAAAAAGTAAAGGACCTAGCACAGATCAGTGAGACACACCCATTGTGATCTTCATGTAATGTAACACATTGCCGTCTATTTGACAACTATGATAAAAGTCATGTTAGTGTTTGTGCTGGAAAATTAAAATAAGAAAGTTTAGAGATAAGGACCTTATGATTCACATTGCCAAAGGCTTTACACAAGTCAAAGAAAACAGCGGCAACAACTCCTCCCTTGCCAAGCTGTGTTCGTACTCTTTCTGTGAAGTGCCATAATTCCTGAAGCCAAATTGCATGTGATTCAGACCAGAGTTACATTTAATCAGATGTGCTGTCAGCTGCTCTTTGAGTGATGGATTTGACTCTGCTGAAGCAATGGGATCTTAATATTGCATACTGAAAGGACAGGTGGCAGCTGATTATTTTTTGGGCCATGTCTATGATCTTCTGCCCACCCTTTCTGTCCTTCACTGTGGTGCCTGGGTACCACACCCCTAGAGAGCATGTTATGACACTCTTCACTGACTTCTTCACTAAGACCTTAACTCTCTTCTATCTCCACCACATACTCAGCCCCCCACTGTGCTGACTGCAGAAATGTTTGCTTCCTACTTCACTGAAAAAGTTGCTACCATCAGTAACCAATTCACTGAGCCTGACCAACTCAGCCTTACCAAACCAGCTACTGGTGCCTCACTTTGCTCTTTCCGCTCTCTAAATGAGGACAAAGTCTCTAAACTTCTAGTCAGCTCAAAACCCACAACCTGTTCTCTTGATCCTGTTCCCTCTGACATCCTGAAGAGCATTTTACCTACAGTCAAATCTGCAGTAACCCATATTATTAATTCCTCTCTTAAATCCACTGTCTTTCCCTCTGCCTTCAAGCAAGCTCGGGTTACCCCGCTGCTGAAGAAACCCACACTCAACCCAGCCCAGGTTGAAAACTACCGGCCGGTCTCACTGCTTCCATTCATGTCTAAATTGCTAGAGCGTGGCGTCTTCAGTCAGGTCTCACAGTTCCTCCAAGACAACAACCTGTTTGATCCTTATCAATCTGGCTATAGGCAGGGCCACTCTACTGAAACTGCTCTCCTGTCAGTTACTGATTCCCTACGCCTTGCCAGATCCACTGGTCAATCCTCAGTCCTTATACTGCTGGGCCTGTCTGCTGCCTTTGACATGATTAACCATCATATACTCCACACTCTTGGAGCTTGGCATCTCAGGATCTGTCCTCTCGTGGTTTACGTCCTACCTCACAGGGAGATCATTCAAAGTATCTTGGCAAGGGGGAATGTCCAGATCACATGGGCTGACAACAGGGGTGCCTCAGAGCTCGGTGCTTGGCCCTCTTCTCTTTTCACTATACACCTCCTCACTTGGTGCAGTCATTAGCTCTCATGGTTTCTCCTACCACTGCTATGCAGATGACACTCAGCTTTTCCTTTCTTGCCCACCTGATGACACAACCATCTCAATGCAAATATCAGCATGCCTTGCTGATATCTCTACATGGATGAAGGATCGCCACCTTCAGCTAAATCTGTCCAAGACTGAGCTTATTGTCTTTCCAGCCAATCCTTCCTTACCGCGACAGATAAGCGTGCAGCTTGACTCTATCACACTTGTGCCTACATCTTCTACCAGAAATCTTGGTATCATGGTAGACAACCAGCTGACCTTTAAGGACCATGTTGCCTCGGTTGTCCGGTCTTGCCGATTTGCTCTCTACAACATCAGGAGGATCAGACCCTACCTGACTGAACACACGGCATAGCTCCTGGTCCAGGCTTTGGTCATTTCACGCATTGACTACTGAAACTCCTTACTGGCTGGCCTGCCTGCATGCTCAATTAAACCTCTGCAGATGATCCAGACACAGCAGCACGTCTGGTCTTCAACCAGCCCAAAAGAGCTCATGTCACTCCGCTGCTAATCGCTCTTCACTGGCTTCCAGTTGCAGCACGCATCAAATTCAGAGCTCTGCTTCTGGCTTACAAAACAATAACCCAAACGGCTCCTGTCTACCTTCACTCCTTAATCCAGAGCTACACTCCCTCTCGACAGTTACACGCTGCCAGTGAAAGACGCCTAGTGCTCCCACCATAGCGTGGCGCAAAATCAGTAGTTAGATTCTTCTCCTCTGTTGTCCCCCTGGTGGTGGAAAGATCTATCAAACTCCGTCCGATCCGCAGAGTCCTTATCCACTTTTAAAAGCAAGCTAAAGACTCAGTTGTTTAAGGAGCATTTTCACACTTAGCTTAGCTCTCCTACTCACAGAATGAGTTAGAAAGATTTGTCCAGCTCTTTGGCTCAACCAAGTACTGAATAAGTTGTATGCACTTATGCCCAAGATGATATTGTGTGATGAAATCATGCACTCATGCCCAAGTTGATATCGCTTTATGAAATCATGATGTTTGCATTTAAACAAAATGACTTACAAAAACTACAAAAAAAAAAGAAAAAAAAAATTATATGCACTGCCTCTAGCACTACATGACAGCATCTGGGTCCAACTGGACTCAAAGCAGTCTGACTTTCAGTTAATTATGATGCCCCATCTTGTTTGAATTCATGCTTGTGTTGTTCTTACTCTCAAATGTAGGTCGCTTTGGATAAAAGCGTCTGCTAAATGACTGTAGAAGACCGTGATGTGTTTAGACCAGGAGAGGTCTGCAGAGATGTGTCCAGAAACCTGAAGGAAGAGATGGTTTTCATGGGTAATTTGTCAACAGAAAGAGGCGCATAGTCCTGTCTGTTCGCCCCAACCATGGTGGTGTCATCAGAAAATGTATGAATATGCATATGAATATGCAATTACTTGGATGGGATGAGCTGCAGTCATAGGTGTACAAGGCGTATAGTAGGGGGCTTAACACACAACCCAGGGGGGTACCAGTGCTGAGTGCAAGTGAGGAGAAGAGTTGAGGGCGAGGTCTGACTGACTGAGGGTGGTTGGTGAGGAAGTGTTTGATCCAGGTGCAGGACTTTTGTTTCCCCTGTTGCAACTTCTTAGATAAGTGTTGCTGCTATCAAATTGAACTTATATTTTCCATGAAATGGCCGTGGCAGTTTTGACATCTAATATGTTGTTTATGTTTGATTGGAAATAAACTGCAGAGTGTCGCATTTGATTTTTTTTTTTTTTTTTTTTTTTTTTTACATTTTTAACATCATCACAACTTTTTTGGAATCATGTTTGTAGAATATAAAGTTTTCTTTTTGATGCAAATTTAATTTTCTCCATTAAAACAATCAGTCACTTGCTTTTGAAAACATTTGGAATAATAATAATAAAAGCAAATTAGTCACACATCCAGAAAGAGGTAGAGGTAGGTCTGCAGGGACTGAACTGCACCTGTTTTATACAAGTTTACTGATTATTTATTTTTTATCAGTCACAAAGTAAATGAGATATCAGAGAATAAAACAATGGTACATCTTTTGCAAGTGTCGAATATTCAGACAAAATGATTATTCACAGTGTCATTCTACACTAGCTTGACATTTAGACATCAACTGGACTCTTTTTATGTCTAATTTTCTTTTTCTTCTCACTATTATCCCTCATCAGATACCTTTTAATGCCTGCATGGTTCTATTAAAGAGGATTTAGTATGGATGAGTGCGTTTGACTAAATAAACCTTGAAAAACATCTCTTCAGCACAGTGGTTTGGGAAAAAAGGGGGGCTGAGAACACAGCTGCATATGAAATGGTATATGATCTGCACTTAAGTACATAATGACTGTTACATTTAACAATTCTCTACAATACCCTGCATGATGTACATCTTTCACCCACTCATTCATATGAACACACAGTTTTGGAAGCAAATAATCCAAATATGGATTGCAAGAGGGTGAAAACTCTGGATGTGGAGATGCCAGCAATCAAATCTGCTGGCCACAAAGCTACAGTCACATTAGAAACTGGTAAAATAATTTCTGCACCAAATGTGAAGCTTTGGGCCAATGCTGATACTTTAAATAGCTGTTTAACTGCTTTTGAACACAAATATCTAATGAGCAATTACATAGCAGCAACTCAATGCATCTAGTCATGTAGACATAAAGACAGCTTACTGAAGTTCAAACTGAGGATAAGAATGTGGAAGAAAGAGGATTTAAGTGACTTTGAATGTGGCATGGTTGCAGGGTCGGTTTTTGCTTAAGGTTCACTAAAATAAATAGTTGAAAACAGTTGGCTACAGTTTTAAGCTATTTAGTGGACGTTTACGTTTTGCAATTATAACCAAATAACTTTTAACCTCTTTTGCAATTTCTGAATACAAATTTAATTGAACTGGTTACTTGTTTACAAGTGCATTTTTACTAATATTTTCACTCGGACACCACTAAATATTGTAATGAAAATTAGTACTTTGTGATATTTCTGATTTTGCTACTCCGATTATATTGAAAACCAACGGCCAATATGACACCGGTATTATGTACGCCAACTACACAATACAAATGAAAGGTTGTATTACATTTGCATTGCATTAAATGAACATAGACCAGTTATTATAAAAAATAAATGGCTCTGGTTAAAAACAAAGTATGCAGAAGACAACACAGAATGCCACTCCTGTCAACTAAGAACAGGAAACTGAGGCTACAATTCACACAGGATCACCAAAACTGAATAGAAGATGGAGAAACGTTGCTGGTCTGATGAGTCTCCATTTCAGCTCCATATTTAGATGGTAGGGTCAGAAATTGGTGTAATTGACATGAAAGCAGGATCCATCCTGCCATGCATCAGTGACTCAGGCTGCTATTGGTGGTGTAATGGTGCAGGGGATATTTTCTTGTCACACTGGTCCTGAGCATGGTTTAAATGCCACAGCACTTAAATGTCATCTCCATTTATTTGTAGAATATTTCATACTGTTCTAATATCTTTTTCCTTACAAATAATTATCTCCTAACCGAACTGTAGTGCACACACTCATGTTAAGCAGTTGCTGTTTAATGTATTATTCTCCTTATTTAGATTGCTGTCTTGTTTTGATTGGCCTTCCGTTGTATCCGACCCTTCACACCGATGATCATGCTTTCTGAGAGCTTTAATTCATTACTAGATGCTGACATTTTGACCCCCTACAGTCATAACAACAGGCAAATTTTGCAAATTTGCAATATATAACAGCTGGAATCTACTTGCTAATGCAAATGACATCAAGTCCCCAGGATAGATGGGCTTGATTTTTGTGTTTTGTTTTCTTTGCAATACCAGCTTTACCTTTATGCATTTGCAATGCAGAAAGTCAATCAGTTTTTTATACTAACACTGTTGTAGGAAGATAATTGCCTTCAGTGTATAGCATGCAGCTAATGAGCCAGCCTGTGGATTATTTGTCGACAGGCTGAGTTTTGAAGTGGAAAATCCATTCGGCTCATGTTGAATCCTGCCAATTGAATTGATTTTTAAAATGGCATAAACCCAGCTTGCTCATTATTAACTAGTTGTTTGAGAAATCATGTTGTACACAACATGATCTTGTGCGGTATATGTTTAGAATAAAAGCAGCAGGGGGGTTTGGAGACCTTAATGAGAGCTTTTAAATGGCCACAAACTGAATCCCTAATTACAGCTGAACATGCTTTGTTTAAACTTGACAATACTTTTTTTCTCTATAACATTTTTAACAACGTCAGTCATTTATATATAAAACAAACTACATGTTTAGCTTCTTATATCATCCTGAAAATGTTGTGGCATGGTTTCACTTCTTTCTGTCAGGTGGGAGCTTCACTCTGTATGAGGAGAAAAACTCTAGTTTTTGATTCTGAAGTATCTCTGACACCCGCAGCGGCAAAATTTGCTAAGCAGCTTAACCTAGCAATATTATTTTTTCTTCTCGCTCTTTCTCATTAGCGAGAAACTACTCAGCAAACTGCTCCATATTTCTGAGATGCCAAAAAGCCGCTGGTGGCAAGACACATCTGCCGCCGCTAATTAATAGTAATTCCATGTGAAACTTGAAGTGAGGCCAACCTGAAACTCGCCTGTTGCTGTGTTTGTAGTCTCAGCTTAATAATTAGTCTTCTCTATTCTCAGTATTTTGATGAGACAAAACAAACTGTGTCGGTTTAAATGGCTGGAGCTGATGTTTCAGTGTTAGATCTAATATCAAACTGGGGATGTTGGTTACCAGCGAACTGTAGTAAATGTGTTGGTTATCCAAATATAAAGCAGGAAGGAGGAAATATGAGATTATATGAGAGTCACTGAGACCACTTGACAAAGGAAAGTCCAATATACATTCTTTTAGTTACATCTAATTTCTGAGAGAAATATTTGGCTTGTAAACTGTCACATTCACCACACTGCTCACCAGCTAGATGCAAGCTGTGTCCATCTGCCAACCACTGCTGGAAGGACAGTGTTCAGTGGGTTCAATTTGTTCCAAAAAAGACACCTCCAGGCTGCTGACAGGAAAACCAAAAAGGGCTGCTTAGTGAGGAAGGGGGGCTTTGTAGGGAAAACAGATAAAAGAATCAGAAAACAAATAAGGACACATAAACAATAAGAACATATAGGAAGCCACCTCAGAAATTATACCCACCCCCCACAAAAAAAGTTCTTTTGTTTCCCCCAATATTTTTTGTTGAAGCCTAGCTAGCTGCTGGGTAAAGTGAAGGGAGCTAAGCCTGAAGCTAGCTGCTGGGTAAAGTGAAGGGAGCTAAGCCTGAAGCTAGCTGCTGGGTAAAGTGAAGAAAGCTAAACCTGAAGCTAGCTGCTGGGTAAAGTGAAGGGAGCTAAGCCTGAAGCTAGCTGCTGGGTAAAGTGAAGAAAGCTAAGCCTGAAGCTAGCTGCTGGGTAAAGTGAAGGGAGCTACACCTGAAGCTAGCTGCTGGGTAAAGTGAAGAAAGCTAAACCTGAAGCTAGATGCTGGGTACAGTGAAGAAAGCTAAACCTGAAGCTAGCTGCTGGGTAAAGTGAAGAAAGCTAGGCCAGCTAGCTGCAGTTTCACCCTGGAGTAATCGCCTCTCAACCGCCTCCCGAACTCAGCGTGAAAGTGGAAAGTCTAGCAGCTGTTTCTGTCTGAGTTTTCACCGATAGTGGATGCAACAGACCAGACCAGCACTGTTACTAAACCCTCAGAAATGTTGCTTCAGGAACAAAAACACCAGATGGAAAGATGAGGAAAATAACTGGTTTTGTTGATGCTAAACATTCCTGTAGGTGTGGTGTTTAGCTCACGTAGCATAGCAGGCGGGCCTTAAAGAAAGCCCCGTCTCCCTGACCCACTGTCTCATCTACCTGCTGAACAATAAAGGACAATAGAGCCCACAATGTTAAAAATATAACAATGTAAAAAAACCACTTGTTTATGGAACACACACAATATATAAATAACATCTCATACACGTTTTACAATTTCTATTTGGAGATAAAGTATTTTTTAATTTCATTATTGATGACATCATGATGATGTTACAACTAATCGACTAATCGTTTCTGAAAGGTCTGACTAGTCAACTTCAAAAATCACATAAAATGCCCATCCCTAATTCATATTGTTATAAGTGGAATCGGTTCCTAATATAGCAAAAAATGGAGACCAGGTTTTTTCAAACTGTTTTTTGTTCATGAAAGTTGAAGTTACTTTTTCTAAATTTGCATTAAGTTAAATCTTTGATTTTTTTTTTTTATATTTATCTGTCTTTCCAGTTGAATAAAATGTTTTTGGTTTTTTTGTTCTTCTTTTTCACAATGGTTAAAGATATTGAAATAAATTATTGCAGGCATCTGTTTTTCTCCTATTCAAGATCAAACAAGGAGTGAAAAGCAATATTCCTACTTTGTTTCAGTTCCTATGGTTTTGAATGACAGCTTAAATTTTTTGAGGCATAGATTTCAGCAAAAAAATATTCTTGATCAGTTAGGTTCAAACTTTCTTACACAGCAATTAACCACACAGCAATTGGAGGCAGCTGTAGCTCAGAAGAAAGCAGTTGTCTACCAATCATGAAGACGGTGGATCGATTAGACTTCCTCTGACTACATGCTGGCGTGTCCGTTAGACAAGACACTAAACCTCACATTGCCTCCCAATGTGTCGATTGGTATAAATATATGTGAAATGTTAAAAACACACAAACAATAGAAGTGCTGTATGAGTGTGTGTGAATGGGTGAATGTGCAATGTAGTGCAAAGGTGCTTTGAGCGGTCAAAATGACTAGAAGTTTTAGAAGTAAGTACCATTTACCACTCAGAAAGGATGGTAATTTCAATTAAAACCCTGGCTATCACGTAAAGGTCATCTATAAAAGAACCTGGTCATCTATTCCCCTAAGTTCTTTTCCATGTCCTTACAATCTGGATCCATCCAAAAAACCTCATCCCCCTTTAAAATTTGAGCTTTTCTGAGGTTAGCAAACCATAGATCAGTGGCGGGGAACCTTGTCCTCCATCCAGAAAGGTTTCCCTGTTTTAATACACCTGATTGAAATTAATGAATCAGTGTGCAGAATTTGCTAAGTTGCTGGACTCATTTGATTTGAACCAGGTGTGTTTGAGCAGGGAAATGTCTAAGACTTGCAGGATGGTGACCCTCAAGGAGCAGGGTTCCCCACCACTGCCATAGACAGATCTTTAACGTAGCACCTCATAACTTTATGACTTATAAATTCTGTTCCTGTGATTTGTTTTGATGGCACAGTGACATTCGTTATGTACATTCCTGAAGCTGTCGTTGCCCTGCAGCAACCCAAGGCTGAGAACCCAAACATAACTTATTTTTCCAGCCCAGCGCATCACTTTTCAGCAGCATTTCGTATTGCGACGCACTGCATCCCACACCAGCAAGTGGATATCAACACACTTGCTGTTCCGAACATGCACAATGGCTGATATAGTAAAGACATGCAAGAAAAAATCTGAAAACCACCACAGAAAAAAAAGACTTGAAGACGAAACAGGAGAACTTTGAACTACGCTATCTGTGTCCCCATCACCAGGTCAGAGCGCAGTAAAAAGCTCAGTTAGTTGTGGCCTGACGAAAAAAGAAAAAAAAAAAAAAAAAACAATAACTCAGTGACACTGAATCAATTTTAAAAATAAACATCTACTAAATCTGATGCAACAGAAATTAAACAAAAACACTGCATCCATCTTAGTCACAGAGATCAGAAAATAATGGCAAATGTTAATAACAACAGGTCTAGTGAGTTACCAGGACAGAATCCTCCAGGGCAAATAAGTGTAAAATTATTCATTAGTAAAGTTATTCATTAGTCAGGCTCTGCAGCCTGAACTCTTGTTCACGCTGCAAACACTCAAGATAAAAAAATCTAACAATTTTCATTTAAACAAGCAGGTATCTTTAACTATATTTCAACAACATGATTAAAAATAACAGAAATATTATTTGGTTACAATATTTAGTTTATTATATAAACATCAGCTGAGGTACTCACTGAGGTGCAGATCTTATAGCCGACTCCAAAGTCAAAGCGACACTGCTCATCCATGGAGTAGTTGATACCTGGAAGTTCAGGAAGCTGTGGCCAGTCGTGTTTGAAGGGGTCGTCCAGGAGACAGTCATATGTGCTGAGAAATTAATAAAACAAAACTCCTAAACATAACATAACATAACATAACATAACATAACATAACATAACATAACATAACATAACATAACATAACATAACATAACATAACTATTCCCACTCAATTAAAGTGTTATGTCTTGCAATGAAATCAGTTATAGTAGACCATGGCTACTCATTTTGGTCACATGAGGGCTGCAGTCCTGCATGTTTTCATGGTTTCCTTGCTCCAACACACCTGACTGAAATTAATGAGTCATTATGTGAATATCTGAGTCAGATGTGTTGCAAAAAAAGACTCCTTTGTGCCCGAGCCATCAAACTGTACAACTCTGCATTATGCAGGAGGGGGAGAAGGAGGGGGGAGAGGGAGGTGTGCAGTCCGCCTGATACAACACGTGCACAATAACCCATACAAACAGTTGCTATAACTTATACATGGAATAGTGAACTGGGAATCTGTTCCACCTCTACTGTGTGCAATGCTTGTTTATACTGTTTTATTAACTTATCTTATTGTTATTATTGTTATATTTATTGCATTCTATTTGCCTCTATTTTGCTTTGTACCTGTATATATTGTGTCTTGTGCTTGTCCTGCTTTACTGTTGGTGTTGTATTGCTACTGGTACCCAAATTTCCATGAGGGCTCTCTGAAGGGAATAATAAAGTATTTCTATTCTATTCTATTCTAAAATGTAGAAATATAATATCTTCTCACACTGGACAATGCTTCAACTCTGCATGACTTTTCAAATTAGAAGTTGATGAAGCTGATGTTCTGACTAGTTTTTTTAAGAGCAGGTGGACATTTCATTTTCAGACAGTAAGTAATATTCCCATAAAGAATCTTAAGCGAGGCGTCTGATGTGCACGTTGCATCCACAGGGCCTCTCTTTTCACCTGCACTTGCCATTTTCACAGAGCATTCCTGGTTAGTTATGCTTGGGTGTGCAGTGCATTGTGGGTAATGTAGTGTGAAGGTGTAGCGCCAAGCAAATTGGAAGTGACTGTTTGGGGACCTCACATAATCTGAACAGCTTCACGTTCAAGTTATTTGTTTGCTTCCGTTAAATGTTTCATTTAGTTCAACGTTAACAGAAAAATGAACATTTTCAATGAACATGTTCGTTTGAACTCGTTTGTGCACAACACTGGTAATTGCAGAGTAGCTGAGGTGAGGACAGATGTCCCAGCTGCTGTGAATCACAGCTTGGCTCTGTATTTTATGACGAGAGACACAGTTTAACCTGCACAGAGACGGAGGACTGATAGGAGCATCTGGTTCATGTAGAATCTCAAAGAATTCAACTGACCTGCTGCCTCTACAAACTTTCTCCTTCACCATCAGAATTCAAGATTTCCTATTAGATTATGGAATTATCACATCCCTCTCATAATGACAATATTGATTATTTGCGATGGGTTGGGTTGTATGCTCAAAAAAAAAAGAAGAAAAAAAAGAAAAAAAGGAAAACTGTGTACTGTTTGAGGATTGATTACACGTTGCTGCAGTCATTTCCTCTGATGCACCATCAATAGTTGGAGTCCATGCTTCACTCAACTTTTTCTCTGTAATTGATTTTTTTTCTACCACAGCAAAGAATGAAAAATTGATTCCTGCAAACAGAGCTCAGGCCATGAATGTAGCAGGGGTTCACACATTCTCACATTAGTTCGAACACTATTGTTCCGTTTGTATGCATGAGCCCAGCTCGCCCCAACGATTACAGTGTGAAGGCTAAACAGAGTACAGCAGGATGATGACAGAGCTTCCATGCTAATATTTAAATGTTTTTATTTAAACTTAAATTTTTTTTTTCTTTATTATATGTCCCATAAATAATTTACAGTATTTGTTCTTTTATTTTTAAAAGCAAAATTAGACATTTTGATGCGGAAACATCTTTCCAGGCCAGTTTCTTCCATATGTGGCCTTGAACATATGGACATATGTACAGAAACTCACACAAGGCAAGGCAAGGCAAGGCAGTTTATTTGTATAGCACATTTCATGTACAGGACAATTCAAAGTGCTTTACATAAAACAAAGACATTACAGATATTTAGAATAGTAAAAGGCATCAACACATAATCAACACATAATCACAATAAAATAATAAATTACATTAAAATGATTAAAAGCAAGATAAGTTAAAAAAAAAAAAAAAAGTTACCGTGCAGATTTCATGCATAGGCGCATGAGAAAAGAAAAGTTTTTAACCTGGATTTAAAAATGTCTACATTTGGGGAAAGTTTAATCTCCACTGGCAGTTTGTTCCATTTGTTTGCAGCATAACAGCTAAATGCTGCTTCTCCATGTTTAGTCTGGACTCTGGCCTGGACTAGTTGACCAGAGTCTTTGGATCTAAGAGCTCTGCTAGGTTTATATTCTCTGAACATATCACAGATGTATTCTGGGCCTAAACCATTCTGGGATTTGTAAATGATCAGAAGGGTTTTAAAATCTATTCTATGACTGACTGGAAGCCAGTGTAAAGATTTTAAAACTGGTGTGATGTGTTCAGATCTCTTAGTCCTGGTTAAAACTCTAGCAGCAGCGTTCTGGATGAGCTGCAGATGTTTAATGCTCTTTTTAGGAAGTCCTGTTAAAAGACCATTACAGTAATCCAGTCTACTGGAGATGAATGCATGGATGAGTTTCTCTTGGTCTTTCTGGGAGACTAAACTTTTAATTCTGTTGATGTTTCTGAGCTGGTAAAAAGCTGTCTTAGTGACAGCTTTGATATGGCTGCTGAAAGTCAGATCTGAGTCTATCAACACTCCCAGGTTACGAACTTGGTTGGTAATTTTAAGAGCCCGAGTCTCCAGGTGTTTGCCAATGCTGACCCTCTTCTCTTTGCTACCAAACAGAATAATCTCAGTTTTGTCTTCATTTAATTGTAGGAAATTCTCCCTCATCCAGGTGTTTATTTGCTCCAGACACTGACACAATAAGTCTATTGGACTGCAGTCATCTGGTGACAGAGACACATAAAGTTGTGTATCATCTGCATAACTTTGATAACTAATGCTATAGTTTTGTAATATTTTACCCAAAGGGAGCATATACAAGTTGAACAGAAGAGGTCCAAGGACTGACCCCTGGGGGACTCCACAAGTCATGGCCACTCGCTCGGATTCATAGCTGCCAATCGTAACAAAATAACTCCGGCCTTCTAAATAGGACCTGAACCAGTTAAGGACCGCTCCAGAAAGTCCAACCCAGTTTTCCAGCCTGTGCAACAGGATTCTGTGATCTACAGTATCAAACGCAGCACTGAGATCCAACAGAACCAGGACTGATACTTGACCAGAATCGGTATTCAACCTAATGTCATTTAACACTTTGACCAGAGCTGTTTCAGTGCTGTGATGAGGTCGGAAGCCGGACTGAAATTTATCAAGATTTCCACTTTCATTTAAAAAGTCATGAAGCTGGTGAAATACAACTTTTTCAATAATCTTGGAAATAAAAGAGAGGTTAGAGACAGGTCTATAGTTGTTCATTATAGAGGCGTCTAGAGTCCTTTTCTTTAGGAGTGGCTTAATAGCAGCTATCTTTAGTGACTTGGGAAAAATGCCTGATGCCAGTGAGCTGTTAACTATCAGTAGGAGATCACTTTCTACTGAGGTAAAAACTGCTTTTAAAAAGTCAGATGGTATCATGTCCAGAGTGCATGTTGTTGATTTCAAATGCCAAACTGTTTCTTGTAGGACTTTTAAATTCACCATTTTAAATTGTGACATGACATCAGAATTATTTCCCGGTTTTAGACACAGACTAATTTTCTTGTTTGACTGTGTGGAATTAATATTTTGTCTAATTGTTTTAATTTTTTGGCTAAAAAAGTTTGCAAATTGGTTGCATTTCTCAGTGGAAAGGAGCTCTGGGCTTATCTGTTTAGGAGGATTTGTGAGTTTTTCAATCATAGCAAACAGAGTGCGAGAATTGTTGACATTCCTGTTAATCATTTCAGATAAATGCAGCTCTCTGGCCTTGCACAACTCATTGTTATAATTACGCAGGCTTTGTTTGTACAGCTCATAGTAAATTTGAAGTTTATTTTTCCGCCATTTCCGCTCAGTTTTTCTGCATTCTCTTTTTAGGCTGGTAACCACAGTGGTGTTTCTCCATGGTGTTTTCTGTTTGCTCAAGTTGCTCTTGATTCTTATCGGTGCAACAGCATCCATTACATTCAAGATTTTCAGATTGAAATTATCCAGGAGTCTATCAACTGACTCTGCACTGGTTGTTGGTAACATAGCTATGGCCTCCACAAACTTAGCACTTGTTCTTTCATTAATGTACCTCTTTCTAACGGAGAAGCAGGTTGGTTGAACATTCTGAGTGATCAGTAAATCAAACAAAATACAAAAATGGTCAGACAAGGCCAAGTCAGTGACCGCAACAGAAGAAATATCAACACCCTTTGAAATAACCAGGTCCAGAATGTGACCTCGAATGTGGGTCGGTTGTTTTACATGTTGCCACAAACCAAACATGTCCAATATGGAACAAAATTCCTTGACATTACCATCCGTCATGTTATCTATGTGAATGTTAAAATCCCCAGTTAAGATGAAATGGTTAAAATCAGTAGAGATAACCGACAATAATTCAGAAAATTCATCAATAAAATTTACACAGTGTCCTGGACGTCTGTAGATGATTAGAAATAGGATTTTAGGAATGCCCCTTAAAATAAAACTAAGATATTCAAAAGAAGTAAAATCACCAAATGACATTTCTTTACACTGGAATGAATCTTTAAATAAGGCAGCTTCTCCTCCCCCTTTCCTCCCGTTTCGACATTTATTCATAAAACTAAAATGAGGGGGTGCTGTTTCATTAAGAACTGTAGCACTTGTGTCTTCTGTTAACCATGTTTCTGTCAGAAAAAGAAAATCTAAACTGTGAGAAATGATGAAGTCATTAACTAACAGTGACTTGTTGGACAGAGATCTAACATTTAGTACAGCTAGCTTTATGAAGTTTACACTGGTCTCTGTTGTATTCTGAGTTATACAAGGTACAGTTAACAGATTAGATCGATTCACCCCACAAGCTGACCGTGTTCGATTCCTTATTTTACTAACTAACACAGGAATCCTACTGGGTCCAGGCTTGATCTCAGAACAGCTGTCAGTAGTAGCAAAACTACAGCAAGGACCCTGAACGCATCATGGCATGTTATCTTTGTTGTGAATTCTGCTGCTCTGGGAACCTCCTCCCATGCCCTGCTTGGTCAGGACAGATGATCTAATAGGAGGATGAGGAGGGGGAGGGGGGGGAGCCCTGTATTTCTTGGTAGATGGTGGTCGCTGGGGTTCAGACCTGGATAGAGACATCCTTTTAAGACCTTGGGTGATGTGGAGAAGAGGGTCTGGTGAGGGGGGAGAACTGGCAGTTGATCGCTTCTCTGCTGTGTCCTTCGCTCTTATCTGTACACTCATGTTTGGGTTTGCCGTCCCAACAGCATGACGCAAGTGTGCACCAAATAATCTGCATCCAGTTAGATTTGGATGCACACCATCAGGTCTGAATCGCTCCTTACAGTTCCAAAAGATATTGAAGTTATCAATGAACTTTATCCCATGGGTGATACATGCGTTTGATAACCATGTGTTCAGGCCAAGAAGCCTACTGAAAAGTTCAATTCCTTTACCCGCTGTAGGAATGGGTCCTGAAATGTAAACATGGTGTGCTCCCAACTGACACAGTCTCTCCAACAGCAGAGAAAAGTCTTTTTTCAGGATCTCAGAGCCAATTTTCCTCCTCAGAATATCAAAAGACCCTGTGTGGACAATAATCTTCATACCATCTGGATGTGAAGACAGAATGGTCGGCAACATCTCTGTCAGTTCCCTGACTGATGTATCAAAAAGTGTTAAATTTTCCGTCTTTGCCATCCTGACATGCTGTGTTATAGAGTCCCCAATCAGAATTGTGTCTATTTGTTTTTGTGTGGAGGTGCCGATAGCTTCTCTAGTCCTCCTGTTTGTGGGATTTTGGCCTCTCCTCCTGGTCTGGTTAGCCCTGGGCTGAGTTTTAGGGCTATTTCTTGAATTTTGATAAATCCTTGCATTACATTCATCATCATTCATTTTAATATGACTCAACACATCATATTTATTATGCAGTGAGACTTCAGATGGTGGAGTGAGTGCTGGAGCTTTAAATTTCCTGCTGGATTTACCTCTGCGACGAACAACATCAGACCAGGTTCTGGCCGGGGTTGATGACTTTGGTCTGGCACCAACAGTGTTCCAGAAGGAGAGATCAGTCTGATGGTCCGGTTTGGGATTTTCCTCAGCTATTCCAATGTCATTTGAACACATCCAGGGAAGTGTATCAGCCAGGTCTGTAGCGGGAGGCTCCACATTCGACATGCCTTCGCGTATGAAGATGTGACTCAATCCATTTGACAACTCAGTAGCTTGTACAGAAGCTACTACAGAGTCAATAAATTCTTCATTCACACGAATGTCTTGCAGTGTTTCAATCCTCTTCTCCAGCTGTGTTATCCTCAAAGAAAGTTGCTCACACTCAGTGCAGCTCACTGATACTGCAGGGTTAGGAGACATCGTTCCACTAGTTCTCCGATGGAAATCAACTAAATTTATCAAAAAATATATTCGTTCCAGTGATTTATAAGTGACCAGGAGTCCTTGTTCCTAAATTTCTTGCCGGTAAAGATAAGAAAAAAGAAGAAAAAAAGAAGAAAAATGCAAGCAGAAAGGAGAGCAGAGCAGGAAGCGTCCGCACGGCAGCAAAGCAGGAAGCAATTCACAAGTGTGAAATAAAATAATAAATGGAACAAATATTAGCTGGATATCTTGAACTTACTGCTAAGTGGTTTACCAGTTGATACCAAAATCAGTTTTATTTAGGTTCCATTATAAATTTAGCTTATACTGCTAAATCTGATTTGCATAACCAAAAGGAAATTTAGAACGTGGTGCTGCAGAAAGCTGCATCATAACCAGACCCCCTGCACAATGTCAGAGTTACATCGACTTACATCTCATTTTCTATTGGACATGACGTAGAAGCTCTTATAATTTTGAGTAAAATCTTGTTTCTAAATCACTAAGTTAAGGGTGTTTGAAATGCAACACCTGAAAGATTTAGTACAACTGCTGACTCATTGGAAATGAGCCAAAGGCAGACTGTGGGAATATATTGAAGTAGTGATAGTTTTAAGCTTACAGTCTTACAAAGCTGGATAATTAGGAGCTACAGATTTTTTAGGAAAAAATATCAATAAATTAATTCTAAGGAAGCTTTATAGGTAAGCTACTCAAGATAAACCATTTCTAATAATATTAAAAACAAAATATTGACCGAAAGTCATGGAAGATTTCAGCTAGTTGAAAATTGAAATTTCCCTCCTCTGTGGTGTACTGCTGCCCTCAGGCAACAAATCAGATGTTTGGGTATGCAGTATTTACTTAAATTATTAATTAAAAAGAATAAAGATAAAGTAATGATATGAGATATGATTAAATTAGGTAAAATAGAGGGTTTGACCTTTGACCTCAGCGCCCTGGTTAACAATTCTAGCAACTAGTAATATTATAATTTATTTTCTTAATAAATTAAAATACCTTTGTTTAAAAAGTGAATTTGCATAAATATGTAAAGAAGTGCATTTGTGTTTAATTTCATTTGTTTGTTTATTGCTTCAGGGCTACATTATGCAGTTACTGCCCTGAGGACTGCTTTCCTGCTCCAACACACTTGATTCAGATGGCCGTCTTATTGTTCAGAGACTGAGGTATTTAATGCCCAACTCATCAACTGAATCAGGTGTGTTGGAGCATGGACTGAATCACAAGAAGAGGATCTTTTTTATGTTTTAAGATGACTGTTTAAAGGAATATAAATACACACTGCATTTTTGCATGCCCCATGATTACCCCACTAAAGACAGCTACCACAATGCCCTCTTAAGTACATTTAGGTACCAACAAGTCCTTACTGGATGTATCTTTTCAGCTCCTGTCCGCTGCACATGGACCAGTGGTAACGATGGAAGGCCGCCTGCACCAGAGGAGCCATCACGCTTCCCATGGCTGTTTCATCCCCGCAGCGGTTCCCCTGGCCATCGTGCTCCATGCCCAACCTGCTCCCACAGGAGAGAAAGGTATTTACACTGCTGCAGAATTACAAGACACGTTAAATATGCCACACTTCCTGAAATTTACAGCTAAAGCTGCGCGTAAATGCCACATTTGTTCACATTATTAGTGGTATTCCTGTGGCTGATGGCCTATTATTAGAAAGCAAAACAAAAAAACAAAACAACTGATAAATTGAAGCATTACTCTAATAATCTCCACTCATTGCATGTTTGATTTGTTCATTCTTTGTCCTTTACACTTTTATTGGCAATTTATTACAATGTCTGAGGCATCAAGTGCTTTTTGAGACACATCATTTTGGTCCAATTCCATTCAAAGCTGGCTTTATACAGCTGATTAAACAGCTTGAGACAGCCCACAGAGGACAGATGCAACATCTGGTAACAGTGGTGCTCCCATGACAATTTGGACTCAAACACATCAAAAACCAAAGAAATAATAATATTCTTTTGGAAATCCAAACAGAGAGAGCACTCTGGACCTCTGTGGAGAGAGGAGTGAGTGGAAAGGATGGACTGTTACAGATACCTGGGAGTCTACATCACAGCTAATCTCATCTGCTCAGCACACATCAGACATCAGGTGGGAAAAGCCCAACAGAGGCTGTACTTCCCAGGAAGTTCAAGCAGTTCCACCTTTCTCAAAATCTGCTGGTCAAGTTTTACCAGGTGGCTGTCGAGAGCCTCCTAGCGGCACAGAAGAGGACAGAGAAGCTATACGGCAGGCAATAAGAAAGGGAGAGGGGTGAAAGGTGCCACATCACCCCCTCTGTCTGAGATTTACGCTGGTGAACTTCACATTAAAGCCAATTATATCTCAAAGGACCCCACACACCCTGGACAGCTGTTCACTCATCTTCCTTCTGGAAGGGGATATAGGGCAAGGAGGGCACAAGTCGACAGACTGAGAAAAATATTTTTATTTTCATGCAGTTAAATGTGTGGGTCCTCCTCTATAATGCCTTACCTTACCTTGACACAACCATTTGCCTATTTTTAAATATATGCAGACATACATTTTTTATATATTTTTAAAGACCTTTGGGTTTAGTTTTGATGTAGTCTATCATATGTTGACAGACCTGTATGAGCATGTGTGACTGTGGGGAGATGTTGCTAAATGGTCTTCTGATTCTGATGGAGTGTTATCTCGCTTACACATATTTATCTGTTTAATGGTGAAAAAAAAGTTGACTTTCTTAGAAGATGCCTAGTCTGGTCTGACCTGGTCCTCCAGTCATTGCCCACAATTTCATCTACACTCACCGGCCACTTCTAAAGCTACGCCAGATCAACTGTTCATTTACACAAATAGCTAATCAGCCAATCAGATGGCAGCAATTCAACATATTCATTCATGTAGACATGGCTGAGAAGACTTGCTGAAGTTCAAACTAAGCATCTGAAAGAGGAAGAAAGATGATTTAAATAACTTTGATTGTGCTGAGACCTGCTGAGTTTGAAAATGAGTATGAAAATGTTCCTCTGTAGAGGAGTAGCAATTAAGATGTGATTAATTTTTTATGACTTTTTATGCAAAAACAATTACTTCAAGGGAGGCTGATTGTAAAGGTCATTTCTAAATCATGTTTGTCTCCTGATTAGACCAGTAACTTGCTAAAGCCTGATCATTAATTGATAAAAATGGACACAACAAAAGGTTAACTGTATGTTTAGGAAGCAGCCAGTTTTGAAATTAACACTGTGCCCTTAATTTAGCAGCTTCTTACTGGAGAAGAGAACAAACTGCAGCAGCAAGTCTGGCAGCTAAAGATGGCTGATGCTCACCTCAACATCTGACACATACACTCAAGGGCCACCTTTATTTAAGTGACATTGTGTGTGAAAATCCCAGTAAATATTCAGACCAACAACCATGCCACGTGTAACCACCTCTAGGGTTTCCAGAGATTGTTCTGAAGAAGAGAAAATATCCAGTGAGCAGCAGTTGTCTGGACCACAATGTCTTGTTGATGTCAGAGGAGAATGGTCAGACTGGTTGGAGATGATAAAAAGACAATAGGAAGTCAGATAACAACTGGTTCCATCCAAGTTATGCATTATAGCATAATCTCTGAACACACAACACATCCAACCTTGAAGCAGATGGGCTACAGCAGCAGAAGACCACACTAAGCTAAGAACAGGAAACTGAGGCTACAATTCACACAGACTCACAACACTGGACAATAGAAGATGGAGAAACATTGCTGGTCTGATGAGGCTCCATTTCAGCTCCACATTCAGATGCTAGGCTCAGAATCTGGTGGAAACATGAAAACATGGATCCATCCTGCCTTGGATCAAAGCTTTAGGCAGCTGATGGTGTAATGGTGGGGGGGGACATTTTCAATGGATCTACAAAATCATAAAACATTTAACAAGGTATCTGAAATGGAAAAATTCTGTATTTAATACGTGTACATCTGTTTAATAATCCTGACCACCTGAACGGACTCATCACATAAAACAAACTGAGTCAGATCTATCAAGTAAGAAACTAAAGATATAAAAAGCTATCCCCCTTTTAAATGTTTTATATTTAAATATAGAAAAAATATTCTCATGTCAATAAATTAGGGATTTCAGTTACTGTTATGAAAAAGATAAAAGTTGTTTTAACGATACTAACTTCATCCATCAGGCCAGATTGGACCCACTGGTGGGCCACTTTTGCCCCTCAAGACGTCATTTGACAGCCTTGCTTTAAACCATCAACACTGCTGCGACTCCAATGGAAACAATCACTGCATCTGTTAGAAATCTGTAACAAAAAACACTCCAATTTTTATGTTGTGGCATCAGTTTTACACCTTATATCTGCACTTTAAAATGTCTTTTCTCAACTTCCATCCTGCATTTTATCTACAATTGAAGGTTAAATTTAAAAGTTTTTTCTAACTTATTGCCTTATTTAACATCTTTGGTATCACAGTCCTCACACAGAAATCATTGATGATGCACAAGATTTATCCACTATGTACATTCATATAAGATAAATAAACAATAATATACAGACATGGTGGAGATAATCTCATTAAACATCATAAACCAGAATCTTCTGTTGTTGTTTGGTTTGCATCACGTTCAGTATAAAGGCTTTTAGCACAGCTAGTATGAAGCAAACAAAGTGGGCTAACAAAGCAGGGTTAATGTAAACTAACAGATTAGATATAAAAACATCCCCTAGGAAATGAGTGATTCCAAGACACCCTTTCCATCAGGTGGCATTTAAATTTAAATTTATAATGAACATAGTCAGAAATGTGTCTCCTGACCCAGAAGACGGATCATAGACTCTTTAGATTTGAACCTTAATTCAAATGTTTTCTAGTTGCAGTCATTTAGATTCATTCATTCTCTGTGCCGCTTATTCCATGACGGGTTGTGGGTGAGCTGGAGCCTATCCCAGCATTAACAGGTGAGAGGCAGGGTACACCCTGGACAGGTCACCGGTCCATCGCAGGGCCAACACATACGGGACAAACAACCATTCACACTCGCACTCACTCCTAGGGAGAATTTAGAGTAATCAATTAACCTAACATGCATGTCTTTGGACGGTGGGAGGAAGCCGGAGTACCCGGAGAGAACCCACGCCACTGCCCTCAAGATTCAAACCTCCCTCCAGCCGAGATTCGAACCAGCGACCTTCTTGCTGTGAGGCTGCGGTGCTAACCACCACACCACCGTGCAGCCATTATAGTGATTAAACTACTGGCTGAAAATTTTATGTTCAGAGAGATGTCCACAAAATGACCACAAAACAGCACTCAAAACTGGCTTCTAGAAAAAGTCTCGGCTGTTTTGAAGTCTTGTTTGTAAATCTGAAGTCTTAAACCAATATTATATTTCTGTTGAGGTGGCTAAATGTAATCAACTTGTTTTAGTAATTTAACATGTTTAGTTCATATTATTACATAATATGTAACACACTCCTGTGATCTGAATTAGAAAAAAAAATCAACCAAGGATGGCAAACGCCCGATTATCTTAAGTTTTATACGATTTTCTTATGAGACTATCCTGTGGTCTGAGGTGTGTTAAAAGTCAATTTGTCCCAATAATCGGCTCTGAAACGGGTCGTGGTCATCAATCTAAAGTATTAAACTTGTTCAGTATTTATGACCAAAAGTCTTCATGGATGTGAGTACAAGCCGACGACTCTGGCGTCGTGACTGTGGATTGTGACGTGGAACTGAGTGTAGCCAATCCAGAGAGCGAGCTGAGGGGAACAAGGAAAGGTATAAAGTCCGTGTTCACGCCGTCACCAGGCTTTTTTCTTTCAGTTCCAGGATTTTTTTGTTAACAGTATTAACATCATTCCCTCGTCTTGTATGTCCTCTTTATGCTGGATGTTGTGTTTTGCATTGGTTGCTGTGGTTCTTCTTCTTTGTTCTTGTTAGATCTCGTTTGATCGTGCGAGGCTTCTGGCTCGGAGGACTAGAATCTAGATCGGTTGCGGGACAGAACTGTTATGTGTATGTTGTTCTGTGCTGAGATTATCGGAGCTACCACGGTGAACCATCAAAACTACTAAGTGCCTGATTTTTTATCTTACGTGAGGTCTTGGACAGATATAAAAATCGCCTCAGACTTAGAAATTTCTTTTTATGTGTACCCAGCATAACTGATCTTCCTCCTCTAAGTGTTTTTTTCAGGGATTTCTTCAAAAACACAGACCAGAAATAAACCAATTTACTGCTAAATGGTGCCGAGACCACAGCAACCATCATATGTCATTAGTTCATTGTTGGAGGTTAAATCATTATTAAACCAAGACGGGTGTGTGACTGTTCCTGTTTTCCTTATGACACTGAGGACAAAAGACTGTGAGTCAGACAAGAAGCCATGATATCATGAAGCCAAAGTACGTAATTTGCCGCCTCTCAAAGAAAGGTTTGGTCAAAGTGCTTACATGTAATGTCTTCAAGAAGTGAAGTCTATTTAAAAAATATTCATTTCGACCCACATCTGTAATTTGATTTGTGATTCTCAAGACTCAGGTGTGATCCTCATTGACCACTGCTTATTCTAACAGGAGGAAAAGAAAATCTGAGACTGTAAGCTTCAGGTACACGCCGCTATCATCATCGTGGCCTGAATAGAGAGCAATCTAACAACCGAGATGATATAAGAGACTCCAAAATGGCAACAGAAAATGCCAACAAGTGTAGATGACATTTGCAGGTATCGTTGTACATCAGGGTACACAAATAATTTTAAAATTAAATCATGGCTAAAACGGTAAGGGTGTTCTCTAGTATGCTACATAAAGTTCACGGACATGTAAGAGAGACAGACTAAAGGATAAGGACACATCAAAGTCTGTGCAGAAATATCATTCTCACGCTGCCAGACAGCCTTTTCTTTCTGCAAACATCCCCTTCACATTGCCTATGAAGAATTGACCGAAGTTAATGCCTCTGATTTGTAGCACTTCACTTACTTGCTGCATGGACCTCATGCAGCCTTATCGTCTCGCTTGCTTAGCTGTACTCCAGCTAAGAAGCTCAGCAGCTGCCTCAGCATTTATAAGAAGCTTCCCCCCTCCATTTACAGGATTTAATCTCTACATTGAATTGGAATAATTATCAGAAAATCCCTCCCATAGGATCGCTCCTTAGTGGAAAGCTGAGTATGTGTACAGTCATCTACTGATCCCTGAAGAAGCCTTGCAGGGTTAGCTGCAGCAACCATGAAGCTGGAAGATTTGATGTTGCACTTGAGGACATTTTAGCAGGATGGAGTCTTGCTGTTTCAGCTGGTTGACTCGGAAACGGTTACTAAGAGATACGTTTTTTCTTTGCCCCACCTTCCTGCCTGCATCTGCTAGACTTCTCCTTCTTTACCAAGATCAAACACAAGCAAGAATACAAGACTCCAAGGCAGATTTCACCCTGCTGATGGTGCTAAGATCAGCTGATTCCAACATCTAAAACCCGTGTCTGTCTCATTTCCAAAGATATCGACCCACATGGGGAGCTGTATGATGCCGTTGATGTTGATCGTGTTGCCTCTTCCCAAATTATAATCCCTTAAATCCTGATATCCGCAGGCTCAACTGTATTCTCTGTCCAACTGGACTCGATATGTTCCAGGACCAGTTGATGTGGCCAGCTGGCAGCGAAAAAGAAAAATGTTCTGTTTGTTTTTCCAACTGGTTTACGTCTGTTCATTTTTCCAAACGAGGGTGTTTCAAAAGTTTTGTTTCAAAGAATGAAATCAGGACAAAAGGCTTTCGGACAGAGAGAGAAATATCTCAAAAAGCACAGCTTGAAAATAAGGTTTTCTGGAAAACTTCAGCCTACTAAAACCTTTTATTTCTTTTTTTGTATTACTTTAAAGAAGCTGGAAACATGAAAACTATTTTAAAGCTTAAACTTGCTACTATTTGGCCTGAATTACTAATGTTAACCTCATGTTTCTTAAACAGAATTTTTTGTTTTCCTTGTAAACATTGACGCTCGATCCGATTTGAAGAGAGAAAAACAGGAATTTGTGTTGAGTCTTAATGCATTAATGAAGTACTAGCTTCACCTCATGAAAGCCAAAAGCACCTTACAATTTGTAGCTAACAGTCGCACTTTTGGGTTGGGCAAATATTAAATATTTATGGTTTACAAATTAATAACAAGAGCTAAAAACTGACCCATATATTAAGATGTTTTTGATCTGCTTGTAATCGTGTTTTTGCAGTCATGTTTTTGGCCTCTGGGACAAATTAGCAGCAAGAAAGTTTATTTTTGCTACGGTTTGGTCTTTAAGTAGATTATGGGGGTTCTTGCACATCATTAGGTTTTTAATTTATTGTGAAATTTTCTGCTGAAAACAAGTTTCTTTCTTGTTGTTTTTAATGAAATGTTGTGAGAGCACTCATAAATTTTACCCTAACACACTAAATTGGACAGAGATTTAGGCCGGAAGCAGATTTGGAAAAACTGGGTAGTCATCAGCCAGTTTATTAGGTACTCCTTTTCAACTGCTTCAGCCAATCAAATCACAGAAACACAATAGATTTAGTCATGTATACAAGGATTCAGATCACTTGATGAAGTTCAAACTGAGCATCACAATGAGGAAGAAAAGAGATTTAAGTGACTTTGAACGTGGCATGGTTGTTGGTCTGAGTGTTTACTGGGATTTCCACACACAACCATCTGATTTCCAGAGAATGGTCTGAAGAAGAGAAAATATCCAGTGAGCAGCAGTTGTCTGGACCACAATGTCTTGTTGATGTCAGAGGTCAGAGGAGAACGGGCAGACTGGTTGGAGATGATAGAAAGACAACAGGAAGTCAAATTGGTTCCAACCAAGATCTGCAGAACAGCATCTCTGAACACACAACACATCCAGCCTTGAAGCAGATGAGCTACAGCAGCAGAAGACACACCGGGTGCCTCCTGTCAGCTAAGAACAGGAAACTGAGGCTACAATTCACACAGATTCACCAACACTGGACAATAGAAGATTGAGAAACGTTGCTGGTCTGATGAGTCTCCATTTCAGTTCCACATTCAGATGCTAGGCTCAGAATTTGGTGGAAACATCATGAAAACATGGATCCATCCTGCCTTGTATGAACACTTCAGGCTACTGGTGGGATAATGGTGTGGGGTATATTTTCTTGGCCCACTTTGGGCCCCTTAGTACCAACGTGGCCTGATTTAACCACCACAGCCTACCTGAGTATTGTTGCTGACCATGTCCATCCCTTTATGACCACAGTGGAGCATCTTCTGATGCTACTTCCAGCAGGATAATGCACCATGTCACAAAGCTCAGATCATCTCCAAATGCTTTCTAGAACATGACAATGATTCACTGGACTCCAACAGCCTCCACAGTCACCAGATCTCAGCTCCAAAAGCATTATGTTGGTTAAGTCTGATTTTAGTTTGGCTAAACATAATAATTTTTTACTTTTTCTCTCTCTCTCTTAAGTGTCATGTAATCTGTATGAAATTAAGTTGCACTCAGAAACTTTCAGAAATGTCAGAAAAAGGCACAAAATGAGCAGCTCTTGCCCTCTCACCAACAGGATTACATTTTACAGTCTTGTTGCTATGCAACCTGCCCAACAGAAACCTGCAGGTTTAACATACCAAACATATTATGTGTTACAGAGATGGTATTTTTTCTTCATGTGTTCAAATCAGTTGGAAATTAATGTGAATAGTCCACCAAAATGCAGACTGATTATTCACTTTTTCTTTTCAACCGCTCTTTCTCTCTGCAGAAAAACTTAATGTAATCAAATACTCTCCAGCCCCTTAAGATACATCTTGCTAGCACATTTTACCATTACACACTTAGGTACAGCTGCTGTTTATTTGGTCATTTTTGGGACTTTTTCAGAGAAGATGGATGACGTTCATAAAAAGAAATGAGTTTAAAGAGGTTGTCCCCAACCAATTTTCTAAATTATCTCCCTTATACAACAACCATAAAGCCGTGCACCCCTGGTCCTGCCCCTCATGCTGAAACAATGCTTGGTTTTATGTTTTCATTGGCTAGTTGCTTCCCACAAATGATGCATCCTGGCGGAGTCTTGTGCTGTGCTTTGATAAAAAACCAAAGCAAAGGTAACTATCAGCAAATCATTTGCACATTTCTCAGCCATGTGCAGGAAAATCAGGAATATATTCTATTATAGCTCCACTAGCTCACTGACCTCAATAAACCACAGTACATTGACGCTCAAGGTGTGACCTACTAGGTACTTTTATTTTTGACTAAGGATACAGGTTTTAAAATATTGTTGTATAGCAGATTTTGATGACCCCTATTTATTCATAATGGGACCTCTTTTCAAAAGGCTCCCGAAACGTTGGTTCCATGTGAACAAACATCCAAATGATACAGTAAAAATTTAAGTGGATACACCTCAACTAGTCTTATTGTGAAAACGGGCTTAATTTCAGCAATAATACAGGCTCTGTACAGTAAAAGCCTCCTGGACCCTTTGTTCGCTTTCAGGACCCTTTAGAGGATCTGGGGTCACAGGTTGGAAAACACTGGTTTAAAGCAAATAAAATTTACACATATGAACACAAGCTGGAAAAGAAAAAAGAAAAAGAAAGAATGAAATTCTACACGTGCTATAATGCTTGCTGTCATAGTGCCCGGGACTGATGTGTTAAAAGGTTGCTCATGTCATCCTAAATGTGGATCACGGGGACGAAAGCCTCCAGAGAGCTTTGACATTAAAAGAAAGGACAATCATTTCTCTAACAGCACAACACAATGTCACCCTGAGTACAGGATTCAGTGTATTTAGGAGCTTCAAGCACAAAGGAGGAAGGACATAACAAGAGGCACCTACACATGTCCGGTCTCGTGAGCCACAACAAAGGCAGAAGAAAAGCCGTCTTCGTGGTTTAGGGTGCAGCTACGGACTGGGTGGCACATTCCTGTGACAGGAGCATAACCTGAAGAAAAAGAGATGAAAATTATTAGAAGAGATTTAAAAATAACCTTTACAAATGTAGCCAAGTATTTTTGCATATAGATTACTCACAGAAAATTTGTTACAATATACTGAAAATGCACTCAGACTTCGACATTAATGTCAAGTAGTTTTAAGACCCTCATGTTGTCCTTTGGGGTAATTTTGACCTCAAATCTTCTGCCATCAAAATATTTTTCATTCATGAAGTGGTCTGAAAATAATGGGGCTGTTTCAATACTATATGTAACAAAGACTTAAATTGAAAATTTATGCACTAACAGTTAAAACAGGTGGGTTCATTTTTTACCTCAGAGGCAAAAGAGGTAAGGAAACTGGGAAGACATTACATGGGTTAGACTAACAATATGAAACCAAAACTACAGTGTTTGACTGTGAGCAAGAGCTCTAAGTTGCAATAAACAGAAAAAGTTCATCCTGGTTTTACACCAACTACAGACTTTTTTTTTTTTTTTAACAAAGACTGCAGAAATCACAGAAACAAAGAAATATTTCTCATGCAAGTTTTAAAAGAATAGGACAGCATTATGTTTTTGTGTGTTTGGATTCGCATTCTTTTAAATCAGCTCAAAGATTAGATTAGATTGCTTACATCGTGTTTATCCAACAGGACGTTCTCAGGTAAAATTAGGGATTTCTCCTCCTCTACAGCCCCAGTATGAATGGAGTTCCACTGGGATCAGTTTTAGGGCCAATTCTGTTTTCAACATATATTCTCCCCTTGGGTTTTATTTTCCGCAAGTACAACATCTCATTTCACTGTTACTCAGATTTACCTGCCTTTAAATCTTGACAAACCCACACTGCTCATATCACTCCAGGATTGCCTTAAGGAGAAAAAATGCTGGATGGCAAACAACTGTCTTCAGCTAAATGACAGTAAGTCAAGAGATCCTTGTCTTGAACATTTCTAATTCTTCACCAGACTTAAAAGGCCTCTTGGGGCTTCTGTCATTCACTCCTACAACCCATGCCAGGGATTCGTGAGCCATATTTGACTGTGAACTGAAACTTATAAAGCAGACTGATTCAGTGGTAAAAGACTGTTTTCCTACCAAATAAATACCCCAACGCTAAAATCGTTCCTTTCCACCAATGACCCGAGGACAGTTGCTGAAGCCCTTATCATTTTAAGGTCAGATTACTGTATTTGCCTGTATTTTGGTATAAGTTAGTCTCTTTCATCCCATCTGCAGCTGGTTCAGAACTCAGCTGCCAGATGTTTAACTTACACCAAAAAAAGACAAAGTGTCACCCCAAAATTATTTAGTATCTTTTTAGCTTTTTACATGGATTGATTACATTTCTTAACTCCTCTGTCCTAACTCTAACTTAGGGCCTCTCAGATGAGAAAAAGCTTTTTGCTTTCTCGCTGTTTAGTCAATAAATGAGATTCGGCTTTTGTAGTAACAGCTTTAATGCTTTGGAACAATGCTTCATTATTAATTAAGCAGACGGTTAACTGCTCAACTTGTATTAACAGTTTTAAATCACTGCAGAAGACATATTTGTTCTGCTTGGCTTTTAACTGTATATAGCCCCTTGGTATACTTTTAGTGTTCTTATTGTTTAATCCTTGTTTCCTTTAACTCATTTTAGTATTAGTATGACTTTAGTTTATGTGTGTGTGTTATAGTCAGCATTATGATCAACCCTGGTTGTTTTAAATATACTTTATAAATACATTTTATTTGATTATTTTCTTATGGTTATCTCCCAATTTTGTGACCTGAAACAAAAATACGTTTTTTCCTGTTTTTGACACATCTTTTCCAGATTTCCTGTGATGTTTAACCGTTTGGCATTCCAGTGGGTTTCAGGCAGAATACTGGGTGTTTCTGCACGATTGCAGGAATGTCAGGGGGTTGGGAACATTGAAGGACAAACTCTGACTGCAGCAGTTAGGTCTCTAAAAATGGCTAAATCATAAATGTCCAAAAATAAATAAAAAATCTTGGCAAATAATTCAGCTGAGCATTGTTCCAGTTACTCTGAATAACCAACAACTGGGACTGTTGTGTTTTGTAAATGATGTTGCCGTTGATTTTTTTCTGAAAGTAATTTTTCCACTTAGACCCAAAAAAAGAAATTTCCATCACTTCTCAAAGTTTGTGTCTCAGAGACAGATTTCTGAAACCAGGACAAGAAAAACTTCTTTAAAGTAGGGCAGATCTGAGAATCTGTGCATGTCCTGTGTGTGTTTACATGTGTCGCACGTGCATCATGTCTGTAAAGCTATATGGACTGATGAAGGAGCAGCAGGAGGTGGAGACACAGCGGGAGACTCAGTGCTGAGGGAAGTTGACAGCTGTGTCTATTGTCATCTTCAGATTTATTTTTTGTGAATATTATTACTTTTCTTCCAACTCCTGGATTTAATAGGATGTTGCATGAGGGCATGAGACCTCGGAGACCTCAGACATTATGAATGATATGAATAGCAGCACTGAAGAGCCTTGGATGTGCCATAAGATCTTAGATCTCAGGGGACCTCTGTAACATCAGTCTCTAACTATGGTGCAGACTGAAGCAGAGGCCTGATATCTCAGCAGCTTTCTTGCTACATGATGTCACCACATGGTGTGAGTCTCCGTAACTACACTTATAACACAATCGCTTGAGTCCATGAGGACAAATGACCCAAGTACTGCATGGCTGCCTTTAATAAACCAGGGATTAGAGATTGATATGAACGTTTTAATGTTAAATGAAGACTCCTAGTTTTGTGGCTAAACCACAGATAAGATCCTGTTCTTGCACAACAAAGAGAGCCAGCTGCAATCACATGGTGGTATTTTCAAAACCTGCACTAAATCGTATGCCTTATCTTAATCATTTAACCATAAGCTAATTCAAGCAATTGTTTATAGTCGACCAGATCACTGTTATTTATTTATTTCTTTGACCTTTAGAAAACAGACCCAAATTAACTTTTCTAGCCACAGAATTTCATTTATGGATAATAGCTCATTTTTTGTATGTTTTAATAAAAAACATCATGCAAGCATCATGTAATCCAACTGGCATTTAAAGGGTTAAAATCCTCATTATTATTATTAAATTATTTTTTCCCTTTATAGTCTGTTTTTATTTTGCATATAGATCTGTATGTTTTGTTTGTTTTTGTTGTTTTTGCCTGAATCTTTCTTGCCTGATTTTCCAGGTTTATGATAAATGAAAATATCTTTCCATCCATCCATGCGGATGGACAGAAAATAATCAGTGCCATCTTGTACAGGAGTTTTTGAAAGCAAACATTTTTTGTCTATAATGAATTACGAGAGTAGAGTTTTTTTTTAAATTAATGCTGAGAATTTATTCAAATCAATGTATCGGCTAATCTTTACAACCTTTTTTTTTCATAAAATTATTACTTTTTTCCTTGTAGTATTACAGCTTTATTCTTATAAAATTACGACTTTATTCTGGAAGCTTGTGAAAAATATTTCTCTTTATGCAGCCCTAATATTCTGTTGAAAATCTATTCAAGACAGATTTTTAAAAAAATTCAAGGCCACCCATAATTTGTTTCATGTCAAAAAAAACTAAACTGTCAAATGTCAAGTAATCAAGCCGACATTTAAAAGGTTAAAAGCCTTAAAATCTTGGAGTGTTTGGTTGTTTTGGCCGGGCCTGAAGTTGTTTCAGAGTTGTGCAGCTTTAGTGTTTTTTTTTTAATTATTTTTATTTTATTTTTTAATTGTAATTGACATTTTCTCTTCAATGATCAAAGAGGGTCTTAAATGTCTTTACCTGTTGGAAAAATTTCCATGCTGCATTTTTGCTCAGTTTTAGTAAAAATAAAAATAAAAAAGACACTATGTATTATGTTATATTGTTCATCTGAGGTGATCATTTTAAGACTAAATATGGATTTTTTTCCCCCCATGACTGTACCTGTTAAAAACATGAACTTTACCTAAAATTCAACATATGTGAGAGACTCGCATACTTATTACATTTTATGCAAGATGACACATCAAATTACTGAAACAGAAACAGAACAGAAAATTTGCAAAAGCAAAGCAAATTTCTCAAAAGTGCAGCTCTGTGGCATTTATCATGAGAAAACTTAACACAAACATTTGACCCTGTTTGTTGTGTTTTTCTGTTTAGTCAAGCCCCGCTCGAATTTATAGCTTGTTTGAATCTCTTCAGTTTACTCTTCCGATCAAAATGCCTAATTTAGATTAGAGAAATCTCAGAGCTCGTGAGCATTCAGATTAACTCCTCTAATCGCCCAGTTTTTCATTATCAACAAACAAAAGCTGCAGCAAACAGCAACATGGGATGACTTTTAGGCCTGCTGCTTATTTCTTTACTACTGTGGGATTCCTGATCCCCAGCAATAGTCCTATACATCTAAATGGCAACTGAAACACACCAAATAAAATCATCTCTTAGCCCAGCGGTCCCCAACCTTTCTTACCTCACGGACCGGTTAAATGTCAGACAATATTTTCAGGGACCGGCCTTTAAAGTGTGGCGGATAAATACAACAAAATATTATGATATGACCTGCATGAAAACTGTGGTATTTTCTAAATATAACAATAAACGCGAATCAAGACATGAGCAACGTCCTCTCTGCCCGCAACGCTCTCTGGTCGCTATGGTAACGTTTAAACGTCCCTTCAAAATAAGATACACCGCAAATACAAAGTGCATGACAAATCCGACTCACCACAGTGCTGAATCAGTGGGAGCCCTGAGCTTGTTTTTTACTCATTTTGCTAGCTCCTGGGTTTAATTTTAGCGGTAACATATCACGTGACCGAGAAGCGCCTTGGCCTGCGTCAAGAGTCACGTCGACGGATGTAATGGAGAATTGGACAATTTTTCAAAATAAAACATCTTTCAGATTCCGAAATAAATAAAACGGAAGTAATGTAAGCTATTTATTCTTTCTGTGCGGCCCGGTACCAAATGACCCATGGCCCGGGGGTTGGGGACCGCTGTCTTAGCCCACTTGAGGTTTTCACAGCAGACAGGAAGTTGTGCTAAAATACATAAGCACAGGAGGCACAAATGAATAGATGACTCAATAAATATAGCACCATAAAGACCATCCAAACAAAAAACAGAATTTAATTACCAACACACATAACAGGTGTGTGTCTGTGTGTGCGCGCGCACGTGTATGTGCGCTCTGCACCCTGCCCCTTCCTCTATGTGACAATTACCTGGTCAGAATCACCTGTGTGCCAGGACAAAAGGAGAATGATTGGCTTGTGGGGTTTTTTGTGTGGCAGACGACAAGCAGCAGCGACTGGACAGGTGGGGACGGGCAAGGGCGTAAAAGTAAAGCAGCACTGACGTGACAAGTCACGACCACAACAGAGCCGAAGCACGGCAGGGATCCGGCGGCGGTAACATGAGCATGTGTGACGACGGGGTGCAACCTTGAGATACTGAGCAGAGCAGCAGTGGTTGAGGAGGTCTCACCAGGAAGGATACGAGAGAGGATGCCTTGTCTGACACGTGGAGGGGTGACGTGTGCTTCATCTCTCCATGTACTCAAATAGCCTTTCTTTCACCCGTATGATCCAGTATATAGCTGAAACAACCATCTTCATCAGCTGCCCTGGTCAGACTTCGTTTGGTTTTTCTTTTTAGCCTTAATTTGTTTCTAGATTTTTGTTTATGTTGTTTGGATTCAAGCCGTGGCATCTGAAACCACTGGTCATCACTATCATGGCCTGGATGAAGACTGGTTGGTATGGGCACCATCTGCATCTACCTGGCCCAGAGTTTGGAAGGACTGCACCCCACCCACCAACCCTGAAGGCTCAAGCGACCCTTTTTTTTTTGTTTTTGCTTGGACTTTTATCCTGCCTTTGATAAACTGTACATATTTTGTACATACTTACCTGGCTTGTTGACTGATAGCTGCTCCTCAGTAGAGCTAAATGCCCACTACAAAAGGGGGCCTACCATAGCTCACCCCCGTTACTCACACATCAACAGTGGCCAAACCTTTTCTCAGCTGCATGTCATTCTCTCAAATTTTGGCTTTCAGGAAAAAAAAATATTGGCATTGAAACAAACACAACATAAAATATTTACACTTTTTCCTTCTGCTGTTTTTTTTTCTTTTTCTATTTACAGTTATTTATGCTAATATTTATCTACTATCCTCACGAAACAGACTCAGAAGGGTTTTTTTTTGCCACCACCGTGCATCAAAAACGTCAAGCAATAAAAGGACCATTATTTTTCTTCTTTTCAGACAGACATAACTCCCTGCTCACTTGTTGATATTTGGCTGCTCCTAATTGGACATTATCGACTATTTAAACTACACTGCTGTATATTGCCAAAAGTACTGGTTCACCTGCCTTGATTCTCAGAGTTCTAGAATGCGCCGCTAGGTGGCAGCAGCAATTGTAGTAGCTCTGTTTTTAACTTGTGATTTTTTGCAATATAGCCGTCTTTTTTAAGACATCAGCTGTCAATCTGTGTCTGTTCGGGTAGATTTTTCGCGCTGGTCAGAGGCTGTGCTATACGGGAGATTTTTCTGAATATTTTTTCTTTTTTGCAAGACTTGTTATTCTGAGTCTCCATGGCAACGAGACTTGTTTACCATCGGGATCAACTGATAAAACTCTCCAAACTCAAGATTATCAGTGAAACAACACTTCAAATCCCAACGGAGTTGAAAAGAAAGAGAAGAGGATGCAGGGCAGGAGCGAGGCAGAGAGAAAAACGGTGGCGATTCAAACCGTTTCTTCCAACGGTTGTTATGGGAAACGTGAGATCGCTAGTTAACAAAATTGATGAACTTCAGGTGCTAACCAGGTCTCTTAAAGAATACAGAGAGTGCAGTATTATGTGCTTCACTGAGACATGGCTGCATGAACACATCCCAGACTGTAATGCGTCTGTACACGGCTTCAGGACGGTCCGTGCAGACCGCAATAAACAACTCAGCGGGAAGCTGAAGGGAGGTGGAATTGCGGTGCTGGTAAACCAGCGCTGGTGTCATCCTGAACATGTCACTGTTAAAGAGAAGATCTGCAAAAGAGACATTGAACTGCTAGCTGTGAGTCTCCGCCCGTATTATTTACCCAGAGAGTTCACATGCGTTATTCTGGTAGCGGTATATATATTACCTGGTACTGCTCCAGACGCAGCCTGTGATGTCATTAACTCTGTAGTGGCCAGGCTTCAAACACAACATCCAAACGCATTTGTGGCGATCTCTGGAGATTTTAACAACATCTCCCTCTCTGCAACTCTACCAACTTTCCAACAGTTTGTCAGCTGCTCCACCAGAGAAAACAAAACGTTGGACTTATTTTATGCAAATATTAAAAATGCATACAGCTCCTTTGCCCTGCCACCTTTAGGAAGATCAGACCATAACCTAGTTCTTCTCTCCTCCTCCTACAAGCCCATCGTTCAGCAACAACCAGTCATTAGAAAGGCAATTAGAACCTGGTCTAATGAAGCTGAAGATGCTCTGAGAGGATGCTTCGAGGCTACAGACTGGAACGTCCTATGTGAACCTCATGGAGATGACATCAATGCCTTGACTGAGTGTGTGACAGATTATATTAACTTCTGTGTGGACAGCACCGTTCCAACAAGAACAGTGAGGTGCTTCCCCAATAACAAACCCTGGATCACCAGTGACCTGAAAAAGCTGCTGAACATCAAAAAGAAAGCTTTTAGGGATGGAGACAGGGAGTTATTGAAGTCCACACAAAAACAACTTAAAACACAAACGAAGAAGTGCAAGGAGGACTACAGGAAGAAGTTGGAAAGTAAGCTTCAGAAAAACAATGTGAGGGATGTGTGGTCAGGAATGAAGAAGATCACTGGCTTCGGGATAAAGGAGGATCAGACTGATGGAGGTCTGGACAGAGCGAATGAACTGAACATGTTCTTCAATAGGTTTAGCTCACCTCCTGCTTCAACCCCAACTAGCCACACACCCTCCATGAGCCCACAGCTTTCCTGTCACACCTCCACTCTGTCACCCTGCAGCTCAGTCAAGGACCTGGACACAACCTCATCTCCCTCCACATCAGGACTTCCTGAAACCTCCTCTGCCTCCACCTCCACTCTGTCTGTCTCCTGTAACCAAGTCATGCAACAACTGGTGAAACTGAACCAGAACAAGGCTGCAGGTCCAGATGGTGTCAGTCCCAGAGTTCTCAAGACCTGCTCAAAACAGCTATGTCCGATTCTCCAGCACCTGTTCAACACCAGCCTGAGCCAGAGAAGAATCCCGGTGCTGTGGAAAACATCCTGCCTTGTTCCAGTGCCTAAAAAACCACAACCAGCTGAACCAAAAGACTACAGACCAGTCGCCCTGACATCTCACGTCATGAAAGTCCTGGAGAGACTCTTACTGGCCCACCTCAGCAAGCAGGTGAACACCTTTCAGGACCCACTACAGTTTGCATACCGTAATGGGCTTGGGGTTGAAGATGCCATCATATACCTGCTTCAGAGAGCCCACTCTCATCTGGACCAGTCAGGCAGCACTTTGAGGGTCATGTTCTTTGATTTCTCAAGTGCTTTTAATACGATTCAGCCTGCTCAGCTGTGTGAGAAGCTGCAGAAATTCCAGGTGGATCCCTCCACAACCACCTGGATTTACGACTACCTCACAAACAGACCACAGTTTGTGAGACTGAAAGGTTGTGTGTCTGAAATGGTGGTCAGCTGCACTGGAACACCACAAGGGACTGTACTTTCACCATTTCTATTCACGCTGTACACCTCAGACTTCCAGTACAACTCTGAGTTCTGTCATCTGCAGAAATACTCTGATGACTCAGCAGTTGTTGGGTGTATCAGTGATGGACAAGAAGCAGAGTACAGAGAACTGGTCGGTCAGTTTGTGAAATGGTGCGGTGACAATCATCTCATCTTGAATACCAAGAAAACAAAGGAGATGATTGTTGACTTCAGGAGGAACAAGAACACACATAGAAGTGTTTCCATCATGGGAGAGGAGGTGGAGGTGGTGGAGGAATACAAGTACCTTGGAGTTCAGCTGGACAACAGACTTGAGTGGAAAAGCAACATTGAGTACATTTACAAGAAAGGTCAGAGCAGACTCTACTTCTTAAGGAAGCTGAGATCTTTTAACGTCTGCACCAAAATGTTGCAAATGTTCTACAGGTCTGTTGTTGAAAGTGCAATCAGCTTTGCAGCAATCTGCTGGGGCAGCGGCATCAGAACCAGAGACTTGAAAAGAATTAACAAACTGATCAAGAAAGCCGGTTCTGTGCTTGGAGTAACTCTGGAGCCGCTGGAGTTGATCATCAAAAAAAGAATTCTGTACAAGCTGACGAAGATAATGGAAGATCCTTCACACCCTCTACACAACGCCGTGACGAAACAACAGAGTGTGTTCAGTGGGAGGCTTGTTCAAGTCCGATGCAAGACAGAGAGATACAGAAGATCCTTCCTTCCAGCAGCTATCAGGCTGAAGAACAAAGCCCTTAATTAATTAATGTGATTGTTTTACTAAAAAATTACTACTACTACAATATTGAATTTCCCTTTGGGATTAATAAAGTATTTTTCATTTCATTCATTTCATTTCATTTCATTCATTTCTCAAATGAACTCAGATATCCCACTCTTAATAAAATGAGTTCATATGACATTGGTCCACCCTTTTCAGCTATAACAGCTGCAACTCTTCTGAGAAGGCTTTCCACCATTCCTCCAGAAGCGCATCTGTGAGGTCAGACACTGATGCTGGATGAGAAGGCCTGGCTCTCAGTGTCCGCTCTAATTCATCCCAACGGTGTTCTGTCGGGTTGAGGTCAGGACTCTGTGCAGGCCAATCAAGTCCACCACCAAACTAATCCATGTCTTTATGGACCTTACTTTTTGCACTGGTGACATAAATCAGCCTAGAGGAAACAGTGTAAATATGTATATAATTTCTGTTGTGTGTTTGTTTCACTGCCAATATTTTTTCACCTGAAAGCCGAGACTTGAGAGACAAGAAAATGATTGGTCACTGTTAATATGTGTATTTCTACAAAGTACTGTAAGTAATAAATTCACTTATGTTCTTGTTGTTGGCCTTACGGTGGTATATTATTAATGTATTAGTTTATTTGATATGGGTAGAGCATATTAATGTAAACATGTCAGATTACAGCTAACAAGCTAATTTACATCTGTAATCCCTGGACAGGTAAATCTATTGATTCATTCATTTTACATAATTTTAGCCCCATAATCTGACAACTGAGACTGTCCTGAAAAAAAAGTCTGTATGTAGACTGTGTTTTAAAGGGTTGAGCTTCTACATGCATTCCTACATTAAAAAAGAGAAAGAAAACAGGTTGACCAAAAGTGGCAGAAATGGCTTGGAGTTTTTATGGATCACTTTACTTATTACATCACTGATTGGATTGTCATAAGACCAAAGTAACATGCACAAGTTTGATCAAGAAGACTAATTTCTAAAAGGTCTTACCGCTTAAGTCTATGGGATTTAGTGGCATAAATTGGATATCACAACAAAATAAATTCCCCACACCTCCCTTAATCTTAGTTTGTTACTTATAAGCTAAAAATATGGTAGTTCTAAATTGTGTAATAAATATGCAATTATTCCCAGTTATTCTAACACATTTAAACAGTTTTCGTTCATCAAACATGATTCTGCATAAGATCTTATCTTTGATAAGAGTATTACATTGTGTTTCTGCCTATAAACGACGCTAAATAGCACTCTACATGCTGGATCTTTTTCCTGTTTTTCCCTCTCTATAAAAATTTTGCAAGATACATGAGTCAGGGGGAAGTGATGCCAGCTTTAAAGAGAAGAGTTGTCCCAACAAGCAGCAATAGATTTCTCTACCTAGAATTTTATAGCCCTCAAAGGCGCACGGGGTAAGAAATAAATGCCAACAGATTTTAAGTGTGCAGTTTTCTTAGTTTGCCATGTAATTAAGAAGTCAGTTAACCAGAAAAGGTTTGTCTGGAAGACTGAGGGAAATAAAGGCAAATTAAAACTTATTTTGAATAAAAAAATACCTTCAGGAGGATTTAACTGACACTGGAGTATTAGTATACTGCTCTCGTCTACAGCAACTACTGCACAAACAAACGTTTATCAAAGAATCAGAGGAAAATTCTCCTGCGTCTTTACTACAAAATTAATCCTCAACAGTTTGCAAATGAACATCTAAACAAACTTGATTAAATAAGTCTTGTGGAACGCTGACGCAATAAATGAAAAAAGAAGTGTATGTTTGGAGGGGATGAGGGGAAACACATGAGAGATCCTTCATGCTCTGGGCTTGTATGGGGAATTTAAGTTTATTGAAACATCTATAAATCCTGAAAGCAAACAAAAAACAGTCTATGTGTGAGATAAAAAAAAAATATTGTGGCTTATACAGCTAATTTCCAATCAG
The DNA here is from genome assembly GCF_017639745.1 of Melanotaenia boesemani. Lineage (NCBI taxonomy): Eukaryota > Metazoa > Chordata > Actinopteri > Atheriniformes > Melanotaeniidae > Melanotaenia > Melanotaenia boesemani. Next base: position 5,861,933 of record NC_055692.1, read on the forward strand.
ACCTGAAAACCAATTCAAGTCTTCAGTGATACACATGCTGTTCTTGTTTCCTCAGGTTTACATTTTACATGAGTGTTGATAATCCTAAATAAATATTTAAACCCCAAAAATTGGATGACAAGAAAACGACTTGAGCCAAATCATAACAGTGGAAACTATGGAGGGAAAAATGCCAAACAATCAGAAATATTTTACCCACATGAAACACCTTGTTTATAATATATTCACATCTGAAGGGTTTTGGAGCAGACAGCAGCTCCTCTAATAGGCCAGTTGCTCTGAATGATGAGATTTTTTAACAAATTGCTGTACATTTCGCTTTGATTTCACATAAATAATGCAAGAAGCTACAGTCCCAGTTCAAAAATTTAAACCATGTGTTATCTAATTAAGACACTTAATCTTGAAAAAAAAAAAAAAAACCTAAATGAAATACTCAATGTTGCATGTCTTAAAGGTGCATTTTGGGACATTTATTGGTGAGAAAAGTTGAGAAAAGTTGAGATAATAACACCCAGAGTGACAGATTCAGCTATGATAAGAAAGACATTGATTTTTTTTTGTTTTTAATACTGCTTGAGTCATAACAGTGCTCTCGTTGTTGGTGTAAGTCAAAAACAAATATTTCCTAATAAAATTGTCTCTGCAAGCAGAAGATTATCCACAAGATGAGTAAGGATGTCTCTCTCTAAATGCAAATGGCATGACTCTGAGTTCACTGAGAATTCAAGCTGACTCACTTGAGTCATTATTAAAATGGACAACATGAACATTTCTACAAACGTAGGACCCCAAAGGTGGGTAGTAATGCACAAGGTATATAAAGAGGTCACTTCAGATAAAAAAAAATCCCTTTTTCTGATTTCAGTGGGACACGTGAACGTGAAATTATTGCCAACCCCCAAACTTTAAAACAAAACACAAAATTTGCAGTTCATTTCATGCCCCAATGTTTTGAAAATGTTTCATTCAGTGATCCGTTCAGGTGTGCTGTGGGTTTCTACACAACATTTACAGATCAGAGTAGAAATATCCAGCCTCCACGCCTTTATCTCCACGCAACGTCAGTTCAAATCATATTGATAATCTGTTCTTCAGAAGTAGAACAAAAATCTAGTTTATTTATTTATTTATGTTTTTTTTATCTTGCCTCTAAAACCCTAACACACAAAAGAATGGAGCGATAGCTGAAGCCCAGGACTAAACTGCCTGGTTGTTTATAATTTTAGTCAATTCAACACTTGACTCATGATGAAACTGTGCCAAAGAGTCAGATCAGTACAACCAGAACTCCAGATGAAGGACATGTAATTGTTTAAGAGCAAAATTGCTTATCGAGAAATTTCCTAAAGTTTAATGTTTATGCTAGTGTAAGCTATCAGGCTAAAGATAAATTAGCCTGACTCTATAATACATATGATAGTCTTTTTCTTAACTAGTGATGGGCGGGTGGAGCCTCATGATGCTCTGAGACTTTCCTTCTAATTATGCCAAAACAAGATTCAAAGCTTCAAGGCTTCAGTCTGACTATAAACAGTGACATCTGGTGTCCAGCTGGAGTCATAGCAACTCCTCTGGAGCGCAACTGACCGTTTAGGTCCCAACTTTGCTCACATGTTGGTACAGGTTCATTCAGAAAACTTTTTTCTTTTTTAAAAAATGGACTTAAAATCTATTAAAATTATAAGTCCAGAGAGCCTTAAACAGCATTACTAACTTTTTTTATTTAGGTGGAAGCAGGAGTGGTCTCTGTTTTGAGGTCAGGACTCCAGAAAACTGTCTCCAGAGACAATCTGCTGTACTTACTAAAGATTCTGCATATCCACTTTTGAAGAATAAATCTTGCAAAATCAAACAAAAAAATAAAAAAATAACTGAATAAATGATCATGTCTGTATCTGATGGACAATACAACATCAAACACCCTATCATCCACAGTCCCAGTTCTTCCGTCTTCAGGTATAAGTAAACCACATTGGGATGTTTGTTTTTGTCATTTGAATTTCAAAAGTACAAAGGAACAACAAAATGCTTTCATATAGCAAAACAGGTACTACAAACACAATATGTATGTTAGACAGTTACTGTAAGGCCTTTGGCAGCATTTTCAGTGTCTAAATTTCTTTTACTTCTCTGTGTTTTGGTGGGTATGGGACGGTGGGTGGGGACATGGGTCTGCACCAAATGCTGATTGATTTAAAACTCAACCTTTTTACTTTTGAGACAACACTTCTACTATCTGATGGCTTCTTTGTAGCATTGTTCATGTGACAGATTGAAGAATGTCACCACAAACTACGTCTCCGACACTGTGTTAGCTATGCTCCAAAAGGCCTGGGCACCAAAAACCACGTCTCCATATTGCATTTTTGCTTTTATTACCTTGTAATACAACAAAACTCTACTAGGGGCAAACAAGCTAAATCATACGATAAAAATTATTAAAAAAAATAGGAGGATGGACCGGAGGTTAATTTTTCAGCTGCAGAGAAGTCTGCAGGACGGTGTGGAAACATCTCGTAAGATGTCAAAAGGAAAGTTCTAAAGGAAGTTTATTTTTTTAGTTTAAATCCTTTTGGACATCTTACGAGATGTTTCCACACCGTCCTGCAGACTTCTCTGTTTCACTTTCTATTTAACGCAAAATTCCTGGAAGCATTTCACCAGTTCAATGAATGTAATTCCTTGATTATATGACAGTGTTAATCCAAAGGTCTTTAGAGAAAGCCCTGTAATTTGTATGCAAAACTCCACTGTTCATGTGATTAAATTGTTCAAATCAGCTAATGTGCACATTGATAATTAAACACTGAGCTATTTCTTTTCATTTTGTCAATTTAGTTCAAGGAGTTTATGCAAATTTATCAACGGGAGGGCAAAAAATATTCTTTAGCATTACTTTGTCTGGTATTATTTCCAGACATGGAAACTAGGGTTTTCCCTTATTATTCTAATCAATAAGCTTAGATGTTTTAATAAATATACCCTCATTAGACAAAATGGGCTCACTTACATTTGTTTTTAGAGCAATTCTCAGTTGTGCGCTTAATGTTTTGAGGGTGTCATTTGTTTTCCGACAAGCTTACCTAATCAGACTAAATTTATAACATTAAGATTTTTCCAATGAAAAGGGAATGACTGATTCTCTGACTTTTTACATCTGTGGAGTTTCTAATAAATTGACAATGATAATATGATTTCTTTTCCTGCACGGTGGCGTGGTGGTTAGCACCGCTTGTTCGATCCTTGGCTGGGGGGATGTTCGAACAGTGGCCTTTCTGTGTGGAGTTTGGATGTTTTCCGCTTGTCTGCATGGGTTCTCTCCAGGCACTCCGGCTTGACCCCACTGTCCAGAGTCATGCGTGCTAGCTTAATTGGTCACGTTAAATTCTTTCTATGAGTGAGTGTGAGTTTGTCTCTCTGTGTTGCCCTGCAATGGACTGGCGACCTGTCCAGGGCATACCCTGCATCTCACCAGTGAACTGCTGGAATAGACTTCCCCGCAATCCTTACTTAGATGAAGTGGCACAGAAAATGATTGAATTAATTTATTTATTTATTGCCATATAATATTTTATTATATCCTCTTGAACTGTGACTTAATGTAAAGCTTTTAATCAAACAGTTGGGCCTGGTGTAAGGTTAGCATATGCAATCAAATATGCTGTTGCAGCTCATATCTATGGCTCTGATTCAGTCATAACTGCTTCAAAAAATTCTGTTTCTTTCTTAATAAGTCACCATCCACTCAAGTAATTTCCTCCCCTGGCTATTTTTGCACTTTAATTAAGGTTGTAATTGCCATGACCGCTTTTGCTTCAGCTAAAATACTTGTTTTTACCAGCCAGGGGAGTGGTAAGTTCAGTACAACTTTTGGCTTCTCAAACCAACAAATGTGCACAAACCCATGAGGCCTGGTTGAGCTCTGGGATCACAAAGACTCTGGACAAGCCGGAACGGGATCAACCTTTATCTCCAAGCAGAGTCAGACATAAACCAAAGCTGTAGGCAAACGAGGCCTGAAAAGTCAAAGAAGCTGTGATGCGTGATGGCAGATTGCATGTCTTTCAGAGATGCAGCTGAATTTCTCCTTGTGGCATTTACATTTCTTCATCTCGGTCCATGACAGTTTAATCAGAAACAGATGTTCTTAGTGCTGAGTTTCATGTCATGGATATTTTCCAAGCATCTTCCATCACCGGCTGTCTGCAGAGATATGGCTGACATCCCATGTGAAAGGCCTAAGTCTGGCCACTTACACTACATTCATAAGTATTCTAAGCATAGAAACTAATTTCCCAGCATCTTTAAAATCTTGTCTCCACTTGACAGAATGACCTCCCTCATTTTTAAATAGATTTTAAAGTCTATTGCAATCATGGGCAGCTTGTTCTTTCTAGCAGATGAAGCAGTGATGAAAGACAGAATTAGATTGGAGCTGCCTTTGTCAAGTTAATTCTTCCTGCATACCAGTCAGATAAACAAAGAATAAGTTGTAACAGTAGCCAGCAGTGAAATGATCTGAAACATGCCATTTCTTCTGCTTCACACATGATTTAATTCAATTTCATTCACCATATTTTGTGATTAATGAACTTGACATTTTAATGCACAGCCTCCCATTAAGGTTTAATACATCTACACTGTGTTACCATGGCTGCAAGGAAGAAAGAAAGGAAGGAAACAATCAGGAAGGATGGAGCAGTCCAAAGAAATGTTGGAAACATGATTAAGAAAGCGAGAGTAGTTGATGTTCGGGTCAGTGGCCAGCTCTAAATTTATATATGAGCATAAAATGCCACTGACCAGAACATCAGCTGTTTTCACCTTCAAAGCGTTCATAATCTGGGTCCCAACATCTCTTCGGACTTCTCCATCCTGATCCTCTTCTTCCTTTCTGGAGCTCTCTTCCACTACCCATCCATAATGCTTTTTGGACTTTTAAATCCTCTCCTATGCCTATATAGACCGGCCCATGCCATGCAACTTCACTTTCTCCTTCATATGCTGGTTTTTGCACATTCTACATTACTTTTGTAATTTCCTGCTTTAATTGCAAGGTGTTGAGTGTGGTACGCGGTGCCCACTATTATAATATATTCATATTCTGTGCAAGATTTAATCTTTACCACTCTGCAAATTCCACAGTCTCCATACACTTTGCAAGTCAAATCATTTTTCTATCAGTTTTCTTAATTCCTAATATAGATATCAGATGAGGGGAAAATAGTAGATTTGTGGGAGCTGTGTCAATTCATTGGAGTGCCAGCTTTTATCTCTTCCTGCACTTTATCATTGGCTGTAATCAGATACTGTCATATTTCTTTTCCTTAAATTCAACAGAAATTGGCTTTAAATTACTTTTTAATAACTATATTTTTTAGATGTATGGCTCCATACACCTCAAGATTATTTGCCTGTTCAATTTTCTGCTTCTATATATGTTGAAACTGTGGCGTGGACACTTCCCAGAATGTGTCACATCAGCTCTGCCTCTTTCACTGAATTTAAATTCAAAGTTCAAGTAAAAGAAAAAAACTTAGCCTTAATGTTCCAACACCTTGTTGAATATATGGCACAGAGAATTGCAGCAGTTCTGAAGCCAAACCCAGTTCTGACAAGATGCTCCCAATAAAGTGGCTGGTGAGTGTAAACATTTTAAATCCAATGAAGCCCCCTTTAAAATTTAAAATCTTTTAAAAGCTAATGTGTAATGGTTGATAATGGTTAATGGGCCTAACCAGATCGGTGGAGTTGACCCATAATAATGGACTTCGTTTGCTTTGTGAAACCAGCAAGATGGTTCAAAAGAGAGAGTGAAGATAGGTCTGAACTTTACTTACTCTTGTAATGTACACTACCAGCACCTTTTAAATCTAATGGGGAAATGTGTCCAAATTATTGACTGGCAGTGTATGTAAACAATTTTCTAGTTCTATCAACACATTTTGGTTTATAGCCTTGACCAGGATCATCATGAAACAAAGGAACAGTTAAAACTTCACCACAAACTATAATCTTAATCAAGAGCTTGTTTGTTCAAGTAGTTTGATGGTTTTTAATTAAATAAACATGCCACCTATTGATGGCACAGCCAGCCTTTCCTTTCCACCTTTCCCATCAACCTCTTATTGTCCGCTCACTCCCAGTGGGCTGATATCTGATAACTTATGTTGTTTATTTCAGCCTGTACGAATGATTCCATTACAAAACATGTCACACAGAGAACAGCGTGTCGCAGAGAAGCTTAATGACGTCTGGCTTCCAGTAGGGCTCTAAACTTGTCAAAATCTAACAATGACTCAAGGGAAGGCTACAGAGAGGTGATTGAAGGATATTTACTCCACCGACAGCATTTTAGTAAATCTGTCTTTGACTAGTAGAGTCTACAGGAGGCCATGAAAGCAATCATGTCCTAATGTCATTGAAGGCATCAAAGCAAGCTGAAGCTGTCGGGTTTAGGAATATTTGATTGATTTTCAATCAGAAGACAGAAGCTTCTGGTTTATTCTCCCAATATTTTAGATTATAGCTGGAAGCTGATGAGAGCTGATTGAAAAATGATTAAAAATCCAAATACATTTAATCTGCAAAACTAATGTTTTTAAGATCTCATGTACTTTCTGCCACTTGAGACGGGGAAAAAAAAACTGGAAGGGAGCTTGAAATTTGCATAGAAAGAAAAGTCAGAGGGCACTTATGATGCACAATGGCCGAGTCAACATCTCTGATGCACAGTGCATCTCTCAGATTAGGTTTTTAGCAATCAGAATAAATGCAATTTAAAACTTGTAGTTGGAGGGATTTTGTGCAGATTCATAAAAAAAGAAAGAATAAATGATAAAAATAAAACACTGATTCTGAACCAAAGAATAGAGGCTGCAGTTCAAAGAAAAAAACACATTATGAAACTAACAGTCATGAGATGAAAGGACCATAATGCCGTGAAGTAATCCAACATGTGACTCAGTATGAGCTCAATATTCAACCCATTCATTCTGCCTCTTTCTTTTTAAATTGCTTTCCCACATTTGGCTCCATTTCATGGTTTTTAGCACACAGTAACTGCAATGCTGAGCATCTAAATAAGAAATCAGAACAAGCTAAATAACCAACACTGTGCCGATGTTTTAAAATGATCTGGTCATTTTGGATTCAAACATAGCTGAAAGGTGTGGATGTTAGCATAAAAGGAAAACTCAGCGAGGCTGCAGGCAGGAGGCGGTTGGTTAAATTGCTTCGGTCTAGAAGGTAAAATGTTTTGATAGAGGCTTGAATTAAGTTCAGTCAGTGCATCCTCAGGGAGCAGAGAGCACAATACACGGTTCTCCTGCCATCTATAAAGAGCAGAAGTCACCATATGATTGTGCAGCAGCCACTCACGCTTCAGTTCTCCTGTGCTCAGTGTAACATAGATGCACCACTTCCCGCATATCAAGATACAAACAGACCCAGACTTTTTTCTGTCAGTGGTAGAGAAAGGGCCTGCTGGGCTCGCCTTTTTATTTATTTATTTTTTTCACTAACACATGATGTGATGGCAAAGTGAAGATGAAAGAGGAGGATGAAAGTTTTTGTCAGCAAGGGAAGCATAGTGCTATGATTTTTATTTGCAGTATGCATGCAGGATCTATTTGCCATGCAAGTTTAAAAAGTCAGCGGAGCAATTCTGAGTGGTTTGAGTCGCAGCATGGGAGCAACTTCAACACCATCTCTCTAATATACTACTGGGCAGAGAAAGGATGTTCGCTTTTGATCATTATCTGTATCGGGTTTGGCCAGATCGTCATGTTCAGAGTTCAGCGTGGGGGTCATCATGTAAAAACTGCAGTCTGCTTAGAAGATGTCAGCATGACCAAATCAAAGCAGGAAAATCTGCTTCTCCATTTGATTTGCTTCACATTTATTTGTGTGAAGTAAATATTTAACCTCTTAAGGTTTTGTTAATCTGGACTTTATTTAAAAAATTATCTGGTGCTAATCTCAAAATGAAGTAAAGATAACATCAAATAAGAAACACTGCATGCATACTGGTCCATACTGGACACATCAACCCTATAAACTCTTTCCCATAAACTGAGCCAAACTGCTGAATTAATGAAAACTCACAGAAACTATGTAGACCTCTTAACTTTTTCCTATTAGAATTATGAGGTTAACTACCAACTAGGAGTTGCTCATCAAATATACCAGATTGGCAGCAAATGTGAGCATTTCTATAAAACCAGAAATTTAGTCAGTTTGCTGGTCTGCAGCTTTCAGTGTGTTAAAGAAAAAACATCAGGAATGTTCCTGGAGAAGCAGTTGTTGCTGGTTATAAGGCCATTTTACAAACTAGCTGGAGTTCATGATTCTACAGTGAGAAAGATTATTCATAGTAGAAAATATTCTATTCATAGTAGAAAACATTAAAGACCCAACCCTCCATCCTCCCAGTCCCAGCAAGTTCAGCACAAACCCAAGAGCCACATCTCAGACTCTCCAGGCCTCAGTCAGCATGTTGAAAGTTAAAGTTCATGACAGAACAATTAGAGAAAAGTCTGAACAAAGTAGCTTCTTTGGAAAGTTAGCAGGAGAAAGCCTGTTCTGTAAGAAAAAGAACATGGAAGGACAGCTTAAGTTGGAAAAGCTGCATCGAGACTTCTGGAAAAATGTCCACAGCAGATGTTTGGTCATAATGCAGCTCAGTGTGTTTGGAGAAAACCAAATAGACTATCAGCACAAACACCTCGTACTGATGATCTGTTCATTTTATAGTTTGTTAATCTGCTTTTCTTACTTTGTTTGTCTGTAGTAACACACAAATTTACCTGTTATGGGATTAATAAAGTTTTATCTTATCTTATCTTGTCTGCCATAAGATCCTGGCACCTTGTAGTCACGAGTAAACCGTGGACTCCTCAGAACCAGTCACATATGAGACCGTTTGACAGCTGAAGCTTGGCTGAAACTGGGTCATACAACAGAAGAATGAGCCAAAGCACAGCAGCAAACCTGCAACAGAAAGACTGATTCTCTCCTTTTGTCAACTAAATGTAAACCTTTTTTTTTTTATGTTTACATAGAAAAATGAGATTGAACATGTTTCCATTATCTGGTTTGGAGCAATTATAAAGAGTGTGTATTGTCATCCGAAGACGGTGGTATAGGCAATTTATATGTGACTATAACAAACACAGAAATGGCCACTTTCCAGACACTACATTTTTCAGGATGAAGACAAATAGAAGTAGTTGGAGCCCTGGCTGGGTCCTCTGCTGCATTCTGGGGTGATTCTCTGTTTATTTTCTTAAAAATGCTGTAATTTTTTTTTTTATATATATATAACAGGAGTAGCAGCTGGTTGTCTGGTTTTTCTGTTTGGTTTTGATTCATTATGCGGGATATTGCTGTTTCTATCTGTCACTTTTTACTTAATCTTCTCTCTTTCTTTCTCTCTTCTCCTCACCCTCCCCCTGTACTCGTTTGCCCCACCAGGCCCTTCATTAACATCAGAACAATACTCGAGTGCTAACGGAGCCCTTTGTCCACAAGGAAGCTTTTATGTCCCTTTATAGCAGCAGCCAGGCCATCATTCTGCTCGCTAAGATGTTGGACATGGCGCGTTAGAATAAAAGAAAGATCAAAGTGATATCAGAGCAAAGATGGTCTCTGATTGAAAACAATGTACCAATTCAATCTGTCTCTAATTCTGATGAACAGTTAATCATGATCTTAATAGTCAAACAATGGGCATTGCAATAAACAAACAAATAAATCAAAAGAAGTGAAATTATATCATTTGTTCTGTCTGGTTTATGAGGAGAAACAATAGAAAAAAAGAGCCAATGTTCCCCACAAGCTTGCCACAAAGCTCCACCTTGATTCCCCCTCCAGAACAAATCCAGCACCAAGCGCCCAGCGGCAGAATCAGCGCCTCTGCATCGGATCAGGCTGGTTTGTCTCCTTGGCACAGTGCTTGCATCCGGCTCTCATTCCCATGACAACCACATGTCTGAAAGTATGAACGTTTCAGATAGAGCTCTGTCACACTGAATTTGTTGATGCCATCTCATTTCATGCCAGGATAAGCGAGAGGAACATAAAGTGTTGCACAATGTTCTTTTTGTCACATTAAAACACATCCAAGTGTATATTTGCATTCTGACCTGACGGGTTCTTCATTTGTTAGATAAAGTTTTAATAAGCTTTTCAACTCAGTGATCTGAAGAACAAACTACATTTTTTTTTGTCTGCAACATCCATGTAAATTACAGGTGACAGACTTCACATCAGTAACTGTGCATTGTTTTAGAGATGCACAGGCTGGATTTTTCTTCCTATTTCTAACATAAAAAATTCAGTTAAATGGAAATTTTTCTGTGAGTGGAACCAGCTTTTATTGTGTATGTTCTGAGTGTTGACAGCCAAGGAGTTTAAGCAATATTTATTTATTATTTGACTGAAAGAATAATAAAAAAAACATTCAGTGGATTCATTTAACTTGACTTTGGTGTTTATCTGCTTTGTGGTGCTGAGTCTCTTTGTGTTTCATTGTCATCTTTCTAGAAAATTCAGATTATGTTGTTTTGAACCAAGAGCCCCACAAACCTGAGCAAAGAGACAGATTTTATAGTGATGTTTACTGGCAGGCACTTTATAGAAGCAAAATAATTTTCCAAACGATGTCTGCCAAACTGTCTTCTGGGAACAAAGTCAATAAATAAGAAGAAAACTCACAGCATCTGTGATGACTGCAAATGATTTTGCAGGTGCATGTAAAAATACACCAATATAATTGGACCTTTAATGCCAACTTTGGACAGTTACTTCTAGGAGCATTTTTTCTGTTTGACAGTAGCCCTGAAAGAAAATGAGAAACTAAATTTCTAGCCAGCCGTTACAAGTTGAATATTCTCCTCTCTTCCTGATGTGGATGCAGATGTAGAACGGAAAAGTTCAGCCAGGAAAAAAAAGTATTGGCAACTGAAATTATTTCTGTGGACTTGACAATAATAATAACTACTTAAATTTACAGTACGGTCAAGGAGAAGCCATGCAACAATATTTAATTGATAAATTCATCCGTCTACCTGGGAAATTGGACTTAAATGTACCTACTTGTCAGAGATATCTACTAAAAATTTTCATGGTGGTGAGTAAGAAGGCCATGGAAAAGGCGTTTGGTTTAGACCTCCTACTGTCAACAGCATGCTGTCTGTTGTGTTGGTTATCTGTGCTGCTGGGATCTATTGTACCATCCTTATGTACTATTTGGTTTGGAAGTTTGAAGCAGCAGTGCTTCTTTCTATATGTATATGAAACAAATTGTCAGCTAATGCTGGTCATGCCAGTGTAACTATCCTCCACTGGTTCATAAAAAAGGTCAAAAAGAAGCAGAAGGCCTCTAAAATATATCAGCCGAGCCATTTTAATGTCTCTCAGTGCTTTTCTTACAGACTCATTTCAGGCAATTTTACACAATATGTTGTTGACATTTCCTCACTGACTGTGACTTATTGATTTTTTTCTTCCAAGTCTGGACAAATAAATGAGCGAACATGTTTTTCTTTCTTTTTTTTTAATTATATATTTTTATATATTATAAAAAATTTTTTTAAAAAAAAGAATGTTTTTCAACAGATAAAGAAAAATGCACTGCCCCCAGCGACCCCCAGCTTCCCTGTCACACCTTTGTCTCATCCTGCATCTCTTAACACTGAAGTGTCATTCACACTGGAATTCACACCTTTCCATGTCCGCCCACTGCCTCGTGATTGCTCAGGATGATGTGAAGTCTAGATTCAATGCAATCCATTGGTTTTCTTAGCTAGACTATTATTTATTGTGAAACTGGCTTGTGCAAACTGGCCTACTAGAAAACCAGGGGTTTTAGTTCGCTTGCAGTGTCAATGCAAACGGACCATCCAGTGACCAAAGTAAGGAGGTGGAGGATGCATCACAGAGCAAAAAGCTGTATATCTTCTGCTGCTCATACTGGACAGATTCTTTTGAAAACTGCAGTAAATTTGAACATCAAAGAAACCCCAAGACTGCATTAATATATTGTTGCTCCAACGTTTACTTGCAGGGAGCAAGGCGCTTTTGGTCCTGACCAATCGATGAGCTGGATTTTCTTCTTGGTCAGTGGTCACTTTGCAGAATAATGCCCCCATCAAGCAGTTGCTGTAATTGCAGGATGACGTCCAGGGTTTTGGTGTGCTTTAGTAAACAGCAAAACAACAACAACGGCATGTGTGAAATTTTTCAGATTTCCCCACCCAGTTGAACCAATTCCTCCAGACTATCCTGCTGTGCTTAGAGCTCCTCTGCCTCCCCCTTCATCCAGTCTGTCTCATGTAGTCAGGTCAAGAAGCAGCTGGAAATACTGAAACAAAGGAAGACGCAGAGCCACTGCAGGGGCGGCAAGGTTTGAATGAATGAATGAAAACATGACTGCTTGGACACTGTTAGCATAGTGGACAGCTTTTCGATGGGGCTCCCATGTAAACCCAAAGGAGAAGATGAAGCTTTACCAAATATGCTTCTAAACCAAGTTCCTTTCAAGCCAAAAAGTAGAAAATATGACAAAAAATATATGCTGGCAAATGCTCAACTTGCCTCATATAAAGTTGCCTACCAGGTTACGCAATGTAAAAACCACAGACTATTATGGAGGAATTAATACTTTCCTGTGTGGACATGGTTTCAACTATGATTGAGACAGAGCAGTCGGCAACTACTGTACAAGCTATTCCTCCTTCCAATTACACCATTTATGACACATCAAAGGACATAGAGGAGCAGCTTAATGATAAGGTGCATGACAGCCGCTTTTTCTGCAGATGGATGAAGCCACTGACAGTGACAAAGACTGTGTGCTGATAACTTATGTCAGATTCATTGATGGAGATGAGATGAGGGAGGAATTGCTTTTTAGCAAACAAGTTCTTGGCAGAGCCACTGCAGAAAAACTGTTTAAAATCATTCACTATTTGAAAGAGGCCAATCTAAAATGGGAGGACTGTTCAGGGATCTGCACAGACGGGGTACAGGCTATGGTTGGAAAAAGAGGAGGGCTGCAAGCGCGTCTCCCCAGTGTGCAGTGGATGCACTGCATGATACCCCGCAAAGCACTAAAACAGCTGAGTTGGGAGCTGAATGACCTACGTGATCCACTACATCAAAACACAACCTGTCAACGCCTGGATTCTTTGGCACTGCGAGGAAATGGGCTTCATGTTCTGTTTCACGAGGTCTGATGGTAAATGCACCTTGTACTTATATAGCACTTTTCTAGTCATCTTAACCGCTCAAAGCGCTTTACACTGCATCTTACATTCACCCATTCACACACACACTCATACATAAATACTCATATAAGACTGCTCTTCCTCCTGAGCTCCAGCCGCTCATGTGGGAAGGTGCTGTCCAGGGTTTTTAAAGATGAGATGATCTTGCCCACACATTTTTACTATAACAGGTTCCTCATGAAACCTCAGTGACATGTGTCTGAAACTCAGTGAACTGAATTTGCAGATGCTGGGCACAAACACACACCTCCAACATGTGGCAGACTAAGTCACATCACCTATCAGAAAACTTGAGATGTGGCAGCAACAAACCTAAAGTTATTCATTGAAGACAACAAGCTGCAGAACACAGTGATCTCATGCATGATAACACACATCTTTGCCCTTCAGAAACATTTCCAGAGTTATTTCCCAGTGCAAGAATATGACTGGATCCGTGACCCCTTCAGCACAACTTCAGTACATCCGAGGAGGAAAAGTTCATGGATGTCACCTCTAATTCAACTATGAGGCTGCAGTTTAATTCAAAGTCACTGGTTGAATTTTGGATTGGAGAAGAGAAAGATTACCCACTGCTAGGCAATCTTGCATCCTGTTATGTCTGCAGCCACCTTTTGGTGTAGTAGTATCAGAGGTAGTGACTCACTGTGAAACTTAACACACTGATAAAGAAGTCTGGATCTGTGCTATTCTGGTGCCTCCATGAAAGAATGGTGCAATAGCTGCTCAATATGAGAAAGAAACACAGCAATTACATAATACAGAAGACAAATACAAAGAGTGTTCAGTCAGAGGTCTCTTCAGCTCCATTGCAACAAAGATCAGTGCAGGAGGTTTTTCCTGCCTATATCTACAACTCTATATAAAGGCTTTTAATCTAATGGCAAACTATTGATTTTTACATCAAAGTAATTTCCTGTTCTTAGATAAATCAGCTGGCAGAATTTCTGAACAGAAACAACAAGAGTTCATCAAAGATGAATATCATGAACACCTCTGCAAGAATTTGTCTAAATCTGAGGCATTGAAGTTTAACATAACAAAGAAATTCTAAACATTGTGCTTGTACTTAATGGTGCCAATACCAAGACTTTTAATTAATCAGTTAATCAATGAGATCGTTAAATCATTAGTTAATCTCAAACAATACTTTCTTAGAAGCAGCTTGTTAAATATGCAGCATGAAATTTGCATAATCTTACTCTTGAAAATCAAGTCTAAGGCTCACGAATATCTGTCAAAAATGAGTCCATAATCATCTTGGATTTGGGTGGCTATATTTAGACCAGCGTCACAGGGCAGCTCACAATGCTGCAGGCAAACACACACTCTGCACACTTTTATTTGACTCGTTCTATGCATGTGCTCTGAGGCCTTACCCTGCATGCCTGTTGGGCCAAATCCTTGGCGAGTGAGGAAAATTGCGTGGTCGTGGTGTTCAGCATGATCAGGGTCGCCTTTCTGCTGCACAAAAGCCCAGCGGCACACATTCTCCAGGCTCCGTGAAGGATTTCCTCTTTCAATAAGGCTGATTGACTGGCAGACAAGAGACAGAAAACATGTTACCACTGAACATTGCTTTCTGGAAGTAGCCCTAAAAAGCAGATTGCTAATCTTTAGAGTGAACAGCATCTTCTGTGGACCCAGAGTGGAGTTTCTGAGCTGATAATACAAAGATAAACTCATTTTCCCTTGTAGAATTTGAAAAGAAAGATACTTGGTGAAAAACCATCAAAATGCAAATTTATTTAGGTGACACAGCGATCTCAGCACCTACATTCCTTATTTGGTTGAAACAAAAATGACTTCATTGGTTTCAAAACTTACAAAAAACACATCTGGCTGACAGGTGAGAACTGATCATCATTCAAATTGCAAAGTTACATTAACTATTGGGGTGTAAGGGTACATGTATCCGTAGGGCTGGGTGATATGGCCTATAACTCATATCCTAATATCTTTTTTGCCTTATCCTGATACACGATATATATCTTGATATTTTGAAATCTCCTCTAAAACACAGTATAAATGATGAATTCAACATTGTATGAATAAAAGGACAACAGTAGGATTTAAGTAAACTCTACTAAATTTAACTTTATTGTGATTTTTTTAATTTCAAACTTTTTATTCTGAACCGGAGACCTGCTCTCATGGACTTAATAAAACACAATGTTTTGCATTAGGGGGGGACCCCAATACCCTAACATCAACCCCAGCCACCCCTACAAGATAATGGTTACTTTACTTTTTAATTACTCAATTACTATCTTGTATATTTTTTCATTCAATTATTTTATATTCAGATATTATCTTATTATCTTATTGTCTCTACATGCACACACGGGTGAGCTGCATTCCCATCAGCAGACAGAGAGCGTGTGTTTTAAATGTCAAAACAAAAAACAACTTTAAAAAACATTTATTTTTTATTTTTTAATAAAAACTTTAAATGTGTTTGTTCACACTATTCATTAATAGACATTACTATCTGATGGAGCCAGGGCGGTATCATCCAGCAGCAGGTTTGCACGTTTCATTGTCAGCATGGTCATGAAATCATCTGCTCTGAACGCAGCTGGGAGCTGCTGCTGCTACGTGAGGACCAAGCCTCTTCGGAGTGTTTTTGGACATGGGAGGGATCTGCGCTGCACCCCATTAGCTGCGTTTAACTTAACAGTATTTCGCATAATAAAAACGATATTTCTAAAGTTTTGACAAAATTGCGATTTGCAGGCGTTTCCACTGAATGCATTAAACTAGAATGCACATTAGCCGCTGTTCCTGTAAAATCCCGTCCCACGGGACTCCCCTTTGAGGAGGAAGGAGATTTCTAATTCTTTGTAAAACTCTTGCATTTTGCTGTTGTTTGCAATCAAGGATGGCAGTTATATTTTTTCTTTAACTGTTTGTAAAAAGATCTCCGTCTCCTCCTGCATCTACTCATACTACTACCCATATTTTTATTTATTTATTTTTTTGATTTATTAACCTTATAAAAGTTGATGTCCCTCAGGGGGACATTGAGAATAGACGGTCAAACTGTGGCAAAGTGTGCCAAAATGCCATTTTGGAGACCTCGTCTGAATTAAAACCTCTCTAAGTTTGTTCTGCTACACCTTATCAGTGCAGAAACAGTGTTCACATATTGCACTACGAGCTGATAGAGGTTTAGAGTTCTAAATAGTCATATTTATCCTGACCTTGTTTTTATTTAGCCTGAAACATGTTTTGTTTGTACTATGTGCCTTTCCATTTATTCCTGCCAGTGACATACTAATATATTGCCAGTATATACTAATATTTACACATCTTGCGTGTTCCCTTTACTACGATTCCAGCAGTATTCAAATAGACCTTGTGATTGCAAAGATATCTTCTTTTCATTATGGATATTCAGTTTTTGAGCAGAGGACTAAAATAAATCGTCACAAGGCTCAAAGGGTCAAATGCAATCTTTATTTTTCATTTCCATATATACTATAAATCTGCTGATGTCCATCATAAGGAAATGCATGTCTTTTGGGACTGACATGCTGACGCTAGCTGTTGTTTTCTGGTAGAATAGGTGCACTGAATTACCATGACAAAATGAGAATACTACAAGGAGAGAAGCATGTTGGTCTGAGACAAATTAATCTTAATGTGCACACTGTGTAAGTAATAAGGCCTCCTGTAATATAACACCAATGTTGGCTCAGAACGAAAGTTTTTTTACTTAAAATTGTTTTCAAAATGTGCTGGAGGCCAAGAGCAACCACGTCTGAAAGATTATCATAATCTTGAGAAAATCTCTTTATCTTGAGTTAACTTTGAGATGATGGAATAATTTCTGTAAAATATTGTTTTGTTTTGAACTATAACAAAACTAAAAACTGTCTCTTTTTCAGAGGCCAGAGAAGTGATGCCAGGAAGGAAACAGAATACAATATGCATGCTTTAACTTAGTGTAACCAACTGCAATCATTACTAATGAAAGGAGGTGCTAACCGCTCAATTTTTAGCTAAACTTGATCATCTTCTGACCTCAAGAAAACAAAGCGTGAAACCTTGTTATAACCAGGTAAAGTAGGTGGTTATTTTGAGAGAACAAAAAGAACTTTATGATTTCAAGATAATGTCATCAAAAACCTTTAATTGTACTCTTCTCCATAGAGTAGAATACAATATAGAAAACAGTAAAATGTGCCAAGTAGCATAAGGCTGCAATTCAAAAGAAATTAAAGTACAGTTAAACTTTCTTGTTGCTCTCAGTTCAGATCCATGGACAGCAGACTGTGAACTGATTCATTAAAGTCTAACATGTTTCAAGAATGAGGAAATAATTTTGGGTGTATGTAACAGCCAGATTTTCTTAGTGCCCTTCAATTTCTGCTCAAAGTTTCATTACAGAAAATGATAGCATGTGAATTTCAACCTGCCAGAGTCTGCACCGTCTGTCTCACCATTTGGACAAATAGCTGGTCATTTAGAAATGATGCATTCCTCTGCACCCAGGGACAACACAGATAAACCGGTGTGGTACATTGATTTAACGCAAGACAAGGGAAGGGCTCTTCCTCACATCTGTCGAGTCTGATGACTTTGGTGATGTATTCCTTTGGCGTTACAAATAATTTAACAGAAATAGGAAGATTTTGTCTTTTCACCTCATATACACTCTCCTCCTGCCGTGTATCCTTCTGTTTTCTTTATGCTATTTTTGGTTAGCAGCTAATGGAGAAAAGCAGTAAATTGTCCACTACAACCATCATTTATTCACATACTTTTCAAAAAATGTTTTGCTTTTGGCAGAGAAATGCTAAGATATTCAAGATAAGCCGAAAATAAGACCAATGTCCATTGTTTGCATTTCCTGTTGAAAGAGAGCAACAGCCATCACTACTTATCCTTAATTTTCAGGGAAACGAGAACCTTCTCTGCCTTTATTCCGCTTAGAAGAGTTTTGTGATTTTTTTAAGGGAGAGAAAAAGGAGAGCAACAACCAGAAATGGACAGTGAACTCACCTTGGCATACCCCAGCATGATCATCCTCACCAAGACCACGTTGATGTGCACTCCCAGCGATTCGTCATGGTAAATCTCATTCACCTGAAAGCGGAGAATAGATGTTACTTTTTGCAGATAACACTTGACCTTCCATCCTGCTACAGCTGAACTTCTGCCTCCACTTAACAGTAGAAGGGAGAACCAACCAGAGGATTACTCACAACTAAATAACTGTAATCACAGAACTGTGTAAGTACAGTCCTGCTGCACTCAGAGACGTAAATACAGCAGGGTGTGTTCTCTGAGGAAGAAGGCTGTATGAGTAGAGAAAGAGATCAGCAGCTAAATGTTTGTGTCTATAGTCTTTATACTTGGAAACAGTACTCTAATAGAGTTGTGAACAAAAATGACTTTCATTTTAAATTATTTTAAACATAATTCCAGTCATCCTTTCATTTAGGAACTATTAATAATTTTCATTTGGGAGCATCAGTGCATCTTCGGAACTTGTCTGATATCATGGATACTATATTCGGTCCCAGTGCCTCGTCTGCGTTAGGATTTTACCTCGGCCAAAGCAAAGGTCATGTATTCGATGGCGTCTGTCTGTCTGTCTGTTAGCAACATAACTCAAAAAGTTATGGATGGATTTCAATAAAATTTCCAGGAAATCTCAGAAAAGGAATAAGAGACAAGTGCTTAGGTTCTGGTGGTGATCCAGGAATTCTTTAAAGGATTCTTTACTATAGGGAGATAATTTTGCCATTAGAGCTTTTTACTGAAAAATAACACCCACAACCATTAGCAAAAAAAAAAAAAAAAAAAAAGAAAAGAAGACAATGGCTTGGCAGAAGTCTGCACTCTGAGTGCTTCTATTATTATTATAAATTTTTTTTTTTTCTGTTTTTGTGCATCAAAAAAAGCCTGATGGACCATTAGGCACAAATATGTTTGTATATGTCCCGATCTGATAGAACTAGGATGCAGATATAGATACATCATCTATTTTTTTTCTTTTTCACTCCAGAGAAACCAGCAGGAGTTGGTGTTGGCTGCTTTTTCTGAAGGTTCAGCCTGTATCCTGCAGGCTTGAAAGTACAGAACAGGATGAGTCAGTGAAGTGCTCCTCAAGCAAATTTGAATTAAGGTGCAAAATAATGTTTTTCTCACGCACACATGCTCAAGCATTCTAATTTTGGTAGTCAACAATATTTTAGAGTACAGACGTGTTATCTTTATTTATTCTGTCCTCCTGAATCTGCACAGTGTGTGGCATTGTATTAAATACACTGGTTAACATTTTACATATGCAAGCTAAGATGCGAAGTCTTATCTTAAAACTTTATACATTTAAAAATTAGATTAATTATAAACTGCCTCTCCAAAAAACAAACAAACAAGAAGAAAAAACCAAACAAAAAAAGCACCCTAATATTGTCACTGGACCTCCTTTAGCTTTGATTACAGCAGCATTCGCTGTGGTATCATTTTAATAAGCTTTTGTAATGTTTATTTATTTCAATCAAGATTTGCATCCATTATTATTTGACATCTTATAATGATGGGAGAGTCAGACCATTGTGCAAAGCCTTCTCCATCACATCCCGAAGATTCTCAGTGGGAAGATTCTCAGTCAGATCATGGACTGCACCCACAGGCTTGTACATTAGGCACTAAGCTTGATGGCTGCATCACTTCATCTGCCTCCCTTCTAACCCTGATGCTCCCATCACTCTGGAACAGGGTAAACCTGGTCTCATAAGACCACATGACTTTCTTCCTATGCTCCAGAGTCCAGTCTTTATGCTCCACATCAAAGTGAAGCATTTCCCCCCCTTTTATTCTCACTGTGGTTTTCTTAAGGCTAAAAAACTGTAGTCCCATTTCCTTGAGTTTCCTTCACACTGTGCACGTGGTATGATCTTATTCTCACTAGTAAACATAGCTGTGAATTCTGCTATGGATTTTTAAGATTTAATTTAACCAATTATTTAAGTGATCGCCAATCACCATCATTCAAGATTTTTTTCCAGCCACATTCCGTCCTGGAAGATGATGGTTTCTCACTATCCTTCCAGCTTTTAATAATGGGCCAGACAGTTCTTTACCCAGTTTTAGTAGTTCCTACAGTCTCAGATTTTTTCTCTGCTTGTTACCAATGAGCTGACCCTTCTTAAACAGACTGACATATTTTCCACAACTACAGGACGTGTCTTTCCACACGGTGGTTCCACATGGTTGGGGTTAAATAACTTGTTGCTACTGAAAAATAATCACCCTGCAGTAATTATCTTATTGGAGGCTCGTACCTTTTTGCTTAGTTAAACCGAGGTGATTGGGCAGTCTATTATCCTTCCATCAACCAGTTTGTTCTTTACAGGGTCTCAGAGGGTTAGAGAAGGAGCCTTTTACATCTCAGATGCCATAAGGTGAGATGTAGGATTCACCCATCAGCAGTCTACCACAGAGCAGCCAATTTACAATCCCCAATTAACCAACCACGCAATCATTTATTTAATGCAGGAAATCAGAGCTCACTGTGAGTCTTATCCACCACCATGCATATATTATGGTATGAGATTAGCAGTTTTCTCATGTGACTGTGTGGGTTTTATCTGGATCCTCTGGTTAAAAGTTTGGTTTTTTGGTAATTTTAAGTTGCTGCAGGTATGAGTGAGAAGTTTATACTAGTGTTTCCAAATCAGCAAATTTAACTATAATAACCATCTTTTTTTTCTTCTTCTTCTTCTTGTGTGCAAATACAATTTTAATTTAGTTTTGACATGAAAACTTAACTACCACTATTTTGAAATGTAGAAAAAGAAAATGACATGCATGACACACGGTTATGTAATAAAGAATGTTAATACATAACCATAGGTTGTGTTTTGACATCCGTTTGCGTAGATCAGTGTTTCTCAGTCCTGGCCCTCTGGGACCACTGCCCTGCATGTTTTAGAGGTGTCCATCTTTAACACACCTGACTCAAATGAATGGCTCATTAGCAGGCTTGCAAAGAACTTGACAAGCATTTCAATTAATCTGAATCAGGTGTGCTGGAGCTGGAAAGAACTAAAACATGCAGGGCAGTGGTCCCTGGGGACCAGGACTGAGAAACACTGGCGTAGATAATGAATCATGATTAATGCCAATGTGTGAGTAAGATTATTCCCTGAATGCAAACTAATCTAATAATCTGCATCCCATACCGGCTTTAAAGAAATTCTCTGTCTGTATTACACCCGAAAACATGGAAACATGGACATCACACAGTTTATTGACAACTGACCTTAAAAAGTCTCAGAGGAAGTTGTTTAGCTGCTCATCACACACATCACCATGTCAATAAGTGACTGCCTTTATTGAGCACCGATTGAATGAGTGAACACTGATTTCTGGTCGTGTTATTGATAGACCTAATTAGTAACCATAAATTTTATGGTAGGCCAGATTTTCTTTAGGCCAGTGATTTCTCTCAACTTTCCCACCTGATTGCACAACATCTCAATGTTCTCCACACAAGGAAGGCAAGACAGTAAAAACAACTATTCCAACAGTGTGTAATCACACGATTAGATGTCTAAAGCGACCGAGGTGAGCTTGGTAGTCCAAATGTGACCGGGCTCCACAGATGGAGGGGCTTTGAGCAGAAGACGAAATAAAGCTGGTCACTGCTGGCAGAGCAGCTGTGCTCGGCGGATAGCTTCTCCTTCGGGGAGAACTGGCGTTGCACCACATCGTATCAGACACGGCGATCTGTTTCCTCGGAAACTGCACGTCGGTCCTGATGCTCCAGTTTCTGAACACATCCTCCATACATTTACAGTAGGACTCAGTCCTTCTTGCCTTATAATGAACATCTTCCCTCTCACATTTCATTTATCATCTCAGATTTATTAGATGAGAACAGCAACCACACATGCCTGAAGGGAGGAAGGCATCTTTCTGCTTCCTCATCATCTAAAAACTGGAGTTTCATGGGGAGAATCTAATAATCAGTCGTGTATTAGGACATCCATTAAGGTGTGAGCATAATTTATAACAATCTGATGTGATGTGTGTTTTTCAGGCTTGTAACTTGTTTTAGACACACAAACAAGTAAAGTTTCATAAAATCATCTCTGAAGATAAAAGAATTTAATCCCTAAAAAGTGTTTTTGGTGGACAAATTTTAAGTTTTCCAAGTGTTTTTGTAAAACAAGTCTCGAGGTCTTTAGGGATTACCTGACTTTCATTGACAATGTCACAGAACGGCTCACGAGACTACGATCAAGTACATGTTCCTGAAGCTCCTTGTAGAGGAAACAGAAGCCAGACCCCCTCTCTCAGTAAAAAGAGACGACTATAAACACATGTTTTTGAGGTCATTTTATGCCTCGGGAGGATTATTTTATATTTTCCACCTTTGTGAATAATTTTTTGTTGCAATTCTGAGTCTCTGTGGAACAACTTTATTTACATTTGATGTCATTCAGCTCCAAAAAAAGTGACTTTCAAAACAACAAATATAAAGTTTCTTCACAGAGAACCCTGCAGACACCTCGAGCCTAAAACTATCAGTAAAAATTTTAACATGCCATTCGTAAGAACAGGAGAGCTCTTTGGAGAAGAACAAATTATTTAAAAAACACAAAGCAATAAAAGTTATGAAAACAAAAACTTAAAATATAAACCAAACACAGCAGTAACTACAACAAACTAACGGCTGTTTGGTTGGAGGATTTTTTTCAGCTTGTTGCTCAAACGATAAATTGGAAGGAGAATTTTGTGCTTTCAGAGAATGGAAGTTAGAAAATGGATTATATTTATTCTCCGTGTAAAGAAAACCTGATCACATATTTCTGTGTAAAATTGCTTTTCTTTAGCTCCTGACCTTAATCTTATCCAGTAATATCTGAGGTAATTTTGAATCTCCAGTAGCTCGTGTTGGACACGTTGCTGTGTCAACCTGACCGTGCCCCTTAAGAAATGGTTAAAACTAGAAGAACTTGTCAGGCTTGAACAGTCTTGACCTCATCCCAGCCCAACAAGCTGGACTGCTGACTGTCAGCAACACTGATGTTGGATCTCACTAATCCTCTGGTGTCTGAATGGGAACAAATCCCTGCAAACGGGCTCCAAAAATCTGCTGGAAAGTCTAAAATGAGATAACTGGGGGCTGTTATTGTGGCAGAATACTGACCATGGTTTTGTGAAATTATTATAAAAAAGCCCATATGGGCATCCAGATGTCTAAACTGTTTGCAAGCACTGACAGACTTTTGGACATGCACGTATGCACCAGGACATATTACGTAGGTCACCACCAACACGGTGCTTTGTTCACATGCTGTGATAAGTGGTGTTTATCAGGCCAGTGTGCAGCTGTAAGCTATTTTTCTACATCTAATTACATTAAATAATACACCAGCCCTATAATAAATCCCACCCATGAGGGTTAAAGTGACACAGACAAGAATCTGATTAAACTGTAAAGTGAAGAAAATTTTATTTGTGAGTCAAGTTGCTGCACTGGATTCTCAACCACCGCATTCAGTGGAGTGTATTGTAGCCCATTGTAAAAAAGGTACCAAAAAAGTAATGCCATAGATAACAAAAAAGTTCCAAATAAAGAAAGAAAGCCCTAAAAATCTCCCCCTGTGGTTCACACATCATCCAGGGATAGGAATATAAATTGTTGTATTTTTTCTATTTAGCCAATCTTTAACCAGGAGAGTCCCACCTCTGTTTCAAAGTGTTGTTTTTTTAAATGATTAAGAGAAACAAGGTCTTGAAATTGTAAAATATAATGTAGAATATTCCAGTCTGAAGAAGCACAGTACTGAAACACTGCAGGAACACGGGGGACAAACAAGGTGCAGAAATCCTGAGAGCGTGAAGCATGAGAACCATCAGTCTTTTGCTGGAGATGCACATACAGATAAGCAGGAAGCAGAACGAGAATGTCTTTGTAAATTGATCTGTATCAGTGTGTATGCCTGCGGGTTACCAGATCAGTTCACAGTGGTGAGTCTGTGATTCACAGCTAGTTATAAAACGAAGGCAGGCATGCTAAACTAAATCAGAACCTGGGCAGGGGCATGCATGTATAATAGATTTCCTTTATCCAAAAGTAGGAAGAAAAGTAGCAGCAACTACTGCACATTTTACTTCCAAAGTGAGAAGATGATCATCTGTTTATATACGTTCATCCCTGTATGTATGTTTTCTTATTATTCTTGTTTATTTCTATCTGTTTAAGCTTCTTCTTTTTCTCTTCCATTTCTTTTAGTCTTTCTGGTTTATTTTAATTCTCCTTTACATAAAGCACTTTGAGTTGTCTTGTACATGAAATGTACAAACAAATAAACCTGCCTTGCTCTCTGAAGCTGAACAACACTGGAATCTCTTGGAAGGTTTTGTTTGTTTTGTGTTGCCTTTTTTTTTTTTTTTAACCAGCACAGCTCAGAGGGAAGCTGGAAGCTGGAAGAAGCTCATCTGACTGGATGGACCACTGAATGCTATCCCAGGTCCTTCATGTCAACCTCTGTCAGCCTCAAATAGCAGCGTTGCATGAAAGCTTTGCATGCACTCTACACACTCTGTCCTGTGTCTTATGAAGATGGCACGATGTGCATTTTTAGATGGAACTTTTACAATCACTGTAAATACTTATTCGCTTAGAAATCGTGTGTGTTAGGGGTGTAAATCACAAGTCTGATCACAAAATTATACAGGCTCAATGGATTTCACTTTAATGTCTGCAGATATCACTAATTTTTCCACAAGACCATTTTGATGCAATTCGAAAAAAATTTGTCCCTCAAGAGGAACTCGTATGTTCGTACTATACTTGAGAAAAATTGATGCTGCTGTAATATGAACTTCCAAACTCTGGGATAAATGTAGTTTTCTCTCATCTTAAATCTGTCTTCATGAAGCTTAATTTGTTTCAAATGTTCCAAACAGAGCTGAAGCTCAGTGCGCAGGTAAGTTTCAATGCAAATATTGCTGCAGTACCTAATAGACACCAATAGAGGGCGATAAAACTCAAGCATCACTTAGATTTTAAAGAGAACTTTCACTTGGAGGACCATGATGGTGATGACAAAAGGAAAGTCCTGCCATCATCCTCTGTTGGTGTCTTGAGCAGACGAATGAGTTTAAAATAATTTTTCACATTATTAAATGTGTAAAAAATGCAGTTAATAATCTTAAAAGATAAAACTGAAGGTGATGTTGGTCGGAGGCGTCAGTGTTGAGGTGATGAGTGAGTTCTTTTATCATGACATGTGAGCCAAATGGAAAGCCAGAATCAATCCTCAGCAGTGTGAGAGGAAAAGCTGATTGCATAAGACATTTCTGTGTGTTTTTTTTTATTTTATTTTATGTGCACAAAGACTGAAGCTGATTCATGTTCACCAATTTTTGTTAGAGACTGCTGGAGAAAAGAAAATCCTGAAGTGAAGATGATGCAAGACCTTCAAGTCACAAATCTCCTTCATTCTGAGATCCAGCCAGATAAAAATGCAAAAAAGACAGAAATAAATAAATAAAAACTTCTTAAATATATTTGTAAGCCATTTTTTTGGGCTGTTTGTAAATGGAACTGAATAAATCCGGCATTTGACCAACCAGAAGAGTGGAGCTGTATGTGCAGGCCAGCTATGCAAGAGAGGGATGCAGATGGATAAACAATTGAGGATAAAATGAGAATACCCAATGGACACTAGCATTGATTTTATATCAGACAAACTGTCCTCAAAATAAACAACACTGACTTGCCAAAAGTCTGCACTCGCTAATGGAGCTTCATTAACGACGGCCAATACAACATTTGATTCACAGCTCATTTGCTGAAGCAGACTGGAAGCCAAACGTTGGAAATTAAGCTGTTGTTGCTTAAAGTTGTGGCCTCCATGTCAGCGCCGAAGACAAACAGACGCAAACACATGCAAACATACAAGCTCATTAACTGCGCCAACGCTTACAATCCTCAGGAGGTCGATGCGTGTGAAGAAGAAGCGGCTTTTTCCTGATTAACAGCACGGATCAAAGAGAACAACAAGGTAGAAAGTGTAAGGGAGTAGATGACGAAATAAAAAGGTGATGAGGGCAAAAAGATGACAATGAGCGGAAGAAGTGGAAAAGGAAGAGATGAAGGGAGGATAAGCTGAGATGAATGGGCTCGAGAAGATGGATAGAAGAAAATGAGAGGAGATGAAAAAGCCCAAAAAGTAGGAGGCAAGAAACGAGTGGGAGGAGATGAAAAAAAAAAAGATGAAAGAAAGACAATGGATTGAAAAAAGTAAATGCATAGGGAAAGAAACAGAGAGAACAAAGGGGAGATAAAAGGGAAGGAGAGAGGAAGTAGAGACTGAGAAGGGAGGCGAGAAGAGCTCTTAGCATAGAAGTGCTATAAATATACACAAATTTACAAGTAGAAAAGACAGGAGGGAAAATAGGCTGGAAGACAAGGTAGAAGGATGCAAAAAGGATGTATGGATGTTGTGAGAGAAGAAGGGATGGAGCCAGTTAGAGCTAGAGCTGCACATAGGTCTGGATATGGCAGGCTGAAACAAGGTGTTGCTGCCAATCACAAATAATCAGTGTTCAGAGGCCAGAGGGCGGCTGCCTGCTGCCCAAGCCAGCAGGGACCCCTGCTGGAACAGCTCATCTAGAACTGAATTATAATTCACTTCCATCCTGCACAGGAGCTCCAGATCCTCTGAAAACACAACCTGCTGGTCGTTTGATGTTTTTTTAGTCTGTTGCTAAATGTTTTTTCTAATTCTTGTTTCTGACAACATGCCATCACATTGTATGTTCATGGTCACCTTCAACCCACCCTCATGCGCTCAGGGAGGCTTCGATCCCCTCCTGATCTCATGACTTGTTGCCGAGGAAAGGCGCAGCAACGCCTCTTTGATCCCATCGGATTGGAGGAAACTGTGGTGCACGTTTCTCCAAACACTTAAGAGGTTTTCCTGTGGCTTTTCATCTTTGACAAGGTAATGAGCAAAAACTGCCTCCTGAGACAGATGATGGTCTGAATGGATCACCAAAAAATGCCCATGAAATGCATCTTGATGAAATAAACCCGCTGAGGTGCAATTATTCAGCCAAAACAAATGTTCAAAGAACGGCTGAATTATCCTCACCAGGAAGATGATGGCATGCCCCTCTGTGTTTGAAGGTCTGTAATAATGTCACAAGGCTGCTGCGTGCAGACTCAATTATTTCAGGTTCAGTCAATAAAACTAAGCCACAGAGAAAAGGACTCCCAGGGAATAGTGGAGTTTGGCATTTATAACAGCATATTACTGGCTATGCATGGTTTAATGGTTTCATTTTTTAAAACTATTTATAGATTTATATGTTTGTATCTTATCATGAAGGCTTCATTCTTACATATTAGCATTAGCGTTTCAGACTGTACATGGTTGTACGCTCACAATTCTCCTTCGCCCCGATGTGCAGACAGGTGTGCACGCTCACGCAGGTGAGTGACAGAGAGTATGTGTCTGAAAATATGTGGCATAAATATCAGGTAATAACCAGACTTCACAAGATTACCCTCCACCCCACCAACAAAACTGAGGTACCAACGCTTCCAGCTACAGTCTCACCAACGTCTCTGCTCCATCGCATCTAAACAGCCGACAGATGTAAACCGCAGCTGGATCTCATCCACACCTTTTCCAAGGCCCAGCTCAACTTCTAATTGGTTAGTGATGATTGGCAGATGAACTAAACATGACAACATTAGTGCACACATCAAGTTGTTAAATTGCCTTTCCTTTGTTTTTTTGCATGCTGGAGATCAGGCACGGTGCCAGAAGCCATGCATGGACCCCTTACTCTAGCCTGTGGTAAAAATGTCATCAGCGAGATTCTGGCCGAGTCCTGTCCTTCGATGAAGCCAAAGTTAAATTAACAACATACAGCATTTTATTTTTAATGGGGACAAATCATCTGCCCTGTGGTGTTTCTCAGATGTGTTTTATTAATTAAATGTTGCAGGAAAAATCAAGGTTACAGACATTAAGTGCTCCACTATTGTAGCTCCACCTGCTCACTGACCTCACTGAACCCCAGTGCATAGACAAAAATTCATTTGATGCATAAGTTTTAGCCTTAAAAGTGGCTTTATTATCTAATTTATTTTTTTTTTGTACAGCAGATTTTCAGCAAGGACTGGACCAGCTGCTCCAGCAGACTCAATCACCTCAAGCAATGTTGACAATATTGAGCAGACAGTGCTGAAGGTGTGCAGGTTTGGCATTTCCTTTTGTCATGACACATAAAAAGTAATAAAATGTTAATAGTTTTGTTTATTTAAAGTTTGTTTTAATAATCATAAAAGGTTTTGTGGCTCTAAATTATGTTAATTTGGCGTGGAAGGTGAATAAAATGGCCGAACGTTGCAGACCCCTGCCATATACAAAGAGTAAAGAGGAAAAAAAGACAAAAAGGAAAGTACTTCATCCGTAATCAAGCCTGGAAGGCTAGACAGCTTGTGCTTCAGGGGTAGCTGCCTATGCAAGGAAGCCTAGTTTTCTCTCTCTCAGGCGACATTTTCCAGCTCATCCGGGGGAATCCTGAGGCGTTCCAGGCCAGTTTAGACATGTAATTCCTCCAGCATGTCTTGGGTCTTCCCCAGGGTCCCGTCACAAAGGAACATGGCCAGAACCCAGGCCCCAGGAACCCAGAAATTCAATTTCCAAAGTATTAAAGAAATGTAACTTTGCCTAAAATATTAAAGAAATGAGTCACATTTAATTTCACACCTATTTAGGAAATTGGGTCATCTCTTCCTGACAACTCAGTCTCCGAGTTTTGTCCTCATCTTGGATTAAGAGGAGAAATCCTGAGGAGGACTTGTGCTTCTTTTTCTGCATTGTGTTATTGAAGCTTGTGGAACCGATGACGTAAAGGCTGTAGTTGTAATTTACACAGCATCCATCTTACAATAGCAAGATTATTAGAGTGGTAACGGTCAGAGGTCAGATTCTAGGTCAGGGCCCCCTTTACCACAGTAAACCTCGGCTGTCTAAGTGTAAGTGAATGCAGCATATAATGTACTCAGAGAACAAACATCCCTCCTTCATAACCTCAGCATGTTTGCACAGGTTGCTTGTTGCCAGGTTGCAAGTGATCATGCATGTCAGGGTCGCCATGCCAACACATCTTCCCAGGAATTTTATCTCTGCCATTTCTACCTTCATGTTCTTGTTCATAATACAGCATTCATCCAGTACTGTCTTGCTAATGATATTTTTCTGTCAATACTGTCAATGCATTTAATCAACAGAGCGTAAAAGTCATGACACCAGCAGAAATAAGGACTTTGCCAAGTTATTGGCCAAGAATGTTGAAAAGAGACTAATAAAAATTCTGATGTGGTTCTTCTTGTTATTACTGGTGTGTCTATTACAGCTGCAAAATCCAGCTGCTTGTGTGCTCACAAAAACCAGGAATGAATTTCATATTTACACCAGTTTTACAATCTCTGCATTGGCTTCCTGTGTGTTTAATGATTGATTTAAAGTTCTTTATTTAGTTTTTAAAATTTGTAATGGTTTTAATGGGAATGAAAACAACAAAATCCTTGTTATTTTTTTTAAGGATGGAAGGAAAAAAAGCGCCACAATGAAAAATATAAATACAGATTTCACTAATTAATGAGCTTTGTAGTTAATTTATTCAAATTGGAAAAATACACATTAAATAAATACTTTTTTTTTTTTTTTTTTTTAAGGGAAAAGTAGAATTTACAAGAAAAAATTGTTTATATTTGCCTTGAGTCAAATAATCATCTGGTTAAAAATAAAATGTTAACTGAATGAGAAAGAAATTTCAGTAAAGGTAGGAAACATTTAAAATTTTTCAAAGTACCTCAAGAACAGGCAGCATGATTCTGGTGGTGAATATAAGGTGAGAATTTTAGTTGTTCAGTATCAATCCCAAAAAATAAAAAATAAAGGAAAAGCTCAGCATTAGTGACATCCTGTCCAAAGCAGAAGCTCCAGCATGACAGCTGGAGGGGGAAAGGAACTGGTAGTCTCACAAGAAGTTCAAAACATTCAAGAAATACTTAGAGAGGTGACACTGACATGTGTCCTGTCTGATGGTGCAGCTGACAGTGATGCTGCACAAAGAGTGCCAGTCTCTGACAGACCAGGAGTCACTGCAGGTATATCAGGGCATGAGGCCAGTTAGAAATATACACACATCAGATGCACATTTGGTTGGTCAGAGATCTGCTTACTGACAATTAAAATGATCTCATAGGAGCATTCAATTCTGTAACTTTTTCATTTTCAAGGTTTTATTGTATTATTTGGCCCAGTGACAAAATAATCCAATATTTACAATTTCTTTAAAACATAATTCTATAAAACTGAAAAAAAAAAAAATAATAAAACATATATTTCCATTACCCCTAGAATTGTGCAAAACGTAACTATCGAAATTAAAAACCGTTTTTTTGTGTTTGTGCTTCAAAGTGATGGAGAGAAAAAAAAAAACGAATTTCTGCTGAGTTTGAAGCAGACTAAGCATCTGTTTAATTCACTCATTCAAGCTTAGTTAATATTTATTTTAAAAAGTTTTATTTGAATCGCACTTGCAAAAGTTTAAGTGCAGGAGAAAAATATTATTTAACAATCCTCTGAAAAAATATACTGCATAAAAAAAGCTGAACTAACAAACACTGCAGAGAGAAATGAGAGCAGTAAATGATTCAGGGTCAAGATCTGTCTTTTTTTCTTTTTTTTTAAAGGTGAAATAATTAAAACCTCTGATATCAATCGGGATGTTGAATGTAAAAATTTCTACGATACATTGTGATGCGGATATAGACGATTTGGTATTGATGCAGCAACCAAACATGAATGATTATAAGTAATGTGATGTATAGTAATGATGCTTCTTGATTTTTCGGTAGTGGAACAATAAAGTTCTCAAATTGAAAATAACGTCATTGTTTACATGTTCATGATGTTTGTCATATTCAGGACATTCATGTTGATTTCTGAAATAATTACATGTAAAAAGAGAGTTCATAATTATGCAACACATATTGTGGTACTTGTGGAATTAAATCTAATTGTTAAACCAACTGAAGAAAAAAGTGTTGCACCACCCAGATGCGACATATCTGCAGCTGGATGTTGTATTTTTATCTAGTGAAGCTCTTTGGCTAACCTCAGCTGGTTCGGACTTTACGCTAACATACATTCCCAGCATCATTGTGGCACGCTCCCTTGATCTGATTTTAAATCGTTAAAGAGAATGAAACGTGTTTTGGTCTGGAGAAAAGACACATCCAGCACGGATGATGCAGTGTTGCCAACTTAGCGACTTTGTCGCTATATTTAGAGATGTTTTAGACCACTCTAGCGACTTTTCTTTTCAAAAAAGCTACTAGCAACTAATCAGGGGACTTTGTCGGGTATTACTGGAGACTTTTGGAGACCGACGTGAAAGAACGTTGTTTATTATTCTCAATAGGTGTGATTCCATCACCCCTGGAATTGCACAAAACCTAAATATCACAATAAAAAATGGTAACGGAAACACCTACATTTCGAAAAACCTCTCAAATATCGCTAAAAAGTTTTTATGCTCTCATGAGGTGGTTTTTCAGATGTGTCGATATAAAAGTATTTACAAAAGCGTAATGGAAACACTTTCTTTCCTATTTACACCTCCCTGTACTGGAATAAATAAAAAATCTGTGGTGAGTGTTTACACTGAAACAAACTTTTATTAGCATGAGCCTTGAACTTGTGGCTTGTTATGAGGCTTCAAGTGCTTGGAATCAAAGCTGGTTTTTAGAATCATTTGATTTGGTATGAAGGCTAACATACAGAGTCAAAAATCATCTGTGTTGTGTCGCCTAAAGAACAAAGCATATACACAACTCTGACTGAACAGTGTGTTAACACGCAGATGAGCAAGGAAAACAAACTGAAGAGACTTACGATGTTCATCAGAGTGAGGAGGTAATTCTGGACATGCTCTTTGCCGTGGAATCGAACCACTGAATCATCAACTCCCAGTAAGATTTCAATATTGTAGTCATCCTCTCCAGCGTCTCGGCGTCTGCGGCGCCGGATGGTCTCATTGACCTGCCGGGTTACTGAATCCAGGGTTCCAGGAACATCAAGCTCTGGTTCTACAGAGAACAGAACAGGAAAGACATAGGCTTTAACTGTAGAAGGAAAAGCTCGTTAAAGCTGAAACTCAACTTACAGAAATGCCTTTGATTTTTCTTTTAACATATCACATGACAAATGGTATTAAATGGTTTTAAATTACCAGTCAATGCTATGTTTTGTCCTCTATCGTTTCTGAAGAGCTAAGGTCCTTAAAGAAGCTTCAACCATGATAGCACAGGCTCATGAGCACAGTCACATGGCAGCAACTCGATACGTCTAGTATGGATGAGGACTTGCTAAAGTTCAAACTGAGCGTTAGAATGAGGAAGCAAGAGGTTTACGTGACTTTGAACATGGGTGTTGATGCCAGAAGGTGTTTTACAAGCTACTGATCTACTGGGATTTTCACACAAGACCATCTCTAGGGTTTACAGAGAAAAGAGAAAATATTAACCAGTGAGGAGCAGTTTTCTGGACCAAAACACCTTGTTGATTTTAGAAGTGAATGGGCAGACTGGTTGGAGGTGATAGAAAGGCAACAGGAAGTCAAATAACTACTGGTACAACCAAAGTACGCAGAATAGCATCTCTGAACAAACATGTCCAACTTTGAAGCAGATGGGCTGCTCCTGTCAGCCATGAACAGATCCATTTCATACAGGATCACTAGAACAGGACAACAGAAGATGGAAAAACATTGCCTGGTCTGATGAGTCTCCATTTCAGCTCCACATTCAGATGCTAGGCTCAGAACTTGGTGGAAACATCATAGAAACATGGATTCATCCTGCCTTGGATCAACAGTTCAGGCTGCTGCTGACCATGTCCATCCCTTTATGACCACAGTGTAACATCTTCTGAAAATTAACCATGTCTGTTATGGCCCCTGGTCAGTATGTGTGCTTAATTAAAGTTTTTTGTGGTCACAAACAGGAGATTCACCGTCTGCTGTCCCCCACAATTAAACCATGCTGCAGGCTTTCATTCAGGCCAGCTGAAATTAGACACTGAGGACTTTGGGCTAGACCAGGGGTGTCTAACTAATTCAGGGGCCACATACATTGCAATTTGATTTAGAGTCGGCCAGACAAGGAAGAAAAACCCAGCATTTTTCCTTTTGTTTTAGTGCAAAGAAATATATTATCAAGATATTACCAATATTTTTAACCTAGTCCTGTCCAGCATCATAGCAAACAGGATGGTGGCTGCTGTGTTGTTCCACAGAAATTTACTTTGCCAAGAAAAGCTTTACAGAAATAACACCCCTCTGTATATTTATTATTCTTTATTTTCAAATTTGTTAATTGCTGAATTGACATATTAATGCTGGACCTGAGAAGACGGGTGGGGGCAAAAGAAAGGAGAGAAACAAAAGAGAAAAATAGAGTGAAGAAAATAAAAAACAAGGCTACACGTTTGAATTTGGTTTTCTCTCTGTGTGTTACCCCAGATCTTAATAGTCCCGCCCCCTTTTCCCTAGCTGGATCATCCTAATTAGGCCTTAACTTACAGATGCTGTCGAGGAAACACTGAACAGATTTCAGCTCATGATGCCCCGAAAGCCAAAGTTAAGGCTCAAAATCTTTGAGTGTGGATGGAGAAAAAGGTGCATGACAATATTAAAGCAGCTCCAACATTGCAGGTCAAACCAGAACTTGCCTCTACACAACAAAGGTTGATGTGATTCACTGCCAGTAGCAGACAAAACTGTTTATAGTTACATTATAAAGCATTTTTACAGCTCACAGATTATCCTCTGTGCTTATATAAAAGGAAAATCTGACTTCAAAGCAAATTTCTGTCTTCACTTCAGATGAAAATGAAGTGAATTATCTGACTTGACAGAATTCGGTCCCCTCTGCAACCCCCCCTGCAACTCAATCAGACCAAGAAATTGATAGTACTTCCTTTCTGATGGAATTTAACTTCCCCGTAATGCTGCTTAACTGTACACTGTGACAGCGCGGCGTAAGGTCATCTCTTTGAAATCTCTAAGGCAGCACGACAGATATGAAATCCTTTATCTGGTCTCCTCTGCAGCCCTGACAAGAGAAACGACTCGCACTCTGAGATGCCCACCCACTCAACACTGAAGATTGCTCTTTCCATTATAATAACCAAAGTTAAAACTTTCCTTTGGGCATCAGCTGGTCAGCCTGGCAGAGAGTGGCAGGTTGAAATCTTGGCAGCAGTTTGAGTGAATCATCAGTGTTTTCCTGAGCTCCACAGTTTTGCTTTAGTAGAGCTCCTGGTTCACAGTAAGGCTGTTATTATGCCTGCATATTGTTATGTTTGGTTGCAACCACAGGGGAGAATTATACTTTAGTTAGTTTAGTGCAATCTGAAAATGACATGAGACCAGGAGAGGGTGCTCCTTCTGTACGCTCGCCATGATTTCAGGCTCCAGCAGACATATACTACTTATTATGGTCCTATCATACAGAGGACAACTGAAAGAGAATAAATGGAAAAATGCTTTGTTTTACACACTTCATTATGCAGATTAGACTTATTATTATTATTATTATTATTATTATTTTTATTATCTTCACCAAGGTGCAGGTTATATTTTCAGCGTCTGTCTGTTTGTTTCTTATCAACATTCTTGCAGCCCTGGTTTGGGAGTTCTTACAACTTGTTCTAGACCAGGGATCCTCAGTCCTGGTCCTCGAGGGTCATCTTCCCGTAGGTTTTAGAAGCTTCCCTGCTGCAACACACCTGACTCAAATTAATGGGTAATTAGCAGACTTGTGCAGAGCTTGACATCAAGCTGGATTAGCAGTGTTGCAGCAGGGAAACTTCTGAAACCTGCAACACCAGCCCTCGAGGTCCAGGACTAAAGACCCATGATCTACCACATCAGATGAGCAGAACTGTTTTCATGTCTGGCTTCCAAGAACAGTTTGGTCATTGGTTGAAGATTTAAAGTGGGTGCGATTAATGCGGAAAAGCGTGAGGTGGAAAGGTGTCATTTCTGCTTTCCCCTGGTGCGACTCAAGTTGAATGGATAGTTTTAAGGAACAGCTGGTTGAGGTAATGAGGAAGTACGAAAATCTAAGCAACACATAGCAAAAATAGACACGGGCTGTGTCCGAATGTCCACCCTATTCCCTAACCCCTCGTTCCCTACATAGGGCTGCACTATATAGAACACTACATGGTGCACTCATTTTTTTGGCGATTCGGACAAGAAGCTCCTTATTTTTTCCTCGCCACAAACCACGTGACTACCAGCCGTCACCATGGCAACCGCAATGCGCGTCAAGATGCCATTCCAAATCCAATCCAAAGTTGTGTGTAAATATTTTTATTTTTATTCCTTATGTTTTATTTTATTCTTTGTTGCATATCTATTCAATAAAAATGATTTTTCAACTCCTTGCATCGTGTTGAGCTTCTGCCCGCAATGCATTGTGGTCTATAGTGACCCGTCTAGTGACCATTGATGCTCACTACTTTTCAAGATGCATTGTGGGTAATTTTTAGTGCCCTACCTTTTTCTCTCTGGACATTCAGATACCTTTACAAAATGGTGTGACCCCTATATAGGGCACTGTGTAGGAAGTAGGGTGCACATTCGAACACAGCCATGGACTCCCCCCTGATAAGTTTCTCGTTAAGTAAAAATAACCGGGTCAAGTGTACAAATCACATAAAGGCATGTACCCCCCTTCCTCTAATCACTATATATATATATATATATATATATATATATATATGTGTGTGTGTGTGTGTGTGTGTGTGTCAGCATCCCTGATCTAGAACAAGCTGTAAAAACTCCTAAATCAAGTGGTGGCACCAGCATAGTGCCGGTTCCCAGGCTTAATTTTGAACATTGAAAAAAAGTTAGGTCCACTGGGCACCAAAAAAAATAGTCGTTCAAGAAGCTGGATAGAAGGTGGATGTGGGGTCAGATGACCATCTTTCCAGCTGGTGGACAATCACCGCGGCTGACACCACAGAAGAAGACAATCAAATACTGCTTCTCCTACCTTGTCTTCCTCAGATGAAGACAATTGGATGACTGTTGAAAATAATGCTCACATCAGCTGATTTAGATTAAACACTAGAATCACTGGTGGCCTGATAGCCATTTTCAGTTTTGGTAGGAGATTTATATAAGCTTATGTTGACATCCTATCATCTCGTGAAATTAAAGTCCTCTGAATATATTATTTATTTCAGGAAACCATAGGTCATAATGGAGCCTGATAGCCTTAAACTGTCAGGACAAAATTTTACAAACTGTTAATGTTTTGTTTCTATATTTTAAAATTGACTCACTTTGGTTCTCATTAAACTGGTGTGAACGTGGGCTGGTTCACCAGAAAGCAAAGAAAAGACTCGAGAATGGAGCCAGTGCCAGGACCAGAACCGTGTCTCTGACAGCACCTTGTGAGCCCCTGAGAAAGACTCTCAATCTCCATCTTTTCTCCAACTTGGATGGGTCAAATGCAGAAAAATAATTTCCCAGTTGGGATTATTAAAGTATAAATTAAAAAACAAATAATGCAGCCACAAAACTACAATAAAAATTTGCTTTTTGGGCCTTCAAAGATTCAAACATCTTGGTAGTTATCAACTGATTGAAATAACTGAATTCACATCTCTCTTGTAAAGCATCCAGAACATATTTAGTGAGAAAAACCAAACAATGATTCCAGTCAGAGCCTCCTCTGTATGAATGTACCTAAAGAGAACTAAAGCTTCTTGCCAACAGCTCCTCAGCGCTCTATGAATTTCCACTGAATAAACATGAGATTAAAGCAAAAAATGCAGTTTCAGATTTCATCCACATTGAGTGAAGATGGCTATGGTAAAAACTTGGAAATCTTAAGCCATAAATAAAAGCACAGGCCATTTTTCATTTTTGCTGGGATGCTTTGGGCCGCAGACAGGGCCAGTGATTGAGTGGAGAGGGAGCTAAAATAAATAGGAAGAAATGGCTGCCACCTCAGCTGTGGCCCGGCTCCTACAGAGTTGGGATTGTGGAGTACATTCCTCCTCTTCACCGCTCCCGTCATGACACAGGCATTCTTGTGCCGTGGGCCAGCTTAACCCCCCCCCCCCCCCCCCCCCCCCCCCCCCCCCCCTCACACACACACACACACACACTGTACACCTCCCTCTCCTGAGTAAATAGGTTTTCTGAGGTCCCTACTTCAAACGCACAGGACTTCCCCTCAGCAGCGCTCCTTAAGACTACTAGTGTGCTTCAGTCAGCGGCTAGCCCGCCACTGCTTCGCCTCACCCCACCCCGAAATCCAGTCCCATGGGAGCCCAAGCCATACAGGAACAGCAGCCCAGGAGACGGGGCCCCCGGTCAGTGCCTGCCCACACGTTGCACTGCACGGCAAGGTGGCAACGAGGCCAGCCAGAGCCGCCGCAGGCTAAATATGGCACAGAGGTAGGCAACAGGCAACTCGCCTTCCACCCCAGAGTGGAAATCTACTGTCTGCTCTGACAGCATTAATACACACTCATAATGCACATGATCCACAAACCGTATTAGTCAGAGGGACACTGCTGTAATGCAATAATGACAAATTATGTAGACAGATGTGTACATGGTTATGGAAATGTAGGGCAGCCTTTCATGTGACGATGCAGGTTTATACATTTATAATCATAAATGTGATCTCGTCTGACAGGAAACGCATGCAGTGTCCTCATTAAAGTATCAAAGGCATTTCAGCAACAATATGCAGCATCTTGCTTTAAAGACAAGGGCTGTGATTCCTTTTATTTATTTCTAGTGGGGCTGCAGTGTTGGCCTACATAACTGCATTATATGTTTAAAATCATGCAGAAACACACATCAAAAGTAAGGACAGGAATTTGCATAAAATCTACTCTGAGGTGAAAGTAATTTGACTCATGTGGCAAAACTAGTAAGGGGTAAAACAAAGTGGGTCAAAAAGATCAAGGGAGCCACAAAACCTGAAATGGAAGTTTAATGTTAAACTGTTTTTTTTTTTTTTTTTTCTTTTTCTTCTTCGTGGGACTTTATGTTAAACGAGCACTTCGGATCAAGTTTAAGCCTGAAAAGCAAACGCTCTTCTTACACGGGAGAGTTCAAAGACGGGGAATAAATGTTCGTCAACAAAGAGACAGCTAAGTCACAACAGTCAGGGCAGAAGTCAGCCCAAAGTGAAGTCAGAGTCCTGAGTCAGAGCCATTAAATCACATCACTGTCGTGTTTGTAATTTTTTTAAATCCATCAATGGTGTCAATGCTGCATTATTAGCAGATGTTAAAACACCACACTGACAACTCTGAGAACAGAACACAGAGGAGCTGCCAGTGTGATCAAACAGACTGTCAAAAAGACAGATTTATTTGTGACAGAGGCTTAAAGTATCGCCCGACTGCTCGAGTTCAACTGCAGCATTCTCTAAGGAGCTCAGTCAAGAGGATGGATTATGTTTGTACATCCACTCACTGGTCCCTTTATAGTTACACTAGTTTTCTTTACACAAATAGCTAATCAATCAGTCACATGGCAG
Organism: Melanotaenia boesemani; assembly: GCF_017639745.1. Classification (NCBI taxonomy): domain Eukaryota; kingdom Metazoa; phylum Chordata; class Actinopteri; order Atheriniformes; family Melanotaeniidae; genus Melanotaenia; species Melanotaenia boesemani. Next base: position 5,900,864 of record NC_055692.1, read on the forward strand.
CAACTCATTACCATTTAGTCATGTAGACATGGTCAAGATGACTTGCTGAAGTTCAAACATCAGAATGAGGAAGAAAGACTTAAATGACTTTGAACATCTCATTTCAGCTGTAACATTTAGATGGTACGGTTCAGGCTGCTGGTGGTGTAATGACGCATGAGATATTTTCCTGGCATGGTACCAACATGGTCTGGTTTAACCACCACAGCCTACCTGAGTATTGCTGCTGACCATGTCCATCCCTTTATGACCACAATGTAGCATCTTCTGATGCTACTTGCACCATGTCACAAAGCTCAGATCATCTCCAGCTGCTTTCTAGAACATGACAATGAGTTCACTGGACTCCAACGGCCTCCACAGTCACCAGATCTCAGTCCAGTAGAGCAGCTTTGGGATTTGGTGGAGATTCTCATCATGGATGTGAGTGATGCTATCACGTCAATATGGAGCAAAACCTCTGAGAAATGTTTTTAACACCTTGTTGAATATATCCCACCAAGAATTAAGGTAGTTCTGAAGGTGACAGCGGGTCCAACCTGGAACTAGTAAGGTGTACCTAATAAAGTGGCTGTTGAGTATATCTACAGGCTATTTTTGTGTCTTAACCTTTGTTCATAAAGCAGATTGTCAATGTTATCACCTACTTTCACACCAATATACCATGTGGAAAAATGTCTTGTGACAGATTCTTAGAGGAGGCAGATAATTGCCATCAATATAATTAGGATCTAATATCAGTTATAATTTAAATGGGATCAGTCCTAACCTTTATAAGCACCTGCAGGTCCTCCAGTGAACAACACACACAGCAACTTGTGGACACTACTAGGGTTTTTGTTTCCAAGCTAAACAAATCTGAAGTGATCCTTGGAGAAGTTACTAAGAGGAAATCAGAATTAGACTCATGTCCATTGACTGCTTTCAAGCTAATAAACTACAGCAGATGGAGTCACCAGAGGGTGGTAGGAGAGGCTGCATTAGTGCTGGGTGACATTGCAAACGTATCATCACATTGTTATTTTCTGTACTGATAGATCTCGATCAGGATGTAATATTTGTTAACGTTGTAAATTGCAGAGGTATACTAGTAATGACCCTAAAGGGATGTTGTGTCTGAAGCTATGAAGCACGAAACTGCAGTTGTAACCTCTACTTCATTTTGAATCCTCAGTTTCCTTCGCCAGTCCACTCGCAGACCATTGTATTTTTTGCTTTTTGTTTCCCCCCTTTGGGTTTTCTTGGTGGTTAGCAATCAGCTTAAAGGGGGAAAACCATCAACTGGTAGACTGGAGTGTGCGGAGGGATACACAGATGCATCCACTTAAATCTCTTATGTTTAATCTGATTCTGAGATCATTTCACCACCAATGATCAAAACCAACTTTATTTTTTCTTAATTTTTACACTTTAATTTCACCTTTTCGTCTTGATATCTTCAAAAAGCCAATGAAGAACACCAATGAAAACAGGGCTACTGGGCTTCACTCAGTATCCTGTGGTGTTTGGCGCTGACATGTTGGCTGCTAATCCATCCTGTGTGGGAAAATCTGCAGATTGGGGTTGCTCTAACTGGAATCTGGGGAGTTTGTGGGCAGGGTGGCTCTTCACCTTCTTCAGTAAGCTATTTTAAAGCATTTTTTGTGTTGTTGAGGGGAACACTGTCCTGCTGGGGTAGCTTACCACTATCAGGGATTGTTGTTGCCATGGAAACGGTGTTTGCTAAGTTGGCAATATTAGTTAGGGAAGTCAAAGCGCTGCAACATCCACATGAATTCTTGCATCCTGATGTTTCCCATTTAAACACTGCATTACAATTAAATGAAGAATGTTATTCACATAACCTAGAAAACATGCTGAAAATTCACCATGTGTGTTAAAATATCATTTGGTGCAGTAGAAAGGCTTGAGGCCACTCAAACAATGCACACTGAGTCTGTTACCAAATTACAAATAGCACATTACTGATATGAATAATAACATCAAAAGCACAACAGTTAAATTCAGCAACCAAGGATGAAGACCCTCGGTCATGGATTCACTGAGTCTCATGCAAAGTATGGCAGCTGTTCATCCAACGTGGTTCCTATCAGATGAAAAAATGTCAGTTCTTTGACCACATGAAACATTTTTCACAGAAAACATGTCTGATGCGTGTCCTCGCCAAACAAAAAACAATGCATGACAAAAGTCATTAATGCTAAACATAATTCATGGTGGAAATCAAATTTTCCATGTGAAATGAAAAATGTTTGTTGTTCTGTTGTTGTACATCGTCTTTCTATTTGGTTCTGGATATGAGTTTGATTGAAGAAAGACCCATGGTCTTCTTTGGCTTTTTCATTGTACTGTGAGCACTGTCATTTCTGTACCACTGTACAGTTTGTTTTGTCATGTAAGGGATTTTTTTTAACTTAGGGCACATAAAACCTGGAATAATTACACTGGATTTTATGATCTGGGCAATATTGCTTTAGCCTTTTTCTTCTCCCTTCCTCAGTAGCGTTGAAAATGAGCAGTGACAGCAGCAACAACAGCATGCTGATTACTAGCAGTGCAACACAAATGGTGGAAAGATGCTGACCCAAGCATTTCACATGATGGAGACAGCATGCAGGTCTGTGGTTCGGAGCTGAATTGTGATGGAGGTTTTTAAAAAGTGCATGCGTGTTTATGTGCATTCTTAAAGGCCCACCTGTAGCTTCTGAATCACTATTAACTACCTCGAAGGGAATTTTAGGGGAAGAAATTGAAGACAACACTCCTGCTCCCACTGGGTTTTATATTAAAGCAATAGTAATGATTTCTCTCTCTTAGTTTCTTTTCTAAAGAATTCCATTGCAAGATTAAAAATGACTGCGTATGATTAAAAATATACTCATTGGAAGTGTTTTTTTCTTCATATTAGCAGTAAGCTAATGCTGCACCTTGACAGCACTCACTGTAAGCGAATTGGAATCAAACAATTATTTTATTTAAGTTTCAAGGATATATATACCCATTATATAAAGTCATCTTTAAAAATAACTCAAACATACAGAGCATCTAAATGTAATTCATTATCACTGTAAGAGCAGCTAACAGTGTTATATGAGCCACCTGCAAAGTATCCCACATGTTAGCAAACACCAGCGCTGTTCTCAACCTTTTTAGTTTTGCTTTCTTATCAGTCCACCCTCCTTTTTTTCTTTATCCTGTTGCCTGTAAACTTAACTTAATCTCAGCAAAAACATGAGGGAACAAAGAGATGAGCATACATTTTTTTTTCTAGCTAGCGATGAATCACAGCTTAGAGAAATGCCAGTGGTGCTTGTATTCAGGAAGATTTGGTAAGTGTAAAGATGGTTTTTCAACCATTTTGACTTTTCTACCCAACCTACCCTTTAACCTATAAAATAGAGACTGAACAGCCAACATCAACTAAGAGGTCTACCACACACATGAACATTACAAGGGACAAATGTTTAAAGCAGAGTGAGAATTTAAAGATAAGGCTCACGAAGACCAGGGATTCTAAAAGACAAAAGATACTCCACTCTACCAGCCAACTGATCCCACCTCACCGAAAGCCACTTTATTCACTCTCTCCTCCTGCCTGGAGGAGATAAAGGCATGAATGACAGAAAATTTTCTACCACTTAACAGCACAAAAACAGAGGCCCTCCACACCAGGTCCAATCCAGCTATTTCATTACCCAGCCTCTGCATCCCTCTCTCTATCTCTGTGACCCCAACCTTTCATTTGACCACCACATTCAATTTCTCTGTAAAAGTCTTTTTTTTTTATTTCAAAGAAATTTCTAAACTCTGTCGTTTCCTTTCCCTCAGTGATGCTGAAAAGCTGGTCCATGACTTTCTCTCCTCCAGCCTGGATTACTGTAATGCCCTCCTTGTTGGGATCCTGGGCAGGAGCCTGCAGAAGCTTCAGCACATCCAGAACTGAGCCCCCATTTTGCAGTCTCTGCATAGGCTCCCTGTCCAGCAGAGGATAGAGTATCAGATCTGCCTGCTGACCTTCTAGTGTCTGCATGGCCACGCCCCTGGTTACCTGACAGAGCTACTGACTCCACACACTATCATTCACCGCCTCCGGTCCACTGACTCAAACCGCCTTTACCCACCCAGGACCAGACTCAGCACAATGGAAAAACAGGTCCTTTCAGGCTGCTGCTCCATGGCTGGGGAATGCCCTGCCTGAACACCTGAGGGTGCCATAGACAGTGGAGCCATTTAAAAAACACCTGAAAACTTTTATTTAGAAAGGCTTTTATATTATCCAGTGTATTTATTACCCTATGAAATTCTTTGTTTTTATGAGTTTCTTGATTTTAACTCGTAGCACTTTTAGATTTTATCTAAAATGTAAAGTGCATTATAAATAAAAATTATAATTATTATTATTATTATCATTATTATTATTAATAAATAAGCTACATCTCTTTTCTTTTGCCTGTTCAACCAAACAACAAATTACATCTTGTTCTTTTCAGGGTAAAGTAAATGTGACACAACCAGGACACATCAGATAAATACTGGGCATTACTATCAGATGGTGTCATCTTATTTGCCAATAGGCTGATTGCTGTCAACAAGCTGCATACCAACATATCTAAGTATCCCTGTTTCAGGGGAGACCAGAATTAGACTTATATTTCTATAACAGAATCAAACTGCATAAAGAATAATTAGATATGCTATCATATGAGTACAAATATAATACAGTGACATTAATATATGATTATTTCTGATATAAACTCCTCCAACAGGTAATAAGATTTAAATGAAAAAGTCCACATCTGTTTTAAAGCCTTCATTATGAGCTTATGTGTTATCATGCTGTAACAAAGGCTTTAAAATCACGTGACTTTGGCAGCAAAATATTGCATTTCATTAGCATATTGCTCATTAAAAATAACCAATAAATGTTATTTTATCTAAATCATAATAATTCCATATATTTAGTAGGCAGTACATCGCATAAACTGTGATGTCAAAGCAAAATTCAATGCAAAATGTCTCTGTAAGGACATTTTTGCTGAGGTAATGGCAATTTAAAAAAAAAAAAAAAAAAAACATTGTGCTGGGCTTTTGCCCTTTAAAGGTCAGCAAAGTTACACATCCCAAACCTCACATCAAAGGAAGAAACTCTCCGTTTCTGAACCACCTGAAACCTTTTGGTAGTCTAGGCTCTTCCAGTACGTGTCTGCAACACCATGAATTATCAGCATAATGTCAGCCCGACGGCTTCTTTGGCTCAACTCAAGCACAGAATGAGCGGCTGTCTTTAGGTGCAAGTTCAAGCAATTAACATAATGTGCCTGTCTTTATATGATGCTGTAGTACCTCTTTTCATCCTTTTTTTTTTTTAAACTAACTTGGCATTTAGTGTTTCTCACATTAGCCTGAAGATCTGATGTGAAAAGGGCAATGATAATGATGAATGGGATTTTAAAGAGTGTCAGGCCAACAGGATGTGCTCTTCAAGGCAATTATAAAGACAGTAAACACATGATCAATACATTTTACTTAGTATGACTATAAATTAACTATTTAACTAATAGTAATAACTCTCTCTGATGGTCTAAGTATAATCTGAGTACTTATATACTGTATATTTTGTAAAACCCAAACAATACTTGGCGATAAATGTGATGATATTGGAAAGCTGTTGAGTCTGATCATAGTTGGAATTAGGGGGGAGCTCAGAGGCGTTCGGCTTCCCTGAAACACAGATAAGCTCCTCTGAACTTTCACCTGAGACAGTAAGGGAAAGCTTTAAAAAATAATCCACTTTCAGATTATATTTTATTTTCCATAGAGTACCTGTTGTGTCCTAAATGAAGACTTAGTAGTTATCCTGTTTTTTGACGGTGCTGCCGAGCACTGGTATACTGTATGTACATGTGCATGTAGCTTGGGAAGCTGTGGTGCACTTCCAAAAATAAGGCTCTCCCAAAAGCCCCAATGTAATTTGAACCCTGAGTGTGATTAAAATCTCATTAAGATAATGACAGCTTTGATTTGTAAATAAACAAGGAGAGCTTGTCCAGTCTCTTCAGTTGACTATCTTACCCTAGTTAAACTTTCTTGTTAAAGTCCAGATAAACATCCAGAAGCTGTGCTGCAACACATGTAAACAAATCACCTCAACACACATTCTTACCGCTTGTTTTTGGTCTTCTTTTTGCAAATGCCAAGTTTTTGATAATCAGTAGTTGAGTATGGAAATGTTCCAATCTTTCATACTTAAATACATTTAGTTAACATTCTAAGGACATTAAGGACAAGAAACTTATTCTAAAAGCCGATTTACAAGAAACACTGGTGCTTAACAGACTCGACCTAAAAAAATAAATAAATAAATAAAAACATGTTTAAAATTTTCAAGAATTAGAAATAGCTAAAGAGGTGCTTAGTGCTATTAGTGTTAAACTACTTAAACAATGCAGTTTTACAGCAGAATACCTAAACTGGTCCACAGATAAACCTACAAAATGTAAAAATGGCAGCGCTATCATTCTGAAGTTCTCCACCACAGTGGTTGTCAAACTTTCTGAGCCACAACCCCCAAGATAACATGTATTGGTGTTTACGACTGTCCCATATCCTGCAACAACTGAGGGGTTAATTGCGTTATATACTGTATCAAATGCATGTACTAATTGCATGAATATTAATTTAATCCACAGCCCAATGTTTTCTTTTAAAAGTCAAACTTTAACTGCAGGTATGCTATAAAAGATAAAGTAACATGATTAGTTGCAACGCAATGCTTTTGAGCATCATGCATTTGTTTTTAGCAACCCGTCCATTTTATGTGTTACAGTTTATCGACCACCAAAGCCTCCATCCTGTTTTATTCAAGAATTCTCTGACTTTTTAACATCTATACACTCAAGTCATGACAAAATTTTAATAACTGGTGATTTTAATCTACATATTTTTAACAGCTCTGATCCTTATGGAAGAGAGTTCTTAAACCTTTTAGACAGCATGGATTTCAAACAACTTGTCACACAGCCGACTCATAACAGGGGACGCACCCTGGACTTGGTCATTACGTATGGCCTGTCCACGGGCGTGTCCTCTGTTGTTGACCTGGCTGTGTCTGACCACTACTGTGTGTTTTTTAACATCACCAGTTTTAGGCAGCGGGAGGCCCCAGTGAGAACTGTGAGGAAGCGATATATTACTTCTGAAGTGGCTGCAAATTTTATTAACATTTTACATCATACCTCTGCTCAGTTTTTACCTGCATCCTGTGATCTTATTGTTGATCATTTTAACTGCAAACTTAAATCCGCTATTGATGCTGCTGCTCCACTAAAAACAAAATCTATTAAAGATAAAACCAAATCACCATGGATAAATGAGAGCATCAAAGAAATAAAAAGGAAATGCAGGAGAGCAGAACGAAAATGGAGAAAAACTAAATTAAACATCCATTTTGAGATTTTTCATGAACAACAGTACATCTATAATAATGCAGTAAAACAAGCAAGAACCCTCCATTTTTCAGACCTTATTGCACAAAATAAAAATAACCCCAGATTCCTTTTTAGAACAATAGATAATTTAATAAACACAGATTTTAATAAGTCCTCCATGCCAGCATCAGAGGCTGCATGTGAGGGCTTTTCAGACCACTTCAGAGGTAAAATCAGTGCTATCAGATTGAATCTTTTATCTCAACAACATGTTGATTTTAACATATCTGAAGCATTTTTACCAGAGGAAACACTGGAGAGTTTTGTCCTGGTTGATGCAAAGATGCTTGGTCGGGTTTTCTCCCAGCTAAAGCCAACTACCTGCCTTTTAGACCCAATTCCCACATCTCTTTTAAAAAGGTTTTATGGTTTCTTTGAGTCTGAGCTTTTAAACATAGTAAATTACTCTCTTCAGACGGGTGTCTTCCCATCTGCCTATTAAACAGCGGTGGTCAGGCCCCTTCTGAAGAAGAGTAATTTAGACCCTAACATTCTTGATAACTACAGACCTGTATCCAACTTACCGTTTTTAAGTAAAATGATTGAAAAAGTTGTTTTTAGCCAATTAAATGAGTTTTTAATTGAACAAAGTATTTCAGAAAGATATCAATCTGGTTTTAGGATGAACCACAGTACTGAGACGGCCCTCTTAAAGATTGTTAATGACCTTAGGTGTAACTTAGATGCACAGAAACTTTCTGTTCTGGTGCTGCTGGATCTTAGTGCCGCCTTCGACACAGTGGATCACCAGATTTTAATACACAGACTCAGAAGTATGGTGGGCCTCTCAGGCACTGTTCTTAAATGGTTTTACTCCTATCTCACGGATCGTAAATTTTTCGTAAGTATGGATACATGCTCCTCAAGAATCCATGAAATGCAGTGTGGGGTTCCCCAAGGATCAATTTTAGGCCCAATACTTTTTAACCTGTACATGTTGCCACTTGGGGACGTGATCAGGAGACATGGCGTTGCTTTTCACAGCTATGCTGATGATACGCAGCTTTATATCGCTGTGTCTCCTGATGACCTAGAACCAGTTAACACCCTTTTAAACTGCATTTTAGATATAAAGTCATGGATGGCAGAGAACTTCTTACAGCTCAACCAGGACAAGACTGAGGTTTTAATTATCGGTCCTGAAGACAAGAGAGGGAGCATCTCATGCAAACTACAAGACTTTAAACTTTCTCAGTGTGTGAGAAATCTGGGTGTCCTTTTCGACTCTGAGCTGAACTTTATTCCACACATTAGAAATGTCACAAAGACAGGCTTTTATCATCTTAAAAAGAGTCCGCCCGTTTCTCTCTCTTGCCAGCACGGAGGTGCTGATGCATGCTTTTATTTTTAGTAAATTAGATTACTGTAATGCCCTGCTCTCTGGTCTTCCCAAAAAGAGTACTTCTAGCTTACAGTTACTCCAGAACTCAGCGGCACGAGTTCTGACGAGGACCAGGGGGCGGGAACACATTACACCAGTTTTAAAATCGCTGCATTGGCTCCCCGTGCGTTTCAGGATTGATTTTAAGGTTCTCTTACTTGTTTATAAATGTCTTAATGGTCTTGGGCCTTCTTATTTATCTGACCTGCTTTTAGACTACAAACCCTCGCGGACCCTGAGGTCCTCTGGTACCGGCCTTTTGGTCGTTCCTAAGGCGAGGACCAAAACACATGGGGAGGCCACGTTCCAATATTGTGGCCCTCGCCTGTGGAACGGCCTGCCGGGGGGCCTCGGGTCTGCAGAGACTGTAGATGCTTTTAAAAAGAGGCTCAAGACACATCTTTTTAGCTTAGCTTTTAATTGAACTTCTTAATCATTTAGTTATTTGACTAACAATATTATTAGTTTATTTATTCAGTTATTTTAATTAATCTATTTATCTATTTTGTCTATTTTTATCACTCATTTGTATCTTGGTCTTAAATTGACTTTTTAATATATATTAATTTTCTTTTATTGTTCTTATTACGTTGATTTATTAAGCTATTTTAAGTATCTTATACTGTGTTTTATTTTCAGCTTTTATCTTTTTTATCTTTTATCCTCTAGCTCCGGTGTTCCCTCATGGGGATCCTCCACATCGTGGGCTGTCTCTCCGGCCTGCAGGGTTGTCGCTGCGGGGGTCGACCTGGACGGGATGGCTGACGGGCCCTGCATTGCAGTCGTGTGGCTGTGGTGGGGGCCCTCGCCTGACCCGATCTTGGCGGCTCCTGTGGCGATGGCCTCTGTGGTTGCTGATGGGGCGCTCATGGTGTGGATGGGTCCCCAAGGTATTGCTTCCTCACAGTGGTGTCAAGCCAATCGTCTTTTATCTTGTCTTTTAGATCTCTCTCTCAAACTTTGTTCTTAAACCGTTTCAGTTAAAGAGACAGGAACTAGAAAGAATAGTTTTAATTCTATGAAAAGAAGAGTGGCATCATCTGTTTGTGCTGTGTGTTGCGCGCTTGGGTGTGTGTGTGTGTGTGTGTGTGTGAATGTGTGTGATTTCAAATGTAAAGTAGATAGCATCTGCATTATTCTACTCTTAGATTTTTAATAAATGTTTTTACACTGTAAAGCACTTTGTATTGCATGACAATGTATGAAAAGGGCTATACAAATAAAGTTTGAATTGAATTGAATTGAACGCTACGACAATTGTTTATTGTTTATTTAACCAAACAAAAGTCTGTTTTCAAAGTAAAATCCCTGCAAATATTTTACATGTTGTATTTTCTTTACAGTACTTGTTATTATTAATAATAACAAATAACAATTAAAGCCGCAAGCGGCATCCATCTGGCAAAAAATGGGAAAAAAGTGGCCGTAAACGCCAAGATGGCGGGTGCCCCGTTGCCATGGCAACAGATGTTTGATTGACTTTTTTGCTCAACTCGGGGTGTTACACATGTGTGCCGAGTTTCGTCTTCCTACGTTGAAGTAGACATTCACGACCCCATTCATTTGGGGGTAATTTTTTTTCTAGGTGGTGCTGTTGAGCCACTTTTGTATTGAAGTTCATGCAGACCTTAGAATATCAAATTTTTCGCCGGGCTTGATGCGTGTGCCAACTTTCATAACTTTTCATGGGTGTTTAGGGGGTCATATTTGGGCTCAAAGTTCTTAGAAGGAGGAGGAGGAGACTAAACATTTGAACAACAATAGGGTCCTTCCATACTTCGTATGGCTCGGACCCTAATAATAAGAATAACTGTCAGAAAATGTAGATATAAAAAAGTCAGTTTTAAGGCTCTTTAAAACAGAAACAATTTAAACGTCGTAGCAAAAAAAACTTCATGCTTTCCGTAGTGATTTAGTTGTTTGAGCAAAGTTCATCCAGAATAGTTTTCAACGAGAGCATGCTTATATCCACATTTGGAAAGGGGCGGGGCTACAGGTAGTAACGCATCTCAAGAAACACTGCTTGACACAAAACTGCTTTCGTCTTATCTACTTGCATCCCTCACTGGGAAGCCAAAGTGCTCCCAAACAGCAGATTTTAATGACAGAAGAAGGTCTTCAAGCTCATGTTTCTCCTTAAAACTGTCATAGTCATAACGCCCACTAGCCAGAAGCTTTGCAAGGCAGTTACTCTTTCATGTGGGAACTCGGTACCAAATGTTCTGTACAGAAAAATCAGAATATTAAAACATGAACCGTTACACTCCTACTCCTTACCCTAGTGTCAAAGACATGCAGAGGAAGCAGAGGAAGGCTACCCTCTCCTCCACTGGTGTGAACCCCAATGTACAGACCCCAAGCTGGGGGGCAATAAGTTTGCCCTCACCCCCTCAGCATCTCTGAGTAACTCTGCAGAAAAAGAGAGGAAAGTCTGGGTATCTGCTTAAGTTTCTAGCCTGCAACCCGCCCTCAGATAAGCAGCATAAGATGGATGGATGGATGGATGGAAAACTACCGCACTACTCATATGATAGGAAACATTTTCATTTCACAATTTCTCCTGGACACTGGACTGAGTCATTTAAACATTTACTTGATAATTCTAGTTGGACAGTGCTGGAGCTTGGTCCACATTGCCAGCAGTGAGTTGGATTCATCTCCAGTGGGGGTTGGACTCATCCAAAGCTGCTCTCAGTCACAGATTCTGTTGATAACTTTTATAGACAGGAGCGGTGATTTTGAGGGGCTCTGTTTTGGTGGCCTCAGCATTGGGTCTCTGCTTTTTGCTGATGTGGTTCTGTTGGCTTCATTGAGCCATGATTTTTCATTCTCACTAGAACCATTTTCAGTCATATGTGAAGCGACCGGGTTGAGAATCAGCACCTCCAAATCCATGACCATGGTCCTGAGCCAGAAGATGGTTAAATGTCCTCTCAGGTTCAGGAATAAGATCCTGGTCCTTCGGGAGGAATTCAAAGGTCTTGTTTAGTGAGGGAAGAATGGAGTGGGAACTTGATGTGCCTACCTGTGTAGCATCGTCAGTGATGGAGTCTCTTTTTCCTCCAAAGGCTGGGCAAGCTTTTCCTTAGAGATAGGGTGAGAAGCTCAGTCACCTGGAAGGGGATTGACATGCAACCACTGCCCTTTCACATCAATAGGAGCCAGATGAGGTGGTTCGTGCATCTGGCTGCCTCCTGAATGCCTCCCTGGGGATGTTTTCTAGGAACATCCTACCAGGAGAAGGCCCCTGGGAAGACCCAAGACACTCTAGAGTCTCTCAGCCTGCTGGGAACACCTCAGGGTTCTCCCAGGAGAGCTTGAAAAAGCGGCAGGGGAGGGGAAGTCTGGGTCTCTGCTTAGGCAACTGCCCCCGAAACCGGACCCCAGATGAGCAGCAGAGAATCGATGGACAGATGGACAGACGGATGGATGGATGAATTCCAGTTTATTACAACAGGGTCTAATTCACATATTTTTATTCAGGGTGTGTTTTTCACATTTGTAAGATATCCTGTAAAATTAAGATCCATGCCACCATACATGAGCTCCAAGTTGCAATTAATCTGACACACTTTCCAAACATCATTCAGACACACTGAAAAGAAAAAGGGGGGGGGGGGGGGGGGGGGGGGGGGGCTGCACAGCTCTATCACGAGCTTTGACAGGAAAAAAAGCTTCTTTAAAGATGACTTACAGATTACTCATCTTCCATTCTGTGTATGAACGCTGGCTTTTCTTCAACCTGCACTTAAATACTTGGGACTAACTTGAAACTTGAAAGCATCTCATCAACAACAGGCTTTAAAAACAGGTTTTCAGGTGGGAAATTGTAGTGTAGAATATCTGTTCTGATAAATAAATCATATTTATTTAAAACTTGAATTGCCCAGAGTGAGTATCTGATTGCGTACGTAGTATTATGGTTCAACAAACTAGGAAAAAAAAAACAAAAAAAAAAAAAAACATGTTAAATATGAGCTTTAGGGGTACTTTCTCTAATTTGGACAGAGCTTGGTTGCAACACTAACCCCATCATGGCCCAACCTCAAACAAATGTAAATAAATAAATCTTCAAATCTCGTTTTTCTCCAGAAACCACATAAACTGGACTATCACACAGTTTACTCTCATAAGGTAAATAATGCCTCTGTTGCCAGCCTGCTTATCTGCTGTTGTACTGTTGAGCAACAGACGTGTGGAGCATGTTTGTATGTGACTTAAGAGAAGGACAGAGAGTGAGGCTCGGAGGACAACGACAACCCTTGTTGGTGTCGGTCAGTTACAACATACTGCAAAACTTAGGCTTCATTCATGGCAGGGTGCGAACTGCCTTTTTGGAAGAAATGCTCACTGTATTTCCTTTCAGGGAGTTCAATATATTTTAGTGACCTGCATCCGGGATTTTTTTTCCTCTCTTTCTCTCAAAGAACAAACAACCCAAAGTCAATGCTGAAAGGTCAAGTGACAAACTGTTTCCACTCTTTCCCTCCCAAAACAACTGATAAAGGGGAGAAATGTATTTATACAGAGAAAAGTGAACTACTGCAAGATTAGGTTGGAGGGAGGTGTATGTTTGTGAATGAAGTCTACTTTCAACCACACATAGGATGTTTTCTGTTTTCTGGCCGTGTCTTAATTGGTAGGCAATTACAAACCCTACACAGATTTCAGGATCTCTCAAAATAGCAACTTTAAAGCGTTGCTTTAATCCCTGCTAAGATTATGCCTATAATATTCTTTATTTGGAATCTATTCAAGCATTTTTACAGTTTATGATGTGAAAATGGAATAAAGTGGCTGTCAACATCAAAACTTAGATACCAGCTAATTATGTAAAACTCAAAATCCCAAGAATGACTCATCAATAATGGCATAGTTATAAATAACATGCAGAAACACTGCGTGATATTGGCTGGGCTGATTAGTAATCCACTCTACACCTTCTCTTCTCTTCTGTCACTCTATCAACCACGAACTCACTCAGCAGGACGCATGTTCTTATGTGCCATGGCTCTCAATAATCTGCTTTACTGAGATATGAAGTAACCTTCATCTGTCGCACACTCTGTACCCATACTATAATTTATCCTGCAGTAGACGTGGCCAGAAATTTTAATTACAATCTGGTCCAATAACTTAGCAACAGCTAAATAATCAGTTTGGGACTGCACATTTCTCAGCCAAGCCTCTTTTTTTCTAACAGCATCTGTAAAATTCTCTGAATAACATACTGCAAACGCCCAACTTTATATTACATTGTAATAATATGGCATATTTTATTAAATCAAACAAGAAAAGTCACCTTCACGATCAAAGCGACAAGAAGCAACATGCAGTCACAAAGGAGAAAAAGGAGAATGGAGACACACTGCTGTCTGTAGTAATCCTGTAATATTCCCTTAATGCTTTTATGATAATTGTATGGAGTTTGTGTTGCTGAAAATACCCCCAAGCAAAGCTCTAGAAGAAAAAATTATTAGGAATTTACATTGAATTGGATGTCTGGAAGTTAATCTGCAGTGTCTGCAGCACACTTTGGATCATGTGATTTCAATTGTACTGAGAGAAACATGAGAAAAGTTGGCTTGAATGAGCTTAGTCTGCTTTACTTCTTACTTTAATGCACAGTTATGAAAGGTGACAGGCCTGGATAAGGCAGAATTGAGAAATCAGAAAGGACAAGGAATAGATGTCAGATTGTGTTTGGGATGTGGGTTGATTCATGGGGGATGAATCTTCACAAAAACTTGAAGGTGCAGTGTGTAACAAATTCCATTGTCAATAATGGAAAAACTTTTATTTGTCATTAAAAACTGTGTTTCTTTTGACATCTAATAATTTTACTATAATAACCGTTTTCAGTCTCTTAAAATGAGCCATTTATATCGACTTACTGTGGGTCCACATTTGTGCCACCATTTTTACTACGGTGTCTCTGAATGGACAAACAAAAAAAGTGAGAACCCTCTGAGTTTAAAACTGTAGCACCAGCTTTATTTGACAGGGGCTAGAGGACCACATGGGATAAATTATCCCTTAAAACTCTCATAAAGAAAGACACTTCAAATGAAAAAAAAACTTCTAAAGTAGTAACCTGCAGTCACAGGATCTACTCGCAGATGAAAACATGTTTATAGCTGGAAGAATTTAGGCCACAGAGGGCCACCATTCATTTACAATGATGCTTTGCATTTTATTCCTTTCTATACCAATCTTTACCACTAGATGTCACTAAATTTTACACACTGTAACTTCAAAAACAATGGCGTTTATTATCAACTTTTCATAGCAAAAAAATATTCATTCTACAAAATAAAATAAATTAGCATGTGCACATGCCAGTTGTATGCACTAGTACTGAGCCATATATCAGTTCATACTGACCTCTTTTGGTTTTTAAAAAGCCTAAACACCATTTGGAGCTTTCCATTGCAGGAAACTATTAAAAGAGAGTAGGCGTAGTATTTAAATGTATTAGCTGCTTTTATCCAAAGCAATGGAAGATTGGTCATTTGGGTGTAAGTTTCTTGCCCAGAGACACTTAAACAAGGTGAAATGGGGAAAATGGTGATCGTAATCTGATTGTAAGAACACCCAGATCTCTGAGGTGCCTTTATAGACAGAAGATCAAGTTTCTGTAAAAGCGAGAGGAGCATCTGTTGTCGCTTTTTGCAAATTTCCTGAAAAAACAAAAGCAGAGGTGCAGAGTCCAACAGATGAAAGTGCTGCATTTACTGGCACCATGAGAATATGGCTAACATGTTGATCAGAACGGGTGATAACAGGCTGCTCGTAGGTGGGGTAACCTGAGAGTCCATATCTACGAGGAGAATCTGCTTTGACAACATTTATAAAATTATATGACAGCCTGCATTAAATCAAGTTTTATGGATGAATGTTTTTGTTTTTCCCTAGAATATTTGCACTGATAAACATAACTTAACTTCCGAACCCACCTAAGATCAAGATCAGATAAGATCATGATCAGTAATCTAAAACTGTTAGCTCCACTAACCTTTTACTTCATGCTATCATTTCAACAATCTGGTTTATCACAAACTGACTAAACCAGCTGGTAATGTGGGAGGTAAAAGCAGAACAGAAAAATAAATCAGGGCACCTAAAATCATTCACTTTTCACCAACAACTTGAGAACATCTCCCACCTCAAACACCACTTAAAATAAAAACGGTGCTTAGTCACAGCATGAGCGCTGGAGCCATTCCTCTGATGCACATGCTGTAATTTCCAGACGACAGGCTGTTACAGGAGCACCCAGAATATGTCACAATGCAAGGCTTTTTTTTTCTCCTGACGCAGTCAAAACCAGTGTTGCAACACTCCAAAATTTGCATTTCACTAACAACTTAACTCCACCCCACTTTTTTTTTTTTTTGTTTCTTTGTGGGATAAAAATATCCCTCTAAAGGCCACACTTGATGTAATATCACAACAACAAGCTAGAAAAATTTGAAATATTTGCCAGCAGACAGATTAGATGGAAAGAGGAGATCCTTCCAGCTGCCATGTGACTTTTGGAAAGCAACTGGATGGTCCGCAGCCAGTCAGAGGGGGAATCGAGTGAGTGTTTCTTGATTCAGAATATTGCGCAATGCTCCCAAGGTCTTTTCCATCCTCCTTCCAGACTCTTGGCTTCCACTGGAGTCACTAATTATCACCAGCTTTAAAATGGAAAGAACTCATCAGACATATGCAGAGTTTATACTTGTGAAGACATGAGGCAATGTGGAAAATATCTCCCCGATCATCATGCAAACAGGCAAGGTTAGAAATATCAGGTAGGTCAATATCATTGAAGATGGGTCAGAGCGAGGGCGTATCTCTTTTTGGATTCAGTGTATGTTATAAGTCTGAAGGATTTGAGATTTTAAAAGCTTCTGGGTTGGGTTGTTTTTCCCCTTTGGTATCTCATACACAGACACACACAAATGCCCCGGTGGGGGAGGGGATGCTGAGTGTTTTCACTCACCTCTGACATTGCCAAAATTACTTCTGCTTACAACATATTAAGTATGAACCATCCCCACTAACAGCCCTCCAAACACCTGATAACCTTTAATGTTTTCAAATTACTCAAGTTAAATTGCTTTCCCTATCAATATACACACCTCTCCCATCTACTTACATACACACTTCACGTCTCAGTAATAGAAATCAGATGGCAGTGCACTCTTCCGTGGAGTCCTGATCAAGTTCAATTGTATTAGAAGCAGGGTGGAAACTCAGAATGAGGATCATGTATGTCTGTTTAGGCAGGTGGCTGTGCACAGAATTTCAACATGACAGTGTGGATTACTAGAAGCTATTAGCTCCAGTAGACCATGTCGTTATCATATCACCTCAGAATATAAACAGTCCATCCATTCAAGCTCAGTAAAGTTGGTCCAAACACATGTTTTGCTCTTGCAGCATTCATGGGTTTGTGTGCAAAGTGCACTAACCTGTTAAGCCTGGTACACACATAACGACTTTTGGGCTGTCCCGATTTTGCCTCTTCCCACACTTGGACGGCAAACGCCCGATCATCGTGTCCTTTCCCTGTCCAGTTATCATTTGGTCTGTGGTGTGTTAGGCCTGGTACACACATAACGATTTTTTTAATCTTATGAGATTTTTCATCTGGTCGAGACCTCACACGTGAAGATAAAAAATCGGTTTTGATCGTATTGTGTGTGGTGCGCTCCGAAAATGTAATCACAGAACAACACGAACATAACGATGCTTTCCTGCAACTCATCTACAATCTAGTCCTCCGAGCCGGACAAACGTCGAAATGTAGAAGAAGAACCATATAAACAACCAGCAAAAGACGAAGAAGAAGAAACATCGTAACAACACAACACACAGCATGGAAGAAGATTTATAGGACGAGGGAACGATGGTGGTCTTGGGACTATTGTTAACAGAAAAAGCCAGAACTGAAAAAATAACGGACAGGAGACGGCATGAACTCAGACTTTTTTTACTTCCTTGTTCCCCAGCCAGCTCGCTCTCTGATTGGCTACATTCAGTACTACATCACCATCTACGCAGTCAGAAAGCATGGGTCATCGGCGTTCCTCAGAAATCAGCACTGAAATACAGAACATGTTTATTATTCCCAATTGTCGGCTACAACTCATTTCGGAGAGGATTATCGGGAGAAATTGGCTCGTAACACACCACAGACCAAATGATGATTGGACAGGAAAATCTCACGATGATTGGGCGTTTGTGGTCCGAGGTCGGGAAGAGGCAAGAGCGGGACAAAAACAGCCCAAAAATCATTATGTGAGTACCAGGCCTTACGAGCCGATTTGTTCATGTCATTTCTAGAGAAATGACTCATGGTCAGATGCAGAAGAACAGAGTTATGATCAACCCATGACCACTAGGATCTGATGCAGCTCCATGTTTTGCTCTCGTTTAGTGGAAACAGATGTCCTGCATTAACCAATAGATGAGCAAATTTCCGTCTTTGTTGTCATGAGAATTCCGAGAAGTCACATGAGGGGAAAAAGAAAGGTTAAGATGCATCAATAATCTTTTTATAATCGCATTGCAGCCATCTGAATCCTAATCGAACTGCAATGTGCCTGAAGATTCTCACCGCTACTACTGAGTAGCCGACACATCCATCGCTGTCTGGCTAATACGCCTACCAGGAAAGGGTAATAATGGTTGCAGAAATGCAGCATAGATCAGGGTTTACCAAACCAAACCGTCCTGTGCCAAGTCAGACCGGTTGGTGGAAACGGGGCTATACAATTTCAGATATGTTGGCCCTTCAGTCAACCTGTATACCTTCTTGTCTTAAGGTCTAAAACCTCAGATACTATTCATTTCATAATAACATCCAGCAAATGAAAATCTCTCTCTGGCACCAGCTTTAAGCAGACAGAGAAGATTTTCTCAGAAAATAAAGCCCAGCCTCTTGTCTGCCTCCCTTGGAAACAAATGGTCAGACAGCGTCTTTTACAGATTTTGCCTGTTTGATGGCGTCCTCAGGAGGCTTTCCTGGAGCCCTCTCTCATGGAAGTCAAAGGAGTCCCAATGTTGAACAGAAGAAATTACTTCATTGATGCTTTTAGGGCAGAATACAGCATCTACATTCAAAGCGGAGGAACGGACATAAAGCCAGACAGGCACATCTCAGAAACCTTTTCATCTAGACTTGGTGTGCTGGGCACAGGCTGCTGCACTGCTTACATTCAATGTAGAGCTTCAGTCATTCAATTTCCCTCTATGCAGACTAACCATGGCTCAAAAGAACGGCTACAACATAAGAAGAAATGACCCAACCCATTCTGAAAACAGCTTTCCTGCTGCAACAGGGCAATGAAAGGCTCCCTGCACACATTTCCTCACATGCCTCGAGACTTCGCCAGGATGGCTGAGAGAAATGGGAAGTATGTTTAATCAGCAGTAAACAGCACTGAGACATGCCTCCGCCTCGGCCACACTAGTGAGTCGTCTGCTGAAATATCAATTAGTGTAACAATTACAGCAGTGAGTGGCTTGGCGAGGGGAAAAGGTTTAACTCCAACCTGTCGTTTATGCTGATTATTGTGTATTTTGTTGTTTTGTTTTTTGTTGTCCTTCTCGATCTCAGCTAGATCACATCATTAGACAAATCAAAGACAGATTAAAACTGACTATATACCCTTTGTTTTTCTATTATACAATGTTTTTCATTCCTACCAGCTCATCCAAAGCCTCCAGATCTGCAGTCAGCCACCCCCCTTCACTCTATTTAACACATTTGACAGACAATTATAAAGTCACCATTTGTCTTTGCCATAAGGCTCGCTCTTCTCTTATGTCAGCATCTCCTAGAGGCTGCAATATTTCCTTCAGCTCCAAGAGATTGTGAAAGTGATAGATGCGACTTGGTACATGAGGACTTTCAATAGTCTCTGTATTTTCACTAAGATCTGAAAATAAAACAAAACCTAATATCCGAGTGTAGCGGAGGGTGAATCTTTCACCCGGGCGTCAGGCCAGATAACAGGAGATCAGATCTCAGGGGCACACTAAGGAGTCCATTTGTTCACACTGTAATTTTCATTTCCCTGGATTCACACACACCCACACACAGGCATATGGGGGGGGGGGGTATTGTAAAATCGTGAAATATACATTTATTTAACACAGTATCAGAGATGTCTGACTATTCTCATGTGTAAAACCTGATTTGATGCTCCAAGTAGCATTAAATTCCTATGTATTATTAAAGTGGAGATAAAAATAGATAAAACATTATAATGTATAAAATATATAAAACCCTTACATACAATATAATCAAACCATTAAAAAAAAGGAAAATTAAATTAATTTAAATGAACATAAATAGATGTTTATATGACTCATTGTTTAATGTAATCATAATGGTTGTTTTTTTTTTTTTTTTCCTTCTTAGGGGATGAATAATTACCAAAACAAAACACAACAAATTTTATTAAAAATATGGAAAATAAGGAAAAAATATTAATCCCTCATGGGAAATTCTAATACTGCAGTTTTTTGTCCATTTTGTTGAATAAAAATCTAGAATTACTAGTCAATAATGATTAAAGTTTTTATTCAGGAGGGTAATGGCTGCTGGCAGTCATTTTCCATGTTACAGAAAGCCTGAAGGAGCCTCTGACTGAACACGCTGTTGTTTTCTCGCCGTGTCGTGTAGGTGCAGAGAATTGTTCATAAGCTTGTGCAGCACCAGCTCTGGGAGCCTTAGTGGTGTCCCCAGCACAGAGCCAGCTTTCTGAATCAGTTTGTAAGTCACAAGGTTCTGGTGCTGCTACCCCACCAGATGGTTGCCATAGTAGGCTGCACCTCCCACAACAGATGACTAAGCCATATTGTTTCTCTCCCATCACTGCAGCTGCTGTTTCATTCGACCTTCAATCTGCTGCTCCGTTCTTCCCCCTAATCATGAACAAAACTCCCAAGATACTTAAACTCCTACACTTAAACCAGTGATTCACTCCCAACCCAGAGCGAGCAATCCATGGTTTCAGATTTGAGGTTTCTAATTCTCAACATGGCGGCTTTATATTCAACCTCCTCCACATTTTCCCACAGCAGGCGCCTCCCCCACATGGTGAATCTGTGTTTATTTGTCCAACTGTCCAAATTCAGTTACACTGGCTTGTATTGTAGTGTAATAATCCCTTATAGTGTCTTTAAAGTTGTGACATGTTATAACCCAGTGCAGTGGTCCTCAAACTGGGGGGTGGGCATCCCTGGGGGGGCCCAGCGACATGACAGGGGGATGAATGGGATTGGGAAAATGTACCAAACTAGTGTTTTGACAACGTGGGCTCTTGGAAATGTTCTAGTCCACACTCCAGACCACTTGGTGTCAGTAATGCACCAATTTGTTTTGCCAACTGCCAACAAATATTAAGAAGAAGAAGAAGAAGAAGAAGAAGAAGAAGAAGAAGAAGAAGAAGAAGAAGAAGAAGAAGAAGAAGAAGAAGAAGAAGAAGAAGAAGAAGAAGAAGAAGAAAGATCAGGGTTTACTGAATGCATTTAACAATTACGTTGTTATAGTTATAAGTTATATAGTTATAGTAAGTTATATATATATATATATATATATATATATATATATATATATATATATATATATATGTGTGTGTATATAAATAAACGGCGGGATGGGGGTCTAGCAAATGTTTATTACTCCAAAGGGGGGTGCGATGGAAAATGTCTGAGAACCACTGGCCTACTAGCCTAGTGGTATAAAATTTTATTAATTGAACTGATGAAGGAGGGCAGATATCTTGCTGATTCTTACTTTTACCTTATAAAACTTTTACTTTTACCTTTTAAAACTTAAAGGGTATGGTTTTTATAAAAATTACTGGCATTTAAATGGTAAATGGTCAGTATTTATATAGCACTTTTACTATAACTGGAATGATACCCAAAGTGCCTTACTAATACATCACATTCACCCATCTACACACATTCACACACTGGTGGCGGAAGCTGCCATAAAAGGTGCTCATCCACGACCCATCAGGAGCAATTTGGGGTTTGGTGTTTTGCTCAGGGACACCTCGACATGAGCTTGACAGGCGGAGGATCGAACCGGCAACCCTCAGACTACAAGACAACCACTCTACCCATGTCGCCCTTCTGAAAAATATGGGTATGGAAATTACTTTAAAAGCCAAGTGCAGTTGTGAATGGACGGTGGCCATCAGTTGCCAAAATTCTTCCAGACAAACATGTTTTTATCTGAGTGGATCCAGTGGCCTCAGGTGTAGCGACAACTGCACTCCAGGTAGCTACGTCGCCCTTGTTTATGTGTGTACCATCTACGTCTTTGTACCTTTTAAGTTGTTACTTATTCCAAAAGGTGCTCTAGCACCTATAAAACAAAATCAGTAGTAGTGCAGTTTTATAGCTCACTTCACCCAAAGAGCTGTTTGTCCATTCAGAGACACCATAGTAAAAATGATGGCACAAATACAACAGCTGTCATGTACGTAGACCCACAACATGTATAAGTAATTATAAAACATAAGTTATTTTTGTAAAGTGGTTAAACAATAATAGAAACACAGTTATTATTGACTTATTAAAATTTTCTGTCACTGACCTTTGAATTTGTTACACACTGCACTTTTAATGTGCCATAACTTTTATTATGTGAACACCAACGTATGCTGAGTGAATCTCGACTTTGTAGCAGTGGCTGGTTCCCACTTCACAGCAAGTGATTCTCAGCAGGAGAAGCATCCTCACAGCTGGCAATACTCCAGAGGAGGCAGAGCGCACCAGAGGCAGGACCTGACGCATCAATTACACGGCTGATTTCACACTGTTTTCTTCACAGCAAGATAGAATGACGGATGAGGCCCCTCTATTTCAGTTGTGATGACTTTTTATGCTGATATCAAATGCAAGAAAAATGTTGACTCATATGACACGCACACCAATCAGTGCTCTGGAGTATTTTCTGCTCTATACATGCTCAGTCTGACCAGCTAAAAGAAGGTCAATATCTACATGTGACCCTTAAGTCAGAAGTTTAATAACTATTAACCCCAACCAGTTGCAAGTGAAGTGGAGAAATAAAAGGATTGAGGAAAAACATTGTGTGGGTTGAGTCTTGAACTGTGAAAGGCAAACATACATCATCTCATTACAAGATGTCAAATCTAAATGAAATACCGGATGCAGTGAGCTGCAGCGAGACGAGTGTGATATGTAGCAAACGGTATAAGGAAAACATGGTAATCTGTGTTTCTACATTAAACTAGTCTTACCTCTTAGAAAATCTGTGTAATTAATACTAATTTAAAGGATGTCATACAAAAAAGAAGAAAGAAAAAAATACACCAAATACCTATAAACACATACAATATTTTTTGAGCAAAACACACACAACCAGGGACATATTTAAAATCGCTTGAGCAGCTCAGAAAATACATGTGAGGAGTGTTTCCTCTCCAAGTACTCCAAGAAAGCTGCTCTCCACTCACAAGGAGAACAGAGATGACATGAGAGAAAATGGCCTATGAGACATATAGATTACTTATCTAACACACGTTCACACATGTTCAGTGTGGCTTACCCCCAGGTTTACTGGGGATAAATATTTTTAAAAACACCTTTAACATAACAGAAGATCAGCATCCCTACTGTTCCAGTGTTTGTCAATACACTCATTGGTCATCTTTTAAGTCCACTTGTTCAACTGTGTGGTAACGCAAATATCTAATCAGCCAATCACATTGCAGCAACTCAATGCATTTAGTCATGTAGACATTGTGAAGAAGACTTGCTGAAGTTCAAAATGAGCATCAGAATGACGAAAAAAGAGGATTTAAGTGACTGAACGTGGCTTGATTGTTGGTCTGAGTGTTTACTGGGATTTTCACACAACTAGGGTTTACAGAGAATGGTCTGAAGAAGAGAAAACATCCAGTGAACAGCAGTTTTGTGGACCAGTATGTCTTGTTGATGTCAGAGGTCAGAGGAGAATGGGCAGACTGGTTGGAGATGATAGAAAGACAACAGGAAGTCAGATAACCACTGGTTCCAACCAAGGTCTGCAGAACAGCATCTCTGAACACACAACACGTCCAACCTTGAAGCAGATGGGCTACAGCAGCAGAAGACCACACCAGGTGCCTCCTGCCAGCTAAAAACAGGAAACTGAGGCTACAATTCACACACACTCACCAACACTGGACAACAGAAGATGGAGAAACGTCGCTGGTCTGATGAGTCTCCATTTCAGCTCCACATTCAGATGCTAGGCTCAGAATTGGGTAGAAACATCATGAAAACATGGATCCATCCTGGATCAACACTCAGGCTGCTGATGGTGTAATGGTGTGGGGATATTTTCTTGTCCCACTTTGGGTCCCTTAGCACCAACGTGGCCTGGTTTAACCTCCACAGCCTGCCTGTGTTGTTACTGATCATGTCCATCCCTTTATGACCACAGTGTAGCATCTTCTGATGCTACTTCCAGCAGGATAATGCACCATGTCACAACGCTCAGATCATCTCCACCTGCTTTCTAGAACATGACAATGAGTTCACTGGACTCCAACGGCCTCCACAGTCACCAGATCTTAATCAAATCGAGCAGTACATCTCAAACTGTGGATCCCAAGATAATTACATGGGGTCACCAGAGTATTGTAAAAAATATAGTCTACAATAATCAAATAAATCAGGACTTTTGTTAGGGCTGTCAGAAGTAACGTGTTAATGCAAAGAGATTAATCTGTGAAATTAGCAAGTTAATTTTTCAACAGATGAATCCATAATAAACAAAGTTATTACTCTTTCCATATTAAAAATCCAAATTTAGCCTTATCTGGGTGAGAGAAGCTGATTTAGGGCATTTACATGCTTGGATACAGCAGGAACCAAATTCACCAAAGGGGGGGAAAAAAACACTTATCCTCTTCATTTACAAAATTTCTGAATGCTTTTAAGCCATTACATTTAGAACTTTTATCACTGGGTATTACTGGTGCTTCGAATTTGAATTTGACCCCATCTCATCAAGAGAATGTATTTTATCTTGGAGGTTAAGCTCAAAAAGTTGGAGACATTACAGGAAAAGAAAATTGTTTCCTAATCCAACCTGGTATGAGGAGGTGGACCTAATAAAGTGGCTGGTGAGTGTAGTTGGATTTTGCAGGTATCTGTGCAACAAGGAGCTACAAAAAGCCTCCTTGTACCTCTACATTAAACCAATTTCTCTTTTATTTCTGTGCACAACACCTGATTGGCATCAGCTTGCCTTGCGCTAAGCTTTAAAGAGGATATTTAAACTCTCAGCATTCCAAACACATAATTTTCTAGTCATTCTGGTGAAGATTTCCAGGCAAACATTCACACAAGTATGTCACATACAATTGAAGGAGTCAAAGGCAAACCTTCTTTACCTAAAGCGGCTGTGTTGACACTGTATACACCAAACACGTGGAAGCAGGTATGTGGCTGCACTGCAAGGCAACTGACTCCTTCAGTGCTGCTTGAAGGGGCCTCATTACCATCAGTGCTCCGGTGCCTCCATTCCAATCATCTCTGAATAAACTACAGATTGGAGTGTAACTCCAACAGACTGTGAACATCTGATAAGCATGAATTTCTGGGGAAAAAAGAGTGGGAAAAACAGATCCACCCCTTCCTCTTTAATCTGGTGCCTTTGTCAGTTTCAGAGCCTCCATGTGGGTCTCAGTCCTTTTTGTAATTCTAAGAAATTAATAATTATTGGTAAAAACATTTAATGTGCTTTTTCTCTCCATGTCTAAATGTCTACTTCAAGCCTCAGCGTGGTAGTTTTCTGCCACAAACCGAGTGTTCCTGAAATGTTCTTATCCTGCAAACCTGCTGTTCATTTCCCTACATCAGGTGGACTAAAAACCTTTTAGCTTACATTACTTGTGAAGGATTTAAAAACCCTGGTCCCCATTGAGCACTTGTTAAAGAAAATTACAATAACGTTAAAAAAAGGCCAACATTGTGATCATAAAACGTTCCTCTGAGACACAAATCTGTTCCATGAATCAAACTGTTGATCCAGCGGAGCTCTGTAAAGAAACAGCGTTCTGGATGATTATTATCACCTTTCCGTGTGAAATCCTCTGGCTTCATTTCTTTGGTGTCTCATATCACAGAGATTTGTTTGATGGGAAAACATAAAATGCTTGTGGCTGTTTTGTTTGCAGGAGTGGCTGCAGAATCCCATTTCTACAAGCCGCATAGCCAGAACTGCAAAATTAAGGAAAGATGTTGAGAATTATTTATTCAGATTCTTGTTCCATAAACACCAGCATGATCTTTTCCTCCAGGCGAGCCGCTTACAGGCAGCATTCCCATAGCTGAGGTGACTTTCTTATCAATACCTGAGCAGAGTGGTTTTGACTGCTGAGAACAGAGTATGGTGAAAGTAAGTGGACACCAGTGGCGTTGCCAGCAGATTTTCTCGGGGCCACAGATGTTTTGAGTCTAGGCCCGGGTAGCCATGACAATTGTAACCTGTACTCTAAATTCACTGTTAAACTTAACTGACACAATGGACAGATCTACCGAGGTGGCACAGGGTGTAGCCTAAATCAAAGCCTTGCCACCCCTGCTGCCTCCCCAGCTGGCAGCATCAAATTCAACAAATAATTATGGAAAGTCTGACATTGATGAGCGGCAATTTCTGATGTACTACAGTGAATGCAGCACAAGGTAACGCGACAGTGGCCTGAATTACCTTCATTTTGAAACTGAGGAGGGAAGCGAGGAGGGAGCTGCAAGGACAAAAGGCAGCAGCACAGAAGGAAAGAGGTAACACTAAATAACTACATCATAATAAAAGATGAAATAATAACAGCAGCTTAGTTCTAATGGCTATGATGGAGAATTTGAGTCGACAAAAAAGAAGTTTTTTTTTTCACTTCCTGTACATGTAGCCTAATCTTACAGTAGGTCTGAAGTTAGGTTTGTCTAAGGTAGAAAAGCTAAGAACATTAGCTGGTGTTCTGAACAATGAAAACCAATGTTTAGGACCTTGTTGGTTTAAATAGAAAAAATATTGATCCTACTGTAAAACCTGGATGGACCGATGCTGTGTTTCTTTGAATGTATTTTCCATTTTTGTCATTTTACTAAACAGAAAAAAGTGGTGTTTGCATGTTTTTATTGTAATAAATAGAAGTTGTTATGACTATGTGTATTCTGGGCCCACTATGTTAACAAAGTAGATTAAATTGGAAAAATGATCAGATGATGATGAGGATTTGCTCAAACAGTCATACCAAACACATCAAAGAAACCACCGCAAGTCTCAGGACTTTGTTGATGGTTTTCCTTGAGTTGAAAGTCAAAGTTTAAATGTCAATTCTGGTGATAAACTTCTTTTACATTGATAGCCGCCACAACTCTACAACAAATAATACCCTTGTCTTAAACGATTAGATAATTATTACTGGTCATGCTGCAGAGCAGTTCTCAGACGTTTCCAGTATTTTACCTTTATTTTACCTTTATGAAATAATTTCAATGACAAAAATTATTTTCCCTAACGTGATGTGAGAAAAAATAAAATATTCATATGCGGTTTATTTACTTCTTTTATGTTGATTTTATTCCTAATTATTTCACAACTCGATGTTCTTATTCTCTGATATTTTATTTATCTCCAGAACCTCCTGCAGTCCTCCATAGTACTCTCATTAAAGAAGCACTGCTGCAGACAGCCAGGAAGGTTGAATGATTCATTGTTGTTGAACACGGTGAAAGTTTTTGCTCATTTTCTTTAATGTTAAACCTTTTATTGTCTTTTTGGTAGTTTTCTAGTAGAAGGAGAAATATTGAGCAAGTGCAGAGGGAAGGGAAAGAGGAAGGAGCAGGTGAAGAAAGATGAACTGAACTCTATAGTTTTGAAACAGTCTGCCAGAGAACCTCACGGTTGCAGAGACCATTGATGTTTTTAAAAAGGGGCTTAAGATCTACCTTTTTAGCTTGGTTTTTAACTAAATTTCATTTGATCTTAATTTATTTTACATCATTTTATTTCACATTAATTTATTATCATTTTACTCAACTGTTTTGCTTCTTATTTATTAATTAATTTATTCATTTATTTCTTAGTTGTTCTTACTATTTCTTAAGGTAATTTAATTTTCATTTTAACTCCAGTGTTTTGGTCACGGCGATCCTCCGAGCCAGGGTTTTACCTGCTCGGTCTGGGGGTTGTTGCCGCGGTGATCGCCCCTGGCTGGTTGGCTGGGGCCCTGCACTGCAGCCTTATGGCTGTGGTGTGGGCCCCGGTCTGCCCTGATTAGTGTTGCTTTGAGTGTGTGTGTGTGTGTGTGACCGTGTGAAAGATCATGAGTGTTTTTCATTTTTAGGTAATTCAGTTTTGATGTGTAAAGGCTTGTTTTATTTTTAACATGCATGAATTGAATTGTGCTTAAATTTCTTTATCATGTAAAGCACTTTGTATTGCCATTGGCATGAAAAGGGCTTTATAAATAAAGTTTGATTTGATATAAAGTTTTTTTTTTTTTTTTTTTTTTCACTTGAAATGTAACGTTTCAAAACACAAAACATTAGATATTTGATCCAACATTAGGTATAATCATCATGTATTAGATGGAACATCCCACTGTTTTAACATGCATGCATGTGGACATTAAATCATAATTTAGATACTCTAAGGTCTACTATCATGACACATTTTTTTATATTATAAAAAATACTTTGCTTATCTTTGAATTTACATCCGGTCTGGGCTCAGAAATGCCCCTGGTGGACACCATTTTCTTTCAACTTAGAGGAAACATTTTGAAATGGTCCCTTCTGTGTTTGATCATAACGGCTTTAAACAAGTTAACTTAACAGCTTGCAAATTATGAAGATTAATTCCAAAGCAAAGGGGTAATATCATATTCACATATCAAGCCTCTTCTTGTAGCTTTTTATCCATACCTTCACCATCTGTGTGGAGAACAGCTGTGAGGGCAAGTCTTTCCTGGGTATCACTCTAAGGCTTCTTCTTTCAGACCGACTTCAAAGTGTGAAAACATCTATTGATCGTGTTGAAATGATGGACTTGGTTTGTTGAAGTTGAAGGGGTGCCAATGGGGGGTTGTCCAGCTCAGCTTTGGAAAGCATTGTGTCAGTAAAATTCAAACTCAGACACCTCTGTTGTAAATTTTTACTGTTTGTTCTACTGTTCAATGTCAGAGAAAAAAGATCAAATAAACTTCAAGCTGAATTCTTTCAATAGTTAAGTTTCAAATGCAAATTTTTAATTTGAAGAAGAGGTAAAAGGAGATGGCAAAAGTTTCCATTAAAGCTCCAAAATATTCATCTGCTGAAGGTGGTTTTCATGTTTTAAAAGGTTTTAATACCAGTGTCAAAGCTGAAAAAGATTCAAATGAAGAGACTCAGCAGCTGTCCTCAGTGTGAGTCATGAAACAATAAACTTAAACATCTGATCAGCATTTTCCAAGATATAACCCCCAATATAACCGAATCCCCAATCACCCAGAGTCTAGTGGACAAAGATGTAAATGTACTTGATTTATTCAGCACTTTACAACAACTATTTGGTGAACCAAATTGCTTTACAAAAGATTAAATCAACAATTTAAAAACACACCAGAAAACAAGTACATACTGGAAGTAAAAGTAAGATGAATAATAAAAGCACAAAAAATAGAAGGATAAAAGAAAAAAAAAGTGTCACCACAATGTTCGATGTTAAAAGCCATCCTAAATAAATGAGTTTTAGGTTTAGGTTTAAAAATCTTAAAAAGATGTAAATATATGGCCTAAAATTCAGGAAGATACGCACATTTAATCAAAAAATTTATTTAATAATAAATTAAATCAGTTATTAATATATTAAAATTCGAAATAGATACATTGAATAAATAAATAAATTTTGTATTAACTACTTAAATAATATTGTAATATTAGAAATTAATATTGGCTGTTTTTACTTGTGTTGCCATTTTGACCAGGGCACAACTGTAAAAAAGGTTTTTACCTCATTTGAGTTGAATCCCTGGTAAAATATAGGTTAGATTTGATTAAATAAAATATATATATATATATATATATATATATATATATATATATATATATATATATATATATATATATATATATAATAAACCAAATATATAATTAATTATGTTATATTAAACAATTTCATAAATAATTTATTAAATATATTTATAACACACCGTCACATCAGAACCATGAAATAATTCATTTAATGCAGAAAAAGAATTTATTTATTCATTCATCATTTATGTTTATTTACAATTTGAAAAAAAAACAAACAATTTGAATTAAATAATTCATTTAATTAATTCTGTTTAATTCAATACTGTAGTTTTGTTTTTTTATGTTGCCACTTTTCTCCTTCCATATTTAATAAAATGATCTTTATAAGCTAAACTTATGCTTCATTTCATAACCACATAGACAAGTTAAGACATCTGCAATACATACTGTATCTGAGATGCTCTGCAGTTAAACCCAAAGCCCGTGTTAGGGTGAGGTTTTATTATGCTGAAGTAAACAATGGTGACTGAAAACAAATGTAACTTCTAACTTTGGGTTTTTCCTCAAACTATAGAAACACAGGCAATGAAATGTGTGCACATAAACAATGTGTTAAATTATGTACACGACCTTGACAGAGTCAGTGAATAAATTCAATCAAAGTGAACGGCTCTACAACAGAAACACAACCTTGAGCTTTAAATATTTGAACAAATTTCATGCTAATGCCTTCGTGCTTTTTGCATCAGGGTGTTTTACTTTGCAAAGGCTTGGTAATTTAAACAAAAGCAAAAAAAGAAGCCAAACGCTGCTGAGGTGGAGTTGCAGCAGCTTTGTTTTCACACACCCTGGCTTGCTTACGGTCAGACTCTCACACCTCACAACAGGAAATAAGAGGTGCTGAAACAAAACACAGCACCTTGGCTGCACACAGAGCTGAGTTTAGAAGGGCTGGAATGAACAGAAACTTCTCTACACTTTACTCACTTGCTCCAACTTTCATTGCCTGGCAGAAGACTTGAACTGCTTGTGTGAACTATTTAATTTCAATGTCTGACATTAAATAAAAAACATTTAAGGCTGCATAACAAAGTGTGCACACGACTGCTTCGTTTGTCATTCGATCAATACTGGAAGTGTACATGCAATGCTTCTGTGGGTGCCACGTGAACCCACAGGGAGAACCCTGGACTAAGAGGGATCACACATACAACACTGCGGAAACAATTCAGAAAAGTGCTTTTCAAAACTCACATGAAAGTTACTGAATTCACCATCATGAATCATTTTATTCCTGCTGAGCAACTCCTCGGATGTATTGTTAGCCTTGCACACTGACATTGCATCAGCAGTTAAGGAAAGAAAAAAAAAAGAAAGAAAGGAATTAGCCATCTTCTGCCATCACCCCCAGCTGGGCTGGAAAATCAATCTGACAATCTTTCAGTCGCAGGGCATGACATAGAGAAGACTGGGTAAAAGTAAGAAATCCAATCAACACCAAATATCCCATGAGGGAAGCGTGGAGAAGCACCAAACAGCTGTGCTAGCTCTGCCACACGGTGTTAATAGTCACCTACAACACCAACCAGACACCTCCTTAACCCTTCACTGCCTGGCTGTTATGTTTGGCTTAATGTGTTAAGTGGATAAATGGAAGATGATGTGAAGTTCTAGAAAAGTTAAAGAAAGCTGTTCTTAATATTTCCCATGATGGAAAGGTCAACTGACGATTCTTTAAGCAGAATTTTTCTTACAAAAGAAGGTCATTGATTGGGAAAGTTTGCTTGTTCTTCGAATGTTATGAAAGTTGTAGAACTTCTTTTATAACAGTGAACTCCATTTTTTATCTGACCTTTCTCACGTTTTACATCCTTCGCACAAACAACATCATTCTACACTGAGTTTGTAAAAGTCTGGAATTTCTTTTTAAAAAAATCCCAAATGCTTCATTTTGTCCAATGAAAAGTTTTCTAGAATTTCAAATTTCAGCAGTTGAAGCAGAATAGTGGGCGGTGCCTAATCAGGCCTCTGCAACCGACCAATCACAGCAGAGCTGGCTTTTCAGAGAGGGGGATGGAGGTAGCCTCCCTAACTTTGGTTTTTACAGGAAAGGTTTAAAAATGCAGGAACAAAAAACACATTTCATGGGGCCTTTAAAGTTAGAAACACAGCTATGACCTTGGCGAAGGAATGCAGCTTCTGCTCCTGTTTGTGATGAGATGCTGGTCCAAATTCATGTTAAATACTGGAGCCGGTATCTGAGAAATTAACACAACAGTTGTGTCACTGATAGGGTTCTTAGGCAGAAAAGGTAGGAATAATTTTCTAACTGTAATTATATTAAATATAATTGTTCCTCTACATAAAAACAGAGAATTTGTCTTGTTAAATAATCCTATATGTTGGTTATTGAGATTAAGGCACCAATTATGAACTGTTCTCAGACAGTGACAGGGGTCAATCTAAAGCAAGCAAGTAATGTTTTAAAATGCCCAAAAAAATATACCGATTAATAAATAAATTAAAGAAACATGAGATGCAAAATTTTTCCAAAACGGACCTGGAATCTGAAAGGATGCTGCCCCCTTCAGGAGTCATGCACTGCTCAATTTTTAATCAAAGAAAATGATTTTTTAAGCAAATCAGCTAAAATTGTACTTCAAGAGCACTCCATTCTTGTCAACCTAGTCTTCTGTCTCTGGCAACACATAAAAGAAGTGAGAAGATTAATAATAACTTTTAAATAACCTTTTCTTGTTGTTGTACTTTTAGCTATAAAGCAAGCACCACACAGTCTGGACAAAAGATACCTTAAAAAATATTACAATTACAAAATACATCTAACTTCATTATAAACTAGGGATGGCTTTGATTTACATATACTTTGAATAATAATTTAATTATAAGGCATAATTGTGCATCTATGGTGTGGATATGACTACCTTGTTTTGAACAGCAGCTGGTAGTAATGTCTTACTATCACCACAAGGTGGCATCAATTTACCGAACTGTTTGCCAACTGCAGGGAAGCAACGGATGCCTCACTTTTCCTAGGCTCTGGTATATAGTGTGTGATGCTGTGAGATTCACTGCTAAGGGAGTGTAAATATAAAGAAACAAAAACTTCTTTTCAAATGTTTTTTTTTTTTATTTATCTAGGATTTTAAAAAAACTCATGCATATTTCCACTGCACTACCAAGGAAACAAAAGCTCTCCCCACCCCCAAGCATTCCCTAAAAACAAACAGAAAGGAAATAGAACACCTAGTCGAACGGTTTTCAGATTCTCCTGAACTCTTCAGGTGGGACTGTGTGCTGAAGCGCAAAATCCTTTTTGTCCAGGCCTGTTTCATGAGTTTATTTTTTTAAATAATTCTGTTGAAGCATGGTTGAAAAGCAATGTCTGACTTTCATTTTTTAAATTTCATAGAATTTTTATTTATTATTACTTTTGTCAGATTCAAGTTATTTCTGTGACCATTGTGAGTTTTTCTTTCTTTAAAGGTCTCATATTATGCTAAATTCACTTTTTAATGGTTTTGGAACAGTCATACTGGTCCCCCCGCATGTGTAGGAGACCCGTAAGTGTGAAACTCTTTCAGGCGCTCTCTCTCCCCCCTGCTCCACCTCTAGGGAAGTAAGCGCTGAAATGAGCTTGTTTGAAAGCGTGTACGTTATGACGTCATAAGGGACAATAACCACTCCCCACAGAGCGATGGACCCGTCTACCGGCTCTCAAAGCCCGCCCTCTAAAAATCACCTAGCGCCCAGTGTTTTTCCCTCTTCGGCAACCCTCGTTAGCGGACATGGCTAAGCGACAGAAGCACTGTTCTGTTTGTGGCTGCATAAATGAACACGAAAACGTTTTTTTACTTCCATCCACTGAACCCACGAGGACTGAGTGGATTAATTTTAGTATAGTATGTGTTTGTGACAGTAAAAAGCTGCCGTTAGCTACATTGTACCAAATATGAAAAAAACTTGACAACATATTTAGAGACAATATTTACAACTAACCATGCAGAAACTCCCTGCTGCAGCCGCAGAGTTTGACCCTCCTCAGATATCTCTCCTTCTGGGTCCGACTCTGGCTCAAACTGGTAAGGGAGAACGACAGCGTCTCTACCAGTTGCCATAACGCTGCTGTTCACGAGAGCGGCATGAACGGGCATCATCCATGAACATAGTTACAAAAGAGGGGGAAAAAATTCAAGACAGGGCCTAATGGAATGGCTGAAATTTTACTGGCTGGACGAGTAAAAGTCACACTAACCTTTCACTAACGTCCTGTTAGTCTTCTTGCTCGAAATTCTTCAGGAATGGGTTCCGGTGTTCCGGCGTTTGTTTATCCTTCACTACGCTGTAATCAGCGTCTAGTAACCGCTAAGGCCTAACCTGTCAATCACCTCATGACGGGCGATGCGATGGGCGGAGCCAACAGCTGAGCTGCTCCGCCAGGGTTCCGCCCACCATAAACGGCACATTTCTGAAGCTGCTAAAAAGAGGGAGGTGAAGAGAAGCCGCTGCACTCAAACTGAGGGTCGATTTGTCCATACCATGGCGGAAATATTTCATTTAGATATTAATGAATGGTCTCAGATTGGGAATAAAGTGTATAATATGGGACCTTTAACTGAAGGATACCAACAATTTTGTCTGTAGATCTGGAACTAAGCCTGGTCTGGAAAAGGCTAGCTCCACAGAATAAATCTCCATGGTAGCTTATGTCACAACACATCCAGCTTTCCGCAATGCTGCTTTTGTGTAACAAGCCTGCGTACGTTGAACAAGAATAACCACGATACCCCGGCTTAATCCTTTATCTTGGTTTTGCAGGCCCCTGGTCAGGACTCTGGATGCTGAGTTCTGCAGGAACTGTAAAGGAACTATAGTTTTCGTTGGGAAACCAGGAAGGAGAGCATTACAATAATCAATACGGGAAAAAATAAAAGCACAAGTCTGCGTCTCTGCACTGGCTTCTTCTGCAATACAAAAACAAACCTCCCAACGGTTCGTTAACTCCTTGTAATGGTCAGGATTTAAGATTTCAGCTGTTCACCCTTAATACATGCATCAGTAAGATTCAGCAGTGCCACTGACTTAACATTTGTCATGAGCATGGCTTTGAAAATGCTAAATACCACAGTCTATGAAATATTTATATATTCCTGGTTATATCTTCCTGTTTTAAATAAATCAAAGCAAATAAACTGAATAAAATGTGAAAAAGGATGACTGTTACATGAAATAATTAAAAATTAATTAACTAAGTTAGTAAATCATTTCATTATAAACTAACTTTATCATTCATTTTCACAGCCGGATTAAATAAAACTTCAATTTGACATCATTAATAGCCCTGAGAAAACATTAATCAGCCCACCTTTGGGTGTGGACAACCTACAGAAATGACTTGAGGTTGTATCCAGTGGCTTATTTATTAAACGTCTTTTTCTTTTCTGTTGCCTTGAAGCATCAGCAATCCTACCAATCCAACTCTACCAATCTATAATAAAACATTATCCTCACTGTTTTAACTAAAGGCCATGACTGAAACTACTCCAAAAATCTCTCTGAGTCATCTCAAAGCTTCCAGATGGCAAAATATTCATACTTTATTATTTACATACATGTTAAGGAGGGAAATGGAAACTAATGGAATGCAATGGCATTAAGTCTGAGAAAATGACTTCCCTAAAAGCCTAAACAGCACTGCTGAAGAAATGTAAAAGGAAATGTGACACTTAATGAGTCCTTCAGAAGCTCAGTTCAGACATAAACAAGCGTCTCACTGCTGTGTATCTATCGAGACAGCATACATATTTATGATCATTATGCATAACAAAAAAAAAACCAAAAAAACAAACCAGTATTTCAGCTCTATGTGTGGCATAAACAAACCCAGAGGGAGATGGAAAAATGAGAGGGTGGTTAGAATTTGCTAATCCGCTGGTGGACAATGCTTTTGTGGGGTGGTGGCGTGCACGAGACTCTCTTTAAATTTGACAAATTGCTTTGATGACTTGAGTTGATTCACTGTGTGACTTCGTGGCTAAAGGAGAAAACCATCAAACTACAATGACTCCAAAGTCAAAGTCAAAGATTATTTTTAAGAGACACTATAGACTCATTTCCACCAACAGGTCCAGGTCAGGCTAGGATGTTTTTTGTGTGTGTGTGCGTGTGTGTTTTCACAGGAAAAAACTGTGAAGGGTACCAAAATATACAATCTGACCCGTCTTACGTATTTGGGACCCTTCCACTGGGTTCCCAGTACTACCAATCTGACCCAAAAGGGTGGATTTTGACACACTCCAATTGTATCATGTGAGTTTTGCGTGTGTTACTATCCAGCAGGTACGCCACCGACCAGGTAAGGGTGCAGTTTGTTGCAGACATGCAGCAGAGATCAAGGTTCACCAAACCAAACCAGACCAAGCCGGACCAAGCCGGACTCCTCGGAAGAAACAGACCAGATCTCTTCCACTGGATCAATTGATCAGATTTGAATTTTAGCTGAGTAAAGTATTGAAATATTCTTTTTAAACACGAGGTGATTCATGGGATCCATCACCTCTCCTGGCTACAGTTCAATGGAAGCTACTAATCACTTTTTCCATCAGCAACAACAATGCCATGTTTTTAGTGTAAATAAAACTTAGGCTGTCTACAGAAAGCAGTGGACACCAGTAGCGGTTAAATCTGCAGCAGCAGGAGGAGTAAAGGCAGGAATATAACGATAAAGAAGGATTAAATTACTGATCTTAATTATTAGGATTATTAGGATGATCTTTAAAAGGCTACAAACTACAAGTTTGCTGTAAAATTTGTACAGTCTGAAGAGGAAGTATTTACATTCATCGTATAAGTCTCTGAGGAGTGAATATCTGCGGTATATAAACATGTTTTACCAATTTCATACATGAATCAACTGTTGCTTCAATCACTTGACTTAAAACCTAAGTGGAGTAGAAGGAGAAAGGATAATAACTATTCTTTCTGTTATTATAAACCTGGACATCAGCGACTGGACGAACAGAGTCAAGTAAAGCATCATGTCCAATGTTCTGGGTTTCTGTGCTGCTGCTGTCACAAATGCTTTTTTTCTCAGGGTGGGCCAATTCACTATTAACTGATTCATCGCGATGTGACACATGCCGATTCAATTACAATTCGTAAATGTTGAAATTCGATTATTTTTCATAATAAAGGAATCAGTTGCAAAGTGTGGCAGGAACATACAGTATAAGTCACGCATGCCGCAAACAGCAGCAAACAGTAAAGAACTGAGATGCCGAGAAGCCGGCAGCCAGCCGTTCAGCCGCTGTTACTGAGCAGAGATTTACAGTTGCAAACATTTTGGTTTTTATGGACAAGACTTACTCTATATGTAAGTTGTTTAAAGCCAAAATACAATAGTAATACCACAAACATGCCACAGCAGCTCATGCATTTCCAGCCCAGGTTACAGAAGGAGAAGAATCTGTTGTTGTTCCAAACTATTGCTAACACATTTTTCCCTGAAGATTCCATGAAGATATATTAACATAATAAAATATGTTGGATATGTTTTGGATTTATTTATGGTTTCAAATAAATAAAAGGGAGTGGAGATAAGTTTGTTTACTTGCATTATTTGGATAAATGGAAAAATTGACGCATTGAAAATCCTGATAACCTTTTACTAATAAAATCAAGCCCTGAATCATTATCAGATTGGATCGTGAGGTACCTGAGATGGCATACCCCTAGTTTCCCCCCCTAAAATCTGACTTGTAGAGAGTCTTTCTTTGTGTTTTTGGTTTAAAAAGGTATAAGTTTGTCATTATCTAGTTATTGGTGTCTGATGTAAAACTGGAAGCTTTTGGGCTGGAAATAAAACTTGTGAACTACAGTATTTTTGCTCCTGTTGCTCCAAGGCAGTTTCAGGCCCAGGATATTCTCTAATGTTGGGTTTAGACAATATATGAAGCAGCTAATCATATCCTGAGTTTTATTCCTTACTGATGATCTAAACCAGACTTTTTGTTTTGAGATACATCAGACCCACTTTAAATCAATCTGAGCTGATCTCTGCCCCCATGAACGAGAAACCTTGTGGTTGTGCATCCTACCTTGCAGCTGGTAGTCCAAGGAGATGTCAGAGGGGGCCTGGAGCAGAGCTGACCTTCGGTAAACTACGTGGACCCTGCCCTGGTCCTCCAAGTCCTGAGCACCTTTCTCCAGCGGCTCGATGAAGTATTCATCTGAGTCGGTACGGATCATCCCAGCCTGCAACACAACACCAGGTCAGCGGCTGGGCAGAACCAGAGCACGCATGCACCGAGCAAACCTGCCTCAGTTAGAAGAGGAAAGACTACAATCCTGAAAACATGATCGTCAATTATCCTGACAGCATTAAAGGCCTAAAACAGCCTGAAGACCTTTTCATGCACAACCATAATCACCCATCCGTGTCTATTTAAAAGCATAATTATGATGATTTCATCAAATCAAGATAATTACAGGATTAAGCTGTAATAGCATTTCCAAAAAGTCTTTCTTTTTATCTGAGCATGAGCTCAGAAAATGTAAATGCCTCATTGTTCTCTGACACCTCTGGCAAAACTGGTTTAAATTAAAGACATCCTATGTGTACACAGACAGAATACACCAGAATGTCCTAATAATGAATAAAACTATACAAAAGCAGATGTACTGACGTCATTTTCAGTCATTTATTCAGAGAAAATGGTGTGTTTGAGTGTTTCTTATAAATGTATAACGGTCCTGTCTGTGTAGCACCGTTACATGTAATGATTGTTTTTCTGCAACTTTCCGTCTATTTATTATTATCACACAGTTACCCGACAACCACCGGCGGTGATCAGAAAGCTTGACATCATTAGTTACACACTGGCACAAAATTGCTTCGTGATGGCTACCTGCAGCCCCCAGATTTCTTGTAATAAGAAGCTTGTCATGCCTTTCGTTATTTTGCTGAAATAAAAAGCCACAATTTTCAGTGCAATAATATCCAACCAGGGTTATGACTCATTCAGCCCAAATCATGTACAAGAGCAGGTGTCACACGGCTAAAGAATGAACCAAAAGACATATGGTCAAAACAAAAAATCCTCCACAACTATGTTTCTGTAAACACTGCACATAAAATAAAACAAAATCTCACACACTTTATCAAAATCATACTTACTAACCTATCTTATTCTATTTAGAAAATATAGACAATTTGATGCCACACAGAAATGAATAGAAATTCAGAGTAAAGCTACAAAGAAGCCAAGGAATATATTTAAACACTGTTCTGGAAGATTTTACAGCAAACTGATAAATTGGTGACTGGTAAGGGTGTCTGGATTGGGTATAAAAGGAGACTCAAGCTAAGCTTTAGTCCTTCCAAGCATGGATAGATTGTGGCTCATTACTTTGTGCAAAATCATGGTCAGAGAATCATCAATATGTTTAAAAAAATAAATAATAATTTTCTCAGTGCAAATCTCAGAAAAAAGAAAAAAAAAAACATTTAAAAAAGGGTTCAGGGAGCCAAAGATGAAAGCCCCTGCTGGATGGTCATGATCTTCAAGCCCATAGGTAGACAAACATATGGCCTCAGAACTTTTTTCACACAATAGAGTCCACTGCTGCATCCAGAAACGTAGCCTGAAACTGTATTAATGGACACGTCTTCAGTGTTCAGACCAGTCCACATTTTAGCTGCTTTTCTTGATAAAAACTGATGTCTGGTTCTACAAGCCAAACATGAATCCAGGGTGTTATCAGCGAAAGATGGAAAAACCAACACCCGTGATGGGGGTGCTTTAGTGGAATAGAATGGATGACTTGTACATGCTGCCATGAAGGGGGAATCCTTAATGGAAACAAAGTGGATATTTCAGTAGAACGAGATCAGACCCTTTTTATAACCAAAAGAGAGTGTGTTTGACTGGCCTGTTTGCAAACCACATACTGTATGTCTCATTAATAGCAATATCATCATCAAAAGGAGAACCAGGCAACAAACACCAAATGTTAAGTAGAGTAAATCCTGTGTTTAACAAGAATGGCAAAAATTATTTGTAGAAGTTCTAAAGAGATTAATAAGTGTAATAAGTGAGCTGTGTCGCTGCATTAAAATCTACATTTGCTCATATTTTTCTGAAAATCTCTGGCAGATTTTGCTTTGGTATGGTTTTTATTTCAAACAAGTTTAATATGATATTAATGAACCTGGAAACTGACAGATTAATTTAATTCATTTGGTCAGAGATAATGAAAAAACAGCTGCTGCTTTGCTTCAATGCCCAGAGGTAAAGAAGAATTATTAAATATTACAGAACAAAAATTTCATTTTAACACTCAGACAGGTTGCTCATCCAAGTTATCTTAAAAGAGAAAAAGTCAAGCAAACTTCATTTTTAAGCACATTTAAAACGTACATTGACCAAAGTGATGTACAAAAAAAGATAAATACAAATAAAATCGTGACGAAGCAGCAACATAACAGATATAAAAGAAATAAAAGACAATAAACATACAAGCATTAAACAAATATTTAGCAAAAAATGCCAAAACTCAGTTTGGTTTAAAAGCTAGAGAGTAAAAATGAGTTTTTAAGTGAGATTTAAAAATGTCCACAGTAGGTGAAGTCAGTACGGATGGGGAAGCTGCTCCACAGCTTGAAGGCAACAACAGGAAAAACTCGGTCCACTCTTAGTTTCAGACTGGACCTCGGGACAGCGAGGAGAAAGTGGTGAGCAGAGCTCAGTGATCTAGAAGGAGCTTGTGGAGTTAAAAGATTGTAGCAAAAAGAGGAGCCCAGCACGTTAAAAGACTTACAAACTATAAAATCTTAAAATCAACTATAAAACAAACAGGGAGCCAGTGCAAAGAAGCCAACACAGGTGTGACGTGGTCTATCTTTCGAGTGTCAGTTAGCATTCGGGCAGCATTTTGGACCAGCTGCAGACTTTGCAGAAGAGACTGACTCACACCTGAACAGTGGTTGTTGCTTTAGTCCAGTCTTGAAGAAAATAAAGCGTAAATGACTTTCTCAAAATCAGAGAAAGAAAGAAGGAATTAACTTGACTTTTGCAAGAATACTGAGCTGATAAAAGCTAGCTCGGACCATGGCAGTTACATGCTTATTTAAAAGAAATAAACAAAAATGACTCCCAGGTTTTTGGAAGTTTTGTTTATTGGTGCAATGGACCACCATCAAATTTCTGGTCAATGGCAGCATGGCAGTCTGGATGCCCAAAACATCACAACTTTGGCTTTAGGACTTGATACGAGATGTCATAGTTCTTAAAAACAGAACCTAAAGGAAGCATGTAAATTGAAAAACGGATTGGACCTAGAAAGAATCCCTGGGGAACGCCAAAGGAGAGGGATCTGAAGAGGAAAAAAGCACCAACGTTAACAGAGAAACTTGTTAGTGAGGTAAGACTTGAACCATTCAAGTACAGTTTCCTTACGTCCAATAGTTTGTTCAAGCCATGATAATAAAATGCTGTGATCGACTGTATCAAAAGCAGCAAAAAGATGTAAAATAGGTTTAAAACCAGACTGGCAAACATCATTAAGACTGGGATCATCTAAAAATGTCGGAAGCTGGATAAAAATAACTTTTCCAGCAGCTTGGAAAGAAAAGGCATTTTGGTGATCGGTCTGAAGTTTGACCAAAGCAAAAGCAAAGAAACCAAACTGTGCACCTGTACGTGGGTGGAGGGGCCTCTCAGTATCCCCAGAGGAATCTGCTCCAGCTCAGGGTCGGACAGTCCGGCTTCACTGCCGCACCTTGCAGCTCTAACCTTCCTCTGGCCTCTTCATTGACACTTTGTTGGACTACACATATGGGGCTTTGGAAGCAACACTCACTCTGAACTCACTTCCAACTCCCTCAGTCCCAAATCAACCAACACTCCTCCTTCTTTAGCCTCCCATTTACAAGAACTACTGGCTGGGCTTCAATTTCAGTCCTCAGTTAAGTTTGCATCTAACTTTGATGCTTTTTGGCTGAGTCTCTCCCTGACATTAATAAATAAATGAACTAAATATCTGAATGCCAAAAAAAAAAAAAAACTCAAAAGTTTAGCATCCATGACCCCTGAGGCAAAATGGGGACAATATGACTTAAAAAGGAATAAACAGTTTAGTGTGATGTTTTGACATAATATGATTGAAACGCTGAAGGAACAGGTTCCTTCTGACAACACAACATAGTGTAACTTGCCAAAATCTTCTAACCACATGTGAACATTTGATCTGGTTTCTGTTATTGGTTGGTGTCCAGCAACTTTTCTCCACATGGGCAGCACTTGTGGCTAAAATTATTTCATAATGTGCTTTGTTTACCTATGATTGGTCACACTAATGATAATGGAGTCTATAATCATTCAACATTTCTTTATACGTTACTTTCAAGCAGCCAAATTTTATTGTAATCTTCAGTAAGTGTTCTCGAGCAATAGTTTCCCAGGTTTTCTGTAGGTTTTTTCAACGTTTTTTTTTTTTTTAACACTGGTTGCTTTTTCACTTATTGTCAATCTAGTCCTTGTTTGGGTCAAAATAATTCCTGCAACAGGATGACTTTGGGTTTGATTTTTAACTTTGTTTAAGATGCGCCTCTATATTATAATCATACAAAATTTAATACTTTACAATCAATGTTAATGAAACATCAATAAAACCATGAACTGCACTAAAGATGAAAGATGTCTGCACACTGCAATGCACCACCACCAACGGCCACTAGGAACAAACGTTCAGCCTCTCCCATGAAATATAATAATTGGTCAAGACTTGTTATAGCTTTATGAGCTAAATTCCTCATTCTGGTTACCTGTAGAAATTATTTCATCATTACATAAAAATTAAACCTCTAAGCCCCACCCACTTGTCCATATTTGGTCACTTCCAAAAGTCTAAAGGCTCATTTTTGCTTTCAAAATGTTTAAAAGTTTCAAATGTTGTCAAACATCACTGCTCACATACTCCCATGTGTCCTTTAAGTTGGTATGGTTGGTAGGGAATACATCCACTCGAGAGAGATAAGTTCACTTCTGAGTCCTGGCATCAGTTTTAGACAGTAGGAAACATGGTGTCATTGGACAAGGTACAGCATAAATGAGCTTATAAGATGGTGATATTCCTGTAGTAATTATTGCTTGATGCCTTCCGTTGCTCCTCTGGGATTCAATACATGAATTAATCTTTATTTATAAAGCACTTTTTCATACATAGAAATTTCAACACAAAGTATTTTTTACATTCAACACAAAATAAACAACATAAAAAGTTTAAATTAAAGATGTTATGCCAAAAAAATAAATAAAACTAATAAAAAAAAAGTTTACCACGCAAATGCTAGCATTTTGGGGTTTTAATTTTCATTTTAAAGGCCTGTTTAAAAAAAAAGAAAAAAAAAAGAAAAAAAAAAGGCAGTGCCAAGGTATGTTGTAGTTTAAAACTCTTGACTTCAGCATTTTGGCCTTCAACCATCTTCATCTTATGAAAAAGTTTTTACATAAGCAGTGAATCTGACTGAGAAGCTCTGCAGTCTCATTATGTAGCAGCTTGCAAATCACAATGTAATCGTGTCCTGCTTTTTCATGTATTCCCCTCCAAACAGGACATTAATAAAAGTGGACATAATGCTCTATTTAAATAAAGGATACAAAATTGTCCATTAAAATGGACAAGCTGAACTTGCAAGCACAGGAGTGGCCCCTTGATGGAGTTAAAGAAAGGAGGTTTTAAACCACATCACACAAAATCCTGAATGTGTGCAAACTCAAATCTGTTCACATGCAAATGAATCATAGATGTGAATACAAAGCAACAAAGGACGAGTAGTCTCACATCTTGTTGAGGAAAACATCATTTCTTTCAGAGTTCTCAAAGTATTAAATAAAAAATAAAAAAAATACACCCAAGTACAACTGGTTCATTTGCATTTAAAAAATGCCATACATGTGCCACAAACACCTTAGTCAGGTGCACAACCAAGAATAATGTCCAAATACAAAGATAAAACTTCATGTTAATCTCTACAAATTGACTTTTTTGTTGCTGTTGCAGCCCTGAAATCCAATTTAATTAAATTTGCAGGTAGCTTTTCCAACACAGCTTTTTGTTTACGCTTATCTTAAACCTGCAGACACTGCTTGCAGAGATTGGAAATGTTCGGTAACTCAGGACACATCATCAGGCTGCAGTGCTGTTTGACTCACAGTGAAGCAATTACATGCAGTGCATTCAAGGACGAGGTCAGCAAATTATCCCATGTGAATCACTCAGGAATTACACCCTTAACCACTCAGTCAACCAGCTACTTCTTTAATTTACTCCGTCCTCATTTAACACCTTGATTGACTCATCAGCCAAGGCCTAAATTAATTTATATTAGAGCGAAAGCTGACACTAACTAAGCTGGGGAGCATGCTTTGACTCAAAGTGTAATGAGTTCATCGTAAGGCTCGCTTCTTCAATGATGGTTTGCAAGAGTTCGGAAAGAAGGAAAAGTCTCAGAAGTTAAAGGCCTCAGATGCCACTGAAAACCTTCCTTTAAGTTCCTTAGAGCAGTGAGGTCTTTAGAGAGTCCCTGATAGGTCCTGTTTCAATTTAGGACCAGCCGAGCAAAAGCATCCCTCCTTTTCAAATAAAATGAGAGGTTAAATGTCCATTCTCAATCCGCTGGTAGTGAAGCTGTGCAGATAAAATAATCATATCACTGGAGAAAAGTTGTGACTCTGTCTGGTTGTTACACTTCATCTGCTGAAAATTTCACCATTTAATCGGCAAATATCAATGTCACACAACAGTGTTCATAATGAGACATAATGACATTTTAATATTGATCAAATTCAGTTAACAAGATTAATGCTGAGGCTGAAAACGGGAACACTGCAACAATAAGCCGGATCAATGTCATCAATACATGTGGCTTCTGTAGAT
Organism: Melanotaenia boesemani; assembly: GCF_017639745.1. Taxonomy (NCBI): domain Eukaryota; kingdom Metazoa; phylum Chordata; class Actinopteri; order Atheriniformes; family Melanotaeniidae; genus Melanotaenia; species Melanotaenia boesemani. The sequence continues at coordinate 5,945,735 of NC_055692.1, forward strand.
TTAAAACGCTTTCATCTGAGACTTCCAACAACAGATGAACCCGAAGTACAGAAAGTAGAGCAGCTCATTAAATTTCAATCCATGTAAACATACAAAAACACCACCCTGTGATATCAATAACTAACAGAAGCAGGGTTGATATGTCTTACAGCTAAAATCCTCCCATCTCTTAAAAGCAGGCGCTGAGCGCTCTCCAATTTAAATAAATTGATTCATAAGCAATTAAAGCTGTCCAAAAATTAATTTAGCATCTTTTCTTTTTTAAGTGGGGGTACTGCTTATTCTCTGTGGTCTCTGCGATTTAGAGTTGCTGAGGAGGTAACAACTGAGAAATTAACTCCAGCGTAGTGTAAATTCTTATCTTTCTTCAAGCTTGGATGAGCTTAAAGGATGCATTCAGAAACTGAGAATTAGAATAACAGCATGCTCAGTGCGGTTTTACAAATGCTGGGATGAATGCATGAAAAACCTTCTCATGAATGGAATTACTATCTCCTCCCGTTCTCCTTCAAAAGCACCTTGAAAATTCTAACATGAGTAAATGATTCCAGCCTGGCTGTTCCTTTCATGACATTCAGCTTTTCATTAGCAGAAAAAAATGTAGAGGAAAGAGAGAGAAACTCCACCTTAAGCATTTTGGGATGAGGGGACACAAAGTATTAGTAGATCGCTGTTAGCAATAGCACGTTAACCTTAGATATTTAGACAAAGTCCAAGTTGGAAGAAAGACAGTGCTAACAAAGACTGAACAGAGATCAGAAGTTTGCAGTTTCACGCTCTTTATCTGTGAGGATCCTGTTTATCCAAGCACTTTAGATCCATGACATCATTAGCATAATTACTGAAAATCAGCAATAAACTGTTAAAACACACTAATCTAAGCTACTGCTTTCTGATGCTAGAGCCTTTCTAGGTACAATTAAATAAAAATTATCAAACTCCAACAACTGCTTTGGTCACAAATTCTTAAATTATTAGACTTATGAGATATTAAAACTGCTTTTATCCTCTGGCACTTGAGCTCCAGATCAAGTAAATCAGCCTGATCAAAACTAAAAGACTGCTGGCGCTGACCATGTATTATTCCAGTGTAGCACAGGGCTCAAAGGTAAATTTACAGAAATAAAATTTTGTATTTCAGTTCTAAGCTAAAACAAACTGAATATCTTTATATTATGTGTCAAAATTTGTTTTTAAAGATGAAACAAAAATACAGTGAAAGGAGGCATTTCTGTACTTAATTATTTTAGTTTCTATTAAAGGCTGAATAATTAGGATTTTTCCCTTAAAAATAATTTAAAATGTTCTCATTTGCAGCGAGGGATAAAAGGAAGGTTCCCTATAAACAATCTGTCTCCCACATCAACAATGTCTGTAGAGTTTTTTTCCTTCAAAATAAGAGTTCCGTGCTGAAATAACTTGGGTGCACTGTGTTGCTCTTTCCAACTTCCTGGTTCCTTAACCAATCATATGCGACTCCCCACGGTTGCCTAACAACAACAAGGCAGCGTGTGGTATTTTATGTTGGCAAAAGAGCAGCAGCGTGCAGGTATGGAAGCTAGTAAAAGAAACGGAGCAGAAATAGTTTCAGAAAAACCTAAAAAGCCTCGGCATCCTGCTCAAAAAGCAAACAACCAAAAACGGAATAAAACGAGGATTAATATTGGAGAATCTTTTGAAAGGTGGAGAAGTCTGAGCTGGCAAAGTTTCTCCTCGACAGGTAAGCACCGGAATTTTGCTTAAATGGACCGAAAACTTTATCTTGATTTACAAAGATTTTAATCTAATTTATTTCTCGGTACTCATTAAATTAATTTGTGTGACTGTATGGAGATATTAGTGGAGTAAATTGGTGGCCTATTAGTTTACAACAAATGTAATGATGTTTGGGCCAAGTGAATACTGTGTTTGTCCTTATAAACTAATAAAATTACTATCAAATTAATTTATTAAGTGAGACTAAGGGAAAACTGCTGCTACGTGGCTTTTGTTGATTAATGTAGCTTTTGTTTACACTCTATGCTAAAGAAAATTAGTGCATGAAATTAGTGCTAGCAGTTCTGATTTGAAACACTAGGTGTCAATGCTACTTATTTTGCCTTTAATACCTCATATTCACAGAAAATCACATTTAAAGAAAATGGCGCGTTGCTCGGCGGCTGCTGCCTCAGTCTGCCTGATCCTGTTTGGACGGGTTTGTACTGGAAAAAAATTCATTGCACCTGTAGCATTGACAGTAAATTTTCATTCATTCATTTTTGAACATCTTTAAGGGTAAGCTCTCTGGCTTATTTGGGTTCAGTACTTGTTTTGTTTAGCTTTTTAAAATCAAGTTCACTGCACATGATTGGACTGATTATGAATCATGTGTTGTCTGACCTCTGAAGCTTGTAATGAACGGTAGATAAAGCCAAAACAAAGAGCATGAAGATAACCAATCACAAAACAGTTTCATGATAGCTGGCTGCTGAAAACAAGTATTTTATGCTCTATTACTTCATGGATAGAAATGCAGAGGTTAGCACTGATGTGGAAAAAAAAAAGCCAGAAACAACAACAACAGCAATTAGCAACCTATTTTTATAAAGTTTAGTTTTAAAGTTCTTTTTCTGGCCTCTCATATGCATATTAATACATATTAAAACTCTGGAGATATAAAAAAAAAGAATAAAAGAGCTTGGAAAAAAATTAATTAATATTAATAAGGGCACACTTTGTTTAAGGAGGCAAGAACCAGAGGAACCCACAGATTTAAGCTTTTAGTGTTAACTGTGGATGATAAGACGAAATGTCCCAGTCCAGTAATGCATTCCTTTTGCAGCAAAAATGGCGACAATATTTAAAACTTGAGGCTTAAAAACAGCAGTCTACAAACCAATGTGTATGGAGACAAAATAGTCTCATAATTGTTACAAATGTAAACAATAACTAGTAACAGCCACTCGAAGGCATGAGAATATTTTTACACATGAAAACATAACATGGTTTAAAAATGAATATTAATACACTTTGTAACACTTTATAAGACAATTTTCTCCCCATTAATGGGTGGAAATGGCCCACAATATAAACTAAGCACAAAAAGTTAGGAAATGTATGTTTGCTAACTGTTTCTTTGTTGTAACAATGCTTCTTGGTAATAAAAATAATACTGTTGGAAATCCTGTTTATAAGGAAAATGTGTTTGTGAGGATGAGCAGCAGAGTTGAGTATGTTGGTTGCAGCCATGAAAATCTGGACAAGTGTTCGCTGCCAGATACGGATGGTGAAACCGAAGCCTCGTGAAACACTGATTCACTTCAACGTGACTGCCGTGAGATCAATGCACTCCAATGAAACATTGGTGCATTTCAAAACAGCTCTGCTGACTATGTGTGATGCATTTGAGGGATGCATTTTTGACTCTAAATAAAGAATACGTTTCAAACCCTGTGTTATTGTCAGTGTCACATTCATACTACGATGGGTCTATCAGGGTATGAATGTGAGTGGTAGTAGAAAGCACTCAGTATATAATGACAGAAGTGCTGTATGAGTATGTGTGTGCGCATGAATGTGACATAGTGTTAAAGTGCTTTGAGTGGTCGACATGACTAGAAAAGGGCTATACAAGTACAGTCCATTTAATATTTAAATCGCTGTTGAACTGTCAAATTCTGTTTTTTTTTAAAAGGAAAAGTGGAAGAAAAAATGACTGGAATAGTGATTGTGTTGCTGTTTTTATAAAGTTGTATTAAAATATGTGGCCAAGACACGGACATTTTCAACTTGTCTTCTTGTGTGTAGAAAGAGTAGCGGGTGTTGGATCAGTTCAAGACTGAGGATACTTTAGTCCTGATGATTTGGTCAGGAGTTTATGCTGAATTATACGAATAATTCGAATTCAATTTAATACCAAGACACCTCTCCATGGTACATCACTGATGAGATATGTGGCCACTGCTGCTCCAACTGGTTCACACTGCTTCAGTCGGCACTGCAGCATGAAAAATGTGGAATTCCACCTGGTGATGACCTCCTGAATTTATTCATGGGGTGGCTTCTCACTCTCTACACTCATCAAAAGGATTATTTATTCCTGTCTAATTATATGTAGCCTCTATGTTTTTGTTTGTGTGTAAGTGCGTGTGTGTGTGTGTGTGTATGTGAATATATAAATGTATGTAAATTAAATGTAATCTCATCTAAGATCATTCTAATGTGATGTTTTCATTTAATCTGTTTTCTAAATGAAAGGGTGAAGGGTTAATCAATGGAAAATCTCTCAAAAACCTACGATTTAAAATGTGATTAAAAACCATTAAAACATTAACAGATTGACGAGCTCAGCTTTCGAAATTCAGCTTGACGCGCACAGATGGCACAAGACCACACAAGATAAAAACGCTGGTCTAAAACCTGCAGGATCAGAACTAAACATCCCTGAATTAAGATGATAAAGTCATAGGTAGAAATTTCGAGTTAAAATCAAATGAAATGCATCTAATAGTAAAACATGAGGAATTCTTTGGCAGAAAAAAAATCTCATCACATCTTTGGCTGGAAATCATATCTCTTGGAAGACGATCACGAAAACATAATAAAAACGGCTCTATCAAGTATTCATTGTTTTCCACTATGAACTGAGACAATGACAGGTGTATGACAGAGCTCAGCCAGTCGGTGCCTAAACACAATCCTCAAAAATAGGGATCAAGAGTCCTGTGTTCCATCAGTTTAATATCCCCAACATCAGCCCCGGCCAAGCAGACAGCACTCGTCTGCCAAAAAAAACATATGGGATTCAGCTGAAGGGCTCCAGTTTTTCAAAAACAGCCTCTCTCAGTCTAAACTTCTTAAGGAGGTTGGTATGAACGTGCTTTCACGTGTTAAAAAAAAGTAACGTTGAGGTACTGCAACATTGAAAAAAGGTCTGGATTCAGGCAGAACACTGCCACCTTTCACCCTTGGTGTTGTTCAAAGGTGTGTTTGCTTTTAAAAATGTGAGCAAACCTTCGTCATCATTACCTGCCATTTTCATGCAGAGCCTTTAAAGGAACTTTACGGGGAGAAAAAATACACAAGTTCATTTCTCATGGTGTGCAGCGGGCTGATGCGGAAAAAAAAAAACTGTTACAAGTGAAAATAAATTTGTATAACAGCCAGTCTTCATACCTGTACTTTGTGCTTGATTGTGTGTTATCTGTCGTCATTATTACCTTAAAGGAACTTTTTTAAGTTCTGTCTTTTTGCTCTGCCAAACAGAGCAAACATTTACAGGCGGCTCTGAGACGGCAGAAGGAATCCACACTTGTCTTAAAATAAAACCTGAAGCTGGTGAATGGATCTCAATGTCTTTCTGAAACGACAACAGAAAATGTGGGCTTCTCATAAGTTTATATAGGTCATGATTAAAAATGTATAAACACATAAATATTAATAAAAACGCACCCTGGCAGTACACCCTAACCTAAAGCCTCAAATGCAAAAAGGGAATAAGCGTGCAAGAAATAGTTTGGTTTTTTGCACACATCTTGGTGTGCCTCCCCTCAAGTACCTCAAACCATATACCCAAACATCTCTGGGGTCAGGGCTCTGCAACAAGCCTTGGCTAAGTCAACAAGGAACATTAAGAACTATTAGTGAATAAAACTCTTGTGCCCAACTACAGTTCACTGCAAAGAGGTACTGGCTCACTTTCTTTTTCTAATCAAAAAGGATATTTTCTTTGCTTTTTTTCGCCCTTCGTGGCAGCTCCAGATATGTCAGGAGCTGTGCATGTCAAGAATGCTCTCTTATGTCTCTGAGGCCAGAACACACGTAGCTCTTAGCTAAACATTAGCATATCTTATTTGCTCATTTTGTCACTCTTCATGAATCTCGGCATTGTGAACGTTTCTTCTGAGGCAAGTCCGGCCTGAGGAGACCGAGAGGGAGGCGATAAGGAAGGAGCGTTTCAGTCTGAACGGGCTCCAAAAGGCAGGTATTTTAGCTCTTCAAGGACAACGACTGATGCTTTACTCATTAGGCGGGCAGTGTTTACACTCGCAGGTCTCACACACACCACAGACACAGCAGTGCCTTTCCCTTTTGGCAGACAAGAGCCGATTATGCAACATGACACACATTAGCAGGTGGCCAAGTTTAACAGAGAAGCTGACGAGGTAAAGGTTAATATAAACAGTCAGACATCAAGTCGGTGCTGTTCTCAGGTCAGCTCTCCTTCTGTCTGTCTGTCCGTCTGTATCCGTCACTGGATCAGTCAGCCCGCCTGCCAAGGTCTGTTGATGAAAAAATAAAATCTCCTTCATGCAACACACGGTAGGAGAGGAGGTTTTTGTTCCAGCTGTCCTGCAGCAAGGAAATGAATGGCTCGGCCTAAGGCGGCATTTCATGGCTGCTTTAAGGCATTTCCAGGCAGATTACAGTTTGTTTGTCATGCTGGAGTAAAAGCCAGTACTTGAAGGGGGAGATGCTGTTGCTAAAAGTAAGACAGATCTCCTGTTAAGTGATGACAGGACTACAAAAACCTGCATGCTATTGTGAGGTACATAGATATATGCAACCAGATTAAATTCTGTTTGAAACCCCATTTTGTTTTGCTTTACCAAGGCATTAACTGTAAGAATTATTAAAGATTTTCCCTCTTGATGCAGGTAAGGATTGTGGGTTGATTGCATGCCCCTATATACTGAGACCTATGTGACTACAAGGTTTTTCATTAACTCCTGCACAGCTTGCATCTAAGGAGGTCACAATTATAGATTTTCTTGGTACAATTATTGTCAGAGAAATCATCACAATATCATGGATATTATGTTCGAATTAATATTACACAATAAAAATGTAAAATGTCACAAACACTCTTTATAGGTCTAAATTTCACTGATTTCTATGTTTTGATGCCAACAGAACAAAGTATAGCAACAAAGCAAAGTAACCAAAAAGGCCAGTAGTAGTATATATTTTGGTCCTTTTGTCACTTTTTTGGTACGTTTTAAGTGGACTCTAAGTACCAAGCGGGAGTACTTCCCCTCGCTGTGGGATTCATGTGTGGGCTTGTGAAACCCACAGCAGTCTTCCCCACGAATATTGTCCGAACAGGTTTTTTCAGGGAGGATTAGCACTGGGAGCACAAGCAGTTGGATCCAAGGAAGCGTGGAAGACACGATGCCATACAGCAGAGGCTGAAGCGGCAAGGCTACCGTTGGATGCTGCTTCCCACTGTCATGTTGTCAGTGTTGTCAAATATCCACTCACTCTGAAGCAAAATGGACGAACTTCAGGCTGTCAAGTGTCTTGCGGAGTATAAAAGAGCTTGTCTTCTTGCGCTGACAAAAACATGGTCAAAGGATCATGACATGAAGTCTGACTTGGAGATTAATGGCTTTGGAGAGCCCAACCACTCCAAAGTGAAAGGCAATTCACTTAGTGAAGGATTATGTCTTTATGTGAATAAAAAGTATTAAAATCATTATCAGGGAGACCTTGTCGACAATGAACTACTCTGTGTGTCTTTACATCGGTTCTTTCTGCTGAGGGAATTCCCCTAGCTTTATATTACACTTGTTTGCATGCATCCCAAGGCTAGCGTAGAGCTAGCTGCTCAGGCTATGGTGAGGATCGTGCAGCAGCTTCAGGGCATCGCTCTGGAATCTGTTATGGACGACCACTGCAGACCCAGGAGGTCCCTCTGTCACTTTAACCAATATGTGACATGTTCAACTCTGCGTACAAGCTGCTTGGATCTGTGTTATTGAACTGTGAAAGATGCTTACTAATCCCTGATCAGGGCTCCACTTGGCTCGTCAGACCATAATGCTTTTTGTTTTTAGTTCCGTTCTATAAATCTGTCCTGAGGACATGCAAGCCGGGGCGACGTTTAGTTCCGGTTTGGTCAGAGGATTACGTCCATTGCCCGTTTTAGCTGTACTCACAGATATGTTTAAAGATGCAAGCACTGACCTGGATGAATCCCTTCTATTTGATCAGCTTCCTAATTTAAAAAGGGAGGCATTTTTCTGAGTGGAACTGATGTGTGAAGTTTTCACTACTTAAAAGTATATTCTATTTGTTTGCCATTGTAATATAAAAGAAAACTAATTTAATAAAGTCACTAGGAGGAAAGCGGCTTAAGGAAAACACAGGAATTAATTCTGTGCTTCACACACAATTTTTAAAACACTACAAACTATTATAAGAAACATATTACAAACACGCCTCCAGAAAAATAAATATTTAAAATAAATAAAAGTAGAAAATGTTTCCATAACAGAACACATCAACAAGTTCTTCTGCCTAAGCAGCAAGCAGCAAGCAAAACTCTGACCTCACAGTGTGGGAAGTTAGGAAGATTTTCTTATTGGAAGATCTTTTTTGAGACAACGGTCACCATTACTCTAATGCAGGCCACAAGTACTCTTCATCCACTTGAGGTGTTTTTACATAAACATGATGGCACCACTTCTGACACTTGAAACAATAGACACAGTTGGTTGTTCGGTGTTGGGTTGGATTGAAAGGTCATTGCTTCTATCTACTGTACCTTTGTCTCCTCTTCCCTTTTTCCACTTTCCCATAAAGCTCCCCTTGGCAAATATAAATGTGTTCGGCACAACACAGCAGCCAGACCATCATTCTGCTGCTACCGTGCTGGACAGGACAAGTAAAAAAAAAAAAAAAATCACTTGTATTATTTTATTAATAAAAATCTATATAATATTATTTATTTTATTCATATGTATTTCTTTAAAAAGTGAAACGTGATATTGTTACATTAAATCAAACCAAGCTGTGGTATTTGAAAAAGTCTTATTGAAAATACAAAGATGCAGAGGATCTGCCTGAGCTATGTGTAAAATAAATAAAGTAGAAAATAGGGTGTTTGTGGCGTTCATAACTTGTATTATTTTAATATAATCACTGAGTTTTACAATTGCGATGTCTTGGTCACCAAACATTTGACTGTCAGTGATATTTAACACACACACACACACACGCATGCACGAAATCATCACACCCACCCAACAGCCTGCAAAAATGGCTACGTGGATCAACATAAACAGGCTTGCAGCGGGTGTTGTTTCTGAGTTATTAACGTTTAAAGTTAAAGTGCACATCGACATGCTGGATGGATAGATCTAGAATTAGATGCCATTTCTTCTACGGACTGTGACCATTGCACAGTGACAACTGAAAGCCACGGTCATCTTTTTTCTTTAACCCAAAAAACCCAACAAGGATGTCTTAACCTGTTTTTTTGGAGGGAAAACTCTTCCGCTGTCATAGTGTCCCACTCAGGCAGCCTCTTCTGCAGCCCTCTCTGAACCAAAACAAAACACACGTAAGTGGTGGAACGTTGTTTTTGTTCCAGTTGCGCTGATCTGCTGATTCATACATTTTTTTTATATAAAATGATTATTTTGAAGGATATTTATGATTAACTGATCACTTGAACAAACACAGATCAATTGTCTTGCTTAAGGGCACCTCAGCAATGAGCGGGGCAGGAAAAAAAATATATGTCATCCATTTTCACTTCACGTGGGTCTGCAAGCTAGTTGCTCTTTTTGAAAGAAGAAAAGCAGGAGCTTTACAGATGTGCATATAAGCTAATAAAATTCAGGAATTTAGAAGGTGCTCATTCAAAGAGGTTTGTGGCCAATAACAAACATACGGGCTAAAATAAAATAGTGTTAAGAGAAAAACTAATACATAAAAATACAATCTCTCATTCTGACCTCTGATTCTTACTGACAAATTCAGGTTTTTTTCATCAGTTTTTACACTTTCCATGAACATTTAACATCCCCGATTGAATCCAGTAAATCACAGACTCAAGTCTTTACTCATTTACTGTTTGATCTGCATCTCTCTACCTAATTAAGACTTTTTTACCCACTATCTATCAGGATTAATAAAAGTAAAAAGATCATTATTATGTCAAGTTAATGCAAAGATGCACTTCTGTATGTGATTGTGTACTTTTTTTGGAAAGTTGTGTGGATTAAATGTGTCAAATTTGTTAAATACCAGCATTTAGTAAAACTCATAATATAACAAAACTGGAGAATTGAAAGGAGACAGCACGACAGATGCAGTTCAAGAAAATCTTCCATTAGTACATGAGTTGAGTTAGTGTTGCAAGGTCACCATTTTATAATAAAGACTTACAGTCCAGGGTTCCAACACATTTTAGCTCAAAACTGGAGCAAATGCAAGAACAACCCAGTCCAGGTACAGTGCAAATGACAGCATACGTTAAGTCTATAAACACAGCCTCAAGCTCTGATCCAGAAACTGAACCAGGTGACATTTTTATGTCAGAGAATCCATAGTCATTCCGAATGAAGTTAATTTTCAGTCCAAACTGGGCAAAACCGACTCACCTTGCAGCACAGCCAAAAGTGCTAACATTTAGCCTAAACTGAGCTACAAAATATAGACTCCAATCTGGAGCACATTTCATGAGGATCAGATTTCACAGAACCTTTAGCATAGATAAAAACATTAGTATTAAAGTATTACATAACTGGAGTAAAGGTCCAGGCAAATAGTCCTTTTTGCTTTGGGAGTTTCCTAACTGGGTGGAATGAAGTGTCAGAAGTATCTGGGTAGCAGCAATGATTAGAGCTGGTTGAATTCTCTGAACAAAGCCTCTACACTTCCTTTATTTTTTTGTGCCGGCAACACTAAATCATCCTTCATAAAGACGATTATTCCAACAAACATATTTTTGTGAACAGTGACAACATATTTAACTTTCTAAGCTTTTTGTTTAATTTTCTGAATTACAAACGTAGATAATGAATATTTCAGTTTTCATCTTATTATGCAGAACTGATGAAGAACTATGAAGAACTGTGACATTTATCAAGGAATTATAATGAGCTGTCTGTGGAGTTATAAATTCACTACTACAGACCCACATAAAAGCCTAGTGTCAGTGCGATCCTACGGTCAATGAACTGCAGCTGTTTCTTCCTAAGTCCTTGAGAATTTCTTTGACTGTTTTACCTTAATCACGTCATGTTTTCCAATTAGGTCATTAAAAAGAGTTTCAGAAGAGAAGACTAACTGATCAGACTCTAGCAGCTGCAGTGTCTTTTCATCTTCTCTGAGTCAAGGATGGTTTAGAGTAAACAGGGTGTATTTATGGCCTTTCTTGATGAACAATTGTTCATCCTGTCACAAAAAAAGAATCCCCTTTTCAACCAGCAGATGGTTTCTCATGTTAAACCACAGATAATAAAGCAGATAACCACAAAGCAGACAGCAGATGTATTCTCAGGCACATGTTTTCTGTACTGTGTACAGGCATAATCATATTTAAAGTTATAATTATTTATTTATTTTCTTCTTTTTTTTTCTTACTGTCTTGAATTTTCTTAATTTTCCACTGTGTCTTGCTGCTGTTATACTGTGAATTACCCTGCTGTGGAACTAATACAGAATCTGATTTCTTACTGATTTAATCTGGCACCACAGCTACATTTTTATAGATTACTAGTACAAATTATTGTTGGCTTCAAATTCAAGTCCTCTCTCTGGTGTTCTTGCCACTTTTGTTTACTTTACATTTAAAAAGTTCTTCCTGTTAACTAGCATTTTTATTGCCTTAGCATGCTAACAGTAGTTTATAAGCTACTAAATACAGGTATAGCTATAAAAAATATACCAACATAGTAGTTGTCAGGCTATTTCACTCAAAGTAACAGAAGACTATAATCGACTGAAAATAATAAATGTGTGTGCACAACAGTTTATGGTACTACATATGATAAGCTAAAGAGCTAGCATGAGTACACAGAAGACTTCATACATAAAAATCTCAAAGATAAACAATTACTGAGAAAAGTTTTAGTCATTTCTTGTCTGCTAGAGTTTCATTTCAACATGACTGAGTCAGGGCTGGTGTCAGATGGGTCACATAGGAGGACTTACTAAGTAAGTCTGACTTATCCAAAACAATTAAAGAAACTAAAGTGCTAGTCGCAAAAGATCTTGTTGATGCCTCTGATGTCTGTGTCTTCTGTCTGAAAAGGAAATTAATGTTTAATTATTCCCGTTTATGTCACTTATAACACCGTAGGGGAGCAACCTATCTCAAACCAGTTTAAGGAGACAATTGTTTATTTGCTCAGATCCTTATAACTGGACAAAACACAGAGCTAGAGATTACATTCTGAATTCTTGAATCCAAAAATACATCAGATATGAGAAGCTTCCTGTCTTTGCCTTTCAGGGTAAAGTCTATTATAAAATATCTGCAATATATGAATCAATAGGCTGACAAGAGAACACTGTGAGCACCAGTGTGTATGAACCTAGTAGTCACATGGAAGGAGGATGGGAATGATGTGGTATACGCCCACTTCTGACTTCTTGAGGTCAGTAGCATTCCTTTCTTGTTTACTCTGATCCTTCTTCTAAAAGGGGTGTGTGCTGTACTTTTCATGTGAAAAAAATTAAAAATGTCCTACTTTTCACTGCTTCCTACGGCTCAACTGTACTTGTAAAACGAGAGCCCCTATATGAAAACCTTTGCACTAACCAGGTGTGTTTCTTGGACCAAACACTGTCATTACACCCCATAAACAGACCCAAACACACTCATGGAGCCCATATATCTAAAAGCAGAGAAAAACCTGAGCAGACAACACCATGTTCTAAAGATTTCAGACTCCCTTCTGCCTCCATGTCTGCTTTTCATCTTTCCATGAATAAGACACATAATAGTGCCGGATTAAGAAGTTTTGAAGTTTTATCTGTCTAAGCAGTCTTTAGATAAAAAAAGGACCAGACTTTAAACATAACATATAAAAGCGGTCTTGAATCACACAGAGCTGCTAGGCAGGTCTTCCACTTTGTGCATGAGCCAATATTCATATTTTCCAAGTAAAAGAATTTAAAAGTAACCTGAAAGGAGACCAGGAGGAGGAATGTGGATTCACGATGGTGATCAATATTTTATCAAGGCTGCCAGAACATGATCCCAGCTTTTAAAAATAACATTTATCTATTACCAGCAGTAGTCTTTGTGGAGATAACTCTTTGTAGAAATAATGTGTAATATTGGAAAATGTCCTCAGACATAACAAATGTTGCCATTTTATGGCTCAAGCAGATACAACCAAGATCTTAACTGAAACAATGACGTTATGAAGATACCTTTGTGATCTGGGTTGTTGATAATTCTCAAGGTAGGTGTCAGATAAATCAGATTTATGAAGTCTTACTGTGAGTTATCTTTATTTACACAGCTGGCCTTGTGTTCTAGTTAAGTATCAGCACTCCGAGTCATTCTCTGTGGTAATAGGCAGCTAAAAACCAACCACCACACTGCCTGCTTCATGCCAAACAGCAAAACACAGTTTGAGACACAAGGAGACCCAAGTGGAGAATCCAAAGCTTAAACAAAAAGATATTTTATTCATAATCATAATATCAAAAGTCCTAAGTTCACCACAAACATGATTCCAAATTAATAATTTTGCTCCCCTGATGTTGGTGTGGAAATCCTTGTATTCAGATTTTAGACACTAGCTGTAAAAACAGAATGGCATGCAACAACGCTGAACAACCCTTTATATTTAGCTTTCAAGCAGACTTCATCAGCTTTCAAATAGGTCTTCTGAAGGGCTTCCAAAGTTTTTATTTGGACTTTTGCTGCCTTGCTAATCCATCCGACATAGAACCTGAGAAGCGCATTTAAACCTTCAGCAGATCCATCTTTTCCACTGAAGCCTCGTCACCATGGAAGGGTGGCTGTCAAGAAGCAATTCTTAAGGAAGGGAAAGGCTGAGTTATTCCAAATGACACAAGAACTGGACTGAAAGTCAGAGGAAACAGGTCTGATAGAGAGACCAGAGTCCAGAACTCAACATTACTGAAGCAGTGTGGGATCATCTGGACAGAGAACAGAACAAAAGGAAGCCAACATCCAAAGAAGAGCTTTGGAAAGTCCTTCAAGAAGCCTGGAGAACCATTTTTGAAGACTACTTAAATACATGACAAGAGGAAGATTTAGGATGGGTTAAAAATTAAGATGTTCATTTCAAACGTTGACCTTCAAACTCAGTTTTTTTTTTCTTATCAGTCAAGACAAACAGGCCTTTTGGATTCCAGTTGTAAACTCTGATTTTTAAGCCACTTCTCAGAAAGTCAGATTTGAAATATTCTGGCAAGGAGTTGGGAAATTATCTAACTTTTGCAGACAAAAAATGAATAAATAAATAATATACTGTGGCTCATTGGAGTGACGATGAGAACTGAGGAGGGTAGTGAATTGAGCCTCAAATCATTTGCTGCTGTGACCCTGACAGATTCACTTTTGCTACAGCAGAGAGGAAACAGAACTCAGTACTGATACCTTTAATCTTGTGCTAAAGAACATCTATTCCCTTTTTCACCAACATGCAAGCAACGTGAAGGCCATCTCCCACACAGGCCAAGTGGAGATCACCCACGCTTAATACCCACACTGCTGCTGCTGCTTCTGTTGCAGAGGAAGTATCTGCCTCATAAGCATTTAGCTGCCAGGCCGCCTGCCTGCTGCAGTAAAGACTTCCAGACAGCAGCCTGGCTATAATTAAGAGTCAGTAAAACACACACCTAGGTATGGGCTAGGGCTACCACTTGAGATCAAAGACCACTGGCCGTCAACGACAAGCTTTTTCATCAGAAACAACTGGTTTGGTGAGTGTTTGATCTTGAGTTCTGCTGTCCTTTACATTCAGGCTGCAAACAAATATGGAGCCATGCTGGCATTAAGAGTGCTGAGAATATAATTCATATCACCAAATATTCATAGCATAGACCAAATTAGTTCCCATAAAAGTTATTAAATATTGTTTTAGAAGATGGCAAATTATTCTGAGTTTCAAACTTTTCTCGCAGTTGTTACTATGTTGAAAGAAAAAAGATAAAAGGCAGCAAATGGCACCTTGTTGTGATGACATTTAAGCAAAAGACTCGAGAAATAAATTGATAAAAAGTCAAACCAAAGACACCTTCAAGTGCCAACATTAATTCCAATCCCTCATTCCACTTCAAGCAGAGATAAAGGAGCGGTTCTACTTCAAAGCATCAATAGCAAGTTCCAGCCAAGTTTCAATCTCCCTGCTTCATCTTATATTTATTTTATTAGATCATTCAAAAACCGTGGGGACAGAGGCATGTTTACCACTGTGTTGCATCACCTCTTCTGTTACAACTGTTTTTGAGAAGTGAGGTGGAAAAATATTCAGCTTTTTTAAGTGCAGCTCAGTCATCAGTTTAGGACTCCTTTCTCATGTTATCTTAACACATCAGGCAGTCATCTTCAGTGGGTGGCAGGTTTGGACTGCATTAAGGTCAGTTTATTCTTCTTTTATGATAGTCATGCCATTGTAAAATGTGCAGATTGTAGTTTTGGAATTATTTGGAGGATATAAGCAAAGCTTTCCCTAAAACAAAGGGGGTATAGCTGTGCTAGATATTTCTGATACACTAATATTTCCCAAAACAATATGCAAATATAAAATAAATAGCCTAAACTCCTATTGACAAGATCCAAATTTGGATTCACTGAAAAATCTTTATATTTATCTTTATATGATGATTTGTTAGCAAAACTAGAGCTTTCATTCTATCTTAATAAACCTGGAGGATCCTCCTAAAACCACAATCCTGAAATCAGCCACAACCAGGCTAAATTTGACTTAATCTGCACATGAAAAAGTGTTTATTGGCAGAATCTGATATTTCTTTTTAAAGTCTTTATTGCCAATGACATTCCGGTACCATTGTTAGGTTTGAGAAATAATTAAGTCTGAGATGCTTCAAGATGTGGAAGACAAAAGGAAAATCTGCTGTGACATCTGCATTCATACTATGATTTCCATTTCCTGTTGGTTCTTTTACAATGCTGGGAAATAGTACAAAAGTGCTGGAAGTACATTCATGACAGATCGTTACAAATACTTTGCTTTTGAAGTGAGGGGGAAAAAAGGCCTGTATAGGTTAAAAAAATAAAAGAAAAACGTTGCTTTAAAGATGCATCTACAGTCTGTTTAAAATCACATCACGTCCCTCTGACCATTAAGGAATCTTAGTACTTAGAGATCCCCCCCATCATCGTGCATCCTTACTGACAATGGTTTTTCAGCAGTGAAAACATGCAGCGATTTCCAGAACACAACTGGGTCTGTTTTTAATGGAGCACTGCCTGAGGGCCTGAAAAATCACAACCATCCATCGCTTGTTTTCAGCCTTTTCCCTCAGCGCAGAGATTCATCTGGATGTTATAGTCTTTTAATAAAGAATAGCCCAGATGATCCCCAGATTATCTGTAATTTTAAACTAAGAATTAATCGTTTTAAATTGCTTAACTCTTTGTCCACACACTCTTCCATAGAGAGGTGAATTCCTCCCCATCTGTACATCTGGAAAACTCTCGGGGGCCTTTTTATTACCCAGTCACGTCACTGACCTGCTGAAAATTGACCTAATTACAACCTAATGCTCAACTTACATAACTTTTCAGTCTTTTGCTGGTGCTCAGACTTGTTTAAAATATACAGCAGGCATCAAATTTAAGATGACTGCAAATTCTTTAAAAACCTCAAAATTAAATATTTTAGCATCTGCTATTTGATGCTATTTGATGTTGCAACCAAACATTTTTAACAAGGCCAAAACAAACAGTATGCTGGTTTATATAATAGGACATTTGGGGGTTTATGACTGGAGTCTGATACTTAAAATCATCTAAATGTCCAGTGATATTCATGAGATACATCACACAGCAGCAGAAGACTTGGAGAGACTGAATATTGTAGTGATAAACTGCTTTCTCAAGAACTAATCAGCAGGAAGCGGTCAAGTCCTGCAGTGCACAGGCCAACGTAAAAGGTCACACTGACATTATCGTTTTTATTATTATTTTTAGAGAATACATATTCACGATTTCACACAGATTAGTTGTTTGTACTTGAAAGAAGAAATCTGTTATTTTGAGTTATTTATTACTCAAATCCCAATCGCCACATGGTTAAGGCTAAGTTAAGACCCATTATGACCACATGTTTAATCATTACTGGATGCAACCCTAAAATGTCTGAATACAGGATGAATACAGGAAGACGGTGGAGATTTCTGTTATTACATATCCATGAACCATGCAGATGTATAACAGGTAATAAAGTATATTTTACTAGTCCTGTTATGGTTCTTGAACTCCAGACAGATTATTGGCTACAAGAAGAATGTTAAACCTAAAGTTAAAATTTCAGAGAGGCTTTTTTTTTTTACCTGGTTAGGTAAACGTTGGCATTAACATAGGAAATTAAAAAGAGGCTCATCACGGGGAAAAGATCTTTTTTTCTATTTGCATGAGGAAAAGGAAAGCCGGCACTAAAGAAAGATCTGAACCACTTTCAGACTGCGCACTGCTAACACGAGGTTCAGGGTTTTTTCAAAGAGAGAAAACTTCTGCTGATGTAAAGCCCTGGTCCCCAGGATGCCTGAGTTGGGCATCAGGGGTGGGTGTTGGTCAGTGCTGATTGGACATCCGGGTAAGCCTGGTCCTCCTGGGCATGAGAGGGGGGCCTCTGCCTTGGGCCCTGCACTCTGTCTGCCTCTGGGGTCAGCAGTGGTCGTCCCTGGCCTGGGGGGGGGCTGTGCTCCGTGGCCACAGGGCGTGCTAGGTGGGGCATTCCTCTGCCAGCAGATGCGTGGTCATCCTGGTGGTGGGCTGGCTAGGATACATGCTTTTGGGGGCTCAGCTGGTCTCCTGGGCCCCGGGGCCCCCTGGACTCTGATCTTTGTGGTGGCCCGGTTGAATTTGCACTATCACTGATCTCTATTCATTCCTTTTATTTACTAACCTGCATGCTGAGACAGTCACTGTCGTGTTGTCGGTTTATTCACCAACAACTACAGTTATGTCCTTGTTTTTCTTTGTGTTGCTGTTGTGATTTTTTTTCTATAAGTTGTCTGTCATTTTACAGGTGCTTCTGATGATTGTCAGTTTTTGTTTTCTTTAAGATGTAGCCGCTGTTTTTTTGTCCCTTACAGGTGTAGCAGCTGGTTGTCTGTTTTTTTCTGCTAAAATAGAACAACTGATGTTGTCATCTTATATCTGGTGTGTCCTTGTTTTTTCTTTTTTGTTGTTGTTTTTTTGTGTCTTGTCTTCACTCTCTTTTTCTCATTAATTTACATTCTGTTGTTGTTTGCTTTGTAGTCCAAGCATCAGGTGATGGAATAAGGCAAGATGCAAGTCTATCAGGGATAAGACTAACAACAGTTAGGCCAGCTGACAAATTGAAAACCATCTGAAAACAGACCAGAGACACATCTTCCAGAAAGAAAGTTCATAATTTTCTCTGCCGATGGAAATAGGCTACATTGGATGACATCTCATATGAGGGTTTTTGACAGCCTCTCAGCTCTTCAAATACACACATAGATAAATAAATCTTATCCTGACAAAATCATCTTTTTAAGAATCTTCCAAGCATAAAGACGACGTTTCCTTTATTTCTTACAGCTATGCCTGCTTCATGAAGCAAAAACTCATTATATTACCGACCTTGACCAGACTAAATCACAAACATGGAAGATTTCAAGTAAGAATTTCAGAAATGAAATGAATGTGTTGGATTAATGTTCAGAATTGCTTTCAGTGTGAGCTTTATTGGCTGAGGTCCCTGAACACAGCAATGAGCTGAAGAACTGAATATCTCAGCAGCTGCCCTGAAGCTACACACTACATGAGTCAGAACTCTGATTCTATTTTGCACCCAGGTCATCATTTGAAATACAGATTTATGTGTTTCACAGCAGGCCTGTGGGCCAGATGCCAGCAGGTTAACGTCATCAAACCTTGAAAATGCTTCCAATATATTAGTAAAATAACTTGATCGCATTAGGGTGCTGCATTTCATCCTGTGCCAAAACTTTGATGTCTTCCACCTCCCTGAAAAAAAGAAAATGTGATGTGAACAGTGGCACTCAACTTATATAAAACCACAACCTGCTTCTGTAATTCTTTGTAAGTGCCGAAGATCCTTTTTTAATTACCATTAAATTGTAATGAAGATGAACAACGACTGGAGGCTTTATCAGGTCCACCTTGCCAGTACTGGGTTGGAACCGTTTTTCTCCTTCAGAGTTGCCTTAAATTCTTGGTGTCACAGATTCAAGGCGTTTCTCTGACATTTTGCTCCATATTGACATGACAGCATCACACAGTTGCTGCATCCATGATGAGAATCTCCCGTTCCACCACATCCCAAAGCTGCTCTACTGGACTGAGATCTGGTGGCTGTGGAGGTCGTTGGAGTCCAGTGAACTCATCGTCATGTTCTAGAAAGCAGGTGGAGATGATCTGAGCTTTGTGACATGGTGCATTATCCTGCTGGAAGTAGCATCAGAAGATGCCCCATGTGGTCATAAAGGGATGGACATGGTCAGCAACAATACTCAGATAGACTATGGTGGTTAAACCAGGCCATGTTGGTACTAAGGAGCCTAAAGTGGGCCAAGAAAATATACTTGACACTACCAGAAGCCTGACTGTATGTGCATCATCATTTTTTAATCAATAAGAAAAAAAAAAAAAAACAGACTTGACCAAGAAATGGTGGCAATTCATCTCATCCAGAAGATCTCGTATTTGACCCTTTTCTATCATTCAACTCTGGGAAACTCTCGGACTATTGGCTGTAAAACATGAGCAAAACCATAAAGAAGTTTTTAAAAGACAAAAGAAAACCTTCTGGCATAAAAAAACAGCAGAAAGAACTCAACAAACCTCAACTCTCACTGAATGCAGCAACACATGGAGATACATGACAGAAGAGCTGCATGCAGCACAGAGTCGTTTTAAGTCGTCATTGTAAGCTAATCTGTCACCACATCTTAGAGGAAGAAGACAGTTAAACCATATAAATATTTAGTTTCACTTAATCAGCTGATAAACTTCTCTAATCATGAAGAAACTACTACTAAAACTCTAATATTCCAAAGAATATTAGATTATTGCCACCACCTGATCCTGAATTCATTTTGTTTGAGGCTAAAAGTTTGTGATCCAATTTTTAGATTTAATTAATTGTAGTAACAGGAAAACTCTCTATTAACCATCTCAAATGATCTCTTAACCCAACCAAAAGAATGTTGCACTGATCTATTCAGTGTTTATTTATAACCGTTTGACTTTATCCTTCTACAAAACATAAACCATCTTATAACCACTGCTGTGAAAACTATATTACTGTACTGTAGAACTGTGTATCATAAGGGTGTAAAGATGTTTAAAATAATTTTAAAGAGTCAGCATCAGTACTGAGGGATGGACAGCACCATCTTATCACAGACTTTCTTGTGTTTCTTTGCAGGTATCTTGTCATGAATGTGGAGGACGTTCCACTCAAAGGTTGTTGCAGCTTTTTAAAATTCAAGTCTTTCTCACGGCGCAGTCTGAAAATATGAAGGAATAGTCTGAACATTTTAATTCTCAAAGCAGAAACAGATGGCAGAATCAGAGAGAATCGTTTAGAACTAATTGATAGGATTATCCAAACAATCAACACCCAGAAACTGAAGAGATCTAAGAGATCTAAGAGATCACATAACCTCATTGTGTCAAAGCTGTCTGATGTCTGCAGACCAGCATCACCATCCAGCCCTTCCACACGTACATCTGCATGTCAGAATCTCTGTATTTGTGCTAATTGTTACAAGTTGTAATGTACAGAAAAATAAAGTGAAGCCTCACAGGAAACCTTCTAGCCACCCTCTGAGACTCAGTCCACAGTGACACACACACACACACACAGACAAATAAGAAACTGCAGACTTCAGCTTAATGACCTCAGTTAAGGTCCCCGAGGCTCTCTCATTCATCATCATCAGTAGATCCATGCCTCTCGTTTCTAAGTAATCCTGGGGGGGACAGCTCTTACAAGTTCTTCACTAACTTCTCTTATAATATGAAGCAATAACAGCTGCACCTGATAACATAGCCAAGCTCCAGAAAACGTGGACGTCTGCACAGCGTCATTATCCCCTTCAGTTTATCAGCTCATCTGCATTTATACAGCGGCTTTCAACAATGTGAAGCGCAAAGACAAAATACATGAGCATAAAAAGTTACAAAACATATGTAAAAGCTTGATTAACTAAAAATGTTTTTAGCTTGGTCATAAAAGCAGAAAGTGAGTTGAATGCCGATCCTAAACTAGAAGCTGGTTCCACAGGAGAGGAACCTTAAAACTGAAGGATCGACTTCTCATTTTGGTCTTAGAATTCTGGGAATGACAAGCAAGCCAGTGCTTCAAGAGCAAAGAGTAATGATAAATTAATATGGAACAATAATATTTTTAGGGTAGTACAAAACTGGGCTATTTAGGGCTTTGAATGCAACAAGAAGAATTTTAAATCTATTCTAAATTTGTCACGTGTAACGGGCAGAGGTGAGGACCCAAATGCAGGCAGTCAGGCAGGAGGCAGAATTGGTGCAGGTTTATTTCCCGAACGCAAGACAAGGAACCACACACGACAGGGATAACTCCAGTGAACAAAAACCACACATGACCCAATAAGGATCTGACAATGAATGACTGAAAACCAGGAGTACTTATACACAGAGGGAGTAACAAGACACAGGTGAAGTGGATGACTAATCAGGCCAGGTGATCTAATGAGGCAGAACAGAAATCACAGGAACACAAGAGGGAAAACCAAACATGACAAAACTGAAACCTAAAGCATGAACTATAAACCAAGAACAAGACCAAACTAAACATGACAAAAACCAAAATCCAAAACCATGATCAAAACACCCACCAAAAACCCAGAAACCGTGACAAAATTGGATAGACAACCAATGAAGAAATGCTAAGGCAGGGGAAATTAGTCATAGCTTTTCCTGGCAGTGCCGGTCAGCACTGTTCCTGTAGATCTGAGGCAATTGTAAAACTTTTTAAAAAGAGTTGTTTGAAGCGATAGTGTCACTACAGTCCTCAAAGCCTAGAAGCGATAAGGGTGTGAACCAGTTTTTCAACATCGCTTTGGGAGCAGACACTTCAGATTTTGTCAATATTCCACAAAATAAAAAAAGATTGATTTAGTAACCTATTTATCTATAAATCAAAAGACAAATCACTATAAAAATAAAATAAAATAAATTAAAAAAAAATCGATCCCAAGATTTCTCACAATAGAACCAGAAGACAAGGTAATCCCATCCAGGGTAAGTGGAAGCGAAGACAGTGAATCTCTGAGTTTTCCTGCTCCAGAACAAATTCCCTCAGTTTGTCTAAATCAAAAGTAAAATAAGTAAATATCATTTGGGCCTTGATGTCTGAGACAAGCTTGTAACTTGAATAGCTGACTGGTTTCTGAAGCTTTTTATTAATAAATAGAACAGGTTGTCATCAGCATAGCAGTGGAAATATAGGTCACACGACCAAAGAAGCATAACGAGGGAGAACAAAACTGCTTGTTTTCATGTAACATCACATCTGCCTTTTTAATTCTGTCTAACATGAGGTGGTGGCCAATGTACCTCGACAGAAAGTGGGTAGAAAATGTGTTTTGTTTATTTTTGGGGTTTTTTTTTTTTTTTTTGTAGGTTTTTTTTTTTGTTTTTGGCTGTTACAATAACTCAAAATCATGAAACTCATTGAGGTAACCTCTGGGTTTCTTATGAAGTCATAAGCAAGGCAGAGCGAGCCAAGGAATTTACACAAAGATGTTGACAGTGGCTTACGAAACTTTCACTAGAATTAAGAGGAGCAAAGTTAAAACATACTAGAGTTTGTGGTGATCACTTCTTTGTAAATCACTACTTCAGCTGGTTAGGGTCCATCTTTGTTAGCTTCGGCTGTTTTGTTGGTTACTTACAGCTAATGAGGTGAAAAAAGCTGTAGCTGCTTTCTCGTTTTACTTGCCAACATTGTGGTTGCTAAGCAACAAGCCAACAACAACACATGAGTTGAGCTCATTTTAGATTGCACTAATGGTTATGGCTCATTCACCAAGATGTCCTGGCAATTTTTATATATACACTGGGCACCTGCCAAGAACCTAAGCCATGATAGAGTGAAACAGCCAGTCATGGTTTGATTTTAAGCCAAACACATGTAGCAGCGACACTAAAAGTGGGTTTCTCTTCAACTCAAAGCTTAAATCTTAGCTGAATAACACACAAGGATCTATGCTGTGACATGCGATCTCACATCTAAACTTTGAAAATACTTGGACAATGTCTCCCATCTTCCTTGCACATGAACAATTTTAGTTTGTTTGTTCACTGCTTTTGTTAACCAGGCTGCAAATGTGACGTGACTAAACACAAGCGAGTGTCCCTAGTCCAGAACCAGAACCCTTTGAAACACCATTACAAACTCTGGGAGGTGCAGAGAACACATTATGAGCGAATATAAAACTATTCAAATTAATCACATATGTAAAATTTAAAACTAGAACAATACTCTTGATCCCGATGCAAAGTTTAAGTCTTTGTAGTAAAATGCAGTAATAAGACCTAATAAAAACAACATGGACCACTGTCAGAAGCAACAAGGAGCCAGTTTGTAACGTTATTTAGTATTTTTCAGGGTTATAGTTTAGTTCATACAATCTGTTGGCTTGTTTGTTGGCAATATTTATCTCAAATATTATCTAAAAAACGCTTAATAATGAATTGGATTTCATTTGGACCCATTTAAACTGTAGTTGAACTTGTGATGGGTTTAATTTCTCTGTAAAGTGCCTTGACATGACTTTTGTTGTGAACTAGCCCCGTATCAATAAATTAAACTGAATAAGTCATTAAGCTGCATTTCACAATGAGGTGAATAATGTATTCTCAAACAACTATTCTGCTAATGTCACAACGCCACTATTTTACTTTTTTTAACCAGCATTTCATCTTTTTATTGATTCACAATGATACATAATTCCACGGCGAGAGAGACTGAAGCAGTCATGTGTATATGCTGCTAACAGCTTTAGCTCAGGAGGAAGAGGAAGTCGTCTTCCAACCGGAAGGTTGGTGGATCAATTCCGGGCTTTCCCTGACTACTACATGGGCAAGACACTTAACCCCATGTTGCCTCCCTTTGTTCCTATCGGGGCATGAGTGTGAGTGTGTGAATGGGTGAATGTGACATGTAGTGTAAAGCACTTTGAGTGGTCAACCTGACAGGAAAAGTGCTATATGAGTACAGTCCATTTACTAATTGATGTTCTGAAGCCTCCATTTTTGAGGAAATATAAATCATGGCAACGCAATAGGGATTCAGGCGTAGCACACCTTTTCCCCTTATAAATAAACTAAACATAGGCAAAATCTATCTGCATCACAGCCTGTTAGCAGCATATACACATGGCTGCCTTCCTGGGGAATTGTATATAATTGTGTAACAACAAAAATATGAAATAACACAAACCATGTCCTTTAATTTCTCTATCTGCCAGTGAATAGTTACAATGCATCCTTTGTGCTGCTTTTCAAACTCTGCAGTATTTCAGCTTTGACTGGAGGAATTTGGTTAACTGATTCTTGCCGTAAATGCAAAGATGCTTCAATGGTTGACTCCAAGAGATCTTGGCCCAGATCATTCCCCAATTATCGTTGGAGTGTTTTATGAGGGGTGACAGGGAGGATAGGACCGCAGGCTATTGTCAGGCACAAAAGAAAGTCATGTTTTATGCTGGGAAGAGGTTTGGAGGAAAATCTGTGTTTGTGGGTGCAATAGAAGACCACTCACCCGTGACACCTAAGGAGCATCTCCAAGAACAATGTGCTATCAAAATGCCGAGTGCTGACGTAAAGAAAGGCTCAACAGACATCTAAAATCCCTTAGAGTCAGTTGATAAGGTCATGGCACTTCTGTAATAAAAAGAATAAGCTTTCAGGGGGTGGGGAAGTAAGTGGTTTTATGGGTGAGGAAGACTTACCAGTCCATCACAGTTGTTAATGGCAACCGAGGCCCCAGGCACATCTGTGATGTCACCAATAAACGTGCAGTCTGTCTTTAGCAGCTCACGCCGAAGTATCCTCTCTGTCCCGTTGGTGGGCTGCGTCTGGTTGGCACCCTCGCTTGAATAACTAGCGGTGCTGTCGCTGATGTTTCCGAATCCCTGCACCTCACCGTGCCACTCCACCATCGCACCTCGCGCCACCAGCCTGTTGTTGGGGCGCAGACGGAGGTGGAACTCCTTCCCGAAGGCAGTGATGTTAAAAAACAGTTTCTGCTCAGACTCTGAGGAGAAAACCTCCCTCTTGACGCGCTGCTTGTGGGTGGCCGAGAGCAGGTGCGACAAGTAATGTCCGTGGGAGTCGGTGCTGAAAGGTGTGACCAGACCATATTCCTTCAGCCTGTTCCTCAGCTGGTCTGGAAAACACAAGGGAACAGTGATGGTTTTTACTTAAAGGAAGCAAGAACAGTGCAATAATGGATTAGCATTTCAACAAAGGTTTTGCTATGGATACGTTTATATTTCATTCAATGACAGCATCAAATGTGATTCACACAGCATGTTCGAGTAAATTTGGAGAAGATAACAAGAGTATGCAGTATTTAATTTCAATAAAGGAACAAAATCCTGCCCCACCCAGTCATTACAAAACTACCAAACTGTGCTGTAGGAAAATGCAAATATAAAACAGACTCAACAGCAGTGACACCTAATTAGACGCAAGGACTGATCATCAGTACTTTAATACGCTCCATTCAAGCTTTCCCATACACCTGGTATAAAGCACTACTTAATGATGAAACAGTTAGGCCAGAGTTAGCTGCCATTTTGCTGGTGTTGACTTAATTCAACCACTAATTAGCCAATAATTATGTTTCAGTTAAAGCACTGAGTGTAGATAGAGTGAGTCCGTATACACCCTCCATCACAATTATGCAGATTTTGAATCTCATTAAAGCTGATTGCAATTAATCACTGTTGTGTTTTCAGATTTGACTGCACAAATACACAGGAGGGCTTTTCCAATTACAGTACAGGGTTACATGTTGGCTGCATTGTTGCACTGTTCCTGCCTGCAACATGTAATCTAACACCAGCACAAAAGTCTGAACATGCTATTCCACATAGCTTGGTCAGTCATCAGTATACTGTCATCATGGCATTTTATTAACCCTCAGGTTTTTGTTCGCTGGCTGATTTGTGGTCTTATGAAGTGTATAAGGAAATCTGTGGGCATTCAAAGGAAAGTTCCATCCAGGCTGGATTTGCTTTTTCAACTGACTGCAATGGCAACTACTAAAGATTTCTGGTTGGAAAAAATGTCACGTGAATATTGAAACCTTGTAATTTATCTTGTAGACTTTGACTAGAAGACATTCAAACAGGTGTCAATGGTAAAACACAAATTATACGTCTGAGGAAATGGCATGCCTCACAAATCGCAGTGTGCTCACTCGGGACATATTATGTAAAAGAAAAACATCCATTTCACCCACTTCTCAAGAAAACTTGCAGGTATCGGGCAGCACACAGATGATGATGGTACTGATTAAAAATTAAATGTTAAACCATGAAATATGGAAGCAGCTTCATCAGGATGACTGACAGCTTACTTCACATAAAGAAGCAGTCGTGATTCACCAACCACAGCAAACTGCAGGCCGTTACATCATGTCAACCTCACGCTGTCACATCAATGACAGAGTTAGCCTCTTGATATTTCTACCTGAAAAGCTTCTGCAACATGACTAGAACTGATGTAATTCTCTACAGCATAACACTCGTTTCCACACAGATTTGCTACTAGCAACACGGCTGGTGTAAAAAAAAACTTTGCAGCACTGTGAGTGTGCAGGTGAAGCCAAGAATTAATGGAGTTTACTTGTGTGTATTTGAAGCTTCTATTACTTAATCCTCAGGAGGCCCAGGTCTAATCCCAAAAACCATTTTTCCTACTGACAGGAAGAAAAAAGGAGTGATTTTCTGAACACTGCACTAGTATTTCATAGCAGCTGCATTTTAAATTGGGCACCTCTGAACTTAAATGTTTTTTTTGTTTGTTTTTTTTTCCCCAAAAGAACAATTTAATATCCCAAAATAAGCGGCCATTTTTGGCATGCCCATTAAAAGCATGCAAATTTAACATGTTTACCCATCCAGCCCTTAATGAGCCAGACAATATCTCCAGTTTTTTTAATTTTGATCATTTTATGGGAGATAAAAGATTAGACAATACTGTTTGTAAATATAGAGTTCTCCTTGACTAAAACACATCTTTGCTGTTCCACATCTCCCCGAGTCGCTAGCCACCCCTTCTCCATCGCTTCCCCACCGCTCACTCCTGCAGCAGCAACATGGAGATGGATACAGACGGGAGGCAAGCTGGCTCGGTTATTTGGAGATGGTTCAGATTTGAAGTTGTAGATGAGCAGCAGGGTAATGGTTATGTGTAAAGTCGGTCCTCGATGTTTCCCAGCTCTAACACACCTGACTCAAGTTAAATGGATCCAACAGCTTCTGTGTACTTCTGCACAATGACCCATTAATTTGAGAAACATTGAAAACCTGCAGGATTGTGGGCTCAGGGACGGGAAATGGAGACCCCGCATGTAGAGAACATTCAAAACAGGTTCCAACTAAATGTTCAAGCATGACTGATCTGTTCCACCACCTACAGCAGCGCCAACATGTTCAACATGAAGAGTTAAGCTGTGGACTGAACCTGCTCCCACCTCCCACCACAAAACAAGTCACGCACTAAACTTTAATTACACATGCTGCCAAAACAGAGTAAGAAATGATGCATTATTACTATTAAAGCAAGAGTCTGTCATGTCACTGAGGACATTATCCTCATCTCAACTGTAGAACAGGACAGTGACGTACTAGTGATGGAAAGTCTGGCTCTTTTTAAAGATTTGGTTCCCTTATAGGCGTCGACTTCTATAACTCTTAATTCAGAGTCACTCAAAGCTTCTTTTTTAACCTAATTATTAATTATGAATGGTTTGTATGTTGGTAAGCAAAATTGTATTTTGTTTGGATTCTTTGTTGAGAAAATACAGCAACTGTTTAATAATATAATAAAACCTTCAGTGTGTCTCCTACATTGGCTCAGCTGTGGTGGGTCGCCACACCTTCAAAATGCTCAGAATTAAATCGTTTCACATGCACATCAAAATTTCTTAATGGAACCTGCACTGCTGCTTCACAAACACAGCAGCGGTAGGCGACTCTGCTGTCAGACATCTGCTCTGCATGTGAACACAGCATGCAGAGTGCAGCAGGGAGAGAGGCGGAGCCTAGTTGAACTTCATTAGTTATGCCCACAGGCGAGGTAAACTGTGAGAGCATCCAACAAGCTTAATACGTGTGGAGTTTGGAGAAAGGAAAGGTAGCTGCTGATAAGTTGTTTTATTTTACAAGTTAAATAGTCATTCCATTAAAGATACTGATGAACAGCAAACACAATGCTATGCAACGTTAAGTAATTGGTCATAACTTTACTTTAGGCTAATGACATTAGTTAGCTTAAACAACACAGGGTATTTGTGGCCCAAGAGAATCACAGCTGGGCACCTCTGATCTACCGAGTCTTAATAACTTTGCAGATAAATCAGCAGATGTTTAAAGAAATATTATAAATCGACAAAAACCAAAAATATTACAGGATATGATTTGTGATCCTTATTGTCTAGTTCTAAGGCCTTACAAGTCCCACTTTTCTACATTGGAATCAGCAGATGGCCTTTTTATGTGGCCAGTTTTCAGGTTTGTAACCGAACCTCGGGTTTAACTCGGGTTTCTGAGGCACATGGCCATCCATGATAACTAACGCTGCACACTCAAAGACACTGTACTGGGGGTTATGTTTGAGATGCTTCATAAGAGCACTTCCTACTGATTAAACAGCTTTATCAGAAATTAAGAATGAATCCTAAAAGATCCAGTGAACCTTACTGTAGTCTTGAGATTTCTCTTCTGTGAAGAGTGACCTCCTTTTCTCATACAGTGACTGACCGAAGCACTGAAGCCTTGGACTTGCATATGAGATTATTCATCTAAGCCTGCGTACAGCTTTAAATTATGACTTTATGCTCCTTTTTTATTCACTTCCATGAATTGCAGCTTAAACATACATGATACACCATAAGAGTACATTACAGAGCAGCTCTGAGTGAGAGCGGCTCAGTCGCAGACGACAAAAACTGTGAGAAACTGCCTGTTCAGCTATGAATGTACGGTTTTACTACAACTTTAGCAATAAACACCACACAACGCTTCTCATTAGAGCAGATTCCCATGTCTGCTTCACCACTGCTGTGCAGAGACGGGAGTTCACCATGAAGCTAGCTGCAGCTTCAGCCCAGGAGGAATCCCCTCGCCTCCGCCTCCACCCTCGGTTTGGAGGTTAACAGCTGTTTCTGATGGAGTTCTTACCGATAGCAGAAGCAGCACACCAGAGCAGCACCGTTAAAGTTGTTAAAGTTGAACGCAACGTTTAGTCCACCTGATAGCAGCTGCTCCGTAAACGCAGCCAGCCCAGGTTTTATCCCGATATCTCCCTCACTAAATTTCTCATCTACCTGCTGTACAAAGACACCGAATGTTAAAAACAAAACAAAGCAAAAAAAAAAAAAAAAAAAAAAGAAAAAGCTTGTGTATGGAGCACACACACATATTTAAAAAAAAACTTTT
Source organism: Melanotaenia boesemani (assembly GCF_017639745.1). Lineage (NCBI taxonomy): Eukaryota > Metazoa > Chordata > Actinopteri > Atheriniformes > Melanotaeniidae > Melanotaenia > Melanotaenia boesemani. Next base: position 5,975,384 of record NC_055692.1, read on the forward strand.
CTGTAAACTCTTTAATTCAAGTCTGCTTTGACTAATTTTATTATTTTTTACCTGGTGCTGCCTTCAGGATAAATTGGAAAAACGCAACAAGCCATTTGATTGACTTTCCAGCTAACTTAAACTCAAACTGTCTCTTGTCATGTCCATTTTTCAAAGTTTGGTCCCATGATGCTCCTGTCCTCAGACAATCACTTCAGCTTCGTCATATCACTCACCAGACCAAAAGGTTGCATAAATACATTTTGCAGAGCTGGTGCACAGAAAGAATAGAAAAGAAGTGTTATCCCTCACTTCATCCAAGACTTCATCTTCAGTGAAATCTTTGTAAATAACACGTGGCATATTAACTGCCTTCCTACGCCAAAACTGACAAGCTGGGGCTCAAAAATGAAGTTGGTTATAAAAAAGAAAAAGAGAAATTCAAGAAGCATTTTTCAGTCATGTTGCATAACTAATCCATCCATCATGAAAACACTACAGCCATCACCTTATACACAGGCAGGTCGAAGCAGCGCTTCATTTTTTAAACTTGTTAAACTGAACCAAGAGAAACTTTTGTTTTAACAGCCACCTGACAAATAGTACAAGCAATGTTTGTTCAGAGCAAAAAACGTGGAAAAAAAAGAAGAGAAACACTTTTAGCTGCACTTTCAGCAGAATGGTTCAAGTTCAAGTATTATCTGAGTGCCAGACCATCCAGAAAAGCGAAGGTAATCATAGCTGTGACAAATGCTCCCCATATGCAGGTGAGGAAGCAATCAGCACTTTAACTCAAAGCTTGCTGGTTTTTTTCTGTCCCTGATGGACCAAGCTGCCAACATTGACCTCATTTCACAGACCCACACCTACCCAGCCTCATCACAAAACCTGATAGGCACATCAGTTCAATGGTCCATCAAAGTTTTCTTTTATTTATTTATCTTCTCCTAAATAAAAAACATTTTTAAATCCAGAAAACATTACTTTTAGTGAAAATGGGAAGATAGTAGCCCAGTTAATTTGGGAATGAGAAAGTAATTACTGTAGACGTTTAAAAAAAGTAAATCTGAGCAGTTTTACAGATGTTTTATTAGTTACACAGGTAAACATCTCAGGAAGCCATCAGCTGATTGTGATAATCAACACCTTCATCAATGGTCAGATTCAGGAGAATCCAGGGATTGACCTTTTTAACACCATGAGGATCCAAAAAAAGAAATGAAGCCCAAGTATCTGATAGGAAGAGTGAATACTTCACTATGAAACCATCTTCATGGACTATACCAGGACCTGGCAGAGTCATTAGCAGAGGTCTTTCTAAAGGGGAATAAAACTTTTGAGTTCCATAAATCAAAGTAAAATAAATAAATAAGAATAATCTGCTTATGTAGGTATGTCTAACTTGGGGAGTCCGCTGTCTTTAGCTAAGGTGAAAAGTTAAGAGGAAACCACATCAGATGGGTGAAGTAGCTGCTTTACAAGGCTGATAATAGCCACATTGAGCCAACAGTGGCAGACTACTTACAGCCAGCCAAAAGCACTAAAACCACAGCCAACTGTGGTCTCGCTTCAGGGCCCTGGAGGTGTTCAGAAGATAACTGCCAAAATAAAGGGATCCTACGTGGACACTGCTGCAGCTCACTTGTTTCTTAACCTCAGAATGGAGAACAGATGTGCAGGATTTAGAGGTGGAATTCTCTTTCCTGTATAACAAAGCCCTTCAAGCAGTTGTAACATAAGTGTGTGCGCCTGTGTGTGAGTGTGTGTGTGCTGGAGGACTCTGTGTGAGGGTGGTAGGGGAGGGGAGTATATTACAGAACTCCTCACATACAAACTCCCCTCCCACTTTGATCTTAGTGCACTAAGTTGTCCCCATGAATTTCGTGAGCGGCAACGCTCCAGCCTTCAAGCAACTTATAAGTAATAATTAACCAGATGAACACAAATTAAGCAGGACTTACCCTCTCTGTCTACTTCATCAGCCTGCAAGAGAGAAAAGGAGAGGGGAAAGCTTGTTAAATGCGGTCAGGACAAGAGGAAATAATGATCTGAAAGTCTGAGATGTTCAGCTGAAGCAACTCCACCGCCCTGCAAACACTTTACTGAAGTTGTAAAACTTCCAGCGAGCAAAAAAGATGAGTAAATGTTTTTATGTTTCAGGCTGTATGTACCAGCCTTAAACGTACGCAGCGTCAACACGCGTGTTTACTGAAACGATTTGAAGAGAGCCGCAACTTTTCCGCTTTAACAGTTGCTCTCAGTTAATATTAACGCAAAAAATCCATATACACACTTACCTTGTCAGCTGAAGTCAATGCAAATCCTACAAGTAGTAAAGCTAGTGATAGGACAGCCATCACGAGTCTTAAGATGATAAAGAACTTTATCCCAACGTGAAAATGAAATAAAACTAACAAAAAAAAAAAGTCTACGCAAGCGTAACTCGGCTCATTCAAAACTTCAACTGAATGTTGTAGTCTGGTTTTTAAGTTTTAAAAAATAATATAAAGAAGGCGTAAAGTTGGTTCAGGTTTAATTAGAAGTGAGTGAGGCGGGAGGCGGCACGTTGCCAGTCAGGGTTTCTCTGTTGACTTGAGTTTCCAGAAAGTTTGGGAAGTTTTAGAAGGACACCCCTCCGCCGCTGGCCGGACAGAGCTGCAATGTGAAGCTCTCGCAGACCTGGCACTTGGCTCCTCAGGCTAATAAAAGGCAAGACCAGCCCTGCGTGACGTCACTCTGCCCTCTCCTCGAGCCCTAACACATGGAGGGACAGAGGAGGAGGAAGAGGAGGAGGAAGATGAGTATACCCAAACAAAGGACGACCTCATCACCGGACAGAGTAGCAGGATCGACAACTGATGATTAGTTAAATAATAAATCATGACGTGGTGACGATTACTGCTGACGTCACCCAGTCCACAAATTGCGCACGTGTTGAATTGGGAGTTTTGTTTGTTTGTGTATTGAGCTTGGTGGAAAGGCGCTTGAATGAGGGAACAATTTTATCGGTTATCAGTCTTCTTTTCCAGTCTAGACTAATGGTGGTAAAACAAGAAAGCTGCTGGAGGTCCAACACTTTTAAACTTACGATGAAATAAAATTATATCAGAAATACAGAAAAAGAAAAAGAGACAAGGACAGTCCAGGTATGGGATCTGAATGACTTCTGTCCAGGGTCAGTATAAGGGCTGAATCTAAACTGCAACTCATGTCAGAAGGCTGGCAGGAAGGTGTAGCTGCTTGGGCTGATGGTGCTCCGTGAGGTGGGGAGGTTTGGTGTGTCCTGCTGCACCCACACATTTTCTTCTTCTGATTTTCTTCATTATTATTCTGTTGTTTTCTTATTTTTAAACCCATAAACTTTGAGATAGCTTTACGTTTTGATAAATGCCTTTAGTCCATTACACTTGTAGTCTGATTTTTATTAACTTTTTTTTGTTTGTCTTATTATAGCTTATTTATTTATTTATTTACTTCCTTATTTAATTTTCTAATACCCTGTAAAATGTATTATTTATCCTTTGAAAAAAGAAGAGAAAGACATTTCGTTGCATTTTTCCATTAAATCGTTTTTCATTGGGACAATAAAAAAAGAAATATCCATGTTTTGTAACAATGACTGAGCAGTTACTATGGTAACTACAGCGAACAGGTCAAAACCTGAAACAGAAATGGGATTACAAACATTTACTGTTGTCATCACACACACAAACAGATGTATCAGGTAGGTTCATTTCCATTTATTTTAAATAAAAATAATTTATATAGTCAGTAAATATTCTCTATCAAACAGTTGCACAGGCAGTTAAAGGGTTAACAGCTAAACATGTTTACCTGCTTCCACCGTTTCTTCACATTATTTAGAATTTTTTTTTTAATTTTTTATCTTCCCTGTTGCTGCTTTGACCACAACCAGATTTAGTTGTATTTTCTGCTTTTTGTGGTGGTGGCGATATGATGTTTTTATTTCACATTATAGCACAATTATTATTATTTTCACAACTATTTTCATTTTTATTGTCACTATCACTAATAATAATGAATATTATTCCAATGGTTGTGATTATTACACAAAAGTAAATGTTTATCTTCTGCTGTGCACCAATAAAACCTTTAATTACCTCAGTAAAATACAACAAAAGACAAGCCTTCCTTCTTTACTTACACTCCTCTCCTTTTTAGTACCTATTTTTCTCTCCTGTGTGTTTCATTGTTAATATTTTAAAATATTACAATATTTTTCCTCTATTACAAACTTTGACTTTATTTAGGATTTTTTTTTCCAAATGATTGTAACTTTGAGCCATCACACGGAAAGACACCTTTTTTTTATCCCGGATCCATATCCATATCTGGAAATGTATCTCGATTAGTTGAAGAAGAAAAACAATCTGCATATAAGAGATTTTTTTTAAATTCTCCATCATGTATCCCTAATATCTCTTAATTTATTTCCTTTTTCATCTACTTTAAAGGTGCAGCAGGTAACAAATCAAAGTTAAAATCTAATTAAATTAATTCAGATCTGTGCTTTCACTGGTATTTAATCACTTTACTAAAATAACTATTATGTTTGATTCTCTTATAATAAACCATTTATATCTGTTGACATTGGGTCCACATACAGGCCGCTGCCATATTTGTGCCCCCATTTTTACTACGGCATCTCTGAATGGACAAACAACTCTGTGTTTGAAGTGAGAAATCTTTGAGTTTTGTTAAGGCACCGTTTGCATAAGTAATGCCTTAAAAGGCGCATGGAAGAAGACAGTACACATGTACATAATGTTCAAGTAGTGCAGCTACACCTGAGGCCTAACAGCCCTCTCACAGATGAAAACATGTTTGTGTATGGAAGAATTTTGGCCACAGACGGCCACCATCCATCCACAACTTTCCCTTCTATGCTCATCTTAACCAATATATGTCAATTATATATTACACACTGTACCTTAGGATCAGTTACTTATTTTACTAAACTAACACAAATGTAGTTTATGTTTTTTTTCCTATTGTTTGTCCCATGAATGAGAAATTGTCAAATATGAATTGAAATCCTGTTACTAAATTTAAATTTACATGCACCATTTTTTTGTTAGAGAAAATGTCTAAAATCCACACCAACCTGTAAAATTCTGTTCTACAGGTCTTCAATCTGACATCAGCTGAAATCCTTATGTAAAAAATAACAAGAAACAAACAGAAACAAGCTGATTTTCATGAGCCTCAAAGCGAGTTCAGAAAAATCTCCAAAAGGGTAGTTCCCTTTTCTTTTTCAGTGTTTGGTAAACCAATCATGGACTCAGAAAACGCAGTCTCAGCAGTATTTAGTGAAACATCTGGGTCCAGAGATACGTTTTAATCCTTCTGGGCAGTTGTGATCAAACCAACCAAAATTTCCTGAACTCTCTCAGCTGGAGACACAAGGATCAATGACACAAACCAGCTAATCAGGACCTCCACAAACTTTATATGTACAGAGCAGGAAAATTAAACATAATGTCCAACATAAATTTTTTTCCTGCAGGGCTGTGATCTTTTCCTCTGGCTTCCTCGTTGTGTTTCCTGCATCCTGCTTGTAAATTCAACATTTTTCTGAATCAAAGTTTGACATCATGTCAACATGCTCCTTCCGTGTGATTAACAGCAGCAGAAATATCTGATGAAACTTACTGGAGTGAAAAATAATTCAACTCACAGGTGGAAAACCAGTGATTTATCATCGTATTTATCATATACCACAAGTTTTTCTTGTAAAAAAGCAACACTTACACAGGCCCATATATTACCACATCTGTCATTCATGTCATTCTGGCCCCTGGATGTGATCATTAGCTGGATCTGTAATCCACAACAAGCTGCTCATCTTGTCTGGAAGTTAATCATCATTAATTCATATTCACAACAGAAGAACAGGAGAAATTACGATAAATTTACATTTCTGTTGTCATATCAGAGTGAATTTATTCTCAGGAGCGAGCAGGAACAGGGAAGATGAGGTAATAAAACAAACAACACACATCAAATACATGTTCCTGATTTCCTGCTTCTCTTCTCCTTTTTCATTTCTTTATGAAATCCAACAACTTTTGACAAATTGTTGCCTTTTTTAAAACATGTTTACTAAGAAATGATTGCATTAGTTCTTTATTCTCTGTAAGATTCATTTATTGTGTCATGGGTGGCTGGAAGTGTTATTTAAATAAACAGACAAATTATTTAAACTCAATAAAAAGAAGTGATCTTTTATGTCGGCAGCTCATTTTGTTAAGCAGAGGTGAAACACTGACCGCACCGCTGGGCATCCGGCTCGGACAGCATACCAGGACAGGCTGAGTCTAATGCCAACCCTTCCTCATCTGGACGCATGGTGGGACAGGAGGACAAGGTTCAGAGCAGCTCCAACAGCTAAAGATGAGAGGAAAGGTTCAGAATAAGAAGAAACATTTGAAAGAGATTTCACTCTTTATTTGGTGGAAGTTTGGTGGAGGTTTCAGTTGTCATGCTGCTGACAGCTGTACGTTTTTTTTTAAAGTCCAACAAGTGAACATTTTCCTTGAAGCGTCTGATCTGGGAGAGAAGCGAAGCTCCCGTGTCAGTTTGAGTGAAAAGCTGCAGAGGATGAGTGCTGGGCTGGGAAGTGCTTAAAACTGTAGTCAGACTCCGTACTGACTGCACATCATCTTTCCCCATCTGAAGATCCGGTCTATCAGGACTTTAGATTTACAAAAGGAAATTTGTTGTGTTTGATTATAAGAAATGTTTCCACTGACTGTATTTAATTAATTTCAGTTCAATTCTGCCTTCTCAAGGCCCGTTCACAGACAAGTCCAATTGAAATTAATTAGTTCAAGTTCATTCATAATCAAATTAAAGCAAATCCACATTATCCACATTAGTCCAGTTTATAATAACTGTGCACATATAAATTCATTTATAAAAAATAACTACCTAGCAAAGCTAAGGAACATATTGGATCAAATTTTCTCTTCTGAGCATGCACAGGGCGACAGTGGAGAGGAAAAACTAATTTTTACCGGAATAAAAACCTCCAGCAGAACCAGAACCAGGAGGGCTTGTTCTTCAGTCAGCTGGGAGGAAGTGGTTTATATTTGCTTTGTTCTGACAAGCAAAAAGTCTTCATCTGATTTAATATAGTTCTGATAAGAAAGCAGAATATTTTTAATTTAACCCTTTAATGCTGTAGGTATCATGTGATATGGACAGTTTCTGAGACCTTTTACATAATTTTATGGTAAAGTTTGCTCAAATCCCCGTTATACACAACCTAATACTTGTTTTCTGCCCTCTGGTGGATACCTTTTGCTCTACAAAACGTTTGGCCACATCCCACGATAATAAACAGTAAATTTAAAACAGAATATTTTGTGTTAATTATTTAAAATTTTTTGGTAAAGGACTAAATAAAAATTTTCATGTTAAACAAAACTGAATTTTCTCCCGATATTTTCTTGGACCAGGCTTTAAAGGGTTAAATGTCTGAGCTCAGGAAGAAACTCAGATTCTGATTTGCTTTTTGTGATCATATGAATGGAAGTGATTGTGTTAAATCAGGATGTGCTATCATCTCATATCAAACGCTGTGACTGAATCAAACTGAATCATAATCAAGTTGTGGCAGAATTTGTAAAAACAGCAAACACTGAGGCTTTATCCAGTGAGTCTTTATACTATTGTATTGTGACCAAACATGTGATTTACACCCGTACTTTTAGTAGATCACCAAGTTTCAGAACATGCAGCAGCGTTAAGATGAAGAGTTTTAACTGTGACAGTGAGTAAATGTGTCAGTGGAACATCTAACTTTTACTGAATCTGCTAAAAAAACCTGTGAAACCTACTTGAAATCTGTTTTTAGGTTAGAAATGCCACATTAATGTTAAAATGGCTGTTTGACACGAAGCCGGAGTTAAAGGAGCAATAAGATGTGAAGAACTAGAGACGTAATTTCATCTGGAGTATAGCATGACATCACACATCGTCTCTCGTGTTCATCTCCAGCCCCGTGTCAACCAGCCGGTCCGGCCATGCGTTCATGTACGTTCACGTGAGCCCCCGGTCCTCCCTCCCTATAAAAGGCTTCAGCCAGCGAAAAATGGCAGCGCATATTTTCAAAGCAAAATGGCAGAGAGCTGAATGAAACATTGACCAGAAGATGACCAGGACCCAACATTACCTCGAACAAAACAACGGTCGTTGGCAAAGAAGTTGTTGGATAGAGAAAGGGACATAAGCCGGATTAACACTGGCCTTGTATTTTTAAAGAGGAAGGTATTCTCCTGGACAGTAACAACATAAGTGTCATAAATTACTTCTACATGTTTTACAAAACTAAGCGTGCTTTGTAGTGACACAATTTCACTTACTGCCCCTTTAAGGAGCCAGTAGTTCTTCAGATCCTAAAAAACACTAGATTTACAGCTCACAAGTAAAACTTTCTTTTCTGCTGTCCTGGAACAAAATGTTAGGATGTCCCCAAAGGGGAAAAAAAATCATTAGACTTTTCTCCTTTTTGTTTGTTTTAAAATTTAGGATGTTTTGGTCTCTAAGTCAACTTCATGCATAGCTAAACATTTCCGATCTGAAGTCAAATGTTTGCAGGATCTTTGGAACTTAATCTCAAAATGTTTGTTTCTTTTTCTTTCTCCCAGAGCTGGTTGGCAGTTTGTCGTGTCCTCTAAAGAAACCTCTTTATGGTTTCCAACCAAGGACAGATTCAGTTGTGATTTACTAAGTCTTTTACAACAGATGGGGTTTTGTTATGACTGTTTTCAGTGGGCACAACACAAAAGGAAGTCCACATACCGCTGCACGCAAACCAACCCGGCTGACTTTGGATCATTTTTCTGTCCAGTCAGAAGAGAGTCAGACTTCTGGGATGTGGTGGAATGCCTGGATTTTATTTGTACATGCTTTTCTTTCAGTGTAAAATTTGAACTCTCATATTTGTGGATGATGTGATGTAACATCCTAACTGACTGTTTTCAGATGTACGTCTGAACCCATAACTGCCGTCATGTATCGCCACCTGGAGATTCATAAATTACAGCCATACACTTCTGGGTTTCAGTCGGATTTCCTGATAGTGAAGTCAAGTCATTTGCAAATTTACATTTAGAATTGCTGTTTTTTATCTGTGGAACTGCATGCAGAAACAGTGTTTCACAGACAGATGCAGATCTTCCTCCTTAAAACCCCTGATTCATGCACCTATGACCTTGAAATGAAAAAGCCTTTCTGCTAATGCATTTTAATCATTAAATTTGACATTTCAAATTGAATTTTGGTACCTATTTGCTGGGGCATGTTCGGAAAAATAAAATCTTAAATGTCCTTTTCTTTATCATTTTAATTAAGTTACCAAATGAGCAGTCTTGGAGAAGAAAATGAAAATGCAGTTTGTATTATTTGTTATTCATTTTATTTATGAGTCAAAAAAATGCTGCTTTATTCTGAAAATGAAAAAGCATTTCTGTTAATCCATTTTAAATTGAAATAAGGTACAGAATCGCTTCCATAATGTTCAAGTGTTGCTTTGAAAATTTTACCTGCAAGGAAATGAGAGACTAAATTTATGTCATAGCTGCTACTTAGATACTTTTGGTTCATGAATCTTAACAAAGACTAATCCTGTTAGATTACCTGCATTATTATGAATTTAATTTAGACTTAAATTCAAGTGTTTTCAAGAATTCGCTTGTCTTCTAAGATGTAGAGAAATGTACTCTATCGCCCTCTGTGGTCATAGATTCTGATGGGTCACAGATTTTGGTGCAACACCAGCATGAAGCGTGCACAGCAGGGCTACTCAATTCGGTCCTACAATGGCCGCAATCCAGCAGGTTTTCCATGTATCCCTGCACAAACACACCTGAGTCAAATTAGGTGGCTCTAACAGCCAATCAGGTTCTACACAATGACTCATTAATTTGACTCAGGTGTGTTGGTGCAGGGATACACGGAAAACCTGCTGGATTGCGGCCCTCGTAGGACCGAATTGAGTAGTCCTGGTGTACAGCGTGTGTGCTGAATGTGAGGAGTTTGTCACTGCATGTGTGTGTTCCTTATTGATTTGAATAATTGAATAACCCTTTCATAACTATATGTAACACATTTTAGTTATGAATCCAACTTTCACATAAATATTTCAGATTAAAAAAAAATACTTAAGCAATCAGTTATTTTTAGCATATTGCTCAATGACCCCCTCTGGCAGTTGTAGGTTGTACCGGAAAGTTGGCAGTTCTAGTGTTAAAAAAATCCTGGATCCAGGCCATGAGCCAGTGTAAGTACCAGATGTGCTCGGGTGGGGCCCGGCACCTGAAATGACGTCACACTAGGGAAATGCCAGTAGAGAAACCATTGTGCTTTCATAAGAATCAGACCTTCTCAGAGTCTCATTGTGTCTCATTTAACAGAATAAGATCTGCTTGAGGGTCTATATTTATCTATAGATATTGAACACATATTCGCAGTATAAGCTTCTTTTCCCCACATGAGTTAATGAATCTGAGTAAATAGATAATTTTATTTATTTATGGTGTACATTCTGTCATTATTTATTGGATCAAATATCAGTTCAAATATTTATATCTAAGACTACATCTTCCTGTTGAAACACGTTAATCAAAAGGCAGTGGCATTCCACCCTTTACATCAAACCTTACACATTAAACACAACTTTAAAGCCCACAATATATAATTAAAGAATCTCATTACAAGTTCACTATATCAGCTATGGGTGTAAATTTTTCTTTTCCTTTTAAAATGTTGAAAACATTAACAAATTAATTAATCGCTGATAAAAAAAACAAAACAAACAAAAAAGTACACATCTTTTTCTCAGTTCAAGTTTGATTTACACCAAAACACACAAAGGCTGGAGCAATAGCAATGGTATGAATGTCGAAGCACGGAAGATAGAAGCGTCTTCCTCTCACCGGACGGGGTCGGGCATTTCCTCAATACACCGCAAACTTGTGCTTGACACACCACCAAGCGGAGCTTGCCCAGGTAGACGTAATACATCTGCTCATCTAACGCAGGAGGAAAAACAACATTCATTTAGAGTGTTTGTATAATAACTGGTTACGTTGTAAATAAATGAAGCTCCAGAAACACAACGGCATTCATATGTTGAATAGGAGTCGCTAACATTAGCTTCAGCTTACTTACTTTTAATAGTGTAATTTTTTTCATGCCTTCCGAATGGTGGCCTTTCAGGTAAAGGTCAGGCCGTGGTAAGTCCCTTTCGATAGGTAATGATTCTTTGTAAAAGTCGTCCATGTTTCCGACAAAGAAGAACTACAATCCAGCAAAAACTACTTCCATAATTTACCCACAATCTTCTACAAAATCATGTCAACGTTCAGCCAATCATATAGTGTGACGTCGTCGGCAGGCAGAGAGCCCCAAGCAGATCTGACTACCCAAGCAGTAGTCTTGGCCAATCAATGAGCTGGGTTTTCATCTTTGGCTTCCTTTTTTTCTTGTTGTAACTGCATGGCATTGTCCCGAAAGCCCAGTGTGAAAGCAAACAAACCAAAGAAGGTGCAGAATTTCTTTTTCTAAAATTTTTTTTAACCTGTGCTGTCCAGCCTCATAGCAAGCAGAATGATAGTCTGGTTGCTGTACTGTGTCGAACAAATTTGCTTTGCCAAGGGGAGGCTTATGGGTATAAGGCTCCTCTTGATAGTCATTCACTTATTTATTTATTTACTTTGAATCATGGAATCTATGTAATCTTGCTGGACATGACCGGAGGGGACAGAACAAAGAAGGAAGACAGCAAAAAGAAGCAAAAGGGAAGGAAGAAGAAAGAGGAGACAAAAACACCACGGACTAAAGGCAACGACCCTTCAATCTACACTATCACCAGACAACAAACTGTTACACTTGTACATAAATACACCAGAAAGTTTCCTAAGGGTTTTACAGAAAAACAGAGCTGCTAGTGATTGAGAGTTATTAAATAATAACCAAATCACAAAGACATGTCACAGATGTATCACAACACCAACCAGATACAAACTCACAGAAAAAAAAAGAAAAATTATCTCTTAGAGTATAAACCCACTGAACAACTCAGTGATTGTGTCAGCATGCAGAGGACGAGGAATAAGGAGTGATCAGTGATGAGGAGTCGTGAGCGAGATCATGCAAATGCGACCACGCCTTTATGGATGCTAGAGACAGACCAGGGCAGCCCAGAGACCCGGGTCCTCATCAGCAGCGTCGGAACATGAAGGTGCAGAAGTTCTTCAGAATTCTCCCACAATCCCCGGAACTAGCCTGGTGTGAATATGCCCTTACACAATTGTGGCACAATACTCAAACCAGTGATTTCTTACTTAAAGGTCATTAATTAATATCACTGACATCTCTTTTGGGACATGACCTGAAGGAGAATTACAATTTGTGACACGTCACAAGCATCAACATGTCATAAACAGTGTAAGAGAAGCTGTATCACAACAGCGAACTTAGGAAGGAAAATCAAGCTTTTGGACCGTTTTCAGTCTTAGTTGTGAACTGTAAAATGTGTATAAGTGTTTTGTTTATGTGTATAAATCTTTCGTATGATAGAGGCCAAAATCACACAGTGCTTAGAGGTTTTAAGCCACAGATAATGTGGCCTGAGATTAGACTCAAAACTTGCAAAACCAGACTTTGCTCCTTTGGCCTGGTATTCCCAAAAGCCCTTAGATTTCCATTAATGGCCACATTTTACCATATTTTATCAAATGTCTGAACACAAACAGCTATTTTTGTTTGTATGCAGCCCCAGGTTAAAATCTTTACTGTAAGCAAACCAAAACAAGGAAATACAACAAATTTGTTTCCATGTCTGCAGTTTTCCCCCTTACGGTTTGTGAAGAATTAACAGTCAGATAGATGGAGCCCTGAGACTCTGGCCGCATCACACATGGAAGACACATGATCATATATCACTGCTTTTATTGGGCACAACGAAAGGGCTGTTAGAGGTCTGTGTGAAGACATTCTGTTCATTTTCCTTTCTTGCTTGCTCTATTTTCCCCATTTTTTTTCCTCTTGGCCATTCACTCCTCGTCTTTACCCTCATGACACGGAGCTGCCTTCTCATTCTGCTGCAGGCCAGATAAGAAAGTACAAAAATAACAGGGTTGTTGTTTGCTTGTGTGTGTGTGTTTGTGTGTGTGATTAAGTCTGCTTTATGGGCTCTGAGGACCCACCTCATCTGGACAGTAGGCGAGCTGCCTGCAGATAAGGAAACTTGATTAACTGGCACATCTGCTCACCTCATGGCCTTACCACTGTGGAAGGCAAAAAGACACATGTAGAGAAAGGTGAGAAAAACTAGGTGACTAGATTGGACAGAGGCAAGATCAAGAAGGAAGGTCTAGACTAACATGAGAGAGATGGAGGAGGGAAAATGAGGGCAGCTGGGAGATGAGCAAGAGTTTTCTGTTTTTCTTGAAGGAGCCAAGGTTTCCCTGGTTTGTTGGTTAATCAACATCCTGTTCATCCTTGACCCGCTGCAGAGACACAACCCCTCTAACTTCCTTCATCTGGCCTCAAAGGCCAACATCTGGTCCTCCTCGCAGCCACAGATCTCGACAAATAAGTTGCTGTAACAGCTGGCAGTGAACCACAAGGCAAATTAAATGCAGGCCTGTGAGGCAAAATTGGATTTTGATGCTGATAGTGTGTTAAAATATTCTACTCTAGAGGTTACTGGGAAAGATTTTATTGTTCCATTTTCTGTAAAGTTTTTGGGAAGGATAATGCTCAGGAAAACAGATGTTTTCAGCTATAGAGGTGAGGTAACAACATCCGGTTCACTTACCTTTAATCATTAAGACAAAGCCTTTGAGTCTCTCTGTGTGGGACAAGTATAATTGTGTCATCACATTTTTATGGGCGTAAAAGAAGCAACAGGGTCTCTGCATTTCCTGTTTATAAAGCTGTTCTTTATTTCTTTATTTTGACCCACACTAGCATTAAATGATCTATATCCCAAAGGCAACAAGTCAAAAATGAGAACAAGATAAAATCTGGTGATGCTCAGTTGGGATTCAGCCTGTTTGCTGTTAAATTCCCATCTCAGAATCTGGATTTGATTTACCTTTATTTCCCACACTGTTAAAAAGTGGTTCCTTTGGTGTACTTAATTTGCAATTTTTCCTAATAATTTCTTGAGTTGCTTGAATAATTTAGAATATTGCCAATATGGCATCCTAACAGCAAAATAAGCCCTAATCATGATATTACCACCACCATATGGTGGTGGCTTCACATATGGGATGAGGTTTTAAAGCTGGAATGCAATGTTTTCCTTTGTCCTAATTAAGGATTGGCATTTGAGGCTAAAATACCTTTTAAAATTGCTGGAAATGATTCTGCTTGACACATGCTGCTAATGGTGGTGGAAAGCACATTTACAAGGTTTTCATCAATATGCCGCTCTGTCATGAATTTATTCTGCAGAACAGCTCTGTGTTCTGTTATGACTTGTTGGTTAAGACTCCACTGTAAATTGTTGTTATCTATTATGCATCTGTGGTGAGAGACATCTGTTCAGCACTCACTAAGTGCTCACCTCTAGTATCATCATATATTTTCTTCAGTCTTGTGCTAAAGGTTTTTCTTGAATCAGTTTTAAACTTTGGCTCAAAAAGATTCCATTAACCTTTGAAAACCTTAACCTTCAACAAAGCTGATGGATACATGTCTTTAGCTATTATCTTTCAGACAAGATCCACTATTTACTCTTCAGATCTAACATCAAACTTACTCAATTTGATGACAAAGTTAGCCTTTGACTGGTGATTTGTGAATAAAGGGTCTGCTTCTAAGGATTTTACTGCTCAAATGTCTGCACATAGCCATGGTAGACTTATGTTATGCTAGCTTTACTTGACACAGGTTGTACCTCATTTTATGAAGGCAGTCCACACATATATTTTTCCTGGTTGCTGTCTTTGGTTCAGGATGTTTCTTATTATTTGTACTCCATTAGGCAAGGTAGGTTTCTTTTTATAGCACGTTTCATGCAAAAGACAATAGGCATTGAGGCACTGGCATTTAGGGCCCGTCCCCACAATGCCGAATTGCAGTAAAACCTCAAAAGTATTTTAGCAATCCACCCTTTTATCCCCACAAAACCAGCGATTAGCCTCCATGAAACATCAACAGCATTTCTGAAACCAGGTACCAAGGTGGATAAGTCTGAGACCTCTACTGTCTGTGGTATTGTGCGGACAGCAAAACTGCACCACTAGAGGAAATGACGTCAGTGTTATGAACGCGGCAAACACAACAACAGTAATGGAGTCCATGGCCAACTGTGTTGTGGTGCTGCTCCAGACAGTCCTGGCTTGTGTACAGCTGTAGCACCAAAATGTACTGCTGTTACAACAGAGTGTTGCGCTACTGTACCATCAACAGCGGGAGCAAACAGTCATATCTGCACATGCGCGACGTCTTGTTCTAGCTCTGGAGTCTTACTCTTTAATCAATATTATTGCACCCCCCACAGCCTTGTAGAATGTACTACAGCGGTTTCGTGAGGATGTTGAAGCTGTTCTTCACTTTGAATTGTCTTGTACATGAAATGTGCTAAACAAATACATTTGCTTTGCCTCTCTCCTTGTTTTCACCACCGTTTTCACACCTGAACTAGCTTCGGTGCCGTGTGGACATAGTCTTAAGGTTCTCATTTTGGTTTTCAGGTGTTTATCTCTTAAACTTCTTAAATCAATGACCAGACAGTGTGTGGGCATCTTAATGTTTGAAGAATATTTTATTGTAGCCAGTGCCTGTCTCAAGTTTAAGCAGCTAGAAAATTAATGTGATTTTTCCCCACATGAGGACAGAATCATCAGCATGTCCAACTTCAGACAAATGGATAACTAAATTACAAGTTGTATGTGTGCTTTAAAACTACTGCTACCTTTAGACAAAGCTGACCCCCACTTGCATGATAAAGGGGGCATTTTAGAGAAGACATCTGGATTGTTTTCTTTTCTCTCTTTCAAGCTTTGTCCTGGGACACAAAAACATCCTGACACAATGACTTGTGACGTCTAACAGCAAAGTTATGCTGGAGTCACAATGTGCATCTAGGTGGTGAGCTGTGCAGATGCCCCCATGGGGTCAGTGCTGCTTTTTGTCCCCCAGCGTTACCACAGCAGAGGGAAGGTAGGCTAATAAAATTCTCTGGAGATATTCCAGCGAAGTGAGGGTTAACCATGATAGTCATATTCTAAATGCATGTCTCATCACGCCTCCTTGGACACTTTTCTTTCTGTTGGTCTTCAGTAAAAAATGAGTGTTACTGAAAAGAAACAAGACAAAGACAGTTAAACTGGAGAAAGATATGTGGTTTAAAATGTGCATATAAATAACAAGGAGGTGATTAGAGACCAAATGCATGACTGAATGGGCCCTTGCATTCAGGAAAGCAATATTTATGATGACATGAAGACATTGGCACCATTTTTAAAATGAAAATCCCTTTTCCTTTAACAAAGAGCCTAAAACCTGCTAATGCAAGCTTATAGGATAAGATCATGATAAACCATCTGGAGTTCTCATATATTTTCTTTACAGTATAATTTAATTTAATTTTACTTCCGTCAGGTTGAAGCAAAGAAAGACCAGACGTAATTTCATTCTTCCATGTCTAAGAATCTGTTTTTTATTCATTTTCTAATGCTGATTACAGCGAGCAGCTGTGATATCTTCTTTAAGACGGCTGCATTCCAGTTTTACCTGCTCAATAAAAACTGCAATATGTTGATTTGAATGTGTAAATTACTGTTAGTTTTACACATTTTGGCCTTCTGGAGCAGATCTTTTATATATTTAAAATAATAAACAAAAACAACTGTGAGGCATCCTTTTCTGGTATAATGAACCACTTTGTTTATAATAATGATAATAATAATGTCATAATTAAACATTTTTTATCATTACTATTATTATTATTTATTATTTTTACTTTTAGATGTTGTTACTTTTTGTTAAATGCATTTTGTTTTGTTTTACTTTTAGTCTGCTTTTACTTCAGTTTTGCTTATAGATATCATTTCAGTTTCACTCATTTATTTTTATCCTTAATTTGTTTATCATCCTTTTTTATTACATTAGAAACAAGTCACAGCTTTAGTTTCAATCAACTTATCTCAGTAATGTAATAGGTCATGTTTACAGGTTTTTCCCCCTAAAAAATTTAAATAAAAACAATTTAAAAAGATGTACATACTGTATGTATACATGTATACATGTACAGTATCTCACAGAAGTGAGTACACTATTCACATTTTGCTAATATTTCATTATATCTTTTCATGGGACACTATGACTACTTTGACATACAGAATATTAAAGTTTAGTTTTTTATAGTTTGGTGTCCTGTATATCAAAGTTTCATTTCTAGTGTTGTCCCATGAAAAGATATAATGAAATATTTGCAAAAGTGCAAGGGGTGTACGCACTTCTGTGAGATACTGTATATACACATATACATAAATACACACATAAACATATACATACCAATGAAAATACCCTGACATAAAAATAGTGGGGTGGGGGGCAATTCAGCATTACTAATTAAACTGCTGTGATAAATGTGAAGCTTCTCATTGTAATTTTCCCCATAACTTTTATTGCTTTTTATCAGCTTTGTGGTTGATAATATGGGGGAAATTTTGTGATATTCAAGTTTTAGAAAAATGAATTCTATAAAAAACTTGGACAAGCACAGATGTAACTGATACAGATTGTGGTAAGAGTCACCTTCCACCAGTCCTCATCCAGAGATGAGAGATCCAGCTCGCCTTCCCAAGATGATTTAACTTCTACTACTCTTCTGCAATCAGAGGAGTTTATATACCTTTGAAATAAATCTTTTTTTTTTCAAGTCAGAGCTTAGTAATTCCTCCCACAACACAAGGAAACAACAATTTAAGATGATGCCTTATCTGAAGATAATGAAAAAGGTGAGAGGGGGGTGAAGAAAACTTAGAGGATATATTAAAAAGGCTATAAAACACACCTTCCATGTGGAAATCTCTAAAAGATCTTAAACATTTATCATGCCAAACCAAAAAGGAGGAGTGCAACGATGAGGAAGGAAATAAATGGTTATTTAACAGAGGTGCTGGAACAGTTGTTAAAGTAAGCTTAAAATGCTTCCTAAACTGCAGCCAAATTTTTAGTGTGTAGAGCTATTTCATTAT
Source organism: Melanotaenia boesemani (assembly GCF_017639745.1). Lineage (NCBI taxonomy): Eukaryota > Metazoa > Chordata > Actinopteri > Atheriniformes > Melanotaeniidae > Melanotaenia > Melanotaenia boesemani. The sequence goes on from NC_055692.1 coordinate 5,993,608, forward strand.
TTATAAAGCCAGAGGGGTTGTTTGAAATAGAAGAATAAATCAAATCCAGCAAAGAAGAAGTAACAATACATGACTGTGCTTCTAATTTACACCATGACAGATCAGGTGAATTAAACCCAGAAGCAATATAATGAATATTAGCTGTCCAAAAATATACCTGAAAATTTGGGAGACGTTGGTAAACTTCGATTAAATTTACAATGCTAATATCAGCAGTGGTATCCTTGTGGTTACAGAGCTTGGGCTTGGGTCTGGAGAACCTGGTTTCAAATCCCCAGGCTGGCAACTAAGGTAAAACCACTGTGGGCCTCTTAACCCCCAGCTGCTCCCCCGGGCGCTGGAATCTGGCCTGGCAGCCCACAGCTCCTAGCAACTAGGATGGGTTAAATACAGAGAAAGAATTTCCCAGATGGGATTAATAAAAGTAGAACAAACTAAAAAAAACAAACTATTGCACAGGTTTACATATCCATGGGGTCTTTCCAAACCACAGGAAGGTAGACACACTCTGATCAACAGTTTTAAAAAGCCTTTTGGAAGAAATAGCGGAAGACATTGGAATAGGAAAATGAATTTCACCCTTTCTCACAAATTTAGTTAGTGAGAAAGGGTGATTTTCCCACCTTTTAAGGCCCGGCTTCATTTACAACCGAAATAACTCAGCTGAAAAGGGAGATCTGATTGTTGTAATAACAAAACTTTGGGGTTAACTGGGAAGCATTTATTTTTAAAGAAATTGACCTTATAACCTGAAAAATAAGTATGTCTTTGCAAAATTTAGAGAATTACTGGAATTCTCTGAACTACTGATTCGTGTGGGTCAGATACATACAGAAGTAAATCATCGGCATAGAGAGATTTTCATTACTTAGCAGCCTTGCACCTTTTAATTACATAATAGAGATGAGTCTAATGCACAGACTCACACCTCAAATTTGAAAATATCCACATCCAAATCCAAGGACATCTTTAGAAATCCCAACAGTCTCTTTTAGGGGCAACAAATCCATGAATAAAATTTTTAATTAGATGTTTGTTGAGAATGTTTTGCTGGCTTTAGTTGTGTAAAGTTTGGGTGGTCTTCTTCAAGGAATGGTTCTTTGTGATGCTTTACCGGGTCTATGCTTCGGTTTTCTGAAGCTGATTTTTGTTCACAGGTCTTTATCTGGGCATAACTCTGGAACTGCTGGAGCTGATTGTCTAGAGAAGAATGCCGCACAAGCTGCTGGAAATAATGGACAATTCTTCACGTCCCCTACACAACACAGTGAGGAAAACATAAAAATTGTGTTCAGAGACAGACTTCTTTAAGTCGAATGCAAAAGAGAAAGGGGCAGAAGATAATTCCTGCTAGCAGTCATAACCCTCCGAAACAATGCTTCATCTTTAAGCCAATTATTATTTTTATTAAAAAAAACTATTAGAACGTTGCAAATTAAAACATTTTTCATTTTCTTTAATTTATTTCTTCAGTTTGATCTACAGCAAGTCAAATGAAACTCAGACCTCAAATCAAATGAATTGCTCAGCCATAGATTAATATAAGCCTTAGTTTTTCAATAACTCCTGAGTCGCTTTGGCAGGATATATTGGGTCACTGCCCATCTCCGAAGACCTGTCCAATCAACTTTGCTGCATCAGGCTGAATCTGAGCAGAGAGTGTGTCTTCATACAGAATTCATGCAGCTGCTTCTGTTGCATTTCCAATAAACACAGTGAGTCATTGAAATTGGAAGCCATCCGCTGCCATCCGTTGCCTTCACTGCCTCTATTTGATGGATGTTTCATATTTTCTGTCATGAATCATTTTAAGCCTTCTCCATTCTTTTATTTATCTTCCTGAAATTCTGGTACAGGTTGGTTGTACTTTCATCTGTTCGTAGAAGGCGCAGAACCCCTCTAAACATGTTTTCAAGTAAGTCTGATCTGGTTCTTTCCTTTTAGAGGTTTAAGGGTGGTTTCCACCATTCTGATTAAGCCCCTGTTCTCTGTTGGATGTAGAAAAAGATATGTTTTCTTTCTGCAGAATGCTCCTCACTTGGTTGGATGCCATAAAGGCGTTGTTCATTACAATGGAAATTATTCTGAGGTCATTCATTAGTTTTGTTTTCTTCATGCTGCTGAACACCAGTGCAATCTTTTTCTATGAATCATGTAAACTGTTGATGTAACTTTCTTTTTAATTCTTTTTATTCTTTTTTAAACAACACTGTTCTTAGATTTATGGGACTGTCACTAGATGTACTTGGGTTCTGTTTCTACTGGATTTAAAGTGCTCTGCTTTCAGGTGCATCTTGGAATAAAATCCATAACATTTTCCTCCCATAGTAGCAGACTCCAAATGCAAAATGCCTTGCACAAAAAATCTAAATCATCAGTATATATATATATATATATAAGAATATGGCCAATGAGGTCAGTGAAGATAGTGAAAACTGTGGGTGCATGTTAGTTTAAATTTATGGGATAACTTTTTAAAGGATGCAGGTGTGGTGTTGACATGCAAAACTGTGATGATTTTCCGTGATTTTCCCATGCAGCGTTATGTTCCCATGCCAGGGATGAAAAGCCATGTCCATTCTAGCTTATTTGACAATATGACTTGACAGGATTGCTAACAGAGAAGGGCTTTGCAAATGAAATGCAAAGTAGAGAGAGATCTGATTCTGCAGCAGCAGTAACATCATAATACCAAGAAAGATTGGCCATGGCCATTCCTCTCTTCATCCATCTCTCTGATCGCTTCTTTGTCAACATTCAGAAAGGACGGCTGACGGTGCCTCAAGACACACAGTTGATGCTGCCTAAACTCAAAGTTTCATCATGTCTGTCACTTGTCAAGATCACAAGTGAGAATTTCTCCTCCTTTTAATGAATTCACATCTGAGTTTCATATGGAAATTTAGTCTGGTTTGAATGTGTGTTTGTTCCACTGATGCTGATCCTTTTCAGTACCTTTTACATAACCATTTCAGTTAAAAGCAAAAACATACTATAGCAAATTCCCACTGATAAAAATCTTGTTAAAAGCCTAAGTAAACCAATAAAGTAAGCCTGTCATGACATGTCAGCATTATTCGTATATTAGTTACACCCAATAAACATCATTTGATGCAGCTGGGCCAATGGATGACTGCAGTCCTACATTCAAACTACGTTTTGAGACAGTTTAAAGCAGGCATTTGTCCATTAGTTCAAAACACCTAAATCAGAAGTTATCAGGTTTAACCCTCCATTCTCCTTCCTATGTTCATGAAGAACCATCTTGTAAAACCAAAGATTTGTGCTAAAGAGGAAGAAAAGAGTATACATGCTGGAGTAGCTAAAACCACGGATAGATGGATGGACGTAAGTGAGATATAAACGAGGCATGACGTATTATTCCACATCGAGAACTGAAATAAACGTAAATATATGGTTTGTTGTGAACAGTGTTACGCTCATTTGGCTTTTAAAAGGAATTAAGGATGTTGCAAGTGTAGTCAATAAAAGCAATTTGGATGAAGGGATGAGATGATGGTGTGGTTTACAAATGAAGTGAAAGCACTTTCTGCAGCAGGTCTTCATCTTTATCATCATCTATCAAGTTTTAGTAATGAATGGAAAAATAACATTGTGAGTGCAATTAGATTTTTTTCCCCTGAGATTTACTCTCCAAGATCCATCTATCCATCCATTCGGTATATACTAGTACTACTAGTACTAGTACTATACTAGTAGCTACTAGGCAAGAGGCAGGGTACACCCTGGACAGGTCTCCAGTCCCTCTCCAAGATTAGGTAAGGAATTTAATAATCTAGCAGCAGTAGATCTGCTGTTCATCCACCTGACAGAAGCAAATTAAAGTGTTTCAAGTACATAATAAAAATAGGTTCTGGTCCTTAGGTGAAGTCTGAACTTGCAGCTTGGATTCCGCCCCCCAAAACATTTACTGGGACAAGACAGTCTGGGGCTTTTACTCCCTCTGTTGCCTCAACAACCATAAAATGCACAAGGTGATTGGGTGACTGGAAAGGATGGATGGATGGATGGATGGATGGATGGATGGATGGATGGATGGATGGATGGATGGCATAACCATGAATATTTCAACCAGGGGATGAGGCAATGCTCAGTCTTTGTTCATATTTGTCTTCTTTAAAAAGGAGTAAATAAATAAATTAAGAATATTGCTTTTTGTGTAATCTGGCAAAGTTTCAAAAAGTTTCCATATTCTAGTAGAAAAAAAACTGGAAACTTGTGACTGATCAGTAGCAACTCTGGCTGAAGTTTCCTTCAGGATGTGGTTGGAATCAGCTGAATAACATCTAAGAGGCAGAGTTAGTTCACAGGCATTATTCTGCTGTTTTTTCCCCATTTAATAGAGTAATGAATAGACCTCTGAGCACATGGGAATGTGACCACTGGTGTCTTACATTCTTTGATTCCTACCATCCCTCTGTCGTTTCTAGGGAAACCCAGCCTGCAGAGCCTCTGAATTTCAATGATCCTCATCAACAGAGCAGTCGATCCAACCCTGGAAGCAGCAGTGGACCCCACAAAAGAAGAAGATCTCCATATGTTCTCTTTACTCACAATAAAGTAACCATGGTTTTTTTCAAGTTATCACACCTATGCAACAATATCTAATGATTTTTGATTTGTGAATCCATATGAAGAGTTTACACAACACTTGTTAAAAGGTTGTGACTGATGACAGATGAATGTATTGGGAATGCATGATACTGGACTTGTGGCTGATATCTGATATGCCAATATGCCGATATTTAACGTGATGACTGATGTTATACTTAAATCTGGGCCCATTTGGGTGGTTAATGGCTGATTATGAGTCATTTAACTACTTCTATCTTGAGACATTCCTCAGCTGCATCCAACTCCCTGAAACAGCTCACAACCACATAATATGGTGGGGAAGTTTCGGCTGGTAGTTAAACAGAACATGTTATATTAATCTTTTTGGTGCTTGATAATCTCTCAGCCCCAAACATTTTGAAGACAATACACAGAAGTTTGTAATTATCTACAGTCATTCAGCTTGAAACTTTATATACACTCTCAGGCCACTTTATTAGTAATGCCTACTCAGTTGCTTGTTAACACAAATAACTATCAGTCAGTCACAAGATTTTCACACACAACCATCTCTAGGGTTTACAGAGAATGGTCTGAAAAAGAAGAAATATCCAGTTTGTCAGGACCAAAATGTCTTGTCTGATGTCAGAGGTCAGAATGGGCAGACTGGTTGGAGATAACAGAAAGATTTCTGCAGAACAGCATCTCTGAACACACAACACATCCAACATTGAAGCAGATCGGCTACAGCAACAGAAGACCACACCGGGTGCCTCCTGCCAGAATAGAACAGGAAACTGAGGCTACAATTCACACAGACTCACAAACACTGGATTATAGAAAATGGAGAAACGCTGGTCTGATGAGTTTCCATTTTAGCTACAACATTTGGTTGGTAGACTCTTCAGGCATCTTTTAAACTTTAAAATCTGCAGCAACTGTGTGATGCTATCATGTCAATAGGGAGCAAAATCTCTGAGGAAACCTTGTTAAATCTATGACAGCAAGATTTAAGGCACTTCTGGAGGCAAAAAAGGTCCAACCCAGAAGCAAGATGGACCTGATAAAGTGGTTGGTGAATGTGTATTTTAATGGGGAGCAATTGGAAAAAATAACAAACTTGGCAACTTTGCTGATTAGACTGATGCACAATTTTTGCCAAGTAATGACATAAACAAAAGAAGAGGGATAGGATAGAACACCCCCGGGTATATATGGAGGTGGATGAGCATAGAAAAGATGTGAAACGAGAAAGAGGTGGGATGCAAAAGTCCATCTGGAGGGAGAATGACAGAACAGAACCATCACTGCCATCATGGTTTTTTTCTTTTGAGTTATCTACTCCACCAGGGAATATAAATGACCTCCCCACCTAGCAGGACAGATTATGAAGATTTCTGATTGTTAGATGTTGTTGGAGATATACTTTTAGGCAAGAATAACAATTTCCAAACAATCTTTTAATGCTTAAACCTAATCAGGTGTTGAAACCCAACAACACTAGATGAAAAGAACTAGATGTGATGATATATGACAGCTAAAGTAAAACAAGTACAGAACTGACCCTCCTAAAGAATAATTGTGCATGTAAAGCTACAACCACACCCTCTAGTCTCCAAAAATGTGGGCTTTTTCATGTACTCATACTAGTTAACAGTCCTCCCAGTTTTATGAAATGACCTTACACTTTTTATGTTTTAAAGGAATAAAATCATCTCACAGAGCGATCCAACAACTGATGTATTTTGATGCTTTGCTTATCTTTCTGAACTCTGTGGCTTAAAACCTGTCAAGCCAAAACGTAATGCAGTTTGTAGCTTGCAATATCAGACTAAATTATTTTCTGCATTGTAATCAGAACAAAGCAGAATATAATTCAATTTGTATGTGTACAAATTTAATTTAAACAAGCAAGTAAACAAGAGTTATATATGAGGGGAGGTGGCTCACCATCTGTGCTACATTTTGTTTTTGCAGTCCCCAGCTGACATGAAGCTTAAAATGATGCAGACGTGAGGATTTACTGCAGATTTATGGAAATCACCAGTACTTCACGAGGCTTCTGGCTCATTCTGCTCATTTTAAAGTGAATTTCTTCAACTGACTGCACATAATAATTAGATTAAGTCTTGTTATGAACTTTTTATGAATGGGAAATGTGTATTTTTACAGCTGTTTTGACGAGATTTATTCTGACAGAGAAATTTGACATTTCAGGCATGTTTAGGTCTCACTAATGTCCACTGAAGTTAATTTGCATAAACATCATCCTCACCGTGCATATACTTTTCTAAAACAGCCTTTTAATAGATGTTCACTGCAGTGATACCATGCATGAAACTGTTAAAGTCCTTCTCCTTACTTTCAAAGCTCTTAAGAACCAGATGTCATCATGTTTTAAAAACCCTATGCACCCATATTTTCCAAATAGCACTCTTCACACTTAAAATGCTGGCTTGTCCAGATGGGACACAGAGCCTTCAGCTATGAGGTCCCTCTCGTGAAACCTGCTCCTACTTCGGGTACGGCAGGCAGACGTTTTATCTGAATATATTTAACATTATGGTGTTTTAGATACCTAACATAATGAGACTGGACTGACAAAATACATCAAAATGTAATTATTAAAAAGATGTAAAAAGAAATTATCTGATTCATGCATCTAACTGACCTGATCTTTCTGACTTAGCTCAGCATATTCAGATCATCCAATCAGTCTGTGATTTTATGATCATGAAATGATGATCTCTTCTCTCTTTCTTTCCTTAAGAAATCATTTATTATTCATTTAAGGATAATTGCAATTAGCAAATAACTGACAGACGGCATATTCTCATGACCTGTTAAACCTGTTGACTATTTCTTGCTCTGAATTGTCATTTATTTGTCATTTCTTATTTATATCTTTATGTCTGAATTTATGTGACTATTTTGTATATTGATTTTTTTCTCGTTAGTGTCAATTTGGTTTGAATCATTTTGATATTATTAAAACCTTTATTTAACCAGGAAGAACCTCATTGCGATTAAAATCTCAAGAGCGTCCTGGCCAAGATGGCAGTAGGACAGCTAGAAATTATACAGACACACAGCAAACCACATTCAAATTGGCTTTAACCAAACAGGTTTTAAAACAAGGTAAAAGCAAATTAAGAAACAAATAAATAACCATTTAAAATCACTTAATCAAGCAGAACATCTACAAACAAATGAAGCTGCCTCAGAAGCATCCAACATTTTCTTTAAAAAACCTCAAATGAGACTAGGTCATGAAGTTTCAAGTCTTTCTGCAGTACGTTCCAGCCAGTGGGAGCAGCATACAAAAAAAGCCCTTTTTCCCATCTCAGTTTGCACACTGGGACTAAAAATAATAACTCCTGTGTAAATATATAATTATATACAAATGAAGTTGAAGTTACAGCAGAGCTATATAATGTATAACTGTCTGTCATACATGGAAATAATTCAGTGAATAGTACAGATTCTATGCTTACTTTTGGCTTTTGAAAGAGGAAAATAATATAATATTAGCAGCTGACCAATTGATCTAATTAAGCAGGTGAGTACTGACATATTAAGTTGCTGCATATGATCAATAACAAAAAGGATAATACTTTTACTGAGTGCTGTGCTGTTATTGTAGATCAATACAAGCAACAATGTTGTCAGAATGATAAGTTTTCATGGTGTGATTTCAAGTAAAAAATAATTACATACGTCTGTGTTCTGTTGTATGTCCTGTCACTGGTATTTCTTTTCTCTTTTTTAAACTTTTCTTTGGTAAAATAAATCCTAGAGCCACTTGGTTACAGGCTGAAAATTGAATACCTGAACAGGGGAAAACAAAGCAAGAACAAAAACCAATTTGCGTTTAAAGTATTTACATGAGCTGCATGTTCCTCACAAATCATTACTGTATCACACTGGTGTCCGAGACACCAAGTCCTTTGGCTGAGGAATGAATATATTTAAAATTTTGTTTTTTTTTAAGATACCTAGCATAATGTGAATGGACTGACAAACTTAATAAACAGTTTCTTCACCATCAGTCCTTAAAATGCATTTCTTTGTGCATTCACAGTCCTCTTCACAAATATTGTTTTCAGATCATTTCTCCAAATGTTGGACTTTTTAATGCTCTGCAGGATATACAAGCAGCCTCAGGCTTCTGCCATGTGTTTTTTCATACTGTCACTAATGAGGAGGACTAACACAGGTGGTTAAAATTAAACTAAATCATTGTAGGACAAGGCCAACAGAAACATATGTCTTTGTAAATTTGAGTGTTTTGGTTTATTCATAAATCATACTGTGCTTAACAGCTTCCAAGAATCTGTTGAAAAACACACAATTAATAATGGAAAATCCAACTTGGAGGTTCTGGTTATGACAAGGCCGGGTTTAGATAAGGTCAAGACCTTTGAGTCTCTAGAGCTGAGGCAAGGGGGTTGAAGGGTTTGTGGGGTAGGGATCTGTTGGTTATGCCCAAGGTCTCGAGTTGTCACCAGACAATTGGCCGGATTACAAGTTGGACAGATGGCAAGTTCTGCAGCCTGTTGGACAACAGAAGTGTTGCATCAAAGTTTTGAAAAATCACTCCTGTGCAGCAACTGCGAGAGCCCAAACCTCAGAGCTCATAGTTTAGCTTTCCATGTTCTTCCTTTAGGACCCTCTCCCAGATTCACTAAAGACAGGAGAAACAGGAAAGCAAAAGTCATAGCGTAATGTTCGAAATTTATGGTCTTTGAAAGGGATGGCTAATTGTGACAGAAGCATAACAGGGAGAGAAGATGAAAAACAATCCAATGGTAATCTGCCATAAGAAGGGTTCCTTAACAAAAGCTTCACACAGCAAACATTCTTACTCTGTGACTCTTGACATATATCAACATACTGCTTCTCATATTTCCTACAGATGTACATCCTGAGGTTTTAGCATTTTACTGCCACTTGGGGGCAGTATCAGTAACCTGTGGGACAATCTACGCCGTGGGCTGCTCTTGATGGTCTCAGTGTGGCTGTTGGAGCTTTATCATTGCTCTGTCAAGAAAAACACAAAATATAAAGCTGAGTGGTGTTTTGTCAGAATGGTTGAGCAGTCCAAGGTGTAGGTTGTGTCGCAGTCTGTTTTGGAGGTGTAGGGGGTATAGTAGAAACATGCCCTTATTGTGACTCGTGTCAAAACTTGTTAAGTTTTAAGGATACTTGATTATGATGCACACAGTCAAATTTCTTCCTGTGATACTGATGGGCAAAAACAGCAGGACTGTCGGACGTCCACCAGTTAAAGATGCATAGCAACATTTTTAACCAGCTAGAGACAGGAAAGGGAATACTGAGTCCAAAAGGCAGAGCTTTACAGTAATCCAACTGAGACGTAACAAAAGTATGGATTATGGCCTATTTTCATCATTTATGCTTTCACGTACGCCTCCATGTAAACGTAGCCGATAACTGCCAGTAACTAGAGTTAATGCATTTATTGAATAAGTTGGTCAGTGAAGTTTTTACTGAAATACAGTAAACATGGTGGGTGCCAGTGCATGCACTGACTATTTCCCAGTGATGACACATGGTTACTTCCTATTCGAGCAGCTGTCTCTTGACCCATGTGCACAGATGGGCAATAGTGCATGTCTTGGTGTGATGGCCAAAAGTATGCACCGGTGCCAGAGCATTGCCTTTCAGTTTGAGTGGCCGGTTGCATGACAGACTTGCTGGTGTTTCTTCATGGGAATGTGTCAAAGCGTATTCCCTATTTGAGTGCTTTCACACCAAGAGTCAAATGCTTGGTGTGTGTGTGTGCGTGCGGCTGTGTGAAATATTTTGGTGAGTGTTTCTATTATTATGTATTTCCACTTTGTTTTGTTTTTAATATGCATAAATGTTTTTAATCATGTAAAGCACTTTGTGTTGCCTGTGGCATAAAAGGTGCTTTATAAATAAAGCTTGATTTGATTTGATTTGAAGTTATGAATGCATAAATTAAAAAGAGGGTGCTTTGTCTCAAAGTGCTTTCTCAAAAAGATAGGTTCAACCATTGTCAAAAGCTTATTGCAGGACTTCCCTGCAATACCAGTTTCATGGTTTAAAATCACTTTTTATCTTAAAACCCAAATTTGTTACTATAGGTTTTGCATGCAGTGCCAAGAGGCAAATATGCAGACAGGGGGACCTCACAAGAGCTTCTGTGTCTAAATACCATAATTTTTGTCTTTAGCTTAGGGCCATATAAGCTTCAATGTCATCAAGACAACTGAGAAAGTCCTCTTTTGCTTTAACGATACATAAATCCAACTGTCATCAGCATAACAGTGGAAGATACTATGCTTTCTAAAAATGGAACCCAAAGGAAATAAGTAATGTAGGGAAAAAACAGCAGGGGCCCTAAAATTGAACCCTGTAGGATCCCACATAACATGGGAGTGAAACCAGTAAAGTCAATACAAGTAGTTCTAGCTGCCATATAGAAACCAAAACCATTCCAGAGTGGTACCACAAATGCCCACTATATACTATAAATTAAAATATTGCGATCCACTGTATCAAAGGCAGCAGTTAGGTCGAGAATCATAACTTGCATAATCAAATGCAAGGAGGATATCACAGGGTCTAAAAAATGCTAGTCTTGTGCCGTGGAGGGTTTTAAACCCAGACTACATCCAGGATTTTGTTCTCATCCAGAACATTAACAATTTTCTCCTAAATGTTTGAAATAAAAGGCAGCTTTGAGATATGAGTATAAATGAGCCTACACAGATTTATTGTAACCAGGTCTCTTAATAAAGGTTTAAAATTTTGTAAGCCACACTGGAAGAGAGGCTGATGTTAATAATAGCCAGAACCAATTGCCTCATGCTGGGAAAAACCTCTTGAAAATTTTGAGGAAGGAAATTTTGACAAGGGAAAGTGGAAGGTTTAAAATGGCTGACCCCTTCTAATAGTGAGTCACAAGTTCAAACTGACCTTACATAGTGGAAATTTATAGGCTCTGAGACAAAAACTGGCCTGCAGGATGAATGTGGTGAATGTAAAAATGACAGAAGAATTAGAATTATACGAAATACTGTATTTTTAAAGTTCCAGATACCTGTAATTACATGTTCTGTGTGATTTGTAAGCTATGCACGAAGAAATTTAAAGTTGTTCAAAATAAGTTTTTTTAAAAGGATAGTTCATTAAATGTAAATATCTGTTACATGTTATATGTTATATGTACTGGTTCTTTGCACTACAACAAAGGGAAAACATTGGATTTATAATTATGCTTTTTTTGTGATCTGGCCAACTTAAGATCATACTGTGTGTGACCTCTAATCTAAAATGAGTTTCACACCCCTGCTGTAAGCAGAAAATGGGGCATGTAGCAGCTTAAATGTAGGATTTTGTCAGGAGCTGCAAATAACCAGAACAGAGATTTAAAATAAGTGTGAAAATTGCACCTGAATATTAAATTATAAACTTACACAATAAACCAGCTCAAATTTGATGTTAGAACATGTGGCATTATGATAATTGTTATTACAAAGTTTTTGAGTTTGTTGTGTAGTTCTTAATCCTTCTTGTGACAAAAAATGAACAAAAATTTTTTTAGAATAGCAAATAAACTAAAATAAACCCTTGACTGTCACCAGGTTCTTTTTTATCGCCAGCTACTGGCGGAAAAAAACTAAGAAATTATTTATTGCATCAATTAACCCATTTAAGATGTCGTCCAGTTCCATTAGCGTGTGAACTCCTGTCAGATGAAATTTCCTCACTATTTATGATTGCTCCATGCATGCCTCAGACAAAACTCCAGCTGTCAATCAACGGTCTTTTATTTCCTTTGCTGTGTCCAACATGATCCTGGAACAATGATGAATAATGACACTGGAACTGTGCACTCTCACACCCTGTTATCCTCTGCTTTCATTAGACTGACTTTAACAGGCGAAGGCTTCTGGAAACAGCCATAAATTGTTGCCAAATTGTAAAAGGAGCAAATTAGAGATAACCCCCGTGGAGTTAGAACTAGGTTGCGCTGTGCTGTGATTGTTTTACACATCACCTTGTAAACAAAAGATGAAAAAGACTACCACCCAAGCATTAGTCAGCTTCATGAGCTGCTGTGCTCTGCATTTTCTTTCCTACTACATGCTGACGAGTAGATAAACTAAGATTGTGATGTGTTAAAAAGTCTTTGTGTTGACAAGATTGTAAGAATATTTTGTATTTTCTGTTTGTTACCATCCAAATGTTATACAAAAAAGTACTAATCAAGATATGTTTTCCATTTTTGCCCAGCTTCCTTGTTGCTTGAGTAAATGTATTGTTTGATGTCATTCTTAAACTATCAGAATTGATTTTGGCCCTCACAATTCAAAGAAAAAGCCCTGTGAAAAGTTTTCTAAGTAAACAGGGTAAGGCTTGAGTTTGCATTGCATTTGATCAGACAGTCACTTTGTACACATTCAGTCAACATGATAAAAAATATTGTAACTCTTTGCACTGACTTGCATATATATGTATTGATTGGGTGATACTTAAATTACTTACTTTTTACTTCATTTATCCCAGAGAGAAATCAGAATGTTGCAGCAGCAATTTTTCTAAAGAAATAATAATTAATGTACACTTAAGTTTTTGGTTTGGAGGATGAATGATTTCCTACAACTTCCTGTCTTGCAGTGAACTTAAAGAAGCTTGGTTTTATTCACTATACTGTGCAGAGCAGTGTTTCTCAATCCAGGTCAGACATGTCAGACATCAGGGGCCTCATTTATCAAGCTGGCATAGGGACAAAAACGGCTGTATGCTCATGATAGTAAACTTTTGGAATTTATAAAAACTAAACTTGGCGGGAGAATGTTCCTACCTCAATGGCAACTCTGACCCTCGCATGTGCACAAACTCTGGAAAAACAGGAAACTGCAACATCAACCATTCATCCATCCATTTTCTGCAGCTTATCTGGAGTCGGGTCGCGGGGGCAGCTGCCTAACCAGGGAAACCCAGACTTCCCTCTCCCCGGCCACATTCACCAGCTCATCCGGAGGGATCCCGAGGGGTTCCCAGGCCAGCCGAGAGATGTAGTCCCCGCCTCTGGCAGCCGCCCAACTCACACTGCACCCGACCCCTATGGCCCCTCCTGCAGGTGATAAGCCCACGGGAGGAGAGGCCCATGTCACCCTTTCGGGCTGAGCCTGACTGGGCCCCATGGGCAAAGGCCTGGCCACCAGGCGCTCGCCTCCGTGCACCACCTCCAGGCCTGGCTCCAGAGGGGGGCCCCGGTGACCCACGTCGGGGCAAGGGAAACCTTGGTCCTTGCTTTCTCATCATCATATGGGTGATTTGAGCCGCACTTCGTCTGGTCCCTCCCCTAGACACCTGTTTGCCATGGGTGACCCTACCAGGGGCATGAGCCCCCGACAACATAGTCGCTATGATCGTCAGGACGCACAAACTCCTCCACCACAATAAGGTGGCGGCTCAGGCAGCCAACATCAATGGTACAAAATAAAATCAATGAAATTATGTGAAATATGAGACTTTTGTGCAAAATATTACATTTCACACCACATATTATATATTAAAGCTATGTGCAAAAATTTAATAAAGAGGCGCATTTGATATTAATACTCCTAAGAGTGCATGCTCATTAAAAACAAACAAACAAACAAAAAAAAAAACAACAAAAAAAACAGGATTTGCAAGAAAAGGGGAGATATGTTAATAAGAACCTCAACCACTAAAATTTGTTCTGACATTGTGAAACAAAACTTACATGTTAAAATACATTCATCTAAATAAGGTAGACAGTCTGCTGCCAACATGTACCAATCAATAAAAGAAAATACGAGAAGTAAGTTTTGGTCCTTTATTCTGAGATCCAGCAGAGCAGCACACAGACTGGAGGCTGGAGCGTCTAGAAGTGATGCAACACTTATGAAACACTCAAGAGGTGGATTTCCTTTTATTTATTTATTCTTACACAATGCAACTCCTTGGCTACCTCGTTAATATCGCTGTGTCCCTCTGCACCTGCAGGACTTCCTCTGAGGACATGGCTGCTGTGGTGCTGCGTGGAGTCTCTGGCCTCACCTTCTCCAACCACAGCTGCAGCACTGCCCACCCAGCTGAAACACCCAGTAACTACAAAGAAATATTATTTAACATTAAATAAACTGACACCAATTTTAGATGTATCTGAACTTAAATTAAAACAAAAGACTACATCACCGGCATCATTACTGTAATTTAGCAGACGCTTTTCTCCAAAGCGACCTACTATGGGCTGTGGCGTTAAAAGTTTTGCCTAAAGCCCCAAGTGGAAGGTGTTAATGAACCCTAAGGGATTCAAACTTTAGTCTCCTGCATCGGAGACAGATGCGCCGCCAACTGAGATATCCAGCCGTGCCATCCAATGCCTTTGGCATGTCTGTAGTCTGCTTAGCTATACACAGTTTTATAAATGAGGCCTCAGGTCTTAGACATGTTCCTACTCCTGCAAACCTGATCCAGGTTAATGTACTTCCTCATCAAGTTCTTTGCAAGCCTGTCAATAAGACATTTATTTAATTCAGGTGTGTTAAAGAAGAGTTACCTCTAAAACATGCATCCTAACACATGGTTTGGATGGTGATCTTATGGATCTTGCAAGAGTCCTTTATACTAACTCATAAACATGCAAAATCTAAAAAACAACTAAGAAAAACAACAACAAACAAATCAGCTTGCAAAACAGTAGTGTGAAAAAACTTTTTTTTTTTTTTTACAGGGTAAACTGTTGATGTGTAAAAAAGATCTATCAGGTTATATACTGGGTGATAGACCAAGAAATATGTTTTGGTTTAACATCTATTCTGTGGAGAAAGAAACAAACAACAATAGCAACCATCAATGACATGAAAATCTAAGCATCATGACCCCATGAAGATGAGTTTCTCGGTTCGTTTCATTGCTTTGTGTTTGCATCCTCATATAAAGCTTCTCCCTTGTGTGACCTTGGTCATCGTTATTTTAACCAGTACACTTCCCACACATTTAACCTTTGAAAATCAGCAACCTCAGCCAGGCCTACCCATATCCAACCCCAAATGGCGTAACAGCAGGGAACATTTTTACATATAACCACGAGGGAGGTGTATCTAGACCAGTGTTAGTGCATACATTAATAATGTTCAAGACACAAGGACACTGTTCATTCTTTACCTTAGAAACAGAATGAATGCAAAACAAGATTTATTCCCAAAAAATGCTAAAATGAGTAAAGGCCACAATATTAATGCAGAAAAATTACACATGACAGAACCAATAAGCAAGGCAGTGGAGCAGCGTTAGGAAAAGGGCAGGACAAAATGCCAGCAGTTTGTATTTTATATTAATCTTTTGTTTTCTTTCTATTGAGTGTCAGTGAAGTTTAAGTGTTAATAATCATTTTCATTTCCATTAACTATATAATGCAAATAGTAACTTTAATCTTAATATGTCGATGGCAAGAAGTTTCTCATTATTCATCTGCTGCTGTCTGAAAAGTCCTACAAAAGTCTACAATCTGAGCCCAGGGTTATTTGTCTCCAGAAAAGGATTTACAGAAAAGTACGTGTCAGGCACTTTGTTTATTTGTTGAATACATAAATAACCTTCTGATCCTGAAACATTGACCTGTCATTTCTCAACTCAAATCCAGTTGGTTTTGGTTGTGATATGACCTTTCCTGCAGCGCCACCATCAGGTCAAACTTAATGTTTTCAGCATGGCTGACTACATATCTGGTGGGGCCTGGAACCATTTTGATAATTTTAGAAGCACTAACTACCCTGCTGTAGAAGCAGGTAAAGGGACCAAATCTTTCCATTTTTGGAATTGGTCCTGTCTGCTGTTGGTTGAGTGACAACAGGAGGGTCAACTCAAAATCAGGGTCCTCCTCAACACAAATCTCTGTCTCACATTCTCCTCTATGTCAGTTTCCCTGTCAAAGAGCCGTTCCACAACATCATTCACGTAAACCTTTTCCCAGAGGACATTTTCAAGAGAGAGAGAGTTCAGACTGCAGTATACATAGAGCACAATGAGGAATGATGTGGATAGAGGGCTGCCATGCAAATTTTTATGTTTGCCCCTCCACTGTTTTGCATGAACTACCAATGTCTTCGTGGGAATACCCCACCCTCCATAAAATCTAAAAAATGTAATTTCTACTTCAGCAGGTGGGAGAAGTAGGCAGTGATGTGCGATACCACTCATTTTCTTTCCAATCTGATACCAAGTAAAATACAAGCCAGTATCGTGATATCGATTTGATACCGATACTTTGTACAGAACCTTAATGTGTTTGGAAAATCGCTTTCAAAGCAGCTACGCTTTGTATAAAAATGTAGTTACATTTTTATAGAATACTTTGTGACTCAAACTGAAATTACCAGAAAACACATAAATACGACAATAATTTCATAATGTTTTTCACCACCTACATATTAAAGTATTAGTCTAAACAAATGAGAGGGATTGGCGTTATTGTTTTTCTATCCTATTAATGTTTTTCATCTGTATTTTTAATTTTAAAAACCCTACAATGACTGTTTTACTGAATATTTAATGGAACCCAGTCTCTGCAGCAATTGATGTGAGCTGATCTCAGGGACACATCACTCCAAACTGAACTCATGCAGATATTTATTGCTTTTGAACATGTTTGAACATGTTTGAACATCAACACAAACCTAAACCTAGCAGACAGATGAACTTTCCTAAAGTTTCGCATCAGTGGCCCACAGCTCCACATTTTCTCCCTCCGAATAGTGGTTAGTACCTTTCTGCAAGGACTCCAAGTGACCTGTTTTACCCTTACAGCATCTGTCCCGCTAATTTTCTCCTCTTTCTGATCAGAAATTAATTATATACTGTGATTCTCAGATGTTTAAGTTTGGCGGTGTTGCTACAACACCTCTATGTCTTCCCATACACATCATACAACGCTGGGCCAATTCACTTATGACTTTGGCAGGTGGAAGAAAAAGTAGTTCCTGCCAACTGGGTATAATTTAGAGAAGATCCTCATATCATAGTTACTTTCCACTGTATTCCAGTTCAGGATAGACTGCATTTTTACACCAAATCAGTAAAATAATTGATATTCTAACATAAAATAGATTCTAGAACATAAAAACCTGGTATTGTAGTATCAAAATTTTGGTATCGATCCACACACACTAGTATTAGGTCACACATACACACACAGACATCTCCATGGTGTGTGACAGTTCTCATGATAATATCGTTCCCCTTCTCCCATAAACTCAAAAGTATCAACTCTGCACCCACAGATGTGGGGATGTTCGGCCACACATGGGTCAAGTCTCACACTGCTAAAACAGCAAAACACCAAAGTGTGCAATATGTGTTTAGCACATTGAAAAAATATCATCTTAATCAACTGTGCCCATCAAATTAGGAAAATTATGAAATATAAAGCAAAATAACCAAAAAACAAAAGTCAAGTGTTATTTTTTGAATGATGAACTTTGAATGGGGTCAAATTGACCCCAAGGAGAATAGGGGGGAGATTAGTGTTGCTTTTTTTTTATTTTATTTTATTTTTTTAGGCTGCTCAATTAGATGTCACACTGACATTTTCATCTGGCTTCAGAATAATGGAAAGCACTTTAGCTCTGATATAAACGTATATCCATATGCTTCTATACAAGGTTAGTTTCACAAACCTTTTTTTGTTTCAAAGCCTTGCTCTGAATCATATAAAGGATTTAATGATTCCTTGTGTGTCTGGCTCTGCCTCACACCAGTCGAGCGGCTCTGCTGGATACTTTTAGTTCTCAGCAGGTTAGCAAAGCACTGCACTTCCAAGTTATTAAAATCAAACAAGCAACATGCTCAGTGTTGTTTAAATAGCACTTAACAAAAGTGTTGATGAATATATTTAATACTTTGCATCAATTTATCTTCCCACTCTCAGTTTTTATACAGTTATTGGTATTTGTTTGCATTTGTCAAGTCTGCTGTTTTTACTTATATTCTACTATAAAGATAATTATGTACTCTAATTGGCCATAGGAAGATTGTATTTTTTTTAACTGGTGGGATACCTTACTCAGTGCAAAAGCAGCTCATTAAAGAGTGAGAAAATATTCAGTTTGTCATCATAAAACAATAAAACACTAATATAGAAATATGATTTAGGTGCATGCTTGCATGCCATTTGTTGGGTTAATGATTCACAGGCTTTGCTTTAAGCAGTGAATAACTTTTGAACTGCTCGGGTGTGTAAGCATTCACTGTGCCAGACCTAGGGGTAATCTGGACTGGCTGCAAGTGGCACACAGGCTAGGGCAGGGGTGCCCAAAGTCAGTCCTCGAAGGTCGCTGTCCTGCAGATTTTCCAATGTTTCCTGCTTCAACACACCTGACTCAAATTAAATAGATCCAACAGCCTATTAAGTTTTGTACAATGACTAATCAATTTGAGTCGGGTGGTTTTGGAGCAGGGACATATCAAAAACCTGCAGGATTGTGGCCCTTGAGGGCCGGAGCTGGGCACCCCTGGGCTAGGGAGCACTGTGAGGCCGGTACACTGAACAAAAAGTGGACAACAGAGGGGAAACTGTTTGTAGCTATTTGGTATAGATCCAATACCAAGTAACAAATAAAGGGCCAGTATCCCCAGTACTATTACAAATATCTTAAGGGCTGTCCAAATGTGTCGTTTGGAAGATATAATTAATTAATTAAACTAAATAATAAATAAACACACAAAGCTGACAAATTAATAATAATAATAATAATAATAACTGTTATATCCCCTTCCACTTGTTAATTCACACAATCTTTAAGGTGGTCACAAACAGTTCTGATAACTCTGGCTCCCTTCTGTCCTGTTTTTGGACCATATAGGAATCATAGGTGGTCGATTAGGGCGTCATCTACTGCTTTTATACACGCACACACACACACACAAATATATATAAATTTCTAGACCATTTTGTGCTGGAACAGTTGGGCCTCAGCATTAGAAAGGTTAAAAATTCTTTCCCTAGACAAGGTGATTAGTTCACCATGAAGATTTTAAGGAATTTACTAAGGATTTATTGACTTTGTTGTGTGACAGTATCATTATAATCCAGTAAAATATCATTGTGTGTTACTTTAAATAATTAGTAGTTCATATGATAAAATTGAATAGTGAAAGCATTTAGAGATATTATGTTTAATATATTAAATGCACTTTTAAAGTAGCTCGGTCAGTTCACTGCTAAAACCTGATGAAGGGCCTTATACTGACTCCTCAGTGTTGCTGCTGGAATTTCAAGTAAAAAACCATATTTAGTTCTGTTACTTATTTTGTTTTGGGGGCACCACAGTTGAGGTTCCACTACAGCTCCACATCTCCACATGACCTTCGATCAGCACTGCTTGTGATGATAGGAGGATAAGTTAAGCTAAAAAAAAAAACAACAAAAAAAAAAAAAGAAAAAAACAAAAAACAAAACTGTGGTTCACATGTCCACACTTTATTACATCATAAATTTTTACAGTATGGAATCACCTATAACAGTAAGTTATTGCATGCATGTGTTATTCCTTTTCCTTCCAGACAGTGGTTTTCCTAAATTCTAGCACAGAAAGACTTCTGCTAGTTCTTAACACAATTAACCAGATATGTGAAGAAAACAAAATTATTCCAAGAGAACAACACAAGTTATTTCTGTTCCCTCAAGAAACAAACATCGATAAATCATAACAAGATTATCCAGTCGTTATCTTGAGATAAAGCGTCATTTTTCAAGCATGGCTGCTCTCAGCTTCCATAAATTTACAGTATCTGAAAGTGAAGTCCTTAAGAAATGGGGAGTTAACATCCAGTTCCTAAAGGCAACTTAGAAATTACAAGAAAGCTTCTGTAGAGGTCAGACTGTTAGAGAATAAAGCGGCCGCTAAATATTGACTTGAAAGCATATTGGAGCTGTACAAACTGCTTTAGTCATACATAGTGTATTTTATTTACATTTGCACATTGCAAGAAATGGCTGCAATTATTTTCTGCTTTACTGGTAACATATTAAGAGTGAGTCAAGGCTTGGCTCTACAGGTAGCCACAGGTAACGGTTCTTCCAGTAAAAAGAAAGAAAACTACTAATTAAATTAAAATCTTAGGCAAAAAATAGTAAAACAGCAGCAGCTGCATTTGCAGACACTGTTAAAGAAGATTAATAATAATTTAAGGCAAGGCAAGGCAGTTTATTTGTATAGCACATTTCATGTACAGGACAATTCAAAGTGCTTTACATAAAACAAAGATATCACAGATATATTTTACAGATATTAAATGCTTCTTAAGTTGCTGATATTTTAAACAGATATTAATGGGTTGATTAATGATACTCATGCATATGATTTTATAGACCCAGTAAAGATCTAATGAGTTCCCCTTGGGGGTCTTTTGTATGATATTTTCAGTCTCCTGGAGTAAATATTGTGTTACTTGTGACTTATGGGGTTATTTCAACAGTTCTTTATGGAAAACTAAGAGAAAATGAGAGGAAAGAGAAATAAGAAGAGCCAATCTGCTAAACGTCAACAGTAGATCAACTTATAGCTGCATCCTAAATGCACCTCCACCGAAATATTCTCACTGGTTACTTTCACAACTCAACTAACAATAAACATCTCATATGAAAGAGAAGTGATATACACTGCTCCCAATTTCCTATTATTATTAACACCACATATACATACAGGCTGGATGTGTGGTTTTCACATCCTTTTGCATATTGAATAAGTTTGAATTACTGACAACACCTTTTCCTGTGAACTGTGCATGTTTTCTCACTCCAATTATTCAGGTTTAATGAGTTATTTGTGTGCATGAAAATGCACTGACATGGGAGACCACACGGCTGTCAACACCTCCAGTAAATAGAAAATATAGAAAAATATCTAAAGGAAAGAAGGTCACATGTTGCAGCACAGTGAGGAAAAAGTGTAAATCTCTCCTTAGTGTTCACCACAAAAATCCTACAAATGAGCAATGGAAGACATCAGTCTATTAAATCTCATTAAACCCATTTACTGCTGTTTACGAGCTTGAAGTAACTGGATTATTTGGGAATTACTGAGAGATAATCAGAAGTTTGGCAAAAACTATTAATTCTCTTCTGATTTTACTGAGGAAAAATGACAGAAACCAAAGGCCACTGAATTCAAACCAAGACAGAAGGACTGAGGCATGAACTCCAATCCCATAACATAAAAATCAATAAGCTTGATGTAGGTTTGCTGTGAGAGTATGTACTGGACATCACAGAGGGAGCAGAGATGACAGCCAAAAGGGGGATCAGACAGGCTTCTGTGAGGACCTATAAATAGCTCTGAATAAAGAGGAGAGATATGCAGATGAAGCCTAAAGAGTCCTGGCCTGGTCACCAGAATGAGAATGTCTGATGTTCAAAGATCTAAAGCCTAAATGATCCCTGATAACTCTCAGGTCTGCGAGTGGACAGAAGTAAATTACATGATGTGTTCACTTGTAATTGGACATCTGAGGTTTAACCAGGCAAAGGTAGCCTGTGAACCCCCCCGATCAATGCTTTGGCCCTGCCCCTTGCTCTGCCATAACACTGTGAGAAAGGCTTCTCTTCACTCGCTGTCATAAAACAGATACAACAGAAGGCTGCAGACTGAACATCTATTGATCAGGTATCAGTACCGTTTGTTATCAATGATCCTGATGAGAAGGATGCTCCTACTTCTGTGAACACACTTTCTCCACTTACTAACTAGCAGGTCAACTTTAAATAGATTTTATATAACCACATGTTTTACAAATGAATTAGTTTGTATAATAATGTTCCCTCTTGTTATAGCCTACTGCTTATTTGAGAGAACAGAGACATATCCATCAGGGGTCATGTGATATTTGTTACTGTGCCGTAACAAAAAAAAGTGCTGCAATCAGCTATAATAGAAATCTTTGAGTTGTGAGACAACGATGTAGAATGACAGCTGTCACCACTCGACAAAACACAATATATTCATTTCATCCACTTAACCACAGCAGAAAAGGAATTTACATGACAACTATTCCTCAGATTAGACGCTTAGTTTTTGTAACGAGTGTTTCTTAATGTCGTTTTGTAAGAGTCATTTTTCTTTCTACAACCTTACCCTGAAAAGTAAAAAGAATAGTGCAGTAAAGATCAAATCACTCAAGTAAATGTGACGAAATACATGTAACTCATTACGACCCACCTCTAGTAGCCTGGTGTTATTGACCCTGGGGGTGAGCATGCTTTGTTGTCTCTGATGGGCTGGTGAAATGTTCTGGGGTGGTTGTTGCCTCATGGCAGATGGAAGAGACTCCAGCTCTAACTCAACCATAAATTGGATGAAGAAAATACAGAATATGTATGACTGCATTAGAAAACCTCTGATGGCCCTGTTGCGGGTTGTCTTAATTTGACTGGTTAAAAGCTTCAGTGTATTTCAGAGAAGGCTGACAGGACACTCTGCAGCATCACAAATCATTCACTTTGTTTATGCTCTTTTATTTCTCTTGTGTCATGTCTGATACAGAGCTGAGCTTATTGAAATTCATGTGAATAATTCCACACGAATGCAGCTCAGTGGAACGTGAAACTCATAACTGTAAATAATGATGTATTTTTGTAACTGAATGCATTTGTGAATTAACAGAATCGTCAGTCGACCCACTGATGTTGCCTTTGTTACGCAGCTGAGAGCAGGCTGTGTGATAACCTTTAGGCCAAACATTGGTTTGCATACAGAGCAGGTTACTGAGATCCAATCACAGATTGTCATTCGGGATGCATGCAGGGACAGACTGTAACACAAAGAGTAAACACACATTCTCAGAGCTGCTCATTTATCATTGGATTACCAAGGACCTGTGATAATACCAAATATGATCAAGGCCCAAAGCCTTTAGCAGAGGATCCTGACACAAAGGCTGTAATGAGTTGGATTTGCATATGAGCCGACACACAATCTGATCAGTTCCGAGTGAACATGAAAACAGTGTTTACCTAATATTTGCTCTGAGAAACAAATTCAATTTGCCACTAAACCCAGAACAACTCTGAGTCATGACATCTTCAAAAGATCTCTGTTGACTCTGGATCCGTGGGGTGTTATTAAAGATCAACAACAGGTCAAGTACAGGAAACTGATGGACAACTTCGTGGAGCCGTTCTGCTGAAATCCTCTCCTAAAAGTCACCAAGTCCAAGGAGATAGACAGTTCTCCAGCCATGCACATGGACTGGACTGATGGACTACAATTGATGCAGAGTACAAGAAGGAGATGAGCAGACTCTATTTTCATATTTTTTGTTTTCATTCATTCTAGTAAGTAAAAGTAAGCAAGTAAAACTTTATTTATAGAGCACCTCTCAAGATATAAAATCACAAAGTGTTTTACAAGAGCCAAAAACAAAAAATGAATAAACAGCAGATTTAAAAAGATGTGTTTTTAACTGACTCTCTCTCTCTCCTGGACCCTGGGGCCTGGGTTTGGGCAGGCCTACCTGGTTGATCCTGCCAGTAGCATATGCTTGTCTCGAAGATTAAGCCATGGAAGTCTCAGTACACATGGCCGGTACAGTGAAACTGCGAATGGCTCATTAAATCAGTTATGGTTGTCCAAAGGAAGAGCGGAAGAAAATTCCAGAGTCTGGGGTCCACAGAATAGAAAGCGCTGTCTCCTTTAGTTTCCAGCTTTGTATGGGGCACCATCAGCAGGGAGAAATGGCTTCAGAAGCCCTCTGATATAGGCTGGTGCCTGTCTGTGAAGAGGTCTCCGGGTCAGTAAAAGAAACCAGTGCAGTTGCATCAACTGATGTCACATTTTGTAAGAAGCCTGGCAGCAGCATTTTTAAAAACTTGCAACCTTCCTAAAGAGGACAGGTTAATCTAATTGTAAAAGCATGAATAATTATTTCCAGTTCAGGAGGTGACACAATGGAGCTTAGCTTGGCAATATTTCTCAGATGTGCATCCAAAGTAAAACCACAGTCAAAGGTTATGCCAAGGTTCCTAATGAAGCCAAACAACCTGGAGGTCCAAGTGTCTCCTTTATACCAGACGTGCATTTTTTGTGGTACAAAGATAGTTATTTTAGTTTTGTCTTGATTTAATTGAAGAAAATGGTCTGCCAGCCAGTGTTTAACAGAGTCTAGGCCCTTTAGCAAACTGTGGAGACATTTAATTTAGGTGGAACAAGGTGTACAACTCAGACCAACCCAGCACCTCAGCCTATCGAGCAGAATGTGATGGTCAACTGCATCGAAGGCTCAGGTAAAGTCCAACATAAGCAAAGAACAATTAAAAATATTACATAATATGTATTACTCTTGTTTTTAGAACTGTTGGTTTTCTGAGCTGCTGTGTGATGCTGTGGAAGAAAACAATTTCAAACATGGGATCAATAAAGCATTCATCCATCCATCCGTCTATAATGCTTATAGAATGACAAATAGAACAACAAGGATGGAAAAAATGACTAATTTAAATTACTGGTAGGTGATGGTTCTTATCTCGCTCATCTAGGATAAAAGTCTGTAAATTTCTGCAGTTTTTATTGATGTGAACTGACCGTACTTCTTATAATGATCAGGGTTTGCATCATAAACAAGAGAACTGTATTTGTGGAAATTAGTATAGGGATTAAAAAACAAATCCAGTTTGAGCCAACGGTCCACACACACTATCTGTGTGACTGAAAAGCTGCCTTCTGCCTTCACCTCTTGTATACACTCTGAACAGCATCACTTCAGTTGCATCTGTCTGTTTCTATGTCAGCAATTTTTACAAATGCTTGTGTTAATGTGTGCATAGGCTAAATATCGTTTTTGGTTTGGACCTGGTATAAGATGGTCAAGATTCTACAAAACAAGCGAAAAAGCCATTTCCTTTATCTTTTTATAATAAACAGGAGCTGTGAATCAGAAGCTAACTTCAATGCCTCCACAGGGTGGGGAGAGAAGCTCAGTCATCCAGAGGAGGAGCAGCAGCTCGATGGTTAAAAAGTTTGCTGATTCTCATTTAATATGCAAAAGTGATGAGTCAGTTCACTCCTTTGATAAATTCATGTGTATTCTTGACTTTTCTCATTTACAATATGCCTTTATCTCTAACCACTTTCAAGCTACAGCATATTGAGTACTTCATATCAACTTAATCTTATCAATTTAACATTTTACTGGCTAAAGGTTTTAATCTTATGTTTATTATAAATTATACAAAATAATTACATTACAATGACTCACAACTACTTTTATATAACAGTTTTAATAGAATCTGTACAGTGTAGGTGTAGCATGTCTGAGGCTTCAGCCACTCACACTGCAGCCGTTCAGTTTACCTGCTCACGTGATACGTTACGATAATGAACCTCAGCCTTTTTATTTGAGCAGTCATGGAAAAATAAACCAGTAAAATAAATTAAAAAAAAAACAACTTCACCATTTTTGCATTACTCTCCCTCACAAGCACCAGGGAAAAAAAAAGAAAAGAAAGAAAATCAAATCTTTGGTAAAACGTTGGTATTTTTAAATCCTTGTTTTTGACAACATCTGTGCCTGACAGTAAAATTAAGATTAAGAAAAGATTACAGCTCCAGGTAGGTAAGAAAAAGCTGGAAAATAAGGTGCTGTCACCCAGAGATACACAGGCTGGTACAGCGATTTGCTGCATCACATCGTTTCCTCGGGTTGCTCGTAGTCCAGAGAAGCTGACATCTAATACTTTTCCCTCTACGATGTTTCAGCCAAATAACTGTGTTCACGAATATGCATATTATTGTAATCTGCCTGCTTTCATTTGCAGATAACATGCCTTCCTATTACTACCTCTGATTAGTAAATAATGAGACTTATTAAACCTTTGTTTGATTTTTCTAGTTGGCTACAGTTGCTGTGGCGATGTCATTATGCAGATTATTCCATCACGACAAAACAATTCACTATAATGATGCAGTGAGTGTAAAACTCAGAATGACTTTCAAATTTAAATAGAAATCTAAATGTGGATCTAAATTAAATTTTAACCAGTTACTCAGTCAACCGGCCAGCAGCTCTGACTTCTCACACACCTTTATTTCTGCAAAGAAAGTAAGAAAAAAAAAAAAAAAAGTAGAAGCAGCTGCTTCTTGCACTTGATTAAACAAACGAACATCATGAATATGTTTAAATCGTATCCTTGTTTCCAGTGTATGCAGCACATTCATTCATTCATTTTCTGTACCGCTTTGTCCATTACGGGTCGCGGGGAAGCTGGAGCCTATCCCAGCATTTAACAGGTGAGAGACAGGTATACCCTGGACGGGTCACCAGTCCATCGCAGGGCCAACACAGAACCATTCACACTCACACTCACTCCGAGGGAGAATTTCAAATGTCCAATTAACCTAACATGCATGTCTTTGGACAGTGGGAGGAAGCAGGAGAACCTGAAGAGAACCCACGCATACACGGGAAGAACATGCAAACTCCACACAGAAAGGCCACCACCCCCCAGGTTTGAACTTCCCCCCCAGCCGAGGCTCGAACCAGTGACCATGCAGCCGTATGCAGTGCAGTGTGTACGAAATAAATATTTAAATGTTTCAACTTGCTCATTTTTATTTTTTATTTTATTTGACAGGGACAGAGCATGTTAAAAAAAAAAAAGAACACTTCTAAATATGCCAAAGAGCTCATTTCTATCCGTGTCCCTGGCCAGATGTCACAAAGTTTGAAAACTGAAGGATTATTTTAAGGCCTGTTAAAAAGGCAAATTAAAATGATCCTAAACAAAAATCATAATTCATTAGGAATGTTGAAAATTGATATTAAAATTATCATTAAAAGTATTATAATCAGCATTTTAATCAATCACAATGTATGTACAGTAGTTTGAAAACATGACAACCTGAAAGCCGTGATGAGGAATGTCAGAGGAATGTCTAATTATTCCTGATTAATAAGTTTAACAAGACCAGTTTGTATTTTGAGGACTTGTTCACTTTCCTTTTGTTTTTATTGAAGTTAATTGTTTCTATTTTAAAATAATCGGTCATGCAAAAAAGAAAAAGTAAAGAAATTAAGTAATTAACTTAATTTTTGTACTGATACTATGTTAAATATGACAAAAACTATTAAAAAAAAACACATATTAAATATGGAATGAATATTTGATTTACACTCTTTACCTAATAACGTAGCTGATGAGTCTCTTTACAAGCATTAAGAGATTTATTGTGCACCAACGAGGGCCCAGCAAAGAGAAAACCGCCTAGAAAGCCAAGCTTTGGATCTTTTTTAATCCACAGATGTCACAGTTGGACATTGAACAGATAAGCAGAAGATTAGATGTCTTGGAGGAGAACACTGATCTGCCAGTGGAGCATTTCACAACCAGCCAACTAAGACCAAGATGCATCTCATCACTTAAAACAGGATTCTTAAACTTTCTGAGGCTGGGAGCCCTTCACAAGGATGGACCTGACCTACTAGTTGATAGGACCTGTTACATTTTAAACTTTGTAACTTAATGTAACTTCACCACAACTTTAAATGAACATATACAAATAGCTTTTGAGTCCTTTTAAATAGGGTTATTTTTATTTAAGTCAAAATTTGACCTCACTGCATTTCTCATGTAATAGATATTAAAGTGTCTTTCAGCCCAAATTGAAAATTTTCATTTCAAAGCTGAGGTGAGGGAGATCTCTGGTTTTAGAATCACCTTTAACTCCTTTGTTGTGGACACAATAAGAAAGAGGGTTCTTTTAATCCATCATCATAACAACTAAAGTTCTCAGAGAAAGTTTCATAATAAAAAACAAGCAGAAGTTTCTATGAACAACATCGTCCAATTTTAGGCTCCAAGCCCCAAAATAACCTGATGGGCAACTCATCAACAAGACCTGTAAGACTAAATTAAAGGAAAATAAATGAGTGAAAAGTAACTAAAGTTGAACATTTAGATTAAAGGAAGCAGTTTGAGCAACAGCAGGAGTCGTTAACTGTAATTCCCGCATGGACAGGGGGCAGCCAGCGAAGCCACAATGGACAATAAAGGACTTCAAAACACCACAAAGCCAGTTGAGCCCTCAGAGGAGAGTAACGATGGAGAAGCTATTTGATAAGGTTTAGACAGGTAAATATTAAAAACAGGAAATAGTCACCAAGTGTTAACTGCACAAGATGCTCTGGCTGTGACCCACAGTCGGATCTAAATATAACAGTTTAAATCGCTACTTTCAGTCTTGACTTTGAAAATATTGTATACGTCTACAATGAAAATACATTTGTCCTTGAGAGCTGAATAAATCATGTGTGGAGATTAATGAAGCATGTGCCCTTGAAGGAAAAGGGATTATAAAACCCACTTTATTATTTGCATTTCTGGAGCCTTCAGGGATGCGATTTCCTGTTTTACTGTTCATATCTAAGGAAAGAAAATCTAATTTTATTGTAAGTATTATCTCTATAACAGGTCCAAAGACCTGTTTGATGTGGGAAAATGAAAATGAAGTTTGAGTTGCTGTCAAGGGGATTATTCTGTTCATTTCTCCGATAACATTTTAACTCTAAGGTATTTGATAAAGTCATATTTGCTGAGGGTACAAAGAATAATATCTGCTCTTACATTAACATTTATGATGCTGGAGGATTCATTTCGCCCCCACTTTAATTTTGAATCTCTCTTTGGAAACAACTCATTTCACAGGGAGCACAGAAAAAAAAAACAGGTTCAAGAACATTTGCTGCCTGTGCATTCCTTAGATACATTACTCTACATCTACTTTATTAGTTTAATTTAAAAGATTCATCAGTTGAAGGTCAATCAAATCTTCCTGGTGCCAACATACGAGATGGACACACAATGCAACATCTTAGTTTATGCCATTTGCATCAATGAACACATACTTCAGGTACAGCATTGTAAAAAGAAAGTCACCATAAATTAAATTTGATTTTTATTCCAGGCAGCCAGATTTACTTGAGATCTTTTAAGTGCTCTTGACTTTGAAAATATTGTATATTTTGCATGATGTGCAGCATGTCCTTAATAAATAGAACACTGGACCAGTGTTAAACAAAGTTTCAAGTTTAGGTTCATGTTTATCTATAAAGCACATTTACTGCAACTCCAGTTGCCCAAAGTACTGAATAATAAAACAACTACAGCATAAAACACTACACAGTAAAACAATAAACAATAAAAATCAGTAAAAAAAACAAATGACATGGAATAAAAAACTGCAATAAAAAAGTAAAAACAAGCAAATGTCGAGCTCAACTATGTTCGAAAGCCAGTGCAAAGAAGTGGGTCTTGAGCAAGGACTTGAAACCAGAATTCAGAAAGTTTAACAAAGAAATTATCTGAGAAATTATTTCTAGCTGGTTTTTCCCAAGAGTGTTTTAAACTGACATGAGGCACCAGAAGACAAAGCTTTTGGTTTTCATAAATCTGAGAATTGAGTGACATATGAGAGAAGTTGATGTTTTTGCTTTTATCCAGCATATCCCATCTTAGCTGTCAGCCTCAATATGAGCCTTCTTCCGAAAATGCAACTATTTTCCCTTTGAAAAAGCCTAATTATGAGCTGCATGTTGAGCCTTTTTGGAGTTTGAACTTATAGTCTATTTGTTAAAATAAACCTACTCTGGGTTGTGATTTTTTTTCCTTCTTGTAAAGCAGCATTTTGATCTGAGAACATCCTCTTTTATAGTCCTCACATGACATTCATGAAGCTCCTCTGTCTACAGACTTCAGAGGATAGCTGAATGCAGATGGACAGTTTGCCTTCACATCTGGTAAATGTTTGGTCAGCAAGGTATATGTATGCAGGCAGCAAAAAATGGACCTCTGTCTCCCTTTTCAAAAGCACTCATCTTCCATCTTTTTGTGAGTCTCATTATGGATGCTGGTTATCATCTAAACAAGGAGAAAAGAAATCATGGTGAAATATAAAAAAAACATGAAAGCCTAAGAAAGTGAATACATGCCTCATCAAAATCAGACATCACTGTCTGCAAACAGTTTCTATTTTATCTCCCGAAACGATGGATTCGGTCTTCAGCAGAAAATTGCCACTTATCTCATATGTGACTGGAATCTAAACTTGGAAAACGCCTGTGCTTCTGCCTGGGGAGTTGCCCCTGATGACAGACACACTAAATTGGCTGACAATCACCTGGCTGCCCAAAAAAATAATTGCCCCAGTTTTTGTCATGTCATTTGCGCAGTACAATAATTACGGGAACAGTAGAGGCAGCATTTTTCTGCTGCAGCAAGTCAAATGCTTCTTGCAGATGATTTACATGGTCTGTGAAATGTACACTTTGACTGACTGGTTTCTGAGAAAACTGCATGACTGAGATGATGCACGGCGCAGACCTTTCATGGAGTAAATTACTTGGTCAGTTTTCAACTTATTATTGAAAGTAGAAGCCTGTCAAACTACAAAGAAGTGCTTGTACTCACTTTATACAACGCATTGTTGTATAAAGTAAGTACAAACTGTTACTTATATAAATTAATGGATCAGATAAGTCAATTCATCCATTCATCTATCTTGTACCGCTTGTACAAGACCAAGTCACAGGGGCAGAAGCTTAAACAAGCCCAGACTTTCCTCGCCCTGCCCATTTCCTTTTCTCCCAGCTTGTGGGATCCCAAAATGTTGCCAGGCCAGCTGAGTGACGTAATGCCTCCACTGTGTTCTGGGCCTATCTGGGGCCTTCTCCTGGTGGGACATGCCCTGAAAACCCTAACCAGTGAGGGGTTCAGAGGGCATCCTAACCTAAATGTCCGAGCCACCTCATCTTGTTCCCCTCAGTGTGGAGGAGCAGGAACTCTACTCTGAGCCCCTCTCCAATGACCAAACTCACCCTATCTCCAAGGGAGAGCCCAGACACCCTGAAGAGGAAGTTCAGTCTGGCTGCTTGTATCTGCAATCTTTTTCTTTCAGTCACAACCCACAGCTCGTGACCATGGGTGAGGGTAAGAATGTAGAATGACCAGTAAATCTAGAGCTTCGCCTTTTCACTAAGCTTCTTTTTCACCATGACAGACTGATGCAAACTGCAAACTGCTCCAGTGAGAGTTGAAGGTCATGGCACACTGATGCAAACAGAAGCGTATCATCTGCAAAAAGCAGATCAAATAACTTTGTAGCATAAGAGATGTTGCTCAAACCTATCTCTACAGGTTGTCTTTTTTTCCCCAGCCTGTAGCTTTGGTTCAGTCTCAGTCCCATTAATTTTAACTATATTCAGCTTTTTTTTTTTTTTTTTTTAGCAAAAATCTGATTATGATGTATCTGCCACCAATAAGCGCAGACAAAACAGCTATAGTCCTAAACAGGAAAAGATAGTGCAATCTTCAGCATGTAAGAATCAAATTTTCAGAGATTTGCAATTTACTTCAGCTTTCAGAAGAAAATTTTTTTTGCTTCATATCTATTCATCATATTTTAAATATCTCACATGAATAAATATTTGCACATCCCTGTTTTAAATCATAATCAATCCCCAATAGATTTCTAACAATTGAATGCAAAAATATGTAAAATAAATACAATACAAAACAAAACATTCAAGTTATCTAACATACAGCAATCTCAAGAGGATTTGAGTACTTTTTTTTTTCTGAAAAGAAGGAAGAAGTTTGTCAAGTCCAAACTTTTTATACTATCATTTGAAAGTAACTGCTGCACTTTACAAGAAGGGCCAGAGATTCTCTAGTTTTTGAGACGGCTAAGGTCGTTTAACATCTCCCAAACACTGCTTAGGATGTTTTATGAGTCTGTTGTGACCAGTGCTATCCTCTATACTGTTGCATGTTGGAGTAGCAGACTGAGGGTTGCAGACAACAACAAACTGATCTGCAAAGCCAGTAATGTTGTGGGGATGGAGCTGGACTCTCTGACAGTGGTGTCGGAGAGGAGAATGTTGTCCATAATAAAGTCAATACTGAACAATACCTCCCGTCTGCTTCACAACCTGCTGATCAGTCACAGGAGTACGTTCAGTAAGAGACTGATGCCACCTAAATGCTCCACTGAACGACACAAGAAATCATTCTTACCTGTGGCCATCAGACTGTACAACTCCTCCATATAGCCACAACATCCACTGTTATACATTTACACCTTGCACTACTTTTACATTTTACCTTTATCATATTGATAGTACTGTACATATTACTCACTGGCAGGATTTATCCTGTATCTGTTTATATAGATATTGTAACAAATTTGTCATTTTTCTTTTTGTAACTACTATCTTTATCTTATCCTTTTTTTATTTGGTATGGAGTGACTGTGTGCACAAAATTTCCTCCGGGATTAACAAAGTATTCTGATTCTGATCAAACAGAAAAACGGAAACATGCAATTTATACAGTTCATTCAATCACTCGTCAAAAGTAAACTGTTCAAGTTTTAATCAAATCTTCATCAAATTGTCAGGGATGGACCTCACAGAGACAGAATGGTTAACAGAACTTTATTTAGACCAGAAACATAAAAGAACCGTCTCAGGCAGTGTGAGGGCTGACTGGACATCCTTATACCAGGAGCTGGAGAGGTAGAGAAGACAGGTCCATGTTGGTGTGAATAACAATAAGGTCAGACAGGGTATGAAAGTGATGCTGGGGTATATATTGTCGGGTGAGTGAATGGGAATCTGGTGGCAGGTTAAGAGTCCGGAGAGTGACTGGCTGGAACAGGTGTGGCTGGTTAGGAGAGTGATTGCTGGGGAGTTTGGCTGGGCAGAGTGACACAGGGAATGGAGTAGTTTGAACTTTTTAGTCAAATACTAAAGATAACCTAGAAAAACAGGTAATGGGAGAACACTTCTTATTAGGCGGCACTTCCATCCCATCATGCATCATAGCATAAGTTTACATTCTCTGTAAACGGATTTCTTCATTTTAATTTGCACGCAAGTTTTCAAACGCTACCAGCTTCAGCTGAAATGCATTCAAATGCATTAACTGCCCATCCTTTTCAACATTTACTGCACTCAGGCTTTTTAAGGGAGTATCTACTGTGTCCTGTACCATAGTATTTCCTCAGTAAGCTTTAATAAAGGCAACTGTACTTCTTTTTCTAAGTTCATGAAGATATTTCACCACTCAGGTGAAAGGCTTATTACTTATTAAGAAGCCTTTAAAGATGTTAATTGTCTTCAAAAATCAAGAAAAAAAGGTCTAGTCATTTTTATTCAAGCTCTCAGGACTATAATGACCTGTATGACTGAGAACTCCCACCTACACATATCTCCTACTCTGAACCTTCCCAAATCTGACTCAACCTACCAGGGAGCCTGGTTTCTATGTTTCTGAGGGATTTAATTTACACTTTCTCCCACTCAATTTTCTGCATCTCCCCTTGACACTGAGCTCCTGAAATTACTTAAAGAATCCATTAGCATGATTGGAACACGTTTCCTTGCTATTATGTCCCTGAATTATTTAAATGGCCTTATGTCAGACAGTCAACGTCTTCCACAACAACCATGGCTAGCTTAGCAATAAACTGCACACCTCTCTCTAATGTACCATTTACATCTGTACAAAAACTGTTCCTGTAGACCAGGAGCCATTTCTACCACCTGTCCCACCAAATAAACAAGGTTTATAGCCATAAGACCTATTTGATGGCTGTGTGGCTGTTCAATGTTTAATTTTGTATGGTATATGCATTAAATTTTTTTAAAAATGTTTTTTGCGTGTTTTCTTTTTTTGTTGTTGTTGTTTCTTGCACTTCATTTTGATGTTGAATTTTAATTTATTTGGTTTAAATAAAAAAAAAGAATGTCACTTTCACATGTATTCTGTTATGCCTCGCAATAAATATAAGCAACCTGAAATTAAAATGAGCTTAATTCATGTTGTTGGCTTCTTGCTGATGAGTGAAACTATAAAACAACTATGACTTCAATTCTCTTATAATATTTAATTCAACCACTATAGAAGGTTACAAGAGAAGGACGCTAACTAACTAAAATAAAGTGATAAATGCAAACTCTGGCATGCTTTGACTCATGTCAGAGTTTTGATCCAAAGAAAAAAGTTCATGAGCCACTTTTCTTGAAATTGTTGTAAAGTCCTTCTTGATTTCATGGAATTCAACAACCCATTGTCCAAAGTCTACAATGGGTTCAGTTAACCACCACTTCATGACTAATGAGGCAGATGTTATGTCATGTAAATACAGGGAATTATGTTTTTTAAACTAACATCATGACAAGCTACGTTTATCAGAGGTATGATGTAAAATGCGTGTTATCTTTCCAGCTGTAACCTTTGCATCTTTATTTGAGCCCAGGGTGATGGACCCAAATAAAGAGAAATACTTCATTTAACCTCATTTATGTTAATACTCCTCTTGTCTTCTTGACTTCAAGCTAGGACAGCATTCTGATTTTGGTACATGCACATTCAGCAAGTACAAAGTAATAATGTGCAATCTAAGTTTTTAACCAAGATTTCAGGGCCATGGGTTCACATACTGGATGGCATGCTGCAGCTAGAAGGACAAGAGACAAGAGGAAGGCAGTTTGCAGAGTGAATAGTAATCTTATTACCATGCTTTGTAATGAGCAGGGCCTTCTATCATGCTCTTTACCCTGCAGCTGACACATTTAACAGCTGAGTGTCTAGCTAATAAGACAGCTCAATAATTCCTCATACAGCTCTCATATCATCCAATTTCACACGATGCGGCCAATTTTGGATAAAAGATTTAATTTCAGATCCTCCTCCTCCTCAACTTGCCTTTAAATCGCTAATCAATAATCCTACTTTCGAGTTCATTTATGCCTTATCTGTGCAGGCTCAGGTTTTTCTAAAGATGCCTGCTAGATGTGCCCTTTTTAAAACTGAGCACGAGGGCAATTTACTTTATTTGGGTCTGAAGCTGTTTGTCAGGTCAAAGACTTTTGTGGGGTTCTTAATGTTTTTGTGGGTTATTTAGTGGATTTAACTTTTTGATTCATGCCACAACTGTTTTTATTATACTCTAATCTACATTTTTAAAAAGCCATCCTTTAAAAATATTTACATTTGGCCACACATTTCTAGAAGAGATTGTGTCTCCATGTGCAAGTACAACTACTAATGTTATGCAAGTCTATTAACCTGATGTTAGCATGAAGCTATGCAACGGTGCTAGGCTACTTCTCTGGTGGCACTAGATTAGTTTTAAGATAATGTGGGGGAACCGTTTTTGTGTCATGTTCAGTTTTCAGTGAGTATAATTCTCAACTCACTTAATCAGTATCCACATTTAAACTAAAATTAACTTTAAAGATGTTTTAAGAGTACTTCAGTATCCAGGTTATTTAGAGCCGACTAACCTAGCGCTACATGATCCATTTTAATTTGAACAAGAAAATAAGCTATGGCATAAAAATGATGACAAAAAGCCTGTAAACTGTCTTATTTTTTTATAGGAAGATATAAGAATAAAAAGAAAGTGAAATAATTCTAACTTTTTGTAAAGAGAAAGGACACAGATCAGGCCGAGACAGAGCCAAGCCTCTGCAGCCAAAACCGTGTGGCTCCATCTTTGACATTAAAGAAAGACTAAAAGCTGCAGATTGCAGCAGGCAGACAGACTTCCTGTTGTTTACCTGTCCAGATCATTTATCACTCATGGATCACATGGATATATATATATATATATATGTGTGTGTGTGTGTGTGTGTGTGTGTGTGTGTGTGTGTGTGTTCCATTTTCATTTTTGTTCCTGCATAATCATGAACACAGTTTAAGACGTAAAACGAAAATTACCATAGACTTGATTTCAAGTATTTAGTTGGCTGTGTTCTTGTGTTGGGTTCAGGAAATATTCCTTGATTAAAGATTTTTTAAAAAGTGATCTCAATGATTTGCTTTGTGTTAGAAAACAACAAGTTTGGGCTAAAACATATTCCTCGTACAGTTTGACTGTCAAGTTCACAGATCATAGTTTCATTCAACATATGCAGTTGCGTTACATGACCACTAGAGGTCCCATATTCTTCTAACGTAAGGTTGCACCTATCTGCATAAAAATAAATAAATCAATGACCACGTTTTGGAGAGGAAGACAGAAGTCAAGTATCTGCGTATTTATTAAACTGACTGATGCATTATGAGACTTTTTCTTTGCAAACTTTCAACATGACTCCAACATCTTTAAGTGCAATGATAAATCAGTTCTTATATGAAAAAAAAGTTCTTATATGTAAAAATCCAATCTGAAATCAAATGTAATCACACTGTGAGATTCTAAATAATCTGTTGACACAACAAGCAGGTCTGCTGACACCTGCAATGTTTCTACATTACTTTGTTGTCCATCTGAGGTTGTATTTGCTAATCTGATCATTTTTCATATCGTGATACATAAAACCTTAGAACTGAAAGAGGGTGCACTTTCTTTTCTCACATGACTGTACATTTGATCAAAGCCTGGATGGTGCAGCTGCAGCGATGATGTTGTCAGAAGGTTGAACCGCTGAGACAACATGCTGTGATTGTCGCATTTTTCAATCCAGCCACCTGCTTCTAATCCTGCTTCTCTTTCAGACAGTAAATTCCTCAGAGTCATTTGACTCTTCAGAGTCAAATGATGGACCGAAGAGATGAAATGAACGGTGTCCACATGCCTTTTTCTGCTCCCCATCATTTGTGAACCATCTCTCTTTGAACTCACTGATCCCTTTAAAAGGTGTAATCTGAGTGATCAAACAGTCATTCATTTGATTTTCCTGTGGACACAATTACATAACAATGGTGTCCCAGACCTGTTCATTAAAACCCAGCAACATTCAAAAACTGTTAAAATGGAGGGAAGCTGCTTTAAGAAAATCACCTTGTCATGACAAAAATCTCAGATCCAGAAGCCTGCATGCAACTTTTCTGTAACCTAAGATCAAAAGGTCACTGGAAACATCTTTCAAGGTCGACATGGCTGCTGTTAAACATGTTTCCAGCTGCTTAGATTCCTACTTTCTAAGACATATTTTATACTTTGTGACATTGATAAGTCTGCAGCCCATAAGAGACGTCAGTGATATTTAAGAGAACCAACAGAGTTCAGAAAAAAGAAAAGAAGAAGAAAAACCCCTGGGTGTTTTCTTTTAAGCTGAAAAGCCCTTGTTCGATATAATCTGGTAAACACTGTGGTGCTTAAAGAGAGGGAATATTGGACTACACACAGTCCCACAGTGGCTTAAAAGATGATGTTATCATTGCAACTACTGCTGTAACACCACCATGATTACAGGCATCACTTGTAGCAAAACATCGGTAAAACTCAGCGTTTAGAACATGATGCTTATTCTTTGCTTGGATAATAAAAATTATGTGAATTTAAACTGTGCCTGAAGGCCGATTGGAGGATTTCAGGCATTACAATACACTGTTGAAACTACATGCTGTATGCAGAGAAATGATGAAATGAGCTGCATGCTGAAACATCCACACAATGCTTAAATTCACTGAGGAAAAAGAAAGTCAATCTGGGACAAAACCTGCTAAAAGCAAGGACTGAAAAGTTCACACCAAATTCAATCACAAAACTGAATGCAGAGCAGGTTTTTGTTTTCCCACCAGTTAAATTCAGCATTCAGCTTCTCGTCTTTTCAGTCAAACTCTTGTACTTTATAAAAACGTACGTTGTCTTTATTGCCTGTTCAGTTAGTTTTTTGTAGTCAAAGACAATTTCCCCAAGTCCTCCAAATTAGATGACAGAATGCATGATGTAAAAACTGCTATAAATCATAGCATAAATAAAAAACTTTTTGTTTCATTTACACCAAAATGCTTAAATGTGGTTGTTTTGGTGCAGCCGTGAAGCTGGACCCCATCCATCCAGTGATTTGCTCTTCCAAGAAGTATTGTAGGCGCACTTGAATTGTGGTGTAAACTTTTAAAAAATGACAGTTAAAGAAAAACTATAATGGTATTTATTACAACC
This sequence comes from Melanotaenia boesemani, assembly GCF_017639745.1. Classification (NCBI taxonomy): domain Eukaryota; kingdom Metazoa; phylum Chordata; class Actinopteri; order Atheriniformes; family Melanotaeniidae; genus Melanotaenia; species Melanotaenia boesemani. The sequence goes on from NC_055692.1 coordinate 6,032,154, forward strand.
AAAAATGATGGAATCAGCAGAGGATGTTCATTCAATTGTTTCATTTAGCAGAAAAAAGCAGATCACGGGTCCACATACCACAAAACCAAAGTCATTCTGGCTTTAAGAAACTCTGAAAGAAATAGTAAAACATTCCCACCGTGTTTTACCATTTCATCATTTGGGTATCTTAGTGGTGAAGGTAACTAAAACATTTAGTATCTGCAGGGTACATTTGTAATGCGGCAGCTAAGCAGTTTGTTTTGGCTAAAATGAACTCTGCTCTGTTTGGTCTCAAAAGGTTCATTTAAGCTGACCTGAGGACCGCGAGTCAGGGTATCTGACCCTGATCATCTCAAAGCACAGTGCTGCTCATTATCTGCAATTTTTACTTTTAATCATTCATGTTTGGCTGTGTTAACTCCCAACAGATACCTGGTGTGTGAGAGACCAAAAAATTTCTGCTTTAATCAAACTTTTGGTGACAGCAGCAGAGACAGCTGCTGCAGTTATTAAGTGACTCAGTTCCCTGCTGACCACTGGCACAGAGATTGACGAGGGGAATATATTTTCATGTTTAAAAATGACCATTAAAATGGACTTTTTAAAAAACTTCTCCATTGCCTTTTTTTATATGAAAGGAAGCTGTGATGTAGAAAAGCTTCACACAGTGTCATGTATGAACCTTCAGGAGGTGCCTAAGGGAGCAAAAACTGTCAAATCCTTCCCATCAACAAGATGAGGTGACTCAACTGCACGCGGGAGACGACTAAACAGCCTAATTATGTCTGAATGGTGTGACATTTGACCAGGGGAAAGAAGCGATGTAATGAATCTACAGCAGGGGAAATCAGTGTGTCTTCCTGAGGTTTTAATATGTGAAAATTAAATTGGTATTTACCCAGAATACTGCTTGTCTTTCGTCAGCTTTCTTTTCATAGAGGTCCATCTGACTTGAGTGTCTAACCACATCTACAAAGTGGTTTTGAATTCCAACCTAATCTCAGAAATAATCTAAACTTCTTTAACAGTGGACATAACACGGTCATGCCAGGTCACCACTGAAAGAGAGTTTTAATCTCAGTGAGGTTTAATCTGGTTAAATAAAAGGAGAAATTAAATTGTGATGGTCACAGCCTTAAGCTAATTTTTATGTGACACAACATTAAATATATGTACACACACAAACAAACACATATTACATATACTGCCAAGAAAAGTCCACGTGGATTTAACTAAGCAAATAGGTAAGAGCCTACCATTGGATAATTACTGCACGAGTTAATATCTTTCAGCTAGAACAAGTTATTTAACCCCAACTGATGAAACGAGTAGCTTCTCAGTTCTTAAACAACCATGTGGAAAGACACATCTCGTGGTCATGGAAAAGATGTTTTTCTGTTTACTAAACTGGATTAAGAACTGACCAACACATTAAAAACTGGAAGGATAGTGGGGAACCATAGTCTTCCAGGAAGAAATGTGGTCAGAAAAGCATCTCGAATGATGGTGACCAATGATCATTTAAAAGTTTGGTGAAATTAAATTGGAGAAAAACAACAGTAGAACACAGGGCAATGTTTAATAATGAAAGTAAGGACATTTCCACATGAACAATGTTAATGAAATTTACTAAAACTAAAGGAATTGGGCCTGAACAACTGTGTAGCCATAAGAAAACCACTAATCAGTGAGGCTAATGAAAAAGGCTTAAATTTGCTAGGAGGCAAAACGATTGGACTCTGGAGCAATAGAAGAAGATATATGGTCTGATGAGACCAGGTTTACCTTGTTCCAGAGTGATGTGAGCATCAGGATAAGAAGGGAGGCAGATGAAGTGTCTATTATATATATATATATATATATATATATATATATACACACACACACACACATACACACATATACACACACACATATATATATATACATATACATGTATATATATATAAATTCAATAACTGTAGTGACAAAGTTGCTACCAGATGCTTTGTCTTTTATTAAAAGCATTAAATGCATCTTGGTGATGAGAAATAAAGTAAAAACTGTTGTTTACTTTAAAAATATTTAAAGAGGGGCAGAGGACAGGTATGCAGGGCAGGTGGGCATTTCTAACACCTCCAGGATGAGGAGGATGTAAGATATGTTCCTGATATAAAAAAATGTAGATCATCCATGTTGTATAAGGACCAGTCATGTTAGTTGGACAAACAGTTGGGGGTTTTAGAGATGAAGCTAATGCAGTGTTAATATCAAATATATTCAACCCTAATGACTTTTTAAACATGCGATCAAGAACAAAATTTCCATTTCTGACCTGCATTAGTTTTCATAAGTAACGAAACTGATTTACATTTTTGGGTGTCCTTGTGCATGAAAATAAATCTGATGAAAGCTAATCTCTATGTGAAAATAACTGAATCCCACAGAAAAGAAAAGCCTGAAATGACATGATGCATTACTGTTCTTTCATCAGCTGAATCCTCCTCTGATAGCCCTGTTTACACTGACTGGAATTTATTTGCTGCCAACTGAGAAAAGAGACAGTTTTACACAACACAAATGTAAAAATCTGGAGCTAAAGAACCTGCGTGAATCATGTAAAACTTAACAGAGTCAGAAATTATCAGTTAAGTTGTAAACTTAACTGATAATTAAGATAATCTAGTTAAACAGAAAGATTTTCATATTAACCTTTGAACATCATTGCCCAAATAAAATGTCAGGCTCTTTTCCTTTAAATTCCACAGTATTTCCCTTCAGGTAAGTGGTTTAACCTTAAATGCAGCTTGAGGGTATTTTTGACCAGCAGTGTGTCAGTTTTAGCAAAGTTCTCATTTGCATCCAATCCAATCATTAAAGGCCTGTACGATCGAAGCTGTGTTAGTTCATTCTATTTTAGTATGATTGCAAATCTCACCATCCTCCTGCACACTAAATTAGGTACATATCTAGCTAACTAAAGTCCTAACAAGTCTACACTCCACAGGAACTTTATTAGCAGGTTAGCAGCACAAGTGGTACCATTGGGCTTGTTACCCTTTTCCTTAAGAACTGCCTTAATTTGATTAATTGATGATTGTTTGTTTGTTAGGTGCACATCCATGATGAGAATCACACATCCCAAAGAAACGAGTTAGTGATTTGTAACGGTTTGTGGACCCAAATGCAGGCTGAGGAGGCAGGAAGCAAAAAGGTGCAACGATCAAGGGTTTAATGAAAACAACTTGTAAACTAGGCCGGAATACAGAAACAGGGACAGCACAGGGGAAATGGACGATCTGGCAGAGTAAATTAAGTTTTGAGTGATATTCTATTTCTTTTTTTTTTATTTTTATTTTTTTTTATTTCACCTAGAGTTTCCAGAGTGGCTTGACAAGAGGAATACAATACACATATGTACATACATACACTGCCTGGCCAAAAAACAAAAAACAAAAAAAAAAAAACACCTGGATTTAACTAAGCAAATAGGTACAAGCCTATTATTGGTTAACTGAAACCAAGGGGTATGTATATGCTGAGGACAACTAACGAGGAGCAGGTGATGTAAATTAAACCAGGTGTGCAAATGAACAAGAAGTAAAACAGAATGTAATATGCAAGGGGGATGAACTACAAAATAAAACAGGAAACCAGACAGGACAGACAATGAAAAATAGACAAATAAAGACCATGACAAAGAACATTTAATTTATTAAAGCTTTAACATCAAGTTATTGTGTCAGTAAAAACATTCGGGAGAAAGAGGAAATAAAGGTCAATTTCTTCTCTTTCCTGAATGTAACAAAAGAGACATTCAGAGGCTCGCGTCTGACCACAATGACTTCCAAGGCTGTTACCATTAATTTATGGCAATTAAGAGGATCAGTCAAGGTTAAATGGATTTCCGAAAGATTGAGAAATATTTGTGAAAGACTCCTGGTATGATTACTTGAGACAATTTCGAACCCCCTCTGAATGCAAAACATCTCCTGGAGGTGACAAACTCAAGAGATGTAGTGCACAGATCCATTTTACAGCTAAACTATCACAAATATAACCATTTGCCCTAGATCAGTGGTTCCCAAACTTGTTTTGAGGGGCCTCGTTTTCATCAACAACAATAATGTGAAGGCCCCTTGATCCCACCACAACATGCATTTACAAAGAAATGTACGAAGAAATGTGTCACGAAATAGTCTTTAGTATGGCTGCTACTCTGTTTCACTATAGTTTAAACCATGTCAGAGGCAGAAGAAATCAGTTCCTCTGCTGTAGTATTGAGGGTTTTAAACCAGGAAACTCAGCAAACTACTTCAGGTGCACTGAGCTTTCAGTGAGACAGAAGCTGCTTTATTAAAGCAACTCTGCTATAAAAAAAAATGACAGTTGATAGTTGTGTGTTCAGGGTGAGAAGTCCCCAAGTGGTGTTGTAACTTGTTTAGCTTCATGTCAGATGCTGTTATCTGGCTACATACAACACATTGTGGTCTCACTTTAACCATTATATATACCATTATATAACCATACAACTATATATATATATGCATATTTTTTTTCTTCAACACATGCAACGTATCCCTACACATGCAGATTTTTATCACTATGTTTTGTGACATTTAGAATTAACCATGTGCAAGCATTTCAAGGCCTGTTTGTGCTTTTTGCTAACGGCGAACACAGAGCCTTCCGTCTATCTCCTGCTTCCTTTATGTGTGTAATTTTATCTGTTTTCATAGCTTTTGCAGATATGTACCATTATGCAGGAAATGGTGAATAACCACTAGAAACTGTGAGGTGAGTGTTGAGCAGCTTAGCTGACATGCAACCAGTGAAAGGAACAGCAGAAAAAGCTGTGATGTACTCAATGGCTGCACAGATGACTGCTGCCACTGAGAACTTGGTCTGTGATTGTACGAAGTTGAGTGTTGAGGTGTATGCTGGTCCTCTTCTCTTTGTTGTCACACAGAATAAAGTAAGTTTTATGATTATTTGATTGGAGAAGAATTCTCTCATCCAGTTATTTACTTGCTCCAGACACTGACACAATAAATCTATTAGGCTGCAGTCAGAGACAAAAAGTTGTGTATCATCTGCATAACCGTGATAATTAACCAGCCATTTTAGGAATATCTGTTCAATTTCTTGTTAACACAAATAGCTTATCAGCCAATCACATGGCAGCAACTCGGTGCCTTTAGTTTGTAGACATGGTGAGGATGACTTGTTCAAGTTAAAACTGAGGATCAGAATGAGGAAGAAAAGAGATTTAGGGGACTTTGAACGTTGCCTGTTATTCTTTTATTTTCTTTATTTTTCACACCCAACCATCTCTAGGGTTCACAGAGAATGGTCTGAAAAAGAAAATATCCAGTGAGCAGCAGTTGTCAGGACCAAAATGTCTTGTTCAGGTCAGAAGAGAATGGGTAGACAGGTTGGAGATGATAGAAAGGAAACAGGGAGTCAAATAAGCGCTGGTTCCAACCAGTACTAGTACAACATTATCTCTGAACACAGAACACATCCAGCCTTGAAGCAGATGGGCTACAGCAGCAGAAGATCACACCGGGTGCCTCCTGTCAGCTAAAAACAGAAAACTGAGGTTACAATCCACACAGACTCACCAACACTGGACAATAGAAGATGGAGAAACGTTGCTGGTCTGATGAGTCTCCATTTCAGCTCCACATTCAGATGCTAGGCTCAGAATCTGGTGGACACATCATGAAAACATGGATCCATCCTGCCTTGGATCAATGCTTCAGACTGCTGCTGGTGTAATGGTGTGGGGGATATTTTCTTGGCACACTTTAAGCACCATAGTACCAACATGGCCTGGTTTAACCACCATAGTCTTTCTGAGTATTGTTGCTGACCATGTTCATCCCTTTATGACCACAGTGGAGCATCTTCTGATGCTACTTCCAGCAAGATAATGCACCATGTCACAAAGCTCAGATCATCTCCACCTGCTTTCTAGAACATGACAATTTGTTGACTGGACTCCAACGGCCTCCACAATCACCAGATCTCAGTCCAATAGATCAGCTTTGGGATGTGGTGGAACAGAAGATTCTCATCATGGGTGCAGCAACTGTGTAATGTGTCATGTCAATATGGAGGAAAACATCTGAGGAATGTTTCCAACACCTTGTTGACTCCATGACACCAAGAATTAAGTCAGTCCTGAAGGAAAATGGGTGTCCAACCCAGTAAGGTGGACCTGATAAAATGGTCATGAGTTTATATCATAATCATCTGGCATATCCAATCATTCTGGAAGCAGGATCATCAATGCACTTAAAAAAAGACTCCATAACTGCAAACAGAAAGTTTTCACAAGGACTCACACAGTTAGCAAACATAAAATGAATTTAAAATGTATGGACAGGCCATGAATCTCAAAGAACTACAAAAGACTGAAGCTAGAAGAATGAGTAAAGAAATCCTCCAAACAAGAAAATAAAGATGAATATGAAAGCAGTTTAACTTCCCTCAGGGGATGTTACTGTGTGCTGAGCATTTTTTCTTTATTTGCTCCAGGCTATTTTGCTTTTCTGCAATTTAAAAAATCTATAAATGAACTATTTATGTTAATTTTTCTAAACATCTAAATGAACATCTTAGTAAATCTCTGCGGCATGAAACTCATCTTTAAAAAATCACATCTTAAGAAGCTAATTCTGCAGGCGAAGTTCAAATGTGGGTCTATGTTCATATAATATCTGGTTTCCTGTAAATGTTGTGAACAATGTGCTTCCACACTTACAGATGCAAACTGAAAATGCATGTAAAGAAAAGGAGGAGGAGGTGAAACCAACTGAAGTTTGTGTTCGGAGATTGCTCTGTGTAATCCAGCTGCATTAATGTCATCCATCATCCTGGATGCAGAGATCATGCCTAAAAAACACTTTCAAGAATGCGTGATGAGTGTTTTTGCAGTTTCACAGACATCTGGATGGATAATTTAGTCCAGCATTTATCAAATTTCACAGGTGTGTGTGTTTTTGTAAAGTCTGACTGTGCTGAATGTGCATCCATGTTCCTCAGTTTCATTAACTTACATGTCCAATAAAAGCAGACTTTGACTGATGGACTGTCTGATTTAATTATGGAAAAACAGAGGAGCTTCAAACTGTGACTGATGCCCAACTTCAGAAAACATGGCAGATCGATTAATTTACACTAATTAGTTATAATGGGAAACTAATTCAACAGCTTATCTGCTTTTGGCACAGAGATGTTTCCAAGTGGTTCATTTGACTCAGATCAGCGCTGAGGAACCTAAAGAAGGCTGCTCTCCTAGTTTGAACACTACACTCAGAATTTATACATGTTTTATTTTAGACAAAGACCAGTCAGCTTTTTGCAGAATTTGCTCAACAGAAACTGCATAACTTCAGGTTTCTAGTGACATGAATGCAGTAAACTCAGCTAAATACTTGTTTTGATTGATCTCTCAAATCTCTGATACTGTTTATCATGAGATTCTGACTAATAGACTGGTATGGTTGGGCTTACTGTAGTGGTTTTAAAATGGTTCTCCAGACTAAATTTTTTCTATTTTCATTAGTCAGTTTCAGTCTGATTTGACATAGCTTACCTGTGGGGTACCTCAGGGGCTTATCTTGGGCCCAGTACTTTTTCTTTTACACTACCGGTCATAGGTTTTGGGAAACTTTCCCATTAGATTTAATTTTAAAGTGTTCCCAAACTTTTGAGTGGTATTGTATATCAGCTTCTTCTTAGGCAGATCATCAGCAAGTACAATGATGTGTCTTACTACCTTTATGCTGACGACATCCAGCGAACTGCTCTTTTAAGCCCACTGAGTTCCACAAACTATCTTCTTTAAAAAACTGCTTGTCTGACATCAAGCGGTGGTCAAGTGATAATTACTTGAAACTGAATTTAGAGAAAATAGAACCACTAACAGTTGCCCCCAACAGTGGCATCCCTCTAATAACACAGCACCTATGTCTGTCAGCTTCTTCTATCAAGATGTGCCAAACCTAAGTGTAATCTTTAACTATGCGATGTCCTTGGAGAGCCACCAAACAGATAATAAAAATCAATTTCTATCATCTCCATAATATTTCTCAATTGAAACCTTGTGTCCAAGGTTGAAAATGAACGATGCTGTTGTATCCCTCTCATCTAGACTATTGCTAGTCTTCAGACCTGCTTAAATAAGGAGCTTAACCACATTTAAGTTGTCCAAAACTCTGTTGAAAGGCTCACATCATGCTGGTTTAAGCCTCCCTTCACTGGTTACCAGTGAATTTTAGAGAACATTTTAAAATGGTGACCCTTACTTTTAGAGGCCTGCATGGTCAAGCTCCTCCTTATATTTGTGACCTGCTTCTGCTTCACTACCCAACCCATAGTTTATAGTTAAACTATGTGTTTTATTGCTGTTTTTTTGTTGTTTGTTTTGTTTTTCTTTATAGCGTATGGTTCTCAACTTGTTTTAAATTTATTCATTTAATGTCCTTTTATTGCATTGTTCTGTGAAGCACTTTGATTATTGATAAAAGTTGCTTTACAATAAATGCATTTTATTATTATTATTCATTAAAATCTATTGTTTTAGGAATTAAAAAAAAACATGTATTTCAAACATTTATACATGGTTAGACAGGCTTTACTACACTGACCCTGTACAGCTCCTGCCAGCTTCACCTTCACTGTTCATCAGTTATGAGACACACACAGGTTGTCAGCTCAATCAGTCACTTCCTGCCGACAGACCAGCTGACGAGAGGGCGACCTGGGCTTGAGGCAAAAAGGATTTCTTATCAAGGTCAAGCTGACAACCAGATGAAGTTCGCTCAAACTTTCATGTAATGAAAGAAAGTGAGGACAGAGGGACTTGGTCTGAAACCTATCAAGTTGCAAAGAATAAAGTGCTGACATGAAAACCTCAACTCTGTGGTCCAGATTGTTTAAGTATGTGTTGTATATGTGTGATTTTTGCCTCGAAGGTCACAACCTTACTTGGTGGCTGTCGGGTTATGAAAATTAAAGATTCTTACAACAGCTGAAGACTGAACATCTGTACTTTTCTGGTACAGTTCAAGATGTGCTTATGTAACACAACAGGGGTGTAAAACACTGGTCCTCAAGGGCCACTATCTTGCAGGTTTTCATGGTTTCCCTGCTCCAACACACCTGACTGAAATTAATGGGTCATTGTGATGAGGTTGGAAAAAAGCTGTTCAATCCATTTGATTTGATTCAGGTGTGTTGGAGCAGGGAAACAACTAAAATCTGCAGGATAGCAGCCCTGAAGGAGCAGAGTTCAACATCCCTGCTGTGCAACATCCTGTCTAAGGTTTAAAGAGTTATTCTACAAACAGGTTAAAAAAAAATGAAAGTCATGCTTTGATTGTAGGCTTTTTATCGTTATAAAAGTTCACCTCATCAAAGTCCAGCTTCTGGTAAGTGAAGTCCAGTAGGAACAGTAATCCAGGAAGCTAAAGTAGATCTTGAATGCAAGAAAATTATATAATACTGAGCACTAGTGGAGTTAACCTAAGACTAACAGAAAACACAGATATAAGTAAACTGTATAAGCAAACAATCAAATTATTGGACAAGAAACCATTAGATCATTTATGTCTAAATTTATGTATAATTTACAAAATTATTCATGTCCTGTTATCTCCTCCACATGGCCAATTTATAAACATTAAAAATTATACCTAGAGGTGCAGAAAGGAGGCTGCACTGTTCCTCTCAGACATATTACCCTCAGTCTGTGTTCATTTTCAGTAATAACTGTACGGACCAGAGGACATCAGCAATATGACTTCATAACCTGATCAAAAAGCATCTCAACAACTGGTTCAACACTCTTGCCATTATAAACTTTATCATCACATCTGCCTTAATCTGACCTTGAAGATGCATTATGTAACTTTATTGCCTTAAAACTCCATGTTTCTGAATTGTTTTGAACACACACCGTGGATGATTCAGCAATGAAATGCAAGAAGACATTATTGGAGGGTGATAGGAAAAGAAAGAAAGGGACAGAGCGAGAGATAAGAGTCAAGATCGGACTATCTCAGAGAGTTTAGTGTAGAGATGGGATGCAAGATGGATGCCGAATTAGCCGTCATTAGGGGACGCCACGCTGATAAAATCTGCAGTTTCATAGTGCATCTTTAACATCTTATTTTGACATATATGGTGAATCTTGAACACTTATATATTCATTTTTGTTTTTATATGTGTGATATTTTATATTACTGCTTTGTTTTTCTTTGCCCAGGAACTAGATGAAAAAAGCTATTTGGCCTGCAGACATTTGAGGCATGTGTGTGTGCTGCATGGTAGATACACTGCCTCTGTCTGCAACCTGAATGGATGAATCTGCAGAAAAAAGACTAAGTCTACTTTCCCAGCTCTAATCAGTGCAACTGACTGCACTTAGATTCTTGTAAGGGCTCCAAAGGAAAACCAATTTGTCAAAGTAATTAAAAGTGTGTTCAGTCAATAAATGTTTACACCATTCCTCTGGGTTAAAGCTGTAGCACAACAGCCAAATAACTGATGCATTTACTGCGCAGTGTCAATGTAAAAACTACAACCAGTAGTCCTGTGATGGTGAATTTAAGAGATTAATAGAAATTAATCATTTAAAGCACTCTGCAGATAACAGTCTCAAGCACCTCAATAGAGCCAACATCTTTAGCGGTATTCAACGCACACACATTTTTTTTCTGCACTGTGAAAAGATAATAGTTTGGCCAACTTAAATTAATTGTTTAACTGGTAACGAGTGATTAAATCAAGTTTCTCTAAGCTCAGTTTTATAAGTTATAAGCCTCAGATCATTTAGTTTCATGCATTTAAAGAATTTGAATCACTCAGTTTAATAGAAAGTTCATTTAAAAGATTCAAGTTGCTCCAAATGATAGTGAATGGCGGATCGATCCAAATATCAATAATATTGATACAATATTGGTATCGATATTGACTGATCAAAAGGTAATAATGTTGATATTTTAGTTTCCGTTCCTCTCCTCTGTGCTGCTGCATTTAATCAAAGAAGCGACTGTCTTTGTCTAAAGTTCCTCTCCATCAGCCTTGCCCCTCCTCCCCCCTCTTGTGTTTTGACGTTGTACGGTCACATGACCCAGCTGCGCAGATCAACGTGCAAGCAAGCAGGCACCGGCCAGCAGCACATGCACCACCAGCTGGTAAGGAGTGTGGACCAGAGTGTCAGATGCGACAACTGAGTACCTCTTTAACAAAGCGCCTACATGCCCAAAACCAGTTTCATTCGTCAAGATAATCCCTAAATCAGATTTTAATGGCATGAGTAATAAATTAGTTGGTTATACATGAATGCATTTTAAAAAGATTAATATGGTCATTCTAAAGATTTATCTCGTTGCACTAACGCGGCCATTTTGACAGCCCTATTAAAAAGTATCTAGTATCGGTATGTCCTCATCTCAATCGGAAGAAAATCTGAATGAGTGTGATTGGACTGTAGAGATATGAAATCCAGTTATTTTCAAAACATCCGTTTTTTTGTTGAACATGGCGGTGCCCACAGTCTTAGTTTTAGCTGCTAATGTGGGAGCTAATAAGCTGAAAAAAAACCTACATGTGAAAGCTTTACTTTGTTTATAGTCCGACTTCCTGGTGCCGCACGGCATCGCTTTTTTCTTTTTATTTTGCTCACATTGAGGTGGCGCCCCGTCTGTTGTTTGTTTTGTTTTTTTAACAGAAGAATTTGAAAAGACAGCAGTGACTGTTTTTTTGCACATGCACAGATGTAAAATAAAAAAAAGAAAAATCAGATATGCAGGTCTACATGCACAAAGACATCAGAGAACTGTGGTGAAATCAGTGTGTGTTAATTTGATTTCACATGATCAGATTATCTAATGAAGTATAGTCAGATTATGTCGTCTATATCAGAGGTCCCCAACCCTGGTCCTCAAGCCAGCCATCCTGCAGGTCTTAGATGCCTCCCAGCTGCAAGACACCTAAATCAAATTAAATGGCTCTCTGACAAGCTCTGCACAACTCTACTAATAAGCCATTAATTTGAGTCAGGTGTGTTGAAGCAGGGAAACATCAAATGTCTGCAGGATAGTGGGCCTTGAGGACCGGAGTTGGGGATCCCTGGTCTATATGATCCCTTGAATCATCGGATAGCTCCAGAAATCAGGTAATGATCAGATTTTTGGAGTGCATGTAAACAGGCTCATTGAACCAAACATTCCTTTCTCAGCCAGTATTAATGTCTTTTCACTAATTTTTATTAGAAACAAACAAAAAGCTAAATTCAGTACATTTTGCTGCCTTCCAGCGTGACCTGAACTTATGTGTCAGAAAGCTTCTTGGGATATGATGCTGTTGTTTTAGGCCTGCCACTTCTTCTGAACTCAGCCTTTCTAGTTTCCTCATATTATAAAGAGACACTGCAAATCATGTTAATTTTGAGGACATATGGTTCAGAAATTTTCCCTACAAAATGGAAAAGAATGATGTGGCAGGCTGCTGACAAAGTGCCTGAAGATCCAATCTAAAATAGGTTCTTTGTTAAGTTGTTATGTGTGTTAACAACACTAGTGCCTTCTAGTGCTGGAATGATTGATAAGTCAAAGTCAAGCAGCTTAAAAACAAAAGCACATTCCTCTGAAAATGGTCACATTCAAGGACTGGACTGATAGAGGGTAAAAAAGCAATAAATGTCCAAAGAAAAAATTTCAAAGATCTTCAGAATGCTGGACAACGATTGCTCAAGACAGCTTTGAAAGATTACAAGTGAGTCTGACTCCTTGAAGCAAGAATATAAAAATGAAGAGGTGGCTTGAGACTTTTCACCAGTACTGGAAAAGAGAGAAGACTTGATGGATAGTCTGTGTGATCACCACTCGATCTGAAATGAAATATCAGATAACTTCAGTGTTAAAATTGCTGTCATGAGAATTAGTAGCTTTGACTTCTAGAGTTCAGCTATATTATAAACACTGAAATACCAAGATGGTTAGATTAAATGTATCTACATAATTATTGATGTGTTTGTTGTTTCTGGTGTGGAGATGTTAAAAACTAAGTGTTCAAAATTATTTCAATGTAAAGTATTATTTTGTGACTCATTATTTTAGTGCAAAAATGATTTACTTTGGTCCACCTTCTAGTACCAGGTTGGACCCCCTTTTTACTTCCGAACTGTCTTAATTCTTGGTCATTTAAACTCCAACAAGGTGTTGGAAACATTCTTCAGAGACTTTGCTTCATACTGACATGACAGCATCGCACAGTTGCTGAAGATCCATGATGAGAATCTCCCGTTCCACCACATCCCAAAGCTGCTCTATAGGATTGAGATCTGGTGACTGTAGAGGCCGTTGGAGTCCATTGTCATGTTCTAGAAAGCAGTTGGAGATGATCTGAGCTTTGTGACATGGTGCATTATTGTTACACAGGACTCCAGGGAGACCAGAGCAGGTTAGCCAGACTTTATTATAAATCAGTACTCAGGAGAAGAATCATACTGGTACCGCTACTGGAGAAGGCAAAGGGTTGAGGAAGCCAGAAACGGCGAGGGAGTGAGTCCATATGGTGTGTAGGTTTAAGGTCCGACAAGGAGTAACTGAGATGGTGGAGTATAAGAGGACTGGGGAACAAAGGAAGACAGGTGTGGCAGGTTGACTTGATTACTGATGAGTGGATCAGGAACAGGTGTGGAGGATCAGGGAACTGGGTGACTGGCTGAAAGTGGCATGACTGGCTGTAACAATTATCCTGCTGGAAGTAGCATCAGAAGATGCTACACTGTGGTCATAAAGGGATGGACATGGTCAGCAACAACACTCAGGTAGGCTGTGGTGGTTAAACCAAGCCAAGATGGTACTAAGGGACCCAAAGTGGGCCAAGAAAATATCCCTCACACCATTACCCTACCAGCAGCTTGAAGCATTGATCCAAAGCAGGATGGATTCATGTTTTCACAATGTTTCCACCAGATTCTGAGCCTAGCATCTGAATGTGGAGCTGAAATGGAGACTCATCAGACCAGCAACGTTTCTCCAGCTTCTATTGTCCAGTGTTGGTGAGTGTGTGTGAATTGTAGCCTCAGTTTCCTGTTCTTAGCTGACAGGAGGCACCCGGTGTGGTCTTCTGCTGCTGTAGCCCATCTGAACATGTTGTGTGTTCAGAGATGCTATTCTGCAGAACTTGGTTAGAACTACTGGTGATGTTCACACTGTAGAGACCTGCTCCAGAAAGCTGTTGAAACTCAGTATGTTAACCCTGAGATGGTGGAAACTCTGGGTTTTCCATTCCAGAAAGTGAGGCAAGTCTTCCCATGAGTCTGTTACCATGGTGAATGACTCCTTGAAGTGAACCTCATCACTGGCATTTTCACCATTATTAAAATTTCTACCTGCCTCCTCCCACCTGAACCCGCTGTCAGACATGGGTTGTTTACACAAACGCAGTTCCAGAGATTTAAAAGCTGAATTTAAACTCAATGATTTACACAAAGAGAAGACTTTTAGAACTTGAACAGACAGAACAATCATTACCTGATCAATATCTCATCAAATGGTACCATTTTATAGTGACTCGGATTCTACAACCCTACATATCCATCATGATACACTGGGTATATAATATGATGTCACAGTAAAATGTGTATTTCACACTGTGATTTTTACATTTCTTTTGTAAATGGGAACTTTCTTTATAACGTTGGCAAAACAGAACATTTCAGAATATGTCGAGTCCTAAGAAAAGTCTTAACATATGTTTGAAATCACAATTCCATAATGTGTGATGGTAGAGATCAACAGCAGACTTCCTATCCTCTTCCTCCTCCTGTGATAGAGATTAGTCTTAGTATATATATATATATATATATATATATATATATGTATACGTGTGTGTGTGTGTGTGTGTGTGTGTGTGTGTACTGTAAGAATTAAAACAGCATTTGTTGGGGGTTTCAATCACTAGCTATCGCAGCCACTGAATATTTATTTTGTAAACCAGTGAATGTGAAATAGACAAAAAATGTACAATCATGGTCTAGTAGCTATATTAATAACATTACTTTTATAAAATATGTCTAATTACTTCATTCTTCATACTTAATTCCCAGTTGCCTCCATGTGTTTTTCTCCAGTGGGATTGAACCTACATAAAACTAAGATTTTGTTCTATCCAACATATTTTTTAACCCACATGGTGCAGTTTTAATGAAGTTAAATATTCAGTGGGTCGGTGGATTCCAGCTTCCACACTGACTCGGGCAGCAGTTTTCTCACATGACGCATCTCGCTCCTCAGCAGTAATATCAGTGGTCATTTTCATCACAAAATACCTCTTTATATGACTCGCATGCTTCAATAAGAACCTCTCGCTCCAATCAGGTAAAATTACTGGCTTTTGTCAGCGGTTGCCATGGTGAAACCAGGTATCAGGGCTTCACTGATAACGGCTTTTTATTGTGGTTCCCAGCTCTGGGTAAGGAATCTCAGAGTTGATTGAACCAACTCAAAGCAGCTGTTCTGGAACCAAAACCTCAGAGTTGCTCAGCTCTGAGTTTCTGACCAGACTCAGTTTATTGAACAACCTTTCTGGAACAGGCTCCAGGTCTTAATGCTCAATGCAAATTTTTTGCTGAGATCCAATTTTTTCCGCATTGTTGTTCACATTATAATTTAATGCATCCTCCATCAGACTCCAGTGTGAATGGTCTGAAGTGACCCGTGTGTGCAAAGGAAGATAAAATATGGATGCTACACATGAAGGTGTGCATCAGTTTCAAAGTTGTTGAGAAATGAGTTGACAAAATGATATAATATTGTTACACCCATTATTGATATTCAATATTTCTGCGTTGTGCTTGCTGTGGTGTAGAATTGTGACCTAAAGTTCAATGAAATGCAACATGACCATTAAGACCGAGGTTGCTTTGAAAAAAATCAGATATTTATTTAATTTAATACCACATATGAAAGTCACCTGTGTTGAATAAAAAAATATATACTGAATATATCAGATCTGTGAACTTTAAATTGTCATAAAAAGTTCAGATATGGGTCACATACAGCTAAAAACGCTGCACTGTGAACATAGCCTTACTGTCGCTTTTCAATCATCTGAACCAATCTGCCTGTTCTACTCTGACGTAAACAAGACAATTTGACATTTTCAGCCCATTCTCTGTAAACCTGGAGACAGCTGTGTGTGAAGATCCCAGTAGATCAGCAGTAAGACCAGCAACCATACCAAAGTGACTTAAATCCTTTTTCTTTCTCATTTTGATGCTCAGGTTGAACTTCAGTTAGTCGTCTTGACCACGTCTACATGACTAAATGTAGACATGTGATTGGCTGATTAACCATTTGTATTAAGGAACTGTATTCCTAATAAAATGGTGGCCAATGAGTATTTCTTGGCTCTTTTATTCTCTTCTAAAAGCTGCTCATCTTTTGATGCAAAGTATCTTTAATCTTGTGCAACTGTTGCTAGTATAACCGACTGGAGCTCCAGGGCAAAGTTCTTTTCATGAAAAACACCCCAAGGTAACAACGGAGTTTTAACCACATTTATTTAAATAATCTCTTCCCCTGGTGAAATCGTCCAACTGAACAAGCTGCTTTTTGCATGTCCTCTCCGTAACATGAATATGATGCAGGCCTCCGGTAAGCTCATGCTGTGAATGGTAATTAACGCTTTTTCTGCCTTGGGAAAATTATTGGTTTTATTTCCTTGAATGTTTTAACAAAACGGCCTGAAAATAGATGGTGCTGCATTTTTAGAGGAATTAATTTAACATTAACTATGTGTCCTCTTCAGAGTATAAGATGATTTGCATTTTTTGTGCTGTAAAGGAAATAATGAGCTCATTCTGTGTTAACTATTTGATACCAAATTGAAATAGTCAAAACACAAGTGGAGCTATGATGATTGTAATATTAAATCAGGTGCTGAGCTGAGCAAACCAAACCTCACTTTATATTATAATTTAAGGGATATGAAACCCTCCTCCCTGAGCCATCAACTTACCGTGGTGGAGGAGTTTGCATGTCCTGATGATCTTAGTAGCTATGTTGTTGGGGGCTTTATGCCCCTGGTAGGGGGCAGAAAAAGCATTAATTACCATTCACAGCGTGAACTTACCGGAGGTCTATGGGGGTATTTTTCTATCTTTAATCAAGAGCGTAATTGTTTGCTTTGAGAGCAAGATTTCTGGTTTTCACTCTCCATTATCATCTTGCTCGCCCTCAAAACTCTGCTCTCACACTCAGAAAGACCCTCTTGCTTTCAAATATATCGTTCTTCCTTTCAAAACTCTGCGCTCAGACTTGGTCTCTTTCCCTCACACTCAGACACATTCTCTGCTCTCTCAAAACTTCTGCTCTTGGATACTTTTTCCTCTCTCTTGCATTGCTGAAAGAGCTGTCTGTCAAACCTCCTCCAGCCAATAGAATACGAGCTAATAGTCCTCACCTTCTTCAAGGTGCACTTGTTTTACTTGACACAGTGACTCCACAATCTTAGCCCACATTTTGTTTGAACGTAAACTTTTTAGTAGGGACTTATTATCATTTTATGTTTTGTATAAACAGTGTCTCATTAATAAAACAAATAAGTTGTTTCTAATAGTTTTCTACATTGTGCAGTGTAATAATAATGACTAGCCAAGAAAACTCAACATTTCTGTCAGAGGGGGTGGGGCTAATTTCAAAACTCAACATATCTGGACCACAAAGGCTCATGGGAGATGCAGATTCAGCTGAAATTGAATCTGTTTTTTATTACTGTGCTATAAATTTGAGTTTTGTGCTTTAATTCCTGTGTTATGTCAACAATTAGACAATGTTATTACTCTGCCCTCTTTGAATTTTGAACTTGGCACTATGAATGAAAAGGACAGTTCAGGAAAAGAACCACCAGCAACAACAAAATTTGTATATGGGGTAATGATAAAATAAAAATTAAGAGGGGCTAGACCATCTTCCACTCTGGAGTTGCTCCCGGTGAGGGGTGCCAAGCTGGTGTGGGCATGCACATTGCCCCCCAACTTGGCTCCTGTGTACTGGGGCTTACCCTAGTGGACGAAAGGGTAGCCTCCCTCCACCCCCAGGTGGGGGGATGGGTCCTGACTGTTGTTTGTGCTTACGCACCAAACAGCAGTTCAGAGTACCCACCCTTTTTGGAGTCCTTGGATGGGGTGTTGGAGAGCACTCCTTCAGGGGACTCCCTCGTTCCGATGGGGGACTTCAATGCCCATGTGGGCAATGACAGCGAGACCTGGAGGGGCATGACTGGGAGGAATGGCCCCCCTGTTCTGAATCCAAGTGGTGTTTTGTTGTTGAACTTCTGTGCTCATCATGGACTGTCCATAACGGACACCTTGTTCAGGCATAAGAGTGTCCACATGTGCACTTGGCACCAAGACACTCTAGGCCGCAGTTCGATGATCGACTTTGTAGTTATGTCGTCGGACATGCGGCCGCATGTCTTGGACACTCGGGTGAAAAGACGGGCGGAGCTGTCAACTGATCACCACTTGGTGGTGAGTTGGCTCAGATGGTGGGGTAGGACGCTGGTCAGGCCTGGCAGACCCAAGCGTGTTGTGAGGGTCTGCTAGGAACGCCTGGCAGAGTCCCCTGTCAGAAAGAGTTTCAACTCCCATCTCCAGCAGAGCTTTAACCATGTCCTGGGTTAGGCAGGGAACATTGAGGCTGAGTGGGCTGTGTTCCGTGCCTCTACTGTATTGTTGTGGCCGCAAGGTCGTCGGTGCCTGTCGTGGCGGTAACCCCCGAACTTGTTGGTGGACACCAGCAGTAAGGGATGTCGTCAAGCTGAAGAAGGAGTGTAATGGTGTGGAGGATATTTTTTTAGTCCACTTTGATCCCTTAGTACCAACGTGGCCTGGTTTAACCACCACAGCCTACCTGAGTATTGTTGCTGACCATGTCCAGCTTTGGGATGTGGTGGAACGGGAGATTCTCCTCATTGATGCAGCTGACAAACCTGCAGCAACTGTGTGATGCTGTCATGTCAATATGGAGAAAATCTCTGAGGAATGTTTCCAACACTTTGTTGAAATTAGTCCCCAAAGAACTGCAGCAAAAGGGGGTCGACCTGTTCAGTAAACCTAATGAAGTGGATTTATGAATCCTTAACTGAGAATTGGGTGTAATTCTAATTTGTGTTTAAGTTTTCTTTGCTTATAAAAGGCTGTCAGTCTAAAAAGTGTTTGTATATATAACTATAACTACATTATGATAAAGCTTAGGCTTTTACAGTGACATGATAACAGACAATTAAATCTTTATAAAGTTAATTTATGTCAGATGATCATCTATTAACTAAACAGCCCTATCCAGAAAGACTCCAGCTAACCTGGGGTTCAAACCCACTACCTGCTTCTTGTGAGATAAACAGAGGGGAAAAAAGGTTTTGTGGCAGGTTTATCTTTAGTTGTGTGAAGCACAGCCTCAGAAACCTATCAGGCTTTAATGGGCTTTCAAGAACTAAGGAAGGTCAAGGACTGGCCTTAAAAGTTCACACAACACAAGATGCGTGCACTCTCTTATGCTGCCGTTTGCCATCGCTACTCTCATTTGTGCTCACACTGTGTCTCCAAACCAAAAAGCATAAGCTAGCAGTGGATCAAACAAACAAGGTTCATTAACCACTTTCCTCACGTGTTTATTTTGCTTCTGAAATGAATGAAACTTCTCATCTGAGCTCTGAATGATTGAATAGGCCATTAGAAGGATTGATTAAAACAAATTGTACTAAAAAATAATTAAATATGAAAACATAAAAAGTCCAGTCTCAATGTACAATGGTTCCATTATAATGTTTTTGCTTGAAGCTGGAAACAGTTATTTTGTTGATCTGGGCACAAAGTATTCAACCATAAATAAAGCTGAGTTGAGATGAGGTACAGTGCACAAAAAACCATCAAACTTACTGATCACTTAGCCAATGGTGCTGCAAAGATGGACGACCGGCGATAAATTTAAAACTAGTACATAGGAAACAAAGCAGAGGCCAGATGATGAAGACTTACATAGAGATCGGAAAATGAGAAAAGAATTAAATCCAGACTAACATAAGATGATAACAAGGACTCACAAATCCCAGACACCATAACACAACTAAACCTACTGACTGCGGCACATCAGTGGCAGAAAACCTTCGCCTGCCACCGAGAGTACATTAACATTCAGTCACTTTAACCTCATTTCCAGCAACAGATCCGGGTCATAAATGGACGGATTGGTACTTTTTGGTGTGGGTTTCAACAGGCAAATACTGGGAAGTGAGCCAGAATATTTGATCTGACCTGTTCTGTTTTTGGGGAACGTTCCGTTGGGGTCCCAAACTTGCTGATTTGACCCTAAAGGGTGGCACCTGACACATCCGTTGCTTAGAAAAATCACTTTGTGTGACTTGGCAAAAAGAACAAAGCGGGAACGCACCATGTCTAAATATACTGTGGATTTGCCATGAAGAAGATCTTTCATGTCCTTTATTTCTACCTTACTTTCTTCTTCATTAATATTTAATGGAAGTACCACTATGACATGATATTATGTAGCTGATGCAACTATCACTGTCCAGCTTATACCCCGGCTACCAGGTAAGGGTGCAGTTGGCAGTGGAAAAGCAACAGAGATCAAGGTTTACGGAACCAAGTCATCCAGTTCTGAAGTGGACCCCTTGGTGGAAACAGAGCTTTTGACACACAAACATGCTAGTGATCTAAAGTCCTGCCTTTTAGTTGGTGGACAACCACTCTCACGTGGCCCACAGCCCCAGATTTGTTCGAAAACTAGTCCCTGATTTGTTTAAACATCAACACTTTGGTCTCATCTATCCTAAGGATGTACCAGAAGACTTAAGCAGCTTTGTAAACTTAAGCTGCCATGTGCTTTTTAAAGAGAGAAGAGGCTTTTTCCTGCATCTCTCCAAACCAGCCATATCTTTTTCTAATTGTCCTATCATGAACTTTAACATTTAACGTGCTGACTGAGGCCTGATGAGTCTCATATGTCATGCTTGTTTTTGTTTTTTGAGTTGACCTTGGGGTGAAGTTGGTGAAGACTGGCAGTCTTTCTCACAGAAGAACAATGGACTCCATCATGTTTGGAAATGACCTAACAACCATTCTGATGAGCAGCTACAGTTGCTTCTCTCAGATCATTGCAAATGTGTTCCCGCCTACGTCTGAATGATTCAAACCATTAAACTGACAAAGTGTCTGCTTTTATAGAGGTGATCAGCTAATTGTGCACTTAACCTGCAACACCTGTGTGCGACTTACCCTCTCACTTCCCAGGGAAACAGTTCTTCAGTTTTGCACTCACTGCTGCTGCATTTTGGCTTATTTTTTGTGAAATAAATGATGAGGCAGTGTAATAAATCATATGTCGTTGCTCTTTGAAAGTTGTATTTACTTCATTGTAAGACTGGAGGGACATTTCACGAAATGGAGGTAAGGGATTAAGCGAGGATTTCCTGGTCATCCTGCCTGAACTAATCCTTGATTTGGTTTCACATAAGCAGTAGCACAAGTTACCATGGAGATTTATTCTGTGCAGCTAATCCTGCTCCAGACCAGCCAGGTTTAGTTAATGCTGGAGTTGTTTACCACTCCCAGTCGGGAATAACTGCCATCAGAAATGACAGTTTGTACAGTTTTAAAACGGAAAATCATACTTTCATCCAGCTGTGCCTTGCATTGATTTTGTAGTAATAAAATTACTAACTAGGCTCACAAATGACATTTTAATTCATTCATCAGTGATTAAAGTCACTATATAAAATAAATCATTTTATAGGCAATGACACTGAGTAACTGAGTTTGCCAACATTCCCATAAATCAGTGATGACGATGATCATCAGACCACTGATGAAACATTTATATTAACTTATATTTTGCCCTGAATTAATTACCACATTATTTGAATTGCATGTTTTTTCTGACCTGATACTTCATGTCAACATGATTCACACCAGGAATGTTTCGTTTTAATGTTTAGCAGGGTTTTAGGTAAAGTGAAAATAGAGGATAGCCTAATGCTCGTTATCCTGCTGCACAACTACTACTCACTGCAACAACTCCTGAGCTCTGATTCATGAGTAAATAAAGATTCTGCCATCCAGAGTGAAGTGTTTGGCCTTGTCTACCCTCTGGAGAAGTGGCTTTGCATGAGTTTTAGAAGGCATGCTTGTATTTGCTGATCTCTTCGAAACCTTTCAGTCTAACCACAATTTGCTCAGAATAATAAGAAAGTTTTACTTCATTTTGAAGCCATGTTTCCCAATGTCAGCAATGTTTTGTGGGACGTTTGAAGCACAGCTGTACAACAGCTGCTGATTAACTCACTTAAATGAGCCTCTAATGAGTCAATTAACTCCATCTGAGTGTTAGCTGAATGGTCTTTTATTGCTAACACAGAAACTATGCTGAAGATTAAATCTTCCTAACGTGACATCCCCTTATGCTTTTTAATGAGTTTTATTA
Source organism: Melanotaenia boesemani (assembly GCF_017639745.1). Classification (NCBI taxonomy): domain Eukaryota; kingdom Metazoa; phylum Chordata; class Actinopteri; order Atheriniformes; family Melanotaeniidae; genus Melanotaenia; species Melanotaenia boesemani. Next base: position 6,054,641 of record NC_055692.1, read on the forward strand.
TTATTTCTGACGTGGTTTGGTCTCAAACAAATAATGGCTTTTGTTTGCTCTAAAGCAGGCATGTCAAACTGGTCCAGCAAAGGGCCGTGTGGCTGCAGGTTTTTGTTCCAACCAAGCAGCAGCACACCAGATTTGACTGATTCAATCAACTGATCTCAGTCTTCAGACAGCTGATTGGTCAAACTGTGTGCTCTTGGCTGGCTGGAACAAAAACCTGCAGCCACACGGCCCTTTGCTGGACCAGTTTGACATGCCTGCTCTAAAGGTACTAAAAACTAACCAATTACTTTCACATATTTTTACAATGACATATTTCTGGAAACAGATCATGATAACTGTTCCCAAATGTTAATTGGATGTTTTTTTTCAACCAAAAACCAATGAGGCCTCAAACCAAATCATGTGGTTTTTACTTCGGTGTCAGGTGTGTGTGTGTGTGTGTGTGTATCATATTTGATACACACGGTACATACAGTTTACACACCTTGATACCTGTGGATTACCTGGTGGATTCAATAATAACACAATAATGCACTACAATAATTTAACGTATCACACGATAATAAACGGTGAATAAGTCTCTTATTGATAAGTGTGGTGTTCCTCAGAGCTTAACCCTGGGGCCCCTACTCTTCATAATTGATCTCTTTCTCACAGGTTGTATTTTTAAGAAAATACAAAACACATGTCAACTGCTTTGCAGATTATACCCAGCTCTGTTTACCAAACCTTTTCCATGCTTCCTCTCTAATTCATGTCTTGGTTTGTTCAAAAGTTTCTCAAACAGTAATAAGACCTCTTTTTTTCTTGTTGGTTAAACTTCTTTACTCTTGTCACTTCTTCCCTTGTTTTTGTAACTCTGGCCCATTTTGTTTGCCCCAGAAGTCAATCTATAAACTCCAATTAGTTCAAAATTGTGCTGCCTGGATCATTACTAGAACCACAGCTACCTGTCTTCAAGAACCACCACTGTTCTCCTAGTCAATAATATATTGATTTTTAAAGTTCTTCTTCTCACTTTCAAAGCTCCCCAAAAGTAATTTGAACTTTTCTTTAAATTGCACTGCAAATTCTCAGATCCTCTTCTTTCTACCTCCTCTTTCCATCTTTCAAGGATGTCCTTAATGTGGTTAAAAGTTCAAGCTTATTCACATTGTATATAAAAGCTGCAGTTGGCTAAAGTTTGTGCATCAAAAGCACACATAAGGGAAAAAAACGTATACTGAATTGAAAGCCAGTGTATGTAAATGTGTTTTAAGATGCAATTAAAAACTAGCTTGAATTGGAGTCTGCATACCATGTAGAGCCCTATACAAAAAAAAAAAAAAACTTTAAAATCTATCCTAAAATGATCAGGGAACCATTTAAGGAAGTACTGTAAAAAATGCATTTATACTTTCTTGTTGCTGTAATTGCTGCTATTGTTTTTTAATGTGGGACTACAGGCTACCCAAATCTGAGAAGTTGGCACTTTTGCCAAGCTAACTGTTCAATGGCTTGTTGGTTTTGGTTTTTAAATCAATGCTTTTTTAATTATAACGTGTGATTGAGTCTAGTGAAGGACACTAATTTAAATTATTATTATTATTATTATTATGTGCTCAAGAAAAATATTTTACCCCAACTTTTAGACCCTTAATTTAACCAAGCAGTTTCAGGTCATTTACAGTGGAAGACGGTTTGGTTTACATGAATATGAGCAAACAGTGAAAACAATTTTATGTTGACAAATGAAGTGGGAACAGGAGTCAAGGGCAGGCTTGTCAGAAGGTTTTGCTGCTGGGTAATTGATCTCATAGCATTAAGTTATTCTAATTAGATAAAATGACCCATTGTGTGAGGATACTGGTCGAAACAAGACTGGGATCAAAATGATCTGTAATGTGTATTTTTTGCTCTAAAATAAATGAATATAGGGTTGTTAAAGAGACTCCAGTAAATTGGTGTTTTCTAATTCGTTGGATCAATAAACTTCCATGTAGGAAGATCAGAAAGCACTGAGCAAGCTTTGCATAAAGTGGAGCTGAAAGCAAAACTCGAAGCACAAAACTTTCAAATCACACTACACGATGCATCAAAAGTTCAACGAGGCTCTTTAAAGCCTGAGAAGCTGCTTGTCTTCACACAGCATATCAGATAGATGAAGAGGACTGCCAGTCACTCACTGACTTTTTTCTGTAGATGAAAGCAGCCATGAGGAGTTGCATCATGTTAACCTTGTCCTCCTGAAACTACACTCGTACCATTAACAGCAGAGTGAAGATAGTCATGCCTCACAGGACGCTGTTTGTGACTGGTTGTCTGTAAAATCTCACACTGTCAGTCACATGAAGCTGAAAGAGACGAAGACTGAGGTGTAATTAAGGTGAATGGATTTATCAGAGTGAGTATTTTGTGGATTTTGGTTTCTAAATGTGTGGATTTGATGCAAATGTCGCTGTTTTGTGTTTTTAATATAATGTTTAACCTTTTGTCCTTTGGATATGGCAATTAAATAAATGACAATATCATTTATGTGTAAATTGGTGAGGACATTAGCAAACCCTGGCTCTTTTCAGGTTGAACAAACAATTGAATAGAACTTTATTGTCATTGCAACAAAAGTGCAACGAAATCATAACATATCATCATCAAATGGGATGATATATCTTCCAAAAAGCACAGATTTTATGATATTTAAACACTTTGCAAACAGTTGGATTCTTAATGTGAGCTTTGATTAATCAGATATGACAATTTCAGTGTTTATACATGAACCCATGGCTATCCTGCTGTCTGTGATTAAAAGGCCTCAATACTGCAAAGAAAAATGAGCCTTTTTCTCAATCATGCGTTAAACTGATAGTGAACCCCGGAATCCGAAGGGAGACAAAGCCTTTTTCTGCACTTCCTTTTAAGTTGTGCAAGAGTTAGCATCGATAGGCCTGATGAGATGAATGCAGATGGGATACAACACCAGATAAACCGGACTCTCCAATAATAGAGAGCACCTGGCCCTTTCAGATCACAATCCATGAGTCATTGGGAGGGAAAATTCCCTGTTTTAGCATGAGCTCGGAGGGACGTGCATGCGCCGCTTGGAGAATGTGATGATGGTGGAGCCATGGACAAAAGCTACAGAGGAATAGCAGGAATGGCACTGGCACCTGACTTTTTCCAGCTGACATCTCTGGTGCTCAGACGAGGATTAACATCCAATTTGTCCCTCTCTTCCTGGGCTCAAGTCTATCCCAACAGCTCGGCACTTCAAAGAGGCAGATAAAAAGGGAGCAATGGATGGTCATTCTTCAGGGGGAATTGGCTTAGTGAAGCTCTGTTTAAAATGGCAGGGATACAAAAAGGAGGCTTGTTTTGATGTGCTGTGGAGTGTGATGGTCCGACAAGCTGTACAGTATGATGGGCCTTCTGCCCTCCGGTGTTTGAGCTTCACAGTACAGACTGATGACATGACACACAGGGTGAAACCGACAGTGAAGCCACTCATCTTCTTCAGGTTAGCCTATTGAACATGGACCATGTGCAGCAGCTTTAATCATAGAGGTAGTTCAGTTTTAGTTGAAGTTCTTCAGTTTGGGGCATAAACTGTCACCAGCTTTGTTATGCTATTACTATGATAACATAGTGGGAAAGCTGGCATTTATTTTTTTCCCACAATTCTTTCCCCTTGACTCACTGAAGACTGAAGAATTGTCACTAGGCAAAGGGCAAACATGGTGAATTTATCAGCATTCATCTGCTGGTTAAAGGAAAACCTGAAATACAAAATATGCAGCAGATTCTCTGACTTCATTCAAACAAAGTTGCTGATTGTTTTTCCCCCAATCAGCCACTTTAGCATGGTGGGAGAAAACACTGCTTTCCCTTTTGGATATGAGCAGTGCATTAAGTGTATGCACTGGAAGATGATCCGTGACTTGACCTCATCTGTTAATGTCTGTGGTGGTGTATTAGTATTTTGTTTAAATCCACTAAGGAGAAATTATTTAGTTGTACAGTTCACAATATAACCACCATTAGAAACATTAAAGAGCACACTGAAAAAGAAAAGCAAAATCTCTGATTTGATGATAACTTCTATTTTTCAGACCCAATCACACGTTGGGTCACGACACAATATGCTGATTCTGCAAACAACTATCTGATGTTTTCCTTTATCACAAATTCAACAACGATATGAGAAGCCAATGACTTGGTTACTGATGACTGTAACATTTCTTAATCAGTTTGTAAATAAGACTAAGTTCACACTGCAGGTCTTACTGCTCAGATCAAATACTTTTGCATGGTAAATGCACCATAGACTGAGGTGGCTTTGGAAAAGATCAGATATGCATGTATTTGATTTAGAACCACATGATAAGGTGGCCTGGATCAGATTAAAAAAAATGTTATCTGTTTTGTATTTGTGCTGCTCAGACTGTAATAAAAAGATCCAATATGGGTCACATATGGGCAAAAAAAAAAAAAAGGAAAAAAAAAAAGGATTTGAGTCATTTTTGCCTGCAGTGTAAATGGAGCCTAAGTTTTTTTTTTTGTTGTTTTTTGACAATTACACCTAAGACTTAACTTCAATAATAGGCTAAAATAAACCCTCACGCTGCCTCTTACAAATATTACCTCATTCTCTCTTTCCTGGTAGTTTTGCCATCTTTGGTCTTTCATTGCTGTATCATTAACCGCTCACTGAGGGAAGGTTGCATTCCACCCTATCTATGCTGAAGTAACTCCTCTACTAAAAAAATCTAATCTTGATGCCAGCTCTACTGGAAATTATTGGCATGTCCAAATTGCCATTTGTTGTAGAAAGTCAGTTCAGAGCTTTACTGTGCAAATAACCATTTTTTTAAAATGATCTTTTAGTGGCTTGGAGTGAAGGTTCTACAAGGTTTAGTTCTCGGTCCATTATTGTTTTCTTTTTACATGCTCTCTTTAGCTGGCATTCATTCTGACAATGACATTTATTATCATTTCTATACCAATGATATTCAGATGTACTTGTCTTTTAAGCCTCATCTGCTGGATAGGCGGTCCATCCTAGTCCACTGTTTATCCCACGTTGGTAATTAGTTTTCTTTCTTTTTTTTTACTCCATACTGGCCCCACTGAGCATGAGTTGGGAGCAGGACCCAGGGCCTTGCAAGCCGGAGAGTTAAGAACCACCACAGGGAAAGCTCAGCCCTGACAGCCACCCTTCATGGATCTTTGCCTTCCCCAGTGCCCCCCGGTGAAGCACCCCAGAGACCACAATATTTTATTGGTCATTATAACATTAGTTTAGTTTTATTATTTATTTTACTCATTTTATGTACAACACTTTGTGACTGTGAAAAGTGCTTAAAGAAACTAAAATTTTTAAATCTAATTTTACTTTTGAGCTCAGACATTTAAATGAAAAAAAAAATATCTGATTTTTGATCAAAACGTGAACTGAATGAACCGCATTCTGTTTATTGAGCCTTAAGATGTTAACATCATGTAGTAGAGAAATGAAGAAATACATTTATATGTGTAGACATTAAAGCAGGACATAATGTAAACTTCACTCCTATTTAGAGACTCAGACCAAATATTTTTTAACATAAGTTGCAATAAATAAGGTTGTACAGTCTGACATTATCATAGTTACACCACACCTTTGGATATTGATATTTTTCTTATTAAACTGAAATCAGACCTTCTGGTTGATGGTACAAATAAAATGGAAAAAAACTCCATTTTAAATTTCTATTAGGTGAAATATAATATATTGATCTTAAGTGATTGTTGAGTCAATAATAAACAATTCTAGAAATCCAATATCAAAACATGGGTCAAACATTAATACATAAATAACTTATAAGATGCAGTCTTTCACTGCTTTTTTGGAGCTGTAATAAAGTTAGACTCTACTGTTTTGGTTATTATTACTAAGTTTATACACATATTTTGCTTAAGATCTCAACAGGGAGGGAATTCCAAAAAGCAGATTTACTGGTTTAGCTGGCTATGTTGACCAAGACTAAATGCTAATCGTGGGTTTTCTGTTCCAAAATGACTAATCTAGTAGGTTTGGTTAGGTTATGCCCATCTTATCTGGCTTTGTATTTAAGTGCACGTTCCAGAAAGCAGCGCCTTTGACGCTAGTCAGTGGCGTTGCCATTTGAGGAAGGTCCTGTTGATAGAGTGGCCCAGAATATACGCGCTCTACGCTGTGAGAGGGTTATAAGACCATGACTTGACATCCTGTCCTACCCAGATGAATATCTGCAAGACATTATAGAGTGATTACTGTACCTTACAAACCTTCTGGATCCATATATCTCCAACATTACGCACTGCAGTGCTGCACTCACGTCTCTACAAAGACTTTGTCTTGCTCTCCGATATTTTGTCAATGGGAGCTTCTTGTACAAGTTGGAGACATAGAGGGATTTGGCAAAGCCACCGTTTTTCAATCTGTGCGCAAAGTGTGCCGTGCCCTGAAGCGGTTCCTGTGCAGCTTCATTCATTTCCCTGGCTACAAACCAACGAGGCTCATCAAGATACAGTTTCACTAACTGCAAAAAAGGTCACCTGAAATAGATATACCCTTTGGCGGTGAGCCTATGGCAATACCTATAAACAGTATAGAGGAATTTTTTTCTTGTATTCTTTTTTTACTTGTATCCAGGTACACTTAGGGGCAAACGGTTTACATCCATTTATATAACTAGGGCTGTCAAATGATAAAATTTTTTAATTAGATTAATCACAGTTTTCAAATTAAATAATCATGATTAATCACATCTTACAAATTAAACATGATTAATCACCATTCGTGATTATGCCTGAAATTTGCCCGTTTTTGCTGTATTGTATCACAGAATGAGCCAATGCTACAAATATTTGCTGTTAACTGACCTTCCCTTGGGTAAATGACTGTTTTCAAGCCTTACATTTAGATGTAAGGCTGCAGGATGACCGCAGGATTATCAAACCGCCTCCTTACATTAAGAAGGGGAGGAGGAGAAAAGTGTGACTGTTCCCTGATGTGATGGAGAGGCATGTAAAAGGTAAAATGGTAAATGGTCTATATTTATGTAGCACTTTACTGTACCTAGAATGATACCCAAAGCGCTTTATATTATTCATCACATTCACCCATTCACACACTGATGGCAGAAGTTGCCATGCAAGGCGCTAATCACGACCCATCAGAAGCGATTTGTCTTGCTCAGGGACACCTTGACATTTCGAGGATCAAACCTCAGGCTACAAAACGACCACTCTACCCACTGAACCACGCCGCCCCAGTAGACAAACACAGCCATGCAGGTTGCTTCTTTGGTAAAATGCAGCAGCACAGACTGCATAGAGGAGAGGAACTGAAAGTTTCTGTGTTATCTCATTAGTATCGACCGATATCGATACCAACGCTGGTATTGATATAGTTGATATTTAGATCTACCCGCCACTAAATTTGTGTTAAATCGTTTCCTATTGTTCACTTGCTACCGAATCAGTTTATCATCAGTTGATGTTTATTGTGACAGAATCACTGGTACTGGCACATTGAATCAGTCTATTGAACTTAATTTGATCAAACTTGTGATTTACACATCTAAAATGACGAGTGTATGGTGCAGGTGCTGAGCGTCAGCTCCTTTGTGCCACCCTTTCAGACAATCATGATAGAAACAGCTTCATTCTACGGGATTATTTTTTTAAGGGATGATGAAACGAATTTGGACAGAGCAAAATATGAATGCTGCTTTAACATTTTCCAACCTCTTGCAGTGTGCTCAGGTTAACAAAAAAAAAAAAAAACAACCATCTGCAGTGTAGAGCTAAGAAAACACGAGTGGCTTCGAGGAAGGCGGGACCTAAAACAAAAGTAAACTTCATATATATCTGTGTGTGAGATTAAAAAAAGTGAGACTAAAAATGACAAAATGTTAAATTAAAAAAGAAACAAATGAAATGAAACCAAATTAAGCAAAAATGTCTGGAAGCAATACTTGAAAAACTGCCAAGAGTTTTTCTCACGAGTCTCTCAAACAATTGTTAAAAAAAAAACTGGTTTTTAACAGCAGAAAAACTGAATAGAATCCAATTCTTTGAGGGTTTCCTGATTAAAATTGCATGCACATTTAATCAATAAGCAATGACGTGAACAAACACAACAGATGGTAGAAGACCAAGTAATAAATAAACCATTTCTGTGCTGAAAATCAGTGATGTTTATTTGCCTCGGGCTATGAAATACAACCACAAAGACACTGTGCAAAGAAAGCAAGGTAAAATCAGACTTGTGGAGAGTCGGCAAGCACGTTACGCAAACAAAAATGATATATCTGCATGTGCACAGGGTACTGTCAAAAAGAGTTCATGCTACAGATAACACAAAAATCAATAAAAGGAAACTAATTCACAAAGAACACAAACACCTCAATCTTTATGAATAAATCAATGCACTGGTAAAAACATACAGTTACATTTAATATCATTCGAATCAGATTTTAATCTCATAATACTGTTTACTTTGTAATATTTATCAACCATCTTCAAAAGTCTTCAAAACCAGCTACAAATTGTTAGCACCAGTACAGCATCTACACAAGCGCCGCATTTCCTGCTACGATTGATGCTGGTTTGACTCAAATCAAGATGTTTCCCCGCCGGTGGGCTCAAGGCCAGTTCCTTAGTTAAAATAATCTAAGCACTTGTTTTGTAAATGAGAAAATCATTTCAACAAATATACAACTTTAAAAAAAGAAAATAAAAACATTAGAAGAAACAACACAGACAGTAACGTCTTGAAAACGATGTGCCAACTGAGTGATATACGATTATATTTTCATTAAAAGAGTTTACAGTTCATTCAGCATTTATGGCCGTCTCAAATTAAACAGCAACTTATTCAACTTTAGATATTTCCTGTGTAGGCTGTCACGATCTTCTTGTTTGGTAACTGATGGCTAAATCTTATTTTACGTTTCATAAAAAAATTTAATTTCATGGCCATTGCTAGTTACTGATGAAGCTTTGTCCAACTTCATCAGCTACTTATAAAAACATGTTAAGTATTCATGTAGCTTCAGCATCTGATACGCTACATCTAAATACAGAAGCCTGGGAATGTAGAGCTTATACTTTTTATGAATTTTATGAGAGCAGTCTGTTGTTTTATTACAGAAAATAAATCAGAATATTGAACCAAAATGACATAAATGAAGGTTAGTTAGTGTTAAGGGAGTGTCGACTCTAATTAACCGTTGAAAAGCAAGTTTCTACTCTGGTTCCATTCAGTCCACTTCATGAACAAAACATTACAAAAAAAAAAAAATCAGACGTTTAAAAGTCAGATTGTTATGTTATTGTTAATGTTAATCTCACATTGTGATGCCATGTTAGTCTAATTAAAATTGTTGGGCTAACAGGCCTAGATAATCTGGTTAGAAGTTGAATTAATCCGTATTTATTTGTGGACACAGAAATACCAAAAGAAGACGGTAACAGAAAACCTATCAGAGACAGTGTCCTTCTAATGTCTACAATCACTAAAGTGTACAAAATGTAGAGCAGTAAAACTGCCCAAAGACATGAATTTACCACTAAACTGTCAGTTTTTCCTGTTTGAAATGTGGAGACCAGAGCTGAGGTCGTAGCTCAGCGGAGAAACATGACCTGGTTAGTTCGAAATGTGGTTCTTTTCTCTTTCAATAGATACTAAAACACTTCTAGACTGCTGCTGAGTTGTTCTGTTTAACGGATAAATCTATACGAGAAAAGACAAGAATCTTTAGGTACAGAATGTCCAAAACTCAGCAGCAGCACGTAATCAAATAAAATTAAAATCGCACCTTCTGAATCTGAACTGTTGCAAAGGTTATGTTGGTTTTTTCCAGTTGGTGGTTTGTTCCGGCTGTTAATGGAAACTACTGGAACAATTTAGCTAAATAATTATGATTGTATTAAATTTCGGCGAGCAGGTGATTACGTAAAAATTGTGACGGGCTAACTGTCAGCTAACTGGAGTAACACTAAAGTCTAATTACAACTATACGGGTTATATTATTAATATTATTATCCATAAAAATGATTATCGGTTCATTTGGCACTGGTTACATCATATAAACAGTTATTCAAATAATTGCTTTTTTATATTTTATTTTTAGTTGTGCCATCTTTTGCTTGGCCAGTTGCTGCATATGGGAGGGGTTAACATCACTTTTTTATTTATTTTATTTAAACATTCAAACATTTGGCACAGCACAAAGTTAAACATTGAAGCAAAAAATAAAAACTTTACTGCCTTTTTTTAACCAGTGACTCCGAATTAACATGAATGTCTTTGCTTAGATAGTTTTTGTTTATATTAAAAAAGTATTAAGAATTTTTAAAAGTGCAAGCAAGAAAATACTAAAAAAGAAAAAAGCATGTATTAAATGACAAATGTATTTTTAAAAGATTTTTTTTGTCGTTTTTTTTTCACTTTAAGCACAGAGTTAAAAATATTCTACAAAACTGTCTTAAAAACAGGAATATCAGCTGACTGATATTGCTGTATGTTATTGATTTATTAGCAATATGTTTCAAAGCTGGTGAGAGAAGATGGTGCACTACAGACTAACAAAGAAGCCAAAAAAAAATATTTATATACAGAATATGAACCAGAACAGCAGCGATGGAAGATACTGTCCTCGTTTCCTTGCTTCTCCTTCCTCAGTCGTCATCACTTTTGCTCTTGTCTGACTGATCCTGTAAGAGGAGAGACGGAAAAACATCAAAAAGGAAGATTTAAAGACAAAGATGTAGAGGAGGGAGGTGTGTGATTAAGGTTTATTTTGCCTAAAATGCACTAACAAAGGTCTCGCAGGTCTTCAAAAACCCAGTATATCAATATATCTTCCTGTTTTAATTGCACATCTGGAAAAAGGCTAAAGAGGAGTGTAGAGGAGTCCCAGAGAGCAGGAGACACCCCACAAGGTCAGACAGAGCTAAACACTCCCAGCATTTATATTCAGTTACGAGGCTTCTGGCCACTTGGAAGGTTAATATAAACAGCTCAGCCAAACTGGCCTTCACACATCTTGCAGTTCAGCATCACTGCTAACATGACGCAACACTCATGCACCACCACAGTGAGGTACGGACCACAGGATGACCACTCACACTGAGAACAAGAGGAAAGATTTATCATCACTGCAGTTAATGTTTTAAATTAGACTAAAATATATTTGTTTTGTTCTTAAGCCAGACTTATTGCAGTTTTACATAAAAACAACGCTGTGTCCAGCTGTTACTGGGACAAAAATACCTGTTAGGAACATTAGCTGGAGTAATAAAATGTTTTTAAAAGGTTTCTACTGAATCAAAACACAATGTCATCCTCTGACATGAGTTTACAGCTGGTGGTCGTGTAATTGGAGCATCTCAGGTCATGTTGCAGGAATTTTTCTCAATTCAAAATTAAGTACACACACGTGTTGGCATATGGTTGTCTTAAAGACACCCCAATACAAATAAAGACTTTTACTACTTTTTAAAAGAAATCTAAGTAGATACTCTAAAGCAGAGCTTTTCAACTCTGAAGGTTTTAGATTCGGATCCAACCCTTGTTGTCCATCTGAGACGTGAGACAAGGTCAATATGATGACAGTAAAAAATAAATGATAAAAGTTAGATTTTTGGTTAAGAAAGAGACATCTTCCAGATGCTTGTATTAAAGTGATTTAGTCACTGTGGGGAATATACTGTTACTTGCTTTTTCATGTTTTGCTTTCTTTCAAGCTTGTGCAAAAAAAATCATTTCCACTGTCAGATGATCAGTCGTTCGATACCCAAGGCAATAAAAGTTTTTTCTCCATTCTGATCAACAGAGGAAAAAGCTGAAATGTCCTGGTGGGAAACATATTCAGACTCTTTGCTCTGAAATTTCAGCTCAGGAGTCTCTCAAACATTTGACTGGAATCAATGTGTCTGTTTCTCTGTTTTAATATGTGATTGTTGTCTCTTAACTGCACCAGCTCTGCAGCGATGGGCAAGAACACCGAACAGCAAACCTAGACAGGTCAATGCTGATTCTGCTCACTAACACTATCAGAATAATCATTAGGCCACATTTGGAAAGCGGAGGCTGTTGGGGAAGGTTCCTCACACTCACCAGCCACTTTATCAGGTACACCTGTTCAAGTCTGGTTTTCTATACAGCACCAAGTCACAAGAGAAGTCATTCAAAGTTCTCTGTCCTCTATATTTATAACTGCACTATTCACAAAAAACAAAACTTAACAGTCTTATGACGCCTGCCTAAGGAAGCAGAAGACCCCCAGGGTGCCACCGTACATGGACTGGGACAATGAGGCCATCAAGGTGGTCGACTGGACAGAGACTAATGTCTTAAATCATTTTAGTTAATTTAAGTTATATATGACCTGCAATAGCAGAGTCATATATATTTTTATATATATATATATATATTTATATATATAGTCATTTTAAATAAATTTAGCCCTACGATGTGGCTGTTTAGCTCAGTTGGCTGGACATCTGCCTCCCATGTGGGAGACCCGAGTTAGAATCCCACAAGGGACGAATATTACCAGTTGGAAGCCCAGCTGGGTCATTTGGCAAGACCCTTAACGCCACTGCCTAACCACTGTAAGTCGCTGTGGAGAAAAGTGTCTGCTGAATGCCAGTAACCGCTGATGATGAGTGTGCTGTATACTGTGTGTACTGCAGAGAGGCTACTGTTTCCATTCATTCGTTGGTTGTTGTGAATGGATCTGTATTGCATTTATTTCAGCATGCACATGTGTTATATAAAGACACATGTGGATGTTTTTTCTGTCCTTGTGTAATATGCTTTGATTCTGTGCTTCCAATCTTGCAGAGCTGTGTGACTTCCATTTTGAACAGAGCACATGATTTACTTGCTTTGATTTAACCTTATTTAATAAAAGAACATCATTTTTGTTATTTTTTTGCATCGAACAGAGAAAATAAAATAAATCAGGTTTTTAAAACCTCAGGAGAGCATATGGTCCAAAAATGGTTGTTTTGGAAACTTTGTCTAAACCTTCTGCAGAAAACTTCTCTGAGTCACTTCATCAGAGCTTACCTGAGCAGAGACAACGTTTAGATATTGTTCTATCGTTTATTAGAGGCTTAGAGCTGTAGCTGGATCGTTCCACAAAAACATTCATAACCATCCTGAAAGTGTTTTTTTTTTTAAAGCTCAGAGCTTATTTGATTTATGCTGTCATGCTGTTTATTCTTCACCAGTAACATATATACTTTTTACTTTGTTTTAATTTTTGAACATTTTTATTCAGGCCATGACTATTTGCTGGCATGTGAACCGTTTTTAGCTGGAGAAAATGTGTGTTAGTGGATTGAGCTGGCACGCTGAGCTGATTAACGTTACCGTGGAGATTCCTTCGGTTTTCACCATCAGCAAACAGATTGATTTTCGTTTCCCTGACACCACTTGAACTCATTTTGCTGTCAATATAAAGCGTAAAAACTATTTCATCAATTCTTTTGCTCATCTTTCTGGATCAATTCTCTTAAATTAGATTCTTTGATTTCAGACTACCTGGGATATATGTGGCCTGTTCCCTGTTAGGACTGAATGAACATTTTGATAACATCGCCCATCGTTTCTGAAACTTGTCCTCAGTGTCTTTTGGTATTTTCTGAGAAATTATGGGCTTCACAATTACTTCTTCCTCTGCAGACAATTTAAAAGCAATAACATCCAGCTCTTGGCATCTCAGCTGTGACAGACCTGCTGATTGGACAACAGGATCAAAAATAAGAATGACTGCAGTGACCATGGCTGAAATGTAGTGATATTTCTCCAGACGCCGTTAAAAGCGGACAATAAAAGCTGCTTTTTGTTTCATTTCCTTCAGATAAGTTGAAGTTTCTTCAAAAGTACTAATAAAGTTCACCCTTCAGAAATATATCGACATGAAAGAAAACCTGCTGCTTCTGGAAAAGTCTATTTTTTTTTTGCTTCTCTGAAAAAAAAAAATATATACATATATATATATTTTGCAGAACATATATGACTCAGTTGAGACCTTTAAATACATCCACTTCAACAAACTATCCCATTCACACACACAAATCAGCAGTTTCCTGGGGTTCACAACTATTCTTTTAACACCATGGGTGGGACTAACGATATGTTCAAACTGTGCCTCAAGCTGTGGAACTCCTGAGGCACCAGCAAATACAGCTGCTTTTTCTTCCCTCCTCCAGTCCTAAAATCCATTCAAAACAGCTATGTTGTCATGGCTACACATTTTTGTCTACTTGAAATGATGCTGGACACTGGGGTATTATGTCAGTAATAAATTATTGATGAGGGAGAAGTTCACATCCTCCCCAAAATAAATCAATTTAAGAGGAAAGGGTGTTGAGCTGAATTTAACGAGAAGATGATCACTTATTTGGATGAAACCTTCAATGTGCTAAAGGCAGGAGAAAGCTGGTTATTACGTAGACCTACGTTATCATCCTGGTCCTCGTCACTGTCGTCGTCGCTGACCACCGGCTTGGCTTTACCTCGGCTCTGCCTCTTCTTGCCTTTGTCGTGGCTGCGTGCTTCCCTGCCCAATTTGATCTTCACCCGTACAAACTTGGCTGAATGAAACAAGCAGGAAACAGGAGCACTGGTGTTTATCCTCCCACATACGTGCAGAATTTCTTAATTTATAGATCAATGCCTACCAGAAGAAAAACTAAGTTTAATCACTAATTGGATAGAAAATTAGCCTTTTATAATGTTGAGATTTAGCTGAATAATCTTGTGAAGCTAAATTGCAAATTATTTTAAAACTTTGTTATCAGTATAACAGATAATCTGTTGCAGCTGATACTCAAACACTGTCGATTAATAAGAATGAACATCTAATAGTTTCCCCGTTACACAAAGACTTTTCTTTTCTGACAACCAAAACACTGAAATAAAAGCCAATGGCATCTTTTTAGATAAAGTATGAATGATTTCAGAAAAACAAAGATTAAGGGCGCATTCACACTGGTGCTGTTTGGTCGACTTTAAAGGAACCCTGGTCCATTTCCAAGGATAGTACAGTTTGTCTGGAGTAGTGTGAACACTCATTTGCACTTTGGTGCAGACCAAAGATGCTAACTCTGGTCTGATTGAAAATGGAGGATCTTGGTCCACTTGCAGATCAACTCTGATGCAGTTTGCTTAAGTCCCATTTTCACCAGGGGGCAGGGAAACCCTGATCTCTGTTGCATTTCCTCAGCCAACCGTACTCTTACCAGGTAGGTGCGGTATAGGCTGGACAGCGATAGAAGCGTAAGCTACATAACAGCCAGGTGCAACGCCTTCCTGGACATTTAATGAAGATTGTGACAGAAACAAAAGAGGAGAATGGTGGACATCCAGTGTTTTGTGTTGTTTTTTCATGACATGTGGCTTTAAAACTATATTTAAACATGGCTTTGTTATTAGTGCAGAGTAGGGTTGCAACAATTAGTCGACGTTATCGACAATAAAAATAGTCGACAACGAATTTTGCCGTCAACTATTGTCAGCAAAAAAAAAAAAAAAAAAAGTTGTTTTATTGGTCGATGACTAATCGACAATCGGAATAGTCATCAGTTCCAGCACTAGTGCAGAGTTGCAAGATGAGTGTTCGTTCTTTTGATTAATCAGTGATTTGTAGCATGTTAAGCTCCAGGGTTGGATTAGTAAGATTGGGACCACAACGTCCTATCCCAGAAAAGTAGGACGAGTCAGATCGGATATTCTGGCACACTTTCCAATCTCTGCAAAAAAAAAAAAAAAAATCATACTCTGTCATCCAAAACCAACCTGGACTCAGTGGTGGAAATGTGACTTTGTGATATGAAAGCAAAAGGAGCATCCAGTGAATCAAAGAGAGGAAGCGACGTAGAACATCATAGTGCAACACTGTGGATGGCTCGCCGCCTCTCCTGATGCTCATACTCGACAGATTCTTGAGAAAAGCGAATTAAATTTAAACCCCAAAGAAAAAAAGGGAAGACTGCATAAAACCGGTTTTGCTCCATTGTTTACAAGCCAGCTAAAGGGAAAGGATTTTCGTTTGTTCTGTTCAATCAATTAGCCAGATTTTCTTCTTCCACCTTCTTTATTTCTTCTTTGTAAACGGTCATTTGGGGAATACTGCCCCTAACAAGCAGTTGCTGTAACTGCTCAACATTTTCATGGTGGCTTGGTCTGCTAGCTTTTCGTGAAGTATGAAAACAAACCCGTGCAAAGAAAGGTGCAATGTGTCGTTTCGCAATGTGTGGTCACTTCCATTACAAGGGGCATCTGTATCTTGAAGTAAAGTCTTGATGATTTCATGGCTTTGGGTGCCCTGAAAAGCTGTATCTAAATCTAATCCACCTTATCCGTTCCCTCAGATCATTAATTATTCATCAGGTTCTTTTTTATTAGTGTTGTATATATCTTGTTCATGGTTTTTATGCTTTCATTGTTCTGTGTAAAATGGCAGTAAAGCTATTCTGATTTAGATTCTAAGATGTTCCCAACACGAAGAGAACATCTCCTTGGTAACCAAGAAAATAGAGGAGAAGCAGTTCTGGCTTTGTTTACTAGAGCTTTACTCTTATGCCATGTCAGACAGAAATGATCAGAAGAAAGAAGGAAAAGCCCATTAGGTGGAGCAGATAGTTCAGCGAGCGCTGCCCTTTTATCATCATGCATGTCCGCCAGCCTTTTGTCTGCCCTGTTGTCAACCCTTACATTTTTACGAGGGCTCCTGACTGCCCTGCCAGCCCTTTTCTAAAATGCTATTATGGACAAACAAAAAGAATATATATAAATAAATATAACAAACCAAGCCTGAGGTTGCCCTTAGTGACAGTTCCCTCCCAGTTCCATTTAACCAGATTCCCCACTTGCAGTAAATTGTTTGACCTCCAATATGCAGGGAAGTTTTTATCTTCCGCTCCCGTCTGTTTACAGTTTATTTTTTGCCCGTGTTACAGTTTGAAGGCAACAAGGTCCACAGTGCTCCGAGTGGGATGGAAGTGAATAAAAAAACACCAGAGCAGCACCGACTGGGCTCCAGTGTAGAATTTTAACGAGATGACACAAAGTTGAAAGTGTGTGAGAGTGTGTGCATCTTACCCTCAGCCTCTGACTCATAGTCATCATCATCATCATCATCATCACTGTCATCTTCGCTGTCTTCATCCTTGGCAATCTTCTGTCTGGCACTCTTGAATACAGACTGAAGAACAATGGAGTCCTCATATATCTTTGAGGAAATAATGAAAGACTGTTAGTTACACTGGGCGTGAAGCAGGAATAAAGAAACAGACATAGAATAAATAAATTAAAATGAATGTAGGCAAAGGGTCAAAGACAGAAATGATGCATGCAACAAATAATATGTAGGATTTGCATTTCAAATAAGATGGCTTAACTACAGAACTTGAGAAACCTGCAGACTTCTGTTCGAACACACGAGCAGGTATATTAAAAAAAAGTGTTTGGGATTAATTAAAGGCAGCAAATGAGAAAGTAAAGCTCCAAAGCCGAGTCTCTAACCTGGGAGCCCTCCAGGTTGAACGTCTGTGCATTTTGACAAAGCAGCATCACGTCCTTCTCCAGGTCTCCCACATTCCTGTATTTATGGTTTCTCACACGTTCCTGAAAAAGACAAACAGTGGCCTTGAGCAACAGCCTGAATCATGCTCTTTAAAATACCACTGACTTTTTTTTTTTTTTGAGTGAATTTGGTATTCTGGTCATTTTATTTTAAGTAGGGCTCTGTGAAGTACTGCAGTAAACTTAAATCATAGCACCATAAAGGCAGATGAAGAGCAAATTTTCACCATTTAAAACTACTTAAAACTTACATCAGCTTAAACAAACTCTACAACATTTGTACAAAGGTTTTGCATCATCAGCACAACAACGAAGTTCTGTTTACGTCTACTCCAGATCAAGATGCTGACTCTACAGGACCCAACTTAAAAACAAAAATGGCCAGTGTGTTTATATCCTGGCTGCTGGTGTGTGACACAATGGCCTAAAGAAAAACACACAGCCATGAAATGATGAAAACAAGTAGATGAAAAGTAGTTTCTCAGCCTTGTATTGCTGCATGATTACAACAGCTCCATGAATGTACATAATAAATGTCACTGTGCCATTAAAACGAGACAGAAACAAAGTTATAAGATCAGAAAATTATGTTGTAAGAAAGAATTTACTGATTAAAGTGCAATGAGTTAAAACTTAAATTACTGCTGAAAAAGGGCAGTAAAAAGTTCAACAAATGTTAGTTTCATCATATAAGTTCTCATAGCGTGGATCAGAAATAAACATAACTGCTTTGGATTTATTATAAAAAGAGCTTAACTGTTCCATAGAGAAGATTCGTCATAGTGTTCATTATTATCATAATCTTATCCCTCATTTACATTCCTGTCTGGGTCATCGTGGTTAACAAACCTTGATCTTCTTGAAATCCACTGGTTTTCTTATCAGCTCATAATATTCAGGGAGCTCCTTTCTGGATGGAAGCTGGACAAAGACTTCGCTCAGTTGTCTTCCAGACCTGCAAATACAACATTTCTTCATGAATCCAGTTTTTGAATAATGCATTCACACTTTATGCCATGAAGTTGCAGAGAATAGATTTAAACTTTCTTTTAAAGCTCTAGTGTGCAGGATGTAGAGACATTTAGCAGGACAAACTGCATATTCCAGCCAGATGAATTCTCCCAACCACACTTCCCATGAAAAGTCAGTAATTTTTTGTTCCTTATGGACTACTGTGATAAAATGTCAGTGCAACATGGAAGAGGGGAAGGTGGGTGACCTGCAGTGTGTTTGGATATAAGTAATAAAAATACAATGATTATCATTTTCAGACAATTGTGGACTAATGATGATATAAAATATACATATATATATATATATATATATATATATACATACACACACACACACACACACACACACACACACACACACACATATACACACACACACATATATATAGAAGGCAGCACAATTAATTTAGTGTTATGCTTGAGATGCTTGAGATGGCCATTTCGAGATTAGGAAGGTCAACAACAAGCTAGTAAACACTAAGAAAGAGCTGCATTAATACAGCTATAACTAAGGAATGAAGAGGAGCTCATATTAGGAGAATAAAATCCAAATTATTTGCAGAACTGATTTTATGCTGCAAAAAAGACAAATTTCAAATGTTATTCATCCATTTAATTCCAATACATCCATGATTATATTTATACATTAAACATGTTCAGTGTTTTATCCAATTTCAAAGTTTCCCTTAGATAATGCATAAAATACAGCTGCAAATGAGCCCAGACAAACAACCCACAAAAAACAGAACATTTATCATTTTGCTCCAAGCAAATATTGACAGGTTTCTCTTGAACTGCATTTTCTCCCCAGTTCATTTCCCCACAGAGCTGAGGAAATGGGAGAGATTGTTTGTGTTTCATTCCTTTTATATCAACCTTGTAAACCAAGGCTTTTGTCTGCTCTTGTGGAAAACACGTTTTCTATACCACTACTAATCCATCTGCCTCATTACACATCTTTTGTCTTTCCCAGTCCATGTAAACAAAATCTCTGAGAGCACAATGTATACAGTTTTACCAGGTTTAAAGCATTTTTAAAAATAAAAATGGAATTTTTTTATTTATCTTTGAGAAATAAAATTGTGAAAAACGTGAGATGCTGTAATTATGTTTTTACTTTGTGACTGTTTTGTAAAAGAGAAAGTCCTGGACATATCCGTATTTCAGGCAGATATCAGAGCACTTGCCAGCAGATTACACTGATATTTGTGATGTCTCTTAGCATAGAGCCACCTCTGGGAACACAGCTAACACCCTGGATTTCCTGGAAACCATGAAGACTTCAAGCAAAGCTTGTGACAGGAAAACAGTAAAATAACAACTAATATCAAAACAATCGTGTAACATAATTTATCTGTAGATCACAGTATGCTTGGGCATGAGATCTCCACACTGGTTCACATTAACTGGTCATGAGGAGGAAATTAAGCCTGGACTGTTGTCCAGCTACACTGAGGAGATAAAAGTTTATTAAAGCTCAGTCGCATTTAAGCTAAAATCACATTTGCTTCATGCAGTCTGAAGATGCTGTTTGTTTTGTGAGGAAACAGTATTGTAAGCCAGTAACCCAAAGTTCTGGAGAGGGAATTTTAAAGTCTCTTCCAATTTGCTCAAGTGAGAGGAATGCCAGACGTATGGTGGAGAGGATCAGGGAAGAGCAACCAGGAACTGAAACAGGGGGGAAATTACTTCTGTACGAGCAGATATCACTTTCCTGGAAAAGTTTCAGCACAGCCACAGCATATATGAGCAACAGGAAGAAAAATGAACAATGTTCTTCTGTGCATAAATGCATGTCACTGAGAGACATTTTTTATGTGAGTTTAAAAAAGAAAATCTAGACAAAACAGACCAGACATTTAATCTCACTGCAGTGCTAAACTGAGTACAAGTACATGACTTCAGGTCTGTTCACTTCTAGGCTGGTGACCAAAAAGAACCTGGTACTTTCCACTGGATAATCAAGACATGCCCCAATTGTACTCCGATAGCATCACAAAGTATTTCTTTTCTATGTTTTAAAATTCAAGATGGAATGGATAATGATCTTTTCAATTTTTAATAATCATTTAACGTAATCCAATAGTTTGAGATTATTGTCTCGATATGCTACAGTTTTTTTGTTTTTTTTTTGCTAACCATCACCTGGTAGTAATGTGTTAGAATCACCCCAAGGTTGCGTCAATTTACCAAACTGTTTACCAACCACCAGAAAATAGACAAGAGACTGCTTCACTGTTGCCAGGCTCTGGTATAAAGTGTGTAGCGCTGAAGTACAACACAAATAATACAGAACCGAAGACAACCAGGAAAAAGTTGTGTGCAGTCAATCAAATGAGGTCCAGTGCAACCTCTGCCAGGTAGAGCTAGCATAACATAAACTAACATAATTTTGTGGGCTCTGGTATGGCAGTATAGTAGGCAGGCAGGAACAGTTGTCAGAGAAAAGGGGGGCAACACGCAGCAAAGGGTCCTAGGCTGGGATGCAAACCTGGTGTGTCAAGCTGTAGCTGCCTATAGAACAGCTGCTCTATCAGGTGAGCTAAACTGCCCGTCACAAGTGTTCAGCTACAACAAAACCAGCAACTTTTCGTTGTCTTTTCATCTTGTTTTCTTGGTCCTGAAGCGCAATATTTTGGAGATGGTTAAGTAATTGTGCTTGGTTATATGTGCAAACCCTGGCAGAAATAGCTGTTTACCTTTCCTGCTTCTATCTCTAGAGGCACAGGCATTTATTACTGAAGCCTGTAGCAAAAACTGGACATTCACAGCAAGAACAGGCAGTTTGTTACAGCTAACTTTTTCTGCTCTGTTCTCACTCAGACATTCACATACTCACAGCGTCCTCTCTCTCTCCCTTCACCACCCATCAATGCTCACTCTACGCTATTCTTATAAAATAGTGCTAGTCTATGTGCACTGTTTCAACTAGTTGATCAGCCATGATCATCCCTACTATGTACAGTCATTTGAGAGTGAAGCATCCATTAGAAGGGCCATCTACAAAGCAGCAATCAAGGGCTAATCCTGAGCTTATAGTCCCATCAGTACAAGACTGAAGAAACTGTAATGACCAAGCGGCAACCTCCGCCTGTAAAATGTGAAGCCTATGAAGATATGCAAAAAAAACTGCAGTTCACGCCTCATCCACTAGGGGCTGGGTCCAAAACAGAGCAAATCTCCATAGACTCCCATGTTAAAAAGACCAACTTCACAGTAGAAATAAATGTGTTTAAAGCCTGGTACAAAAATCCATTTTGGGATTAATAGGTCAAGTTTACCTTCATGACAAATGTGAGGGGGGTGAATTTTTTTCTAACTCATCCGTTTGGATGTTATTTAATCTTGAAATTCGGCATAATTAGGGGCGTGTCCTTTTGATTGACAGGTATGTAATATCCGTGGAAAGAAGGGAGAGTGCAGCACAGCCGGGGTTTTTAGCCGGCTAACAGAGTGCCTTAGCTTTAGCCCGCCGGCCTCCGTTAGCTATTTAGCTACCGTTGCTCAGGCTTAGCGCGGTTAGCTCTTAGCTACAGGCAGCTCGGAGTTTGATGGTTGTCAATCATCCACCCCGACCTTGACAGTCCTCTTCTCAGCTCAACCGCTTTGCCCACTTTCGGATTTTCCAGGACTAACGACACGAGTGATGCTACCAAGATGGCGACAGTGGGAACACCCAACGAGCTTCACTTTTGCTCTTCAGAAACCTATGGGTGACGTCACGGAGGCTCCGTCCATCTTATATATACAGTCTACAGTAATGACACTAAAGACGAGCTTAGTACACAGTTGGTGAATGTTTAAAAAAAAAAAACTGTCTCTCGCCACAGATTTATGGACAAAGCTTACAATAAAGTCGTATGCAGCCGTCATGTATGAAGTCAACTCTGTGCATGACAGACATACTGCTGAAAACTTTGCCAATGTGCTTTCTATGACTACTGAACACTGGGGACTAAATGGCAAAGCAAATGTAAATGACAATGCTAGCTAGCAGCATGTGTTAGCCAAAACCAAACTCGTGGTAGAGGACATTTGAAGAATAGGCTAATAATAGTCTAATAATAGTAGTAATAAATAGTGATTTCCAACAGTAATTTGGCGGAAATACACATGCCTACATCCTATGAATGTGTGCTATGAAGGTAGCACTCAGAAGTCATTTCATGTACAGACTGATTTTTTTGTAGGAGTAAAAATTGGAAAATACTTTGCCCTTCAGAGCAGAGAGGCTCCCTTTGGCAGGTTTCTCTAGTTTCCTGATGCATATATGAGAATTGAGTTGAGGTCACATGCTCTGCTTCTATTATTGCAGTAGAAAAATCCCCCTGAACACAGTGAAAGCAGAGTTGTTGGGGTTACACCAGTGGTTGTCAAACTGGAGGGCGCAGCAACATGACAAGGTGGGTGCATGGGATTGGGAAAA
Organism: Melanotaenia boesemani; assembly: GCF_017639745.1. Classification (NCBI taxonomy): domain Eukaryota; kingdom Metazoa; phylum Chordata; class Actinopteri; order Atheriniformes; family Melanotaeniidae; genus Melanotaenia; species Melanotaenia boesemani. Next base: position 6,077,685 of record NC_055692.1, read on the forward strand.
TGTAGCAGACAAACAAATGTTTTGACAACTTGGGCCCTTGGAAACATTCTGGTCCACACTCCAGACCACTGGGCGGCAGTAATGCACCAATTTGATTTTGCCAACCGCTCAAAAATATAAAGAAGAAGAAGAACTGCAGAAAGACGTCAGGGTTTACTGAACGCACAGTGAAGGGAGAGTAGAAAGAAAGATACGGAGAAACAGGTAACTGGGATGAAAGAGGGCAGATATCTTGCTCTTGGTTTAACAGTAAATGTGTTTGTTATTACACCTTCCTCACGTCTGTGATGTTATGAGTATAGCAAGTTAAATAGTTATAAGTTATAGTAAGTTTTAGACCCCTTGCTCTGTATATAAAAGGGCAGGGTATGGGAATGTTTATTCCTCCAAATGGGGCGCAGTAGAAAAAGTTTGATCCCTCTCTACTACTGCATGCATCTCAAAATATAATAAAAAGATTATTTAATAGGAATTTAGTAGCTGAGGATTTAATTTATAAAATTAGAGAAATGACCAAAGATCTGCTTGCTCTTATTAGTAAAAATGCTTTAGATGCATCACAGTAAGGCAGGCAGCTCTAAATGACTGCAACAATGGAAGCTTGTCAAATGTGAAAGCTACTCATCATCTGTACTCAGCAGAGACACGTCACCGTCAAAAGTTCAGTCCTCCATTAATATCTGCTCATGACGGGTTCACTGCTGTTCTGTCAGAAACATGTTGCCCACCCAAACAGCCGGATGCACAATCAGGCTAATTAGGCGGTGCATTGTAAAGACATTGATTGACACTGCTGTGCTTAGATAAATGAAGCTTGAGTTGCTACACTGCTCTCGCTCGTGTCCCTGCCGTCACAGTTTAAGCACTAAAGCATTCTTACATAGGAAGTTAGATGAACTGTTAAAACTATAACAAAAGTCTGACTACTGCTCTGAAGTTAAGGTCCTCTTTTGACTGAGGCTATTTCAAGTGTAAAACACGCCAAAAGAAAACACTTCTCTGGCATTATTCTCTAAATTGTCAAAACCCTCATCTTTTATTTACAACTACAGACTCTGTTCTTTATTCTCTGCAGATAGACTATTAGCCTTATCCTCTTGCTTGTGAAAACCACCTCCATTATTTTAATGACTCTTTAGTCTACGTCCCCCATTCTGCAGCCTTTGACAGGTTTGAGCCTGCGACTCTCCTCTATTTACTGAACATGGTCAGCTGAAACCTGTAGGTTCTCCTAATGATGCTATCCCTCTTCAGTTATTTAAAGAAGATTTTCCCACTTTGGGGCCATCTTGTTGATTGCCGTCTATGACGTTTTTAAACCTCTGGAAAAAAGGCCTTAAACCCCACATCTTTAGTTAATTATAGGCCAAGTTCTGATTAAGTCTTTCTGTCTCAATGAAGTCTTTTTGGATGAGAAGTTTAGAGGTTTTCCAGTTTGGTTTTATGTGTTTTGACAGTACTGAATCAAAATTTGGAAAATTTTTAACAACATATTTTTATTTACTAATTCTGGTGATGATGTTGCGCTTGTGCTTTTAGATTTGACAGCTGCATTTCATACAGTGAATCATGATAACTTCTCTCTTGGAGCAATGTGTGGGCATTGAGGATGCAGTGGTTCAGCTCATATTTAATGGAGCACACCTTCTCGGTTGGCTTGGGAGACCTTCTTTTCTCTGCTGCTTATCTTCATTTTGGTGTTTCTAAGGGCTCAGTTTTAGGCTCCCCACTGTTTTCTTTGTTCTTCTACTTGGATCTATTTTTTTTAGGAAGCACAACATTGACTCTGAATGTTATGTAGATGTTTTGATGATATTAGGGCTTGGATGTCCTTCAACTTTTTGATTTAGTGATAATAAGCTTGGTTCTTTGGTGCAATGTGTTGCAATGTGTTGAGCCAGCCATTATGACCCTGGGGGTAGTAGTGGATACTGACCTTAAGTTGGACAGGCAGATTAAGGCAGCTGTCAAACAAGCTTCTTTACAGCTAACACAGCTGGTTATACAACCTGTCTCATTGCTTGGAACCAAAATTATCAAGCTGTATCTCCATCCACCGTTTAAAGTCACGCTCCATTTGCTTTACCTCAACGTGAAATCTGAACTCTTTTGGTCTTGCCATCTCATAAGTTACAGAAAAGCACCAGGGGTGTAATTCCCGTGTGAATCAGGCCACCAGAACCACACGAGGAAGACTTAAATCAGTCTTACCCATCTCTGTAGTTGATCACTGTGTCGATGATGGTGTTCATTTGCTTGGTGAGTTTGGGGGGGTTGGGAGAAAACTTCTCTGCTGGCGGTCGCCCACGTCTCTTCTTAGCCTTTGTGCCTCCATCGTCTCTGCTGGAGGAGTCTTTGTCTTGACGTCTTTTGCGTTTGCGCTTTTTTAGCCTGATCTCTTCCTCCATCTCCTCCAAGTTTCCATCCTCGATGGCCTGGAGGTTCAACACAGGGTTAAAGCTTCAGTCACTTCAATCTGTGCAGTATGATGCAGAGCTGTAGTGTCACCAGATGAAAAATAATTGTTTAATTTATGGCATTTAATTGCTCATTAGGAATTATATTTAAACATAAAATTAACTGCATTCCCAAGAGGGCTGCTGGTATATTATTTTACCCTCCATGTGACAGCTTATGCCATTTTAAACTGAAAAAAAGGTGCTGAAATTCATGTCTTTTGCCACCCTGAAAAAAAATTATTGCTTAATCAAAGCATGTTTCATGTACAGTGTGTATTCAGCCTTGTCATGGTGTTTATTGGACAGCCAACAAGTCTGCACAATTCTTTCTTGTTTTAATGAGAGCTTGTTTAAACTTCAGCCAACAGTGGTTTCAACATACTGTCACCTTGGCCTCAAAGTGTCTTTGTTCTATTTTAGTTTCCCCTGAAACCTCTGAGCTGGTCAATAAAATGGATCTGCCAGGCTTCAGATGTCTCCCCAGGGGACTGCGTCACAGTCTATTTGGTGTGGGTGACTGAATGCCACCAACATTACACCAAGCGATGCTGTGGCTTCAAATTATAAGTAAGACTTGCAGATGGTGGGTAATGACTGCATGGGGCATGAAAATATTTAATAAAAAAGAATTATGGAAATAAAATGATTAGACTTTGCAGCATAGAAGTAAACATGTGGGTGTCCTGATCTCAGTTGAATTTGAGACAAGTATCAAAATAATTGTATGGAAAAAAAAGAATAAAATTTAATGATGTGTTAATATTTTATGTTTTTTCTGTACTATCTATGGGATAGAAGAAACACCACCTTAGAATAATTCCATTTTTGGACAGTAAACATAGTTGAAACTACTGGGAGCAGATAATACAGTCAGAATAACAACATTAACAATAAATGCATAAGTAGAAACCATTTCAGGTACAGGGTTGTATGTAGGATGAAGCAGACTTGTTTACAGTTTTAATCAGACCCTGTTGGGTCAGAGCATCCTCCATGCGGGAGACCCAAGTTCAGTTCCCCCGGGGGACAAAAATGAACACCTTGCAATTGGGTCCTTAGACAAGACCCTTAAGGCTACTGCCTACCCACTGTAAGTCGCTTTGGATAAAACGACTGTAATGTGTATAAAACTGTTATTGGCCTGTCCCCTTTACATTTGGGAACATATTTACAAAGGACTGAAAGTCGATATGCCATATGTATATGTCTGTGTATAGAATTTAAAATTGAAAGTTTTTTTTATACTGACTTGTGCTGCGGCCTCTTGGCCAGGTCACCGTTATGAAAGAGATTTTTACCTCAGTGGGTTCCATCCGGTTAAATAAAGGTTATATATACAGATATAGTTCCCTCTGTGATTAGAGGAAAGCAGCTTCACACAGCTTGAAATTCATCCAGCTGACTTGTTACCTTTTAATTGATAAATCCTGAAATTTCCATCCTTCTTGGTTATAAATATTTGATTTTATTAAATCAACATTTAAATTGAGATTTACAGGAAATATTTTACCTTCTGAAAACTGCTGTTGAAGAGCAGCTTGTTTTTACAAATCAGTGCTTTCAAGCAAAGTTGTTGCACTTTTGTTGATATAAACATACTTTTAATATAAAAGTCTGCAAGACACCAGTTTTGAATAATCACTGAATTTTGTATGTAATAATTTTATTAATGATAAAAATAAAAAGACTATAGAAACAAAAAAGAAAAAAAACAGTTTTATATGTGTTTTCGTTTTTGTAAGATTTTTCTATATAAGATTTTGTAAGATTAAGATTAATATTTCATTATTAGGGGGTTGTGCACCTTCACACTGCAAGCCATTTGTTGCCATGTGCACCAGCGCACCTTTGCTTACAAACGTATTTGAGCCCTGGACATCCCGTTATTACTCTATGCTTATGAACAAATGGGGTTACATGACCAACTCTGGAAAATTTATGAAAGAGGGACCTGAATACAACTTTTGAACGACTGTAAATAAATGAGGCACATATCGAATCAGTCTTTACCCTTAGCCACTGTTTTTCTGTCAGTGTGTCGCTGTAGTCCACGTCCCGACGACAGCGTGAGCCTCGACCAAACATCTTCTCCTCTTCCTCCTCATAGGTGAGCCTTTCCACCTCAGCGTCATCTTTGATGATCCAAGAGGGCAGCTCGTCCTCCTCCATCAGACGAGGCTTACGTTTTGGGTTCCTGGCGTCCTCTCGCCGCCGATCCATGTCCATGCGCTTGAGAAGAAAAGAGAGGAAAACCACAACTGTGACACAATTGTGTTTCTTGTTAGATCCCATAAGATAGATTTATATTCATAAATTATAGATAGATGGAAATACAGAGGGACCAAGTGCAGTTTGAAAAGTTTTTAGGTGAAAAAAAGGACTTTGAAGCTCAGCTAGTTTGAAACTGGTAGAATAACAATTAAAAGTACTGTACTTGTAACCATGGCAAAACTCCAACAAAGTCCCTGAACATAAACAACCTACAGTTGTTTTGGCTGAAGAGCATGAAGGTCAGCTTCATTCACTCCTCTTTCAGCAGATCAGCATACAAAGACTTTTCATTGAAACTGTTTTTTTTCCAAAATGTGAACAGAGTTCAGATTTTACAAACATCTTCTTACCATGAAGAGCTCAAACTCATCTTCATTGCGGGCTATCATCTGGTTAAGGGTTTCATCATCAGGTACCTCATCTTCCTCCTTAAATTTCAAAGGATGAAATTATGAACACAACGTCCACATTTTCATACAATCCTTTTGTTCTCAGTTTTAACTGCAGCCAAACGCGTTTCTTCTACTTAGTTCAATGAAAAAATCATCAATTTTTTCTTTTTATGAAGTAATTAATAGCTGAGACTGTACTACAAAGTTATCTTAAATATATTAAAACCCCTCTCTCAACCTTAAAACTGTCTCAATACATAAAACATTATTTAACTTGAGGGAATAAAAACACATTAATTCATATAAATCACAAAAAGACCTGAAATATTTTTATTTTACAGATAAACATTAAATTATCAAACGGATCTTACGAACCTCGTTCTGCTCCTCGTGCTCTAAAATGGCCTGGAGGAAGGCCCGGCGCTCATGGCTCGAGGACTTCTGGTCAAACATGCCTGCCTGGATGACCTTCTGATCTACGTTCAGTTTGTATTTGGCAGCTGCCAAGATCTTCTCTTCTACGCTGTTGACGCTGCAGAGACGAAGCACTCGCACCTCATTTTGCTGGCCGATGCGGTGAGCCCGATCCTGAGCCTGAAGGTCCTGCAATCAGCACATGGAGGGGAACGCTTCAGTGATACAACAGCCAGCTGTGTTGAACCTGAGCGTCAGCCACAGCCAGCAGACAACAACCCAGTAAAACCAGCTACGACGCCCAAACTACCAACTCAAGCTGTCACCTGAGGGTCTGCACCTCAGTAACTTTAAACATGGGATATTTTTATTTCCTCAGCAGAGAACAGCTATTAAAAAAGATATATATGAGATATATTACGTATATTTTTGTTATTTAGCTATTTACCTAAATTAAATATTAAATTAAATTGAATATACCACCCTGCACAGCAGACTGTTTAAATAGAATAAATTTGCAAGTTTTGAGACTAAACATGCAGTTATAATACTCTGCTTCCCTCCTGACACCTCATTTTTGTCAAACCAGGTACTTACATGTGAGAATCTTCAATAATAGGAAAGATTAAATGATCTTCGGTGGATTATTTTCACAGCTGTGAAAAGACACTCAAAACCTGCTGCTGTCGCCAAGATAATCCCAAATTTAGATTCTAGTATAGCATGAGTGTGTTAATGCGTTATGATTTAACTCGTTAACTCCACAGATTAATCTCTTCACGTTAACGTGCTAAGTTTGACAGGCCTAGGTTTTTTCACATTGGTATCGGGTTCTGTAGTATCGGAACACTTTTATGAATACAGAGTATGAGTAGATGCACGTGGTACTGGACCATATGGTATGACATCATCAGCACAGGGAAAATGAGATATTTAACATCAAGCTGAGTGTTGAAATCCTTTTTTTAGGCTGTCAGCAAGGCTTACTTGGAAAGAAACCTTTACATGAAAGGAAATTGTGTGCTAGATTATTATAAAGGACATTGTCCTCACAGGTTATGAATAAGAAAAAATGATGGATGTACCTGGTGCGGGTTCCAGTCACTGTCAAAGATGACGACGGTGTCGGCAGCCTGCAGGTTGAGGCCGAGGCCACCGGCTCTGGTACTGAGGAGGAAGATAAAGTACTGAGATCCCTCCTCATTAAATTTCTTCAACAGCGCAGCTCGATCCTCAGACTTGGTGGTTCCTGAAACAATAAATCCTCTAATTGTTTACCATATAACACAAGCAATATTAAATCGTACATTATTATTTGTCAAACTGAGCTCAGCTACATCAATAACAGGACTGAATTTTTATTATTTGACTTTCAAAATGGAAATAAGAGGAATTCAGTCAAATTCTGAATGACTATGGTCCAATGTTCGAACAAACAATTCCAACCATTAGAGAAAAAAAAGGAGCTTCTTTCCCCAATAGACACCAGCTCCAATAATAATCCATTTCCAACCATCTTACCATCGAGACGTAAATACTGAAAGTTGCGGTAGCCGAAGTAGTCCTCCATGATTGTCATGAGCGTGGTCATCTGGCAGAACAGCAGGACTCTGTGGCTGGTGGCCTGGAGCTTGGGCAGGATGCGATCCAGGAGCTCAAACTTCCCAGAGGCTCGATACAGATCAGGCCTAAGTGGAGATGAAGATGTTTAAAATTCATTGTAAATTCTCCTTGACAACTGGTATTAATTACAGCCTCTGTGGAATCTTAAACTGACAGGAGCGAATCAGCCTGGAGGGAGAAATAACATCATGATGCCATGTCTTCATTTTTATATTCAACACTGATTCTGGTAGATGTAGCTCTTTTTATATTACTTATGTGAAACTTTGTGTCTGCAGTATGGAACAGCTTAATAAGAAGAAGCTATTAGAACAGTGTATGTATTAATGTTTATTCAGTCCTGCATCTCCGCTCTAATCGCTCCATTTGCTCAGCAGGAGGAAATGTACCCAAACAACTAATGTGAAACATGTTTTTGTGCGGGTTACTTTTCCCTTTGATATAGACAATTTAATTTCAGAAAGTATCCAGCATAATAATTTATTTAACTCTTTGTCTTTTGCTGCTCTGATACTTAAAGCCACCATCTACAAATCACATGTCTGTTACTCATTAACAGTGTTGGGCACGTTACTTTGAAAAAGTAATTAGTTACAGTTACTAGTTACTTCTCCCAAAAAGTAACTGAGTTAGTAACTGAGTTACTCCACTATAAAAATAACTAGTTACCAGGGAAAGTAACTATTTCATTACTTTTTTGAAGTTTAAAAATGTCAAAGAAGTTTGATTTTTTTCAGAACAGGTTTCACAGGCCAGGTGCATAGAGTAGAACAGCAAAGACTGGTACCTGAACAGAGGTTTTAATATTTATTGCACCTCAAAAGACCACAACTGGTACAACTGTACTTCAAGAATTTTCTTCATCATTTCCACCTCGAAAACGCCGTCTTTCCCTGAGACTCCGGACTCGCCATCTCTGATTTTTTGTGTGTGTGCTTCTATGTGCTGGGTTTGTGTGTAAACATCCGCCCACCTGGTGTCTCTGATTGGCTTATAAAATTTTCCTCCAATCATCATTACTTAATCGCTTACCCCTGTTTTCACTACAGGGGAAAACACACACACATTTGGAGCTCCTGTGTCTGTGAGCCAAGCTAGCGTTAAACCAAGTGGGACGACCACTTCGTAGCTTCACTCAGTAACTTGTAGTAACGGCATTTTGGTAATGGTAACGGCGTTGTAACGATAGAAAAAGTAATTAATTAGATTACTCGTTACTAAAAAAGGCAACGGCGTTAGTAACGGCGTTTATTTTAACTCCGTTATTCCCATCACTGCTCATTAACAACATTATTTTAAGCTTTTTATAAAAGCAAACTAAGAAAACATTAAAAACATTAAAGAACGCCCTCAATTGAGCTGCTATAATGAGCTCATATATCCTCTACAATAACATGGTTCTTGTAGGAACTGATCATTTATGTGAGCTTCAATCACTGGTAACTAGACTTTGTAAGCTGTACATGTTAATCACTGATGTTGCTTTAGTTCTGTTTTGAATGTGGAGGTCAGCACTTCTGATACATGTATACATATACATATATATATATATATATATATATATACACACACATATATATATATATATATATATATATATACACACACATATATATATATATATATATATATATATATATATACACACACATATATATATATATATATATATATATATATATATACACACACACATATATATATATATATACACACACATATATATATATATATATATATATATATATATATATATATATATATATATATATATCTGTTACAACTCAGAGCTGTGTCACATCCAGAAGTTTGCAGATGACACAGCCATCGTGGGGTGTATCAGGGATGATGGAGGGGACGAGTACAGGAATCTGGTCAGTGACTTTGTCTCCTGGAGTCAGATGAACCATCTCCAGCTTAACACCTCAAAGACTAAGGAGCTGGTTATTGACTTCAGGAAGTCCAGCCCACAACCACGTCCAGTGACCATCAGGGACGACAAGGTGGAGATTGTAGACAACTACAGGTACCTCGGGTTGTGGCTGAATAACAAGGTGAACTGGACATGCTGTACAGATCACCTGTACAAGAAGGGCCAAAGCCGCCTGTACTTCCTGCGAAAGACTGGGATCTTTTAACATCTGCAGGAAACTCCTGTGGATGTTCTATCAGTCTGTGGTGGCTAGTACGCTTTTTTATGCTGTTGTCTGCTGGGGGGGTAACATGACCAAAAGGTGTGCTAACAGGCTGGAAAAACTCATCAGGCGGGCAGGCTCTGTGGTTGGCATGAAGCTGGACTCCCTGGTGACAGTGGCAGAGAGGAGAACACTAAAAAAACTACTGGCTATTGTGAATGATGCCAGTCACCCTCTGCACACTGTCATCAGTGCACAGAGAAGCCTGACCAGTAACAGGCTGCTCCTCCCCAAGAGTAGGACCAACCGGCTCAGAGACTCCTTTGTCCCCCGAGCCATCAAACTGTACAGCTCTGCATTAGGCAGGAGGGGGAGAAGGAGGGGGGAGAGGGAGGTGTGCAGTCCGCCTGATACAACACATGCACAATAACCCATACAAACAGTTGCAATAACTTATACGTGCAATAGTGAACTGGGAATCTGTACCACCTCTACTGTGTGCAATGCTTGTTTATATTGTTTTATTTAACTTATCTTATTGTTATTTATTGCATTCTGTTTGTGCTTTTCTTGTACCTTGTTGCCTCTATTTTGCTTTGTACCTGTATATATTGTGTCTTGTGCTTGTCCTGCTTTACTGTTGGTGTTGTATTGCTGCTGGTACCCAAATTTCCCTTAGGACTCTCCAAAGGGATTAATAAAGTATTTCTATTCTATTCTATATTCTATTATATATATATATATATATATATATATATATATATATATATATATTTATATATATATGTGTGTGTGTGTGTTAGATTGGATGATATAAAGTCACTTAGTGCTTATGGTTTGACTTGGCTAGTTAACTGAACCATTGTCTTTGTCCCAGTATACATGCATGGGATGGTCATGGTTACTGGCAGAACTATGTCTGACATTCTTCTAACTTTCTCTCCAGGAGGTCGTCGTACATGTCAGTCCACTGCAAAGGTGACTCATATTTATATAATCCAATATTTATTCAGAATTGTTAATCACAGCTGTGCCAAAGCAGCTGTGTATGTGCTAAAATTCATCCTCTCTTGGTGAGATAATGAGATAATGCTAAACTGAGAGTTTTCCCTTCACTATTCACCTCTAAACTATTCGGCAGTTTTTTACCTCCCACATTAACAGCTAACGCCAAGACTGATCAACTATGATCAGAACCAATGCTATGATCAACAAACACCAAAAAAATCACAGAAAGTGACGTCATCACGCACAAATGTACTCCAAAATAAATCTGATAATGATCCATAAATGTAGACGATTATTTAATTATCATATTTTAGAAGTGCGTGTAAGCGCAGCAGATCAGCCTGTAACAGTAATCTCATTTTGATGGTCACGTAAACGAGCTCAGTGTTTTATAAAAATAGTTATCTGAGAACGTTTTTACTGTTCAGAAAAATTGGTTTTACACCAATATCTGTAAAGGAATCAATATCGAATTGAATTTAATCAAAATCTGAATCAGCTCTTTTTGAAAGAAAAATTAGTGGTGATACTCAGTTTTTAACCTTTTGAGCCTGGTGCGTATTTTTTAAGTCTCAAATCTTTTTTAAGTGCTCAAAAATTGCAAACCTATAAATAAATGAGTATCTCTGCAACCACAAGGTCTATTTGAAGACTTCTGGAGGCAAAGGGAACACTGATGAGATATATATGTGTTACTGGCTTCACCTTATTTAGCAGATTTTATGAACATCCACACCCCTGCAGTCTGCTACAATCAGCCAACCATTTTCTCTCAGATCTTCCAAAATTCAAAGATTATCTAGTTTTTTCTGTGGATGCTTCAAATTTATGTAAAAAATCTGCCCGTCCACTTACGCACCACCCACACTGTTTCTGACCAGACTGTGGCTTTCATCAGGTGGGATCTAAATTTTAGAATTTGCTTCCATGTCTTTTTTTCTTTTATCCCTTTGCTTACATTTGTTGTTTTTACTGGTTTTATATTTAATCACCTTGATGTCAGTTGGTATTTTTTTATAGATTTTTAGTAAATGTGGCAACTTTATAAATGTTCTATAGAAGTAACTGTAACTTGACTAAAGATGCTCAGTGAGATGAGGCGTGTTCGTGCAGCTTACCCACTGATGATGCCGTTAGGATAGCCCAAGTGCTCCGCAAAAGATTCCTGGATTAAACACCATAATTAATTGTCCAAAATATTTGGAAAAATTCAAAGACTAGGTATTTTTGATGAAAGTAATATACGAATGAGACAATCGCGCATTAGCAGATACAGATAAAAATGTTTTTTCTCTCAGTGCTACACACCTCAATGTGCTGGAACATGTATGGATGGTTACATATCTTCTTCAGCTGCATGATGGTGTTCATTAGAGTCTTAGCACCTCCTTTACCCTGGGGAAATTTTTATAGAGATTAGAGATATTAACAAAAATTCCCTCTCAAATGAGCAATTCCATTCATGTTTTGTTCTGAGGACACAGAAGACAGAAAACTGTCAAATATCAACATGGTCTCAGACAAACAGCTCAGAGAGCCTGACACACAGATAAAACAAATACACACAACGAGACCCAAGAAGTCTCTGTGATTTCTACCTTCTTGTCTTTCTCTGAGCCGTCTGTTAGGAGGATGCCTTTCTGCATGTGGCGGTACAGAACTTTCTGTATTGCAGACATGTCACATTTTATGACATACTCCACCTGCAAGGATGACAAGAAAGAAATCTTCTGTAGGAGTCTGTGTCTCTGTAGGAGTTTTTTTCTGTGCTGGCAGCACATTTAATATCACGGTCCCAGCTCTGAGGTAACAAAATAATATAAATCACTAAAATGAAAATATAAAACAAGTGAAGAAGAAAGTAACCTTATGGTATACAAGTCTTTCTAAACATTCTCTGAGGACTTAAATCAATTCTATTTAAACCAGTCTTACAGAGTGGTGGGTACTTCTTGTTCATGTGGGAAACGTCTCTTATTTCCACATAAATGTGGCGCTCTGGCTCGGTGACCCCATCACTGCTCCTAATTAACACATACAGCTGAAATGTTGCTCATTTGAGCAGCAACAGCCTGACAGCTGCAGCAACTCTCTGAAGAATAATAGTATTCAAGGTCGGTAAGAGTGCCATTTGAAGAGCGTTTATAAGGTAAGTCAGCTCACGCGAGCCTCCAAGCTAGGAGTTTGTAGGGAAAACACGGAAGTTAAAGATAGTTTTAATAGGAGAAAAGTAAAAAATGACAGCTGCATCACTCAGGGAGCAGCTCATCATCGAAATAAAGACAAAAAAGTATGTTTCTGCATATCTCTCGAACGGCTTCAACTGCCATTTGATTTCCCCTGCTCTGTTGTACTGATCTGAATGGTTTTAAAGGGACTGGCTTACTCATGAAAACAGTGAACCAGTCACCTGACAAGAATTATACGCTTTTTCCACTTGTTTTAAAATTTTAGGCCAAAATCAATATAAAGACCTGAATTGATGGTACGTGATTGTAAAATTAGCTGGATAAAAGACATCCATGCATCCATACCTAGAATTTATTTTGGTAAAACTATGGTGGAAACTCTGCACCTGTAATCATTCCATAGTAAAGAAAATGAGGCTTCATTCTCACCTTCTCTGGCAGCTGAGACTCCACTTCCTTCTTCAGTCTGCGAAGCAGGAAAGGCCGGAGCACCTTATGCAAACGGCGAATAATCAGGATGGTCTCCTCCTCATTGAGGTCAACCTAAACAAGTCAGAGGACATATGATCATGATGATGACAGTGATGGTACCTTCAAAGACTGGTGGGTTCGGAGGAAGGCTATGAGATGGCCAGATGTTCCTCAGATTTCCACTGATTTAGAACCAATTAAAGAAGCACTAGTGAACTTTGGCAGGTTTTCTCAGTGAATCACCTGCTAATAACGGCTAAACCTTGCATGCTATCTGTACTCTGAGCTCTCTAAAGTCAAAGAAAGTCAGTCTGATGTTAACTTGTCTCATCTCTTGCTCTATGCCTTTTTTTTTTTCCTCCAATAATGCCATCTAGCTTTTCTCTGAGGATTCAGCCATAATGGGAGTTCAAAACAGCCAGTGTGCTGATATCCAGTTCTTGGCATGTGAAGTGGTGCATAAAACTAAACTAAGCAGTAAAGTGATGCAGCATCCCCCAAAGCAAACGTTGTGAAGTTCGGTTCCTCGGCCTCAGGAGCCTCCGGGCAACGACGGCTCCAAAAGCATCTACAATAAATGTTACTGTGCCATCAAAACGAGTCAGAAAAATATATAAGTCTGAAAGGTCTGAGACACGTCTAAATTTGAACTTCCTTCACTGTTATGCAATTTATTAATTAATGCTATTTTTGCATTGCAGTGACTTTGGACTTCTCTTGTGAGCTTAGAGTGGTAAGTTTCTAGCACGGTTTTCATAAAACTTACAAGTGAGAAAGTAGATAGAAACAATAGTAGTATTCCTCCAACATGGCAGCCAAAACCCCAGTGACGTAAGCTGAGCTTTCCCTATAAAAGGCGAGCAAAAGTGAGCCCACTCTGGGCAAAGAAACCTTACAAAAAGGCCTGCTGTGATGCATTAGCGTCAGACTGGCAGCAGCAAACTGTTCTGCCTTTGTTGAGGAAACTCGAGTAATTTACATAATTTGAAAGGAATAAACTGATTCATTATGTGGAAAGTGGAGTTGAAATGGGGCAGCGCTACAGATCTGGCAACACATCAGCGTCTTCCAGCTCACACTTTTAGACTTACGTTTGGTGGAGGGAAGGTGCTGTCACTGACTGTATGTGCATATGCTGGAGTTACACACCATGAGTGACTTTAATCTTTAATCAGGAGTAACTATTCTTTATGAACATTGAGTGGATTGATTTGTGCTGAACCAGTGATGGAGCTCTCACCACTAAGACATGGATCAAACCCTTTCAAGACCCCCAATCGCCCTTCTGAAGCTTCTGGTGATAAAATGAAGCTTTAGTGTGATTGTTCTAATTAACCTCGAGGAAAAAATGTTGTTTGTGTTGTTTTTGTAGTTGCTGTGATTCTGGTACTCAAACAAAACGAGACACACAAATAATACCAAGGCTAATCTAAAAGCTAACTAGAGCTAATTAAATAAGATAATTAAACATTTCCAAATCCACTAATAGACTGAAATAATGATGCAGTCAAATGTAAATACTGGTATAAGACTAGTAAATTCCTCTTGTTCCAGTAGTTACCCTCTCTCCTGTCATGGCGAAGGGTGCATTGAACCACTGCTCGAAGGTGCTGCAGCTCTTGAAGATGGTGGGCAGGAGGAAGTTGAGCAGAGCCCACAGCTCAGGCAGCTTGTTCTGCAGCGGGGTACCGGTGAGGAGGAGCCGACGAGGGGCCACATAGTGGGTGTTCAAAACCTGGGTCAGCTTACAGTGGTGGTTCTTCATGCGATGGCCTTCATCCACAATCATATACTTCCAACGAATCTGTAAGTGGAGGAAAACCAAATAAAACCCCCCACGATCAAATTATCATTCAAAATATTATTACTAGAAATAGGCTCATAAACTGTCGCATAGAAAAGAAATAGAAAATACTAATTGTTTTGTAGCCTCAAGGCACTGAGGGGCTTTCTAAGTTTTATCCAGAGTTTTTGTTTATTTTTGCCTTTCATTATGTCTCCCATAAAAACCTTCCTATGACAATTAATTTGTCTTTTAAGAAAATGTTAAATGGGTTCAAAGTAGGGCAGACAGAAAGCTCCACTTTTTGAGACCATTTAAAAAAAACAGACTAAGCAAACATCTTCTCACAAACTCCAGTGACTACAGAGAAGACAGAGAGCTATAAACATAGTTAAAGTTTTCTAGCAGTACACAATTAATCTCACTTATATTAAAACTTTCTGTTTTTACGTCTACGTGAATCAACTTCTGCAGGGAGAATCATAAGGAAAAGTAGCAGCAACAACTTATAGTCAGTCACTACAAGAAACATGCGAAAGAGCATTGCTTGGAAAATCTAAATTCATTCTCCTGGGAAATGTGTCAGGATTCAAATAGCTGTCCTCAGCATAAAGTGACTCCCGCTGTTACCGGTTGTTTGGAATAGCTCTGCGGACCACTCCGAGGCACTTTCTGCTTTTATTCTTTACATGATGTTCTCAAAACACACACACACACCACAGGCAGCCGGATGATTATTTGCTGAATCTGACAAAGTTTATTTGATTATTATGAATCATTCAAACTTTAATTACATGACTGTAATATATATCCATACATACATATACATGTGTATATATATATATATATATATACATGTGTATATATATATATACATGTGTATATATATATATATATATATATATATATATATATATATATATATATATATATATATATATATTAGGGCTGCACGATTATGGGAAAAATGATAATCACAATTATTTTGATTGAAATTGAGATCTCGATTATTTAACACGATTAGAAAAAGAGCGATGGGGGGGTCAGTGTGACATTTGAAGTGTTGTCTGTGGTAATACAGACTAGTTTCTTTCCACCAGGTCCCTGTAGCTATTGTTTGTCTCAGACCAGCAGCTTTGTTCTGCCAGGTGTGATCTGGAAAAACTGAGTCTGGAGACATTTTGTTTTCACGTTGAAATTCGCGCCAATAAAATGAAGCGCAACATTTATATACAGCTCTATGGTGCGGCTTGACCACAGGTTCGTAGGGGTGGTGAAACATTGGACTTCACAACACCCTCACACACTCATACAGGGCAGGGAGACACTCCACTAAAATGGAGACGAGATGACAGTGACGCCGTTTGTCCAACGTGTTGATGAGTTTCTTAAATCGCGGGTTGTTCACTGTGTTAACTGAGAAAAAAGTTCTGTTTGTTTATAACATCTGTTGTTGCTGTGTGTCTCTGGAAGCTGGTGGATTATTTAGTCACGACTCACAAAAATTTAACATTTCTCTGTTTTCTTGTGTCGTGTCACAAGCCCCCGTGTGCATGTCTGCGTGAACGAGCGTAACATTTCACATGCACGAATGTCGCCTGTCGCTTGGCTGGAGGAGGGCAGCGATTTTCGCCTCATCGCACTGAATAAAATCAAAGCAGACGGGGCTGTGGGAGGAGTCTGCACCAGAGCACTACAATACCAGTGGCGCTCAATTTGCAACTGGAAACGGCACAAGAGGAAACGGCGAAGGACAAAAATAATCGGATTTTTATGATCGCTGAAAACCCAGATTGTAATTGTGATCAAAATTTGATTAATCGCCCAGCCCTAATATATATACATATATATATATTTAAAAATAACAAATATCCTATGGTGGCTCTTCATTAAAAATATATATTTAGTTGCCTTTTTGAAAAGGTCTCGTAACATTTGCGTCTCTAAACGACTTTTATTTAGCTGGCTGAGGGAAAAATGGCTCTTTGGATTGGAAAGGCTGCAGACTCCTGCATTAAACACATAAACAGGTTTAACAGCAGTTTTCTCTTTAAACAGCAACAGTTAAAATATTTCTTCATATATATTTATAAAATCACATATTTATGAGAAAGAAGGATGAAATGTTCAGGATTTACTAACTAAAAGGTAAAAAGTCAGCAGGATGAATTTAAAGCTGTGAAGCTGCTTCCTTCTAAACACAGAAGGAACAATATGTGATGAATATCAGCATCAGGTGAACAGACAGAAAGCAGGATGAGAATCTCACAGCTTCTAGATGGTGAGGAGAGAGAAATATTCACAATATGCACAATAACTTCCATCCATGCACCTTCACTGCTTCATTATCCAGATTTCTGGATATAATTTCTCCAACCTTTCATTCTTAGCTTGACTGTTTAGCTTCACCTCTGCTATCCTCCGCTACCGGGAGTTAAGGGGTTAACATCTCGTTTTCGGGTGTAACATCAGGTCTGTAAATGTAACTATAAACATGTGTGGTATCCACAGAAAGTCCAGAATCTCAGCTACCAGCTCAGCAAAACCATTTCTATCACAACCAAACACAGTTAAGACAACAATAACTAAAAGACCAGGTACGCAAAGTCCGAAAAATATGACGCATGAACACGGACAAACGACTCCTCTACTGAAAGCTCAAATTTTACAGATTCCACAGCTGGAAGTTTCATCTCACTATGACCAAGATTCACCGAACCAGAGGCAGAAGAAGACCCAATTTATGCTTTATGTTTGTAAAAGTCAAAAAACGTGTCTTACCTTTGCTCTCCTGCCTAAATAAAAACTGTATTTATTTAAAAAATAATAAAAAAATAAATAGTAATAAAACTACGAGGAAGCCTAATTACAGAAGATGTGTGAAGGGAGATGTAGCAATAGGGTGCAAGTTGGAGAGTGTGAACCTTGCAGAGGGGGACAGAGCTTTGATCTCTTACCTTAGCCAGTATGTGCTTGTCCTTGATGATGTATTCATAGGTGGTCAGCAGGACGTTGAACTTCCCGCTGCGGAGCTGAGGCACAAGGCCGCGACGCAGAGCAGGAGTACCCTTATAATGGCAGAGACAGACGAAAGACAATTTCTTTGTGACAAACTACATGAACTCTGAATGTTTTATATTTAACAAACAAAAATAAACATAACTATTTATAAACATAAATAGAAAACTTTTAATACCTTGTAGGCAATTTTAACCACAGAAGGTGCCCACTTGTCAAGTTCATAGACCCAATTAGATAAAGTCCTGGGAACCAAAAAAATTAATTATTAGCAGTTATTAGACAAAAAAGGGGTCTTCTAAGAAAAGTGAACTAAAGGCAGAAGAATACAAGACACTTCCAAGACTACAGCTTTAATTAGTCTAGTAGTCCTTTTAAGTTGCTATACACAAACACATGGACAGGAGAGCTGTTCAAGATGCATTAAGAGTCCTAAGACTTAATGAAGTCTTTTATCAAGGTTCAGACATGATCTACGGAGCAAACATCGAAGGAAACAGGCCCTGCAGTGTTGAAGTGTGCTGCTTTTCCAAAGACTGCAGCTGACAATGAGAGTTTCTAAGAGGAGGCTTTATTTAAAATCCCCCCACCACACAGACTACCATAAAGTTGGAAAAAAAGTGACTTTTAGGTTTTGCTCCACATTTGTTCACTTTGCATACTGACAAGCATATTTAACAGTCTGGCCTTGAGCTCAGATTTAAGCCTCCATGGTGCCATTTTAACTTCAAAAAGATCCGCTCCCCTCGGTAATCAGAAAAAAATGCTTACCGCTAAAAACAAAACCACTGTTCGTCCTGATCTTCTAACACCCACAGTTAGAAATCATCACTTTAAAGGAATAATAATGAGGTGAAATGTGTAATTACAAGATACATTTTCTTTCTGAATTCTCCTCCGGTGTATGAGCGCCCAGGTTTGCTTTCATCTTCTGTGTTTACAGAAGCTGAGAAAAATGGGTTTGAGTGGGTTTAAAATTCAGCCACCGAACAACTGCGTCCTGACTGAGCTCGGAAACAATGTCCCTGCTGCTTTGACCGAAGGCTGGAAAAGTCGTTCCTGAAGGTGTTTGAAGAATCTGAAGGGATTAATGGTGAGAAACCAGTGAGGATAATCACAATCCCATTATGTAAATCTGAATGAATGAATGCCTTCTAATGCTTTCGACTAACAGCTTAATTCACTAAAGATTTGTCTAAAGCCTTTTCTTACATGTCAGCATATAGAAGCCTTTGTGCTTTGCACTATAGGTGAATGGCAACCTTGATTAACAACGATTTTGTATGCTGATGGTCTGGTTTGTGAGAACCTCACTGCATCACTTATCCTGTGCACAAAGCTAATGAGGATGTCGCACACATGTGGGTGATGTGGCTCAAGATTAAAGACTAAAATTCCAGTAAACAGGTGGAACAATGTCTCAATCAGCAAAGGGACGACTCTCCGGGTTCCCATTACAGCCATTGTGATTTAGGCTATTAAGGTCAGCATATTTTCATCTACAAACATCCAATCAAGTTGAGGCACTGTTCAAAACGTAAATAAAAAGAAAATCCAATCATCTGCAAACTGCTGTCAACATATATTCTCTACACTATAAACTACAAAGACTGCCAATATTTAATATTACAACTCTGATAAAGTTTGTTAAATCATTTTAAATTTAATGTCTGTGAAATGTTGGGAAACAGCTGGAAGAGGTGCAGGACTTCCTGTAAGCATTTAGGACCTGAGGACACAAATTGTTGAAGCTTTGAAAGTGGGATTCTTTCCCAATCTTGCTCGATGTTCGCCGTATTCTGCACTTCAAAACTCACCACGCTTTTTCAGTTAGAGACGAGTGTGTACAGCAAGTAGGCCAGTCTAGTACTATGAATTGTGTTTCTATGCGTTTTCTGTCCTGTAAGTTTCTCGCGTGAACAGCAGGTAATTACGTTCCTAGTGAGGTTATTCGTGAAAGGTCATGTTAATATGTATGTTTATCACCAACATTGTCTGGTGTTCTCATGGTGCATATTTTTACAATTGGTTTGGGATTTCTAGTTTTATACAACATAATTGTAGAAATGAGGTGCTTTGGAGGCGTCAATTTATTTTTTCCTGAGTAGGTTTTCAGTCCACTTCTTTGCACTGGCTTTTGAACATAGTTGAGCTTGAAAGGTTTTTTTTTAATTATTTCAGCCTAATGTAATGTTTTCTTTATTTTGTTTGTTTTTAATGATTTCATTGTTTACTGTGTAGGTGTTTTATTGTTCAGCTCTTCAGGCAACTGGGGTTTGTAGTAAATGTGCAACAGAAATAAACTAGAACTTGAGCAGGATCGCAATCTCCATGGTAACGAGGTCACCTACTATCGAGCGCTCAGAATTACGAGACAAGTGGAACGCACTAAATGCTACGCTGTTGGAATGTTGCAGAATGTTTCATGGCATGGTGCCGTTTTACGATTATTCTTTTGGACTTAAAGAATTTAGGTTTTAAAGGTTTGAAAGGTTTTAAAGAATTCGTCTTTTCAGATTCCAAAATGTTGCGTTGCTTGTGAGCAAAATGACAAAATAAATTTAAAAAAAAATTAAATTAAAAAAAAAAAAAAAAAAAAACATTTGCAAATACATCAAAACAGGATATCCCGACTTCACCGGAATTACAGTTTGATCATCTTAAGTCATTTTCAACACTCTGCTGATAAGCTCCATGCCAAAAACATGTGAGCCTGTCCTGCACTACAAAAGTCATGATGAGTGCGCAGCTGAGGAGTACTGACGAGAGAGGAACGATGATGAGATAAGGGCCGTTGAGCCTCTTATGTTCCATCAGGTAGGTGATGAGGGCGATGGTTTGGATGGTTTTCCCAAGTCCCATTTCATCAGCCAGGATACCGTTCAGATTGTTATTGTACAGCGACACCATCCACTCCAACCCTTGGATCTACAACACAAGAGAATTAAAGACATATTTTATCAAAGAAGACGCCGCTTGTACTTCCTCTCCTGTTTATACAAAAGAGGAACAGCGTGAACAGATCAAGAGAGGGAAAACTCAGATCAGTGACTTGCCATATAGAGGAGAATTACATGCTGCAGGTCTAACTCCATATCAAAGAGACTAAATACTTGAAGTGGACAAAGTTTACTGTGCTTCAAAGAACAAACCTGACAATCAAAAGATGAAAAGAAAATAACAAAGCTCTTCAGGAAGCATTAGCAGCCAAAACATGCATGTGACATGATCTGCTCTTTCTGGTCAAATCTTTGCTCACTTCTTGCTACAACAAAAAAAATCAGTCAAATCTAAATATGTTTCTTCTGCTTTTCCCCTTCATAGAAATTTAAATGGAAACAAGCTGCTTGAGTTGTTTGATCTTACTGCCAATGACTTTTTTAGTATAATGCAGAAATAACTGTCACCTTGTCTGTGCAAAGGAATCGAATAAGAGGTTGAAAGAACAGAAAAGGACTGGGGGGCAGTGGCAGCGAAGAAGGAAGACAACTGTGGACTGCGTGTTACTTCTCTACATGTTACCAGTTATTTCCAGAAGAAAATGGCAGACTGTGGCCAAATTAAATATACTGGCATGCAGAAAAGTTGAGCTTCTGTCATTTCTTTGACAATTCCAGTTTGTTAAACAGATTGATGCTCAAACTTTAGTCAAGTAATCCAATTATTGTACAGCTGACAGTCCAAAGGAGCAGCACTGGATCTCATTTAGTCTGGCGCATAATTAACCAGAGGGATGCTCAGATGGTCACCTGATTGGAAGGGAAAAAAATGTTAATGGCACCCAACGGCGTTCCCCATCTTTATTAATCAGGCTGTCTCACACAGCAATCTGCACCACAGAAGCTCAGAGTCACATTGAAGGTGGTTGTGTCAGTATGAGTAGACAGTTGTCTTTAAGCTTGTCGGTACATAATTAAACAGCCCTTTGGCTAGCAGCAAATCTGTTTGATCCCACACACTCTACCTATAAACACACCTAGGTGACAGCCAAAGCTCTGCTAAGTGAGAACCAACAAGGACAGATGAAGTTATTTGTCACCAACACTTATTAACACCTTTGTAAAGTCGATACGAGTCACAAATGGGACATCATAACAAAGAGAAGACTGAATTCGTTTAACTTTGCATATTTTACACTGCTAATCAAAAGGTAGATGAAGAATAACATAAAGTTGAATCTGGCTCTTTCTTTTTCCCCTGGCAGGACATTATGGTGACCAGTCAACAGAAATATTTAGTGGATTATTTTCTACCTTAAACTGTTCACATGTAGCCCCAACATCCAACCAAGGTGACTGGATTACAGTGCTCCATTTGACGGCCTGAGATCTGATCATTAAGATGCGGCTACATTCAGATTTCATGTCCTTGTGATAACCTGAACCCTATCCACTCTGGAGACCCATTATAGGACCACAAGCTGACCTTATTTGGCTCCAAACAAGCAGCTGAGCTACCACCAGGATTTTCCCAAAATACATTAATAAAATCAGCATGAAAACTCACAGGAGTTTCTCACAAAAAAACCTCCAGCTCATCCTTCATATTAACCTCTGCAGAGACGGAACAAAGCAGCTAAAGCTCCAAATCTCTGGATCTGTCCTTCCAGAGTTTTTCAGATTTTTACCTAAACAAGCTTGTTTACACCAGTTCAGCAAAACAGAACCATGCATTTTCTTGCGGTACAGTTGGCTTTTGCAGCCTGTGTACATTGACATCAAAGGTCCTATAGTTTATAGTTTTAAAGTCATTGTATCGGAAATATTTTCATGCAAACTGTGAAATGATGACCTGCTATACAACATGACAAATTTCATTTCATGCTCCTTTACTTCTCTCATATAACCAGTTACAGAAGTGAGCTTATTTAAATTCTTGTGACTCATTCAGCAACACATGCGACGGAGACAAACTGTGACGTTAATGTCTGAATAATGGTGCGGCTCAGTTACTTAATGTGTTTGGAAATGTTCCAGAAACACCAGCCGACCTGCTGATGGCCTGTTTATCGCTCAGCTGACGGTGTGATGTTACATGTTTATTTGCACACAAAGTCGGTCACCGAGATCTGATCAAGTGGTCAACGAGGACCCATGTGGGAATGGATTGTAACGCTGTGTGTAACCACGTGTACGACGTGCTGTCCACTTGTAACTGGATGTTCATAGATCCCAAAAGACTTGAACACAGTCTGAGGAATAGTATTTTTTTATAAACAAAGCAGAGACACTGTGTGTTCTCTCTTTTGTTCAAACCTTGAATGAATTGTATATTAATGTCAAATGGAAACGGACCCATGCCCATTCATCTGATGCTTTTAAAATTCATTTAAAATTCCAGAAAATGGGCAATCCATTACTGTCACCTGTTTTTTGTTTTGTTGAATAACTGTCATGTTGATTGATTACTTTAGGTACAATTCATCCCCCACGATTTAAAAACAATAAAAAAAAGCTTTAAAATGTTGTTTTGCTTTCACTGTGTTTGAAAAAAGATGTAAATTATGTAAATTAAGAGAAAGGTTGGCAGAAACATTCATTTTGAAACTGGGGTTGCAGTCCCCGTGTTGGATGCTCTCACCAACCACATTACTAAACTTTACATTCAGATCCAGATGCACATACATTTGAGGATTTTAAAAAATGGAAAAAAATCATTAAAAAGAAAAAAGGTATTATTAGCCAGATAAGGCCAATGTTTATAGTCCGATGTCCTGATAGAGGGGCAACCAGGAAACCCAGAGTCCTGCTGCGGATGCATGGCTGCAGCACAGCTTTGACATACACAGGAGACGGACCATGCAAGGCTCTATGAGAACGAATAAAAGATTTTATACAGAACTCTAAAGCTGATGGAAAGACTGTGTAAGGAAAACAAAACTGGAATAATGTCAGATCTCCTGCATATCTGGTGGCTAAAGGCAGTTCAGAGCTGAACTGCTCAGACATGTAAAAAGAGGACTGCAGTAATCTAAACGGGAGGAAATACAAGCACTGATGATTGTTTCCATCTCCAGTGAAGAAACAATTGTAACAAGTTACACCAACTTGGCAATATTTCTGAGCTTATTCTGAGCAAACTAAATTATTAACATGTTGATTGAGACTCAAACCCTAACTCACAGACACACTGAGACTACACACAGTGGGTCGCACTGCAGAGGACACAAAAAACAAAAAAACCAAAATCAAGATTCTCTATTAGACTTGGAGCCAAAGCAGATGGAGCAGAGAGAAGGACCGTGGTTTTATCAGCATTGAGTTTGAGAAAGTGCCTGGCCATCCAGTCATTTATGGACTTGATGCAGCTTAACAGGACAGATCATTTAGAGAAGTGACAAAAAAACTAACAACATCCTAATCCAATAGGCCAATAAACTGTGATAAGTTCTGTGGAGAAAGACAAATTCAGAGATATGAAAGACTCAAGTGAAAAATCAACATCCACGTTTCAAATAAAAATGCTAACATCAGAGAAAAAGTATTTCAAAAGTCTACAGAACAGCAGGGAGCACAAGTATAATGTGTCTGAATGTGTACCTGGTACTGTTTGAGAGTGCCATTGATCAGCAGTGAGGATTGTTTCTCCACCCTCTCAATGACGGCGTGGGCCACTCCATAGTACGACTGGGAGCTGGTCTGCCCAGTGGCAACGCTGTATTCATCATCCACATCTTGTTTGGCTGACCTGGATGTGTTTATGTTCAACAAACAAAAGAAAGAGCATTTGAAACTGTCATAGCTGCGGCTGAACAGCACTTCTTTTTAAATTGACAACAATCCTTTAAGACTTGGCAGAATCTGGAGCCTGAAGCTCAGCTGGATGACTGAGGCACTGAGCTCCTGGTCTCAGCAGGAAGTCTAAATTCAGCTTTAATATATTTTTTTATCCTACTTTTATTTAAATGTGAAGTCCTGCTGGGAAAATAACAAGAAATTCCTGATCCATTTTTAACTTTGAACATTTAATACACTGTCTGGCCAAACAGAAAGTCGCCACCAAAACAAAAGGCCATACACACTAAAACAAATGGAAAGTAACACATACTCGATGATGTGCTTGGCAGCCTTCACGTTCACTGCATCTCCACTGGCATCAGTCTTTTTCTTTTCCTCCGTTTCTCCCTTGGCCACCTCATCTTCTTCCTTATAAGGCAAAAAGTGATAAAATAAGACAGAGAGTACTTTGTATGACATAACAGCACAATCTGAACAAGAAGTCAACTGGGATGGAGATCGTGTGTGCAGCTACTGCCCTCTGGTGGATATACGTTCTTACAAGCATAAGGAATCTGACTAAGATATGCATTAACTCTTTAAACTGGTATTTCTTGCTATTTTTGGACTGCTTGGGTTTTTTAATGTAAAAACACATGAAGAACATTGATTGTTGAAATGGCAGTTTTGGCTAATTTTATTTATATAGCACATTTCATTACATGTAAACACAATTTACTTTCCATAAAAACAACAATGCACAAATAAATGCATAAGTACATATTACATGTATGTACTACTACACACTCAACATGCAGACAGCATCTATTTCAGGACAGCCTCTGTTGTCAGACTATGAAGCTAAAATTATCAATAGGTCAATAGATACAGCAGCATAAAGGCAAACCAAACATAACACAAGTTATTACCACCAGTACCTTGCAGAAAAAACACACAGCTCAACAGTGACCAAGTCTTTTTTCATCTCTCAAGTCTTTGCTTTCAGGTGAAAAAAAATATTGGTATTTGTTGAAAAAAAAAAAAAAAACACAACAGAAACTATTTACATATTTACACTTTTTCCTCCAGGCGTGTTTGTTTTATTTTGTTATTTACAGTTATTTAGTATTCACTTACCATACTAACAAAACCAGAGTTACACACTACCATTCCTGAGACATTGGCGACAATATAAGTGATAGTTTCGGGAGGCATCTGTGATCTAGCAGCGTTTTAACAGTAAAATCTCATTTAATAGCATTGGTTGAACTGGTGAGTTGCATGAGAGGGGGAAGGATTGAAAACTGCTCAGAAAGTAAGTTTTGATTGTAAGAAAGTCACTGACCTCCTCCTCAAACTCTGAGCCGCTTTCCTCACTGTCCGACCGCGGGGCAACCTCATACCTGTTTTTACAAAAAGAACCCAAAAAAACAGAGAATCACACGTCCAAACAGTTTAAAGTTTGTCGATAAATAAAAATACTTTTTTCCAGCATCTGACAGATTTTGGTTGGGAAAGCTCTGGGTCACACGTCATTATGTTCAAGAATAGATACAGTTATTCAGGAAAAAAATCTGGGTCATCATAGTCGCCCGAGAACATGGGAATTTTGGTTTGTTAAGAGTTTCATTGCGAACTTAAATAACCTTTATGGGATTATTACTTGTAAATAAAAAAAACTACATTTTGTTTCTGATTATACAGGGTTTCCTCCGGGATGTTTTTAAACTGTGAGGAGGGCTTTCTCTTGTAATGTTTTTGTTTTCTTTTTCTTTATGCACCACTGTACTTTTTATAATTACAGGACACAAAACATGTTAGATAGAGGTGCTGAGAAAGTGTGAAAATATATGCATCACATTTGGCATTGAAAACCACTGACACAGCTGCATGCACAACCCCGACCTGCTACAGATGAAGTTTCACGTTAAATGTGAAATAACTAAGTCAGTTCATTATGCACAATGCCTCACTTCTCATGGAGTATATGATAATTACTCCGCTCTGTCACCTATTTGCTGGCACTTGAGCCAGCCGCAGTAGAACCAGACAGGAAGCCGAGATTAGTTAGATTTTCAAAATTAAGCTATTTGAAGGGCAGTGTCGTATTTCCTGAGTACAATTTCACCCTCTTATTATGGTCCGTAATTGTGCACAAATATAGACTTTATGTTCATGTGGATCCATTCATAGAATATAAATTACATTTGCAACATCTGGAAAAAAAGATCATAATTCTGAAGGCATGGCGGCTTTTTTTTTGCCATGACGGTGGGCCACGATCGTTTACATGTAGCGGAAACTCTGCATTAGTGACAGTGGCTTGTTATTTATGAAAAAAGATGGATGTTAGGGTTCCCATGACTGATGAGAATAAGCAGCAGAATACCTGGAGACACACTCATGCTTTCCAAAAGACAATAAACAAGCTGGCTATGATGTCGGCTGTATTTCAGAGAATAATGGCCATGAGCCTCCTTACCCGGGGTTCATCTCGAGCCAAGCCTCCAGCTGGCTAGACTTGGGAGCGTCTGTCCCCTGTAAAACTTTCCCAGTCTCCGTCTGAATCACTTTGACTGGCAGCTCACTCATTTGGCTGCTCTCATCCATCGGCTACAAAACACAAGGAGACAGACAAATAAATAAAGCTGAAGTTATCAAATATTTGTTTAAAGTTTTAAGAACAAAACAAATAATATAATGTTTCGTGAAGAAATCTGCAAGATTTGCTGCAGATCTATACTGTGAATGACAATCTGTGATCACCCACAGTGTCATTCTGGCTCTGTAAAGAAAATTGCTGCTTTTGAATTTTTTTTTTAATCTGATTTTTTTCTATACTGTCAGAGTTTTGAGGTAAAGCTCAGGTTTTTGTTGCACGCAATACTATGATTAAATCATGAAAGAATAGCTTGAAAGTTAAATATTCTCCAAAGCCAGAATATTTACATCTTGAGATGCAACTGTTTAATTTTCAGTTATATTCATTTGGAGTTGGCCAGCTGATGAGCTGTCTCTGCTTTTAGCCATTTTTAGTCTCTGCCGACTCCAGGAGGAATGCTCTTCAGTATCTAACCACTACCTTCAGCTTCTTGCCTCATACTGCACCTGCTTCTGGCTTGATGTTGGCCAGGAAGTGTGTTTTCTGAAAGATTGTTCTCTGGAAACAGCAAATCAATAAGCAGGCATTCACTACAAAGCTCCATGGAGCCTAGAGGATGTGGGAACATGAAATAACAACTTACCTCCCCATCAGGTCCAATGGCACTGGTGCCTTCACCATCTCCATCCACCTTCTAGACACAACAAATCATACAGAGATTAAAATCAGGTGGTACACTTTTTTAGAGTTCAACCATTAATTTATTTATATGAGCTCCTTTATTATTCAACTAACTGGTCAGACTAGCTTTCTTGTAATTTATTTATGTGATCTCCAGGAATAGTTCTCCAGGATTCTTAAAGTTATGGTGAAGATGGAAACAATCGTTCTCCAGCAAAGAACAGCCAGAGTAATGCTCCTGCTCCAGTACTGAGCCAATAACAGTATGCCATTACAGGGATGCACACAGCTAAACAAGCTCAATCGACCTGTCCTCGTAGCACAGTGACATTTACTATGTATACTCCTGGAGCCATTGTTGCCCAACAGCGTCCAGAGAAACATCACTTCACTTTTTTTCCTTTTCAAGACGCTCCATCATTTTACAGCTGAATTTCCTCCTACACATCATCTGGCTGTTTTGAATATGCACCATGGCTGATTCAGCAAAGACATGCAAGAGGGGATCATTGGCGAAAGAGAAGAAATGAAAGAGTGACAGGGACAGAGCAACGGTCATCATCAGATTGACTTTCACTGACTGGAAAGATTCAGAGTACAGGTAGGATGCGTGATGAATGCCTCACATAAAAATTCTGCCACAGTTCAGTAATGCTTCTTTAAGAATATTTAGAGCGACTCAACTTAGTAAAACTTTCTTTATTTATGTAATCGGGACATTTCAAAAGTTTAACCTTTCTCTCTCTGTGCTTTTCCTCACAGCATTTTAGCCATTTAGTCTGTGTTGAGGTTTGAAAATGCAATGTGACTTGATGCTTAATAATGTTAAAATTAGTGAGTTATTATCTTATATCTGAGATACGAGTGTTGTTGGCAGAAAGTTCCATTAAATGTGGGGAATTCCTTTTGGTGGAAGTCCACATATGAAGACACCTTAAGCCTCATCAAATCTGTTTGACTCCCTGACGAAGGCCAGTGGGCTGAAACGTGTTGGTGTTTTAAGTCACTTTGACTATGCCATAGAAATACAGGCATTGCAGCTGTTTTTCAAGGACAGTGCCGTGGAGTTTTTTGTGCCATCAATTTTTTCTCTACCCTGTCCATACTAAGAGCACATGGACAAGCATGGATGAATCCAGAATGCATTCCCACACAATCTATTTTTTACTTTAAGATACTATCACAATATTTCTTTACCAAGTTATTTGTTATGTGTAGATAAAAACGCTGCTTCATCCCTCAGCTCACGGTAAGGGATCTTTCTTTCATTGAATGTTTCATGAGTTAGTGTTAAGTGGCACAAAAAAAAAAAACTTTAAAAAAATTGCTTCAAAAAATTTGGAGAACTATTGCTCACTTTGAAGGATCACACGAAAGTCTGCATAAGGCCTTGCAAGTGTCGCCTTGACTGTCGCCCTGATGAAAGACAGGGTCAGTTACACTTTTTAAAACTAGAAAATGCTGAGGAAAAGAACCTCAGCAAAAGTCATTAAAATTTATTTCCATCATCACACTTTCTAAACTGCAGTGCCACAGTTCACGGCTACAGACAAACCTGGTCAAACAGCTGACATCAGAGTCAATGACGTCATGAGTGTCGCTTGGTTTTCACTGATCAGCTCAGCCTCTGACGGAAGTCAGAAAATGTGGGTGGGTTAACATGTAACCTCAGCCCAGCATGTCACTGAGACGGAAACCCCTTCAATGCTAAGGTCGCTACGCGATCCTGACCAGTAAACACTGCTGATCAGTAACGCTTCAGATAAACAGAATAACTTTGGGATTAAGGGGTTTATGAGGCACAGCTGGAGTCATGGCTAAATGCATCCGATGCAGGGAAAAGCTGCATTTTTCAGGAAAGTGCTGAATTCACTTCTGACGTTTACCAGTGTGAAGCCCCATCCTGTGATTAAACACCACCTAAGCTTCCTCTTCTTACCTTCTTTCTCTTCTTCCTCCTCTTCTTCTCCTTGGCTGCTTGAGCAGCTTTGTGCTCATACACCAGAGTGGTCAGGTTGGCCACGTACTCATCCGTCTGCTGCAGCAAGTAGGCCAGACGTTTGTCTTTCTTTTGGTCAATTAGTTTTCGGTAGCCTTCCTCATCTTCTGCCTGATTGAGGGACAGACAAGAGGTTAATGAAGGGAAAGAATAGCTAATTTTTTGGACAGTTATCTACTCATTATAATTATGTACAGCCACACTTATTACAAAGATCAACAACTTGAATAATATCTAATAGCCACTGACAAAGATCACAACTCTGATAAATGTCATTTCACAGAAAAAGCTGGTAAATATGTGACAGATGCTGTCACGTAGGTCCTTACCATAAGTCTCCTCATCCTCTCCTTCTCAATT
This sequence comes from Melanotaenia boesemani, assembly GCF_017639745.1. Classification (NCBI taxonomy): domain Eukaryota; kingdom Metazoa; phylum Chordata; class Actinopteri; order Atheriniformes; family Melanotaeniidae; genus Melanotaenia; species Melanotaenia boesemani. Next base: position 6,107,806 of record NC_055692.1, read on the forward strand.
CTCTCAGTCTCCTTCTTCTGCTCACGTTCTGTGTTGGTGTGCCATGTGGCGATGGCTCTGGTAAGTTTCTGAATTTTTCCAGACACTGAGCGATGATACTCTTTGAAGTCCTTAGCATGCTGAAGGATACTGTTGAGATATTCCTGAAAAAAAGGGTCACAGCGTTAGCTTTACTACTGTCACACTGTGGCATATAGAACACATTTCTAAAACTGAACACAAATGCAATAGAAAATACTTCAGCTGAGAGAGCTGCATTTGATGTAAAAGCACATCTCAGCTCCTCCTTGAGGTGCATTACCTGATGTTTCTGCCTGCGCTTCTTCTCCTGCTCCAGTTTCTGCTGCTTCTCCAGCTTCTCCGTCATCCGAGCCTCTCTCAAAGTCTGCCGCTTGCTGCGTCTGTATGCCTTCGAGTTGAGGGCCGTCTCCAGGGTCGTGTCTCGCCTCATACATGCCACCACGTCCTGCCTCAGCTGGAGAAACAGATCACACATTAAAGTCAGTTTCTAGGGTTTTGAAATATTGCATATAGTTCCCTTTCTAAATTCTATCTTTTAAAGTACTGCTGGATTTTTTAATGGATTAAAATGTTCAATTAAAAAGCAAGTTGATTTACATGTTTAACAACAATGCTAAACAAATCAAAGTTTTATATAAATTACATTAATTAAGTATGTGGATTCATGGTAAGTGGACTACACTTTTATAGTCTGTGTCTTGACCCAGTATCATGGAAAACAACAGGAAATCTAATCTAAGTATGTTTTTTTTTTTACATCAATGTAGTCACATGAACATTGCAGCTGTTGTGTACCTGCCGCTGGAAGTTCAGCAGACGCAGAGCTTTGAGCTCCACTGTAGCTTTAGTCCGGAGGTCAGGAGGCAAAGAGCCTGGCAGACTTTCCAGTTCCTGTATTCGATGCGCAATCCGAGCCTGCAATCTGAGGGAGATTACAGAAAAATCATTCAATTGTAGGACACAAAATATAAAAAAACTACAATGGAAATAATGCATGTCATGAGGTTACAGTGCTACAAGATTGTGGATTGTTTTTCTAATATAAAAATTAAAAAGGGAGTATTTTAAAATGTTTCCTGCAAATAAGCCCATAAACATGAGAAAAATAGTGTAAAAAAAAAAAAAGTTTATTAATCATAAATGTAGTGAATGCATCCATCCAGTATGGTGAGACCAGTTCGTACAGTGAGATAAGTACCTGTATTCTCTCTCCTGCAAGATTCCCACTGGGTCCAAACCCTGAGGCTTCTGGATGGGTGTGATCCGGTTTTGCTTCTGCTGCATCTGGAGCATAGGGGACACCTGCTGGCCTGGAGGCTGGATGGCTGCTGAACTGCCTGGCATGGGCCCAGAAGGGGCAGCAGATGTCGGAGGTGGTGCAGGGGATGGGCGGCCGCTGGGAACAGGAGTGAGGTGCTTTGGTGCATTGGCTTGATTTTCACCACCCTGACCTGTAGAAGCAAAGAATCTGTAAATCATGTGACCCTGTTGACAGTATCAGTGTTTCAAATTAAGCATTTTTTCTTCTGCAATGGCAAAACTGAGAAAGAGAATGTTTTTGTGTTGCCTATCAACTTGTCTGTTTGCAGGTTTGTGAAAAAAACACAGAGCAGAAATCACTGGGCATTAGCAACTTGCCTCCTGTCTGTGTCCGTCTCCATGTTGCTGTTACAGGAGTAAGCAGCAACAGGGAGGAAGGTGGAACTGAGGCTGTGTTATAGTCAAGAAAAGAAGAAATGGACATCTCGAGTCCCCCTCGGTATAATTCTAAAGCAACATGAACTCTATACCATCTTGTGTAAAAGCATATCTACAGTATATAAACTAAAATCTGGAGATATTGCTCAGCCAGAGGCAAAATCTTTGCTTTTATCATTCTCACTATTGACTAGAACAAACCACAACAATTTAAGATTGTCCAAACGGTGGAGCTGTGACTTGAGGAAGGACATTTGCTTACTCATATGCATGACTGACTGTTTTTCCCCATAAGAAGAACCAGTCCATCACCAATCAGTAGCTTATTCAAATCATCTATTTTGTGAGCTGTAAATTTCTACAGCTCAAAAATGCACATTTGTTCATTTCAAGATGAACCAAAACTGGAAAAGTACATTTAGTTTGTTATAATCAAGGAACTATGAGCTATTCCACCCCCACAGAAAAACATCCTTCCCACTTTAAGTGACTATAGAGAGAAGTAACCCTCAAATCTGATTAAAAACCAATTTTTCCACTGGCACTTCTGTGGGTGTTGTGGGTGCATTTCAAGAGTCTCAAACACAAAAATGTAAAAGTCTGTAAGCAAAATATGAACGACTGCTCACTGCTCATTTGGTTTATCTGTAGTTATTCTACATGTGCTCAAATTGCCCAGACTTACTCACACACTTATCACCAGTAGCTTACCATCAGTCCAGGGCTTTGGTCCTGTACTTTGAATGTGTCCTTGCATGGCTGATGTTGGGCAGGGGCTTGATTGGGGACCACCCATGGGTGCCAATGGCATACCTTTCAACAAATTAACCACATCACTTTATCAGTTTGTTGAGATTTTTTTGCATCTTTGAGTCATGTCAGAATGTGATGTGGTAGCTTTTTTTTATTTTTAAATGCTCCACATTAATAGCCATTTGCTTTTCTGACTTTATGACATAATTATACACTGAATAAAGCTGTTGAGCTGTTTGTCAGGCAAAACAAGTTACGGGTTATTTAAATATGTCAAATTAAGGTTGCATGAAATGGCGATGGGCTTTTTAAACAGTTCTCTATAGGTGTTAAGTCTTTTAATAGAGTTAGATATTGTTCATTTATTGTAAAAAATAAATAAATAAATAAAAATTTTAAAAAGTACCATCAGTCAAATAGTATTTTCCACCTAAATTTAGGCTTGGAGCATTTATAAAAAGAACAAAGTGGAAATAAGAGACAGTAAGAGACTCGTTCTGTATCATTCAGACTGTTTCTGCTCAGCAGTGGAACATTTAATTCAGCTTAAACCAAGATGATGAAATATGAGACTTTGGTCAATACTTTGGTTGCAAATAGTGACCAAAATAACTGCAATCATAATGTTTTCCTCTCATCAAGTGGCCAAACATTAGCAAGAGAACAACAAAAATCCCTGAAAAATGCAAACACGACTATCACTGAGGTTAAACACAAGAAGGAAAAAGGAAAACCTCAAGGTACTGTAAGGCAACAGCCCAAAATACTACAGTAAGACTGCTTCTTCCTACCTGGAGGTCTGTACGGACTGGCATTAGGGGCCTGCTGCTGTTGCTGCTGCTGCTGCTGTGGTGGCTGCTGTTGAGGCGGCTGCTGCTGTTGCATTGTGGGTAGGCTTCTTTTGCCCTGAACTGCCAGCTGGAGGTTTTCAGGTAGTGGTTGACCACGGCCCAGAATCTTGTAGGCCAGAATCTGAGCTCTGAGCTGCTGTAGCTGGACCGGACTGAAAGCAGAAGGCCCCCGTCCTTGCTGGCTCATGCTGGACATTCCTCCTTGGGGATCCATGGACATTATAGGGCCTGACTGGGTGGGAGGCATGTGCGGTGGAGTAGGTCCACCTCCTCCACCTGACATGGGGCTGGAAGCATGCTCATGGACTCCCATAGGAGATGGGTGTGGAGACATATATCCTATACCCAAAATAAGAAGAAGTTTTAATGATTTTGCTAACTCACAATTTAAATCCACACATTTCAAAGCTGCATGGTCAAAAACGCTAAATCAGCTATTGCTACGTTATTAATAAAGACAGAATACCAGAAAACACTAATTGTTCTGCCATGAGCAGGACATTTAATGAGATTTAACTACAATTAATGTATTTTTCTACTCAATGATTCATTCTATTTTATCACCAGTTATGGTTATTTTCCAGACAGACACACATGTGAAAAGGTTTTTCTTTTTTTCCCAGCCTTAAAACTCAAAGCCATTTTCGCTATTTTTGGCTCAACTCTTTTAAGCAGTCAACATGCAGACAAGCAGAGCCTCAGTTGTCAGATTATGATGCTCAAATAATGTCAAACGGATGTATAAATAGATGTAGCACCATAAAGACCAACCACAACAACATAAGACTATTTATTACTAACGCTACTTTGTAGAAAAAACACACAGATGAACAGTGACCAAGCCTTTTCTCGTCTACACATCATTCTCTCAAGTCTTTGCTTTCAGGTGAAAAAATAGTGCAAATGAAACAAACACACAACAAATCTATTTACATATTTTCACTTTTCCCTTCAGGTGTTTGTTTGCTGTTTACAGTTATTTATGCTATTATTTACCTACCTCACCAAACCAACTCAGCCTGGCGCAACCATACGTCAAAATCCAGCCATAGAGGACCATTATTTTCATTCTTTTCAGACAGAGATAGAACTTTCTGCTCACTTGTTGATCTTTGTCTCTTCCTGATTGGACATTACTGTCAATTAAAGCTCTCGGATATGTTGAGAGTTTGACAGGAAATGGCTTAATCATAATTTCCGGGTCAAAATACAGGTCTCTAAGCAACATAGTAGTGATAACAATGATATTCGTTGTTGCTGTTTTTGTTTTTTAGGAGTCTCTGAATAAACACTACATTGTAGCGGGATTGTAAACCTTCTGGACCTGTTATAAATGGTAAATGGTAAATGGTCCGTATTTATATAGCGCTTTACTGTACCTGGAATGATACCCAAAGCACTTTACATTATACATCACATTCACCCATTCACACACACATTCACACACTGATGGCGGAAGCTGCCATGCAAGGCGCTCGACCACGACCCATCAGGAGCAATTAGGGGTTCGGTGTCTTGCCCAAGGACACCTCGACATGAACACAACTTGGCCGAGGATCGAACCGGCAACCCTCGGGTTACAAGACGACCGCTCTACCTTGCTGAGCCACGCCGCCCCCGATAAATGCCTGGAAAACATCTGTAGATCAACTAAAGTGTAAGCTATCAGTTCCAATCTACCCCACAGAGTTAACACTACTGTTCCAGAGAAATTATTGGCAATATAAGTGACAACGCTTGGAGGCGTCAGCAATCTAGCTGATTTTTAAGGGTTAAAGGTGTCAGGAGCAAGAAACATTAGAAAACAGCTGACTTTCAACACTGAGGTAAGTTTCTTTCCTGCAAACTGACATTTTTAAAGTAAAAAACACTAAGTTTTGCTAAAATTAAAACAAAGTGTTGAATTACCCTGGCTGTGTTGGTCCATGGGACTTTGTGGGGGTCCCATTCCACTATGGAGGGATCTCATCCCCACCCCTTTCATGTGGCCAAAATGCATCGCCTCTGCCATTGTCTTGTCATTCATCCCCTCCATGGACTGAAATAAAAATATGTAAACAATGTTTTAACTTTCACAAATGATATTACCAAAACATCACTGCTACCTTAAAAATACAGAGAGATGTTTGCTTTAAGCAACTGTATTGTTTATACATTATTCTAATTTTTATTTATTTATTTTTTTTTTTTACAGCTTTTCTGACTTAAGTAACACTGATAGTTCTAACTTAGCATTTTAAAGGCATCAGCATGAAATATAGTAGCACCACTTAAACAAACTTTGTCACAACACTTTTACACTTTCTATACTGATAAATGATTAGATTATAAAGAGCTCATATTTATTTCAAGAGGAGGAAATTAGGAGAATGCAGCTTAAGAGAAGTACAATCAATAAACTGTTTTTTTAAACATAGATTTATGAACTGACCTCTAAACTGTTATCCTTTAATACATGAGCAATTAGGTATTTATGTAAGTAAGCTGTCCATTACCAAAACATTTATCAGTAAGGATTTCAAGATGGAATAAATATCATTATATTGATCTGTATGTCACCTTAGTCAGTCACCTAAACTCCATATTTCCAACAATTAAAACTGACCCATGAACGTTGTGAAAAGCAGACCCCAGTTTGCAAGCTGGTTAATGTGTTGTTGTTTTTTTTATTGATTTTATTAATTTCCATCGTAAAATGTGGCACCAGCAGTTCCATCTGTTTACATCCATCTGGAGCTTCAATCATAATAATAGCAGCCTAAAGTGAGAGAAGTGCTCTTTTCTTTGGAATAACCGTAATTTATAATCGTACAAACATTTCATGTCAGGAAAGCAGATCTTTCTCTCTTCCAAACTACAATCACCTGCTGATTTCACATCTTAATGTCATAAATTTAGGATTTAGGTATGAGATAGAGGGTAGGCTTATTACAATTGACAACCTGTGCAGCTTTGACCAAACCCAGCAGTAACAGTAGACTTTATGTAATCTGTCTAATGTCACATATAATTCTTGCTCCGCTGTGGGTGTTTCATAAGATGAGAAAATTACAAACTGAGGGGTATGTTCCAAAGTCACACTAGTGCATCTAGTAGTAAAATGTAGCCGCACTGTCCTAAAAAGAGGTTGCAAATTGGAACTACAGATGACTACAACATCGCCTGGTTCAGACATTGCTTTTCTTTTTTTATCTTGCTAATAAACATAAAAAACTTCTCATCACTTCTGTAAAGCTACCACAACACTCCTTGTGTAGCAGTGACACAGACATTGGCACACTATACCTTGTGCATAGGATACATGCTTTCCTGAGAGTATTCCCCCTGTCCCTGGCCCTGCATGCCATGCGGGGCATTCGGTGTTCCAGGTCCAGGACTGGGCCCCATCATACTGTGAACAGAACTTGGTGAAGGGTCTGGTCCAGGGCTGGGGCCCAATATGGGCCCCGGGGATAGACCTGCCCCTGGAGAAGGGCCTGGATGGGACATACCACCTGATGTGTCTGACGGGGTGGACATCTACCAACGAACTGGGAGACACCAGACAACTATGGGAGAGGAAAAAAAAGAGCGTTATTTCTATCAATTCGAACCACACAAGGCCACTTACTTAAAAAAAAATACATTTTTAATCCAAACTTTTGTCTGCAAGTTGTGCTTTTTTCCCCTTTTAGGTCTCAATTTGGTGTACAATTATGCAAATAATGCTTGTCATTTAAGAAAAATATGCAAACTTAACCACTGAACTGTGCAGGAATGTAATTAAGAGTCATTAAGTATTCAAGCCTCTGTCAAATTCAGATACTATGAGTATCTTTTCTTTTATGGCACTTTATACATGTATTGCAAGAAATTTTACACTCTGTGGTTTTGAATGGTTGTGAATACATGTTTACAGGACACAAAAACAGTATAGAACATAATCAAGTGACCAAAACTGAATGGCAACACTGCAAATTAGTCGTTTTATGTCAAATCATTTCATGGTTCAAGTTTCCCACATATAAACAGATTTCTGTATCTATTTCTCTGAGCAATTGTTATGTGTTTTCATCTATTTCGACCATTTCTTCAAACTAAGCAATGAATTAGTTTATTGGAAAAATAAATTATAATCTAAAATCATTATCAGGTGTATAACATATTGGTGTTTATATGATAATGGCATGACATTCTATGTTTGCATTTTAAGCAACATCCTTTAAATAGTTGCCTAAGCCATATTTGTGCAGAACTGCATTACCTATGGACAGAGTACTAAGATATATATATATATATATATATATATATATATATATATATATATCATATTGGACGACATGTTTAAGATCAACAGTTTTCTCTTCAACTGTGCTCAGAAAGGGGTACAACTGACAATTCTAAACATTTTATATTAATTTTGGATTTGTATAGGTCTTGAAACCTAAAATATGTAATGTGATTTATAAACTTATAGCCATTCTGTGTCACATAGATGTCTGCAGTAACAACAGTAACAGCCATAACGTGCATGACAGACATACATTAAAAAGGAGTATTATTTGACTGCAGGCGGCACTTGAAGCGTAACGGCAAATGTACTGTTATGTAAACTGATAGAGCACAAGACGTAAAAATCACGAATCATTAGCTGCATAACAATATTACTCATTTACGTTGTTTTTCTGACTATTACGGTACAGTTAGATTAAGGTTAGCTCGTTCATTACAAGCTCGTAGCAGTGACTGATTGGATCATGGCTTCCCCTAAAAACTGGTGGCCATCACGGATGTGCAGACAAAATCAAAGTAGATTAAAGTCAAACTCTTGTCATGTTCATACCAATGTTTAAAGAGACGCTATTAAAGTCCAATTTAACGTTTAGAAAAACATAGCTTTACAAAACAAGTCATTCATACGTTTTTAAAGGGTATTTGTTTCGCTCCAACGGTAGGGAACTGAGCTAAAAGCTAACTAGCTGACGTTTGCTAATGTAGCCCGCTAGCTAGGTCGGGCGGCGCTGGTTCTCGCTTCGGACTCTAACCAGTGAACTGTGTCCGTGTCAAAAAGTTTGAAGAGTTAGCAGCACGCAGACAAATAATAAGTACTTATCTATAGAATACCAAACGCCGTAAGTCCTTTTACCTTTCGGCTGATCTGCAACTGCACACAATTAGAAGAAATTATTGTAACGTTTCTTCAAAATATGACTGCTGTCTACAAGTTCACTCCCCCTCAGTGTTGTTTTGCTGTCATATTTGGTTCTGCTTGTCTCCCTATTACTGATTTGTCAACGTCACCGGAAATCCCGCCTACCTTATCGGTGATTGGTTCACTTTCCGTCAATCACTTTCTTTTGTTTTAGGAGTGTATATGTTCTGAGACCATTGCTGTAACTTTCTGAGTGGCCTAGACTACAGGGGGGGTTTAGGCAGAAGCAAAACTCTCTTAATATGTTGGATATTTTGTTTAAGTCTCAAGTTTGACGAAATATGATTAATAAGCTTTATTTTACACCATTATCTTGATTTTCCATAATCTAGTTATCTATAGAGATTTAATATGCTCTCTAAATATATAATTCAAATTTGAGATATTTTAAATAATTTGATCAAATTCAAATATAATTTAATTTTCAAATATGGTGTTTCATATAGAGTAGAATATGATCCACTAGCATTTTAAACAAATTTTTAGTCACATTTAATGTAGTGAAGCAAACTAAACATGTCTGACTACTTTGTGGTGGAACACAACCCAGAGAATCAAAAAGGTCGACCACATCTGTTCTTCTTTTGCAGTCTGCAATATGAACACAAGATGGAAGCAGTGACCAGGCGTTGCCTCAAAGGCTAAATAAATAAATAAAAGCCTCAGCAAGCATGTCTGAAATTCTGAGGCACCTGTGTATTACATGCACCTGAGCTTTAAACAAACATGCTGAGTGTAGAATAATTGAGCACCATAGGCCATATTTACATGTACTAACTTAGAAGTCTAATGATAGCATTGTGAAGTTTCAAAGGCACGCCATGCAAATAACATTCAGACTATTTGCATTATTTTCACATCAGAAATTGTATTTTGTTTTCATTATAAAAAGAAAAATCAGTTTATATTTGATATAATTTGTTTAACATCATTCTATATTTATCCCCTTTATATTTACATCTATCTATCTATCTATCTATCTATCTATCTATCTATCTATCTATCTATCTATCTATCTATCTATTTAGATAAACAGATAAATAGATAGATATAGACAGACATTGAATGTGAATAAAAAAATACCCTGTTACATCCTATTGGCTTGTCTTCCAACAGTCATATTAATGCATTATGTAATGTGGACCTATTAAGAGATAAAATGTGCATTTGCGGCAGCTAATAATGTTTGTATGGATCAAATTAATAATGGAATAAGAATTTACATAATTCCCTCAGTGCGTGTTATCTATTTCCAATGAATCTGTGATGACCCTGTGAGGCATTCAAAGTCTTGACCCATCATTTGAATGGTCTCTACTTCACAAATCAATCAACAAAGCTGCTTATTTAATCTTTGATCTTAACTTCCCCTCCTCAACAATTCTGGCCTTTCTCATCCATCTTCAAAAAGGATGTGCACAGGTATCCTGAATGTAAATTTTACCCAAATAAATACATCTTCTTAACGCTGTGGTTGAAGCCACCGCCCCCTTCAAATTCATAGAGCCAGGAAAGGGCTTGGCCGCAGTCATTTGTCAGTGAAAGGAACTAGTGGTTGTGGCTTCCACTCACCTTGAAACCCTCCGTAAAAAGGCTCCGGGGGAGTCACTAGCATGACATTTTATTCAAAGTGTACAGGTTTGTATATAAATAGGCAGAACAAAAGAACATTCATTTTAGAGATGCAAAGAAGGTCTCTTGAACTGAATTTTATCATCCATTCCTTTGAAACATGCTGTTTTATTTTGTCTGTAAAATTTAAAATAAATAATTAATTAAACAGCTTTCTGAAAAATATTGTGAGCAAGTCTTTGCATTTGCTGTTTGTTTTTGTTATTGTTCTTTTGTTTAGATTTTTTTCCAATTAATTCCAACAGAATTTAACATTTTCTATGTGTCTGGGCATGAGGATCTCAACAAAATAGAAAATAAATTACTTAATGTAGTTTTCCAATATGCATGCAGTTTTTGGTCATTTTATGTTAGAATAATAAGAAATACATGTACATTTTATATAATTTTATACTTAAGTATGGCTATTTTACATTTTTTATATTATATTCAATATATTTACACACACACACACACACACCTACATATGCAATATATTTATATATATATATATATATATATACCTATATGTTGATATACCTATATGTTGAAATATGATACATGTATGTGTTCTATTAAATGTGCACAACATAATACATATGGATAAAACATTACAGATATACTACTAAGCTATATGCACATTACATTCCTTATTTTTATAGTCCAAACACTACAATCTTGTGTGAGCACAGACAGGCGTATTTCTGTGACATTTAAAGTGAGGTAACGTGATGTTTCAACGTTTTATCTTACTATCAGTCAAATACATAAAAATGGTATTAGTGTTCCGTAATTAACCATCTCCTTCCAATTCATTTCAAATATATACATTATTTTATATCATTTAAAAAATAAATTACATTGTTATATATTATATAAAGGAAAAGTTTTAAATTTGAATAAGCAGACATTTATGGCACAAATTATTATTTTAATTATTCTTGTAAATATTTACATGTTAATGTTTTTCTTTTTTATATATATAAATTTATTTTATAGTACCACAAGGAAGCCACCTAATTTAGGTATAAGCTACTTGACACTGAAATGACAATTGAGCTATTGTGATTCTGATTATATCACAGTGATGGTGATATTCTCTATTAGTTTTATATTTTATATTGTGGTGAAAGATGTCATCATTCATTTTTTATGATATTGTAAAATCCAATTTTGACACTATTAAACTGATGGTAGACTATTCATGCACACAGTGTGTTGTCATCCACAGGTGTGCTCAAACTAAAGGTGTGTTATAATTACTTTTACATGAGCCACATTTGGCACCGAGCTGTTTGCTTTTCTTCTGCGTTATCTGAGAATCCCATTTGAATAACCAATGCTAACAATGTGGTGTACTTATTTTATTTCTCGGTCCGATAATGGAGGGACTGTTTAAACAGCAGTGACAGGCAGCATTTGTCATGTGTAGCAAATATGATTGTTAAGTGTGTTACAGTTTAAACTAGATTTGAGCTACATGCTGTTTCTGCATTTAATTGTCTACTCTTTTCATTACTATATAAATTACAAGTCATTATTAACATAAAATAATGGCAAAAGGCTTTATATTTCACAAGTTTTTTTAAATTATATTGCCAATTAAATTTTTTTCTTCAGTTTCTTTTCCTGAAGAAACGAAGCAGAAGAAGGTGACAAGGTGGGTTTCATTTAAATTGCATAATTATCTATGTCCAGACATTTGAGTGGTATTGTATAGTTTAGTAATTAGCTAAGCACTAACACAAAAGTTTATCTGTCCAGCATCCAGCTAGCCATAACAGTAAGCTTGTTTTTGCTTTAAACAGTATCCCCTCTACATTTCATATAATAAATATAAGAATTAAAAATCTAGCAACCACACAACACCAAGTTGCTAACCGACTGTGTGTATTAATGTGAATAAACTGAAACTGACTGCTACTACCATTTAGCAGCTAATTTATTTTTACCAGGATAGGCAGATTGTACACAATGGTACTGCTTAACAGTTGGCAAACACTCAAAATGAACAGATTTTCTGTTGAACCCTTAATGTATAATTGTGAATTTGGCCTTAGAAGCTAACAACAAATAGATCTATTGCTAGCAACTGATTATGCTAGCTGTTAGCAACTGTTTTATATTTGCCTGCAGTCAACTGCAAACTAACTGACAGAATGCTTTTTGGCTCAGTAACTATAGAAAACTAGCTCAGGATTTATTTTTTTATTTTGACTGCAAACTCATAACAGTACAATACTTTGTTTTGTGGTGCAGTTTGTAAACACAAAGGATGCTAAAAATCTTAAGCGGGAAGAGCAATAACATGCTAGCTGTCACCATTTTGGCCTTGCTTGCATTATGGGCCTTTTATGTTGAGGTAAAAGAAGAAACAAAAAAAGGTATTAAATTCAGTAGATAAACAATACACAGTTAATACCATTGTTAACACACGACCAAAAAGTAGTATACTTGAAGCTTATTTCATTAAGTATACTTGAGTATAAGCATTAGTGTAGCAAGTATACTACAGATCATGTACTTGTAGTGTACTAGAAAGTATACTAACTTAATACTTCTTCAGACTAAATTGGAACATTTTAAATTTATAAAAGAATACTTTAAGCACACTTTATGAGGTCATTTTAAGTTTACAAAAGTACACTTGCAAGTAAACAAGTAAAAGATATACTACTAGTGTACTAAGTAAATACTTCTAGTCCACATTTTAATTTTTAAGTATACCTTTATGAACTTATAATTACTAAAACTAAACTTTTAGGAACATAAAGATAATGTAGTTGAGTACACGTACTGTTAACCTTAAACTCCAGCACTATATGATCTTAAACATGTAAGTTTTTAACAGGAGTAATACCTCAAAGCAAAAGTGTGTAGTGAAAAACATTTTTATTGAATAAACTACTTTTTGCCAAAGGAAGTCCACAAACAACTCCTCTTTATCTGTTGTTCCCAAACATTATTGTGGTACCAATTAATAGTCACATGTGTAAAAAAATAAATAAATAAACAAAAGAATAAACACATTAAGCAACTGCATGGCTTATTTGCATCTCAGATGTCTATTGTGTCACTTCAGGAGAAATGTTTTCTTAACTATCTAAGTTTTCACCCCAACCCTCTGATAAATGTTGGTTATTTTTCAAGTGGTTATTTCAAGTGTCATTCATGAAAGGAGAACTTTGACCAGATTTACGGGCAGGTGCACTGTGCCCTTCTTCATCATTCCACCCACAATTTCTGCCTGCTGGTGCTCAATTTGCAAGAGCTGCTTTTGAGCACTCTCAAGGGACCAGCATCTGGTACAGAGCAACTGCACTGAGATCTTTTTCCAAGATGGTGCGGGGGCATGTCAGAGGCTGTGAAGAGAGGAAATGCTGTCAGAGGAAGCCTCTTTGTAGTTGCCTTTGTTGCAGGTGTTCTGCCATTCATTGTTAAAGCATGCTGTTTAATATTACAACCTGCGTGACATATGGTGGCCCTGGCCAGACCAAAGCAGAAGCACAATCATAACCCAGCCTGATAATATTCTTTGACAGATAATCACAAGCGTGGATTATCAACAGACTGTCTGTAATCATTCTGCTATTGAGATGTCAGCCATGCTTTTCAGTGATTTAACAGGTCATTCAAATGCAAACCACGAAATAAATCGTAATTGTGACTTTCAAATTGAATGCAAAGCATATGACAGTTTTGTTTTCGTTTTTTTGTTTTTGGTTTGGGGGTTTTGTGCTATAAGGGACTAAATGGCTGTACAACACTTAAAAAATCATCAGTCTAGAGGTTAACTTTGAGGAACATTTATTAAACTAATGGAATTACACTGAAGATGACAAACTTTCCCTTCCCAAAGCCTAGAATTAAATCATATGAAATGCAAAATCAAAAAATGCAACGCACAAAGCGGAAAGTAAACAAAAAATGTGCAAAATTCCAACTAACTGCCAGCAGCAGCAGCAAAAGCCAAACACTAAACATTTTACTATAACTTTTTGAAGTGCAAATAAAAAAAGAAACAGCTTCTGATACATGTCTGTTAATGGCTTCTGTAATTGAGTTGTGTCCTCTTCTTTCACCGCCCGTTGGAACTGGATGAAACACATGAAAAGGGGCAAGACTGGATAGTTTGGCTCTTTTTATCCCAATGTGTTTCCAGCCCTTTCAACTTGTAGCAGAAGCGAAGCTTAAAGTGCAAAGCCAGCATGTGTTTTGAGCTTGTCACAGTGAATCGATGCAGCTCGGGGAGGGGTAGGGGGATGAAGTCAGTCTTGAATACCTGCCCACCATCAGCGCATGGTGAGCATCTGTGAGCTGTTAAGACCACTTCATCTTAACCACATGCACAGGAGTGGGGTTAGCAGTGTTAAGGTGTAAAAAGGTGCAATATGTCTCTCTGCATCTGTAGAAGAATGTGTCTGTTCAGTGTTCAGTGCAGATGAAAAGTGAAGTTTGTTCTGTAGCTTTTTTGTTTTATGCTTGAATTAAGTTGCTTACTTTAAATTACCCACAATGCCATTTACTTAAGGGATTTATCAGGAATATTATCAATTATATTCCTTTATAACACAAATGTACAGGGGACCTGGAAAAGGTTCATGATATTTTGTGTTGCTCAGACAATTTAATAAATTATACTGTAGATGTTGCAGAATTGTAGGATTGTAACATAAAGAAAAAAAGATTTACATGTTGCAGGAAATTTTATTCTTTAAATTAAATACCTTTATCTTAAGACTGTGTTCTTATTTGTATGGTAAATTTTTCAAATCCAAGTAAATGATTTAATATTTTGCAAAAGATCTAGTTTTATATTTCTCATCATTTGAAGGTTTCACGATTGGATTTGAGATTTTTTACTGCCTTTTTGTCTAGTTTTACTGAAGTTTTAATATGTAGCTTAACACACTCAATCAGAGAAAACAACATCCTGTATTTTCAAAGGCTTCTGTCTTTTTAAAGCAGTTCATAACTAAGTTTCAAAAGGTGTATCTCACTTGGCTTTGTTAAGCTTTCATTGTATTTTTTATCTTTTAACATCTGATTCAAGAAATAGTTGGACAAAAATAATATTTTTAAAAGCTGAAGTCTTTATTTGGACCTTAAACAAGATTAAGAAAAAAAAAAATGCTTATATGTTTGGTGTGGCATGTCAGTATTATTGTAGTGCAAAAGATGTCCACCAGGGGGCAGAAACAGGTATTACACTGTAAAGAACAGGGTTTTGAGCAATGTTTTTACTATATGGTGTTGCAATATGTTTCTCGAATGTATGTATGAAATATGATACTCGTAAAATTATTATCTCGAGATAATAACTGAACAATCGATTGCTGTTCTGAAATAACTGAAAAATTCATAATATTATCTTGAAAAAAGAGTTTTTAGACATTTCTAGGAACTGTGATCAAACAAAGAGCTCTTTGTTTGTTAAACATTAGGAAAGCTATTACCAGGAAACAAACAGCATGCCTTTACTTTGTTGTAAATTCTAGCCAATTACGACAATTCCTAATTTCCCTGACGGAGCCTGCCCACAGGGATCAATAAAGTTATATCTAATCTAATCTTTTATCTAATTATCGATTAAATTACAAAGCTTGTGATAATCATTTACAGTAGATGTAGCTTTCTTGAAATACTGAGAAAAATAAACTTGTCATCAAGTGGAAGTGCAGCTTTCTTACTTTATTAATAAGTGATCTCAAAACTTAATAATGGCAAGTTTGTCCGCTTTCAGCTTCTGTATTGTTCTGTTGCTTAGTAAAACAAATTTTATAGTAACTACAACTAATATTATTTAAAAAATAATTAAAAATGCATTACTCAGTTTCTGTTTAAGTACTAGTAATAGTTTAAATATAATTATTATATTGTCTCCACCATTTGTTTAAAAAAAACATTGATTCTTTTTTGTTGTCCCAAAGAAAATTAAACAAATGTACAAAATAAAGAATCCTTGTTTTTCAAATTATTATTGATATATACAGTGTATTAAATAACTAAAGCTAATAAGGTTATTTTAGTTTTTTAAAAATGACAAATTTCAGAAATTGGCAGAAACATCTAATAAAACCCTAAAATGACTCTTTATTGTATAGATAGAGAAAATTATACATGCATAATGCTAAACATTGTCAGTTTAAGATTTGCCATATGTAGGTGCTGGAACCATGTAATACATTCATTACATTTTATTGCTACTTGTAAAGCGGACAAAGCTTCTTGTCTTGAGAGCTGAAATGTTTTTTTTATTACATGCAGAGAAAGTGTCTTTCAGCAACAGAACATCAGTCTGGAAATTCCAACAAAAGATCTGTTGGACCAGCTTGACAGAAGTGATGCATTTTTGCAGTTTCTCATGGATTTTAACCTCTGTGCAAACTCTGCTACATTTGTTTACATACTGATCACCCACATTTCTTCTTCTTCTTTAAACAGATATGTTTTACAGTTTCAATTAGTTTTCATTAGGTTTGCCATTTTTTTCCACTTGAAATGAGCTTGTTTTATTGCATGCAGGTTATCACTTGCTGTAATGCACACCGTTCTTAGCAGTGTGTGTAAACAGGAGATGATGTATGTTTTGTCAGCCTTGTGCGATTTGACAGGCTTCGAAGCTTAAGCCATTACTGAGGTGAGGACAGATTTGTTTCTGACAAACTGGATCTGATGCTTCAGCTTTCATCCTTTGACTGGAGACTCAACACTTGTTTTGCTAGAACAATATGTGGCAGAAGTACTTATCTGTTGCATTAAAAAGCCTTTGGAATTTCACCGGGCACTGCAGAGGAAAGCTCACTGACAGCGACGGCAGCCGCCCTGCGCTGCAATTAATATGTAATTCCTCTGCTCACAAAGAGCTTGTCAAAGTGCCCAACCTCCCTCCTCCGAGGCCTTTCACAATACAAATCCTCCCACCGTTCTCCATTCAGAAGACATTTTCCCTGCTCTGTGTCATGGCTGATGAATGTGTAACTTTCTAAACCTGGACGGGAATCCTGTGATGACTTGCTCACAAAACAGATTGCTTGTCATATTTGTCAGACTCATCTTTTGTTTTGGCTTCACAGAATCATCTGATCGCACTCAGGGATTGTCTCGTGTTTAAACCTCTTCTCTGTAAACATCCCAGGTCATGAGGACTGTATGTTTTTATTTACCTATGATATATCGGTGTAAGAAAATTTTATCATTTGTATTATTTGTATCTTAATAAAGATTAAGGTAAATGTCTGTAGGGACGTTATTAATTCATTTTTTCTGATTTTTTTTCTTTTAGATTTGAAATAGGCTCAATAGAATAAACTGCTTTAAATACATGGACATAATTAATGCTTTTTTTCTCATACCATCCAGCACAATGCACATATAGAGTGTTTTGCTTTGGGGTTAGGTGTCATCAGCCAATGGTTGCACAAGTTTACAGGTTCTGTTTTAACACAAGCCATGCTTTCCTAATCAAGAGTTTTTAATGCATGAAGTCATTTCAAACCATCATTAACCAAGTGAACCAAAAGATTTACTGGCTTTCATTGCACTTTTTTTTGTACCTCCAATGCCAGTTCACAGATTCTTCCAGACATATTTCAGGTAGAGAAAGCCATTCAGTTACTGTGGTAACCTTGTGTTTACAAGGGCATAGGTCTGATTTTGACATGAGTAAGAACATAAAAGCGTCCCACATAGATCCCTGGAAGACTAGTATTTAGTGGTTTGTAGTTTGCAGTTGTAATAGATGTTTATTTGCAGTATCATGTAGTTTAGTCTGTATAGAAAATTAAAACAAGCAAAACTTTACAATCCAAAATATTCTATTCAGGGAAAGACATCAGGGTTTTTCTGTCTATATTAAATACAGGATTATAATGCAATAAGTTGAAGACAAATAGAAACATTTACTCACGAGTGGCGGCCTCAACTGTGACCCTCCCTCTCCACCTGTCTTTCTACCTGCCTCTTCACCTGTCTCTTTAACTGCCTCTCCATCTGTCTCTCCACCTGCCTCTCCACCTGTTTTTCCACCTCCCTCTCCATCTGTCTCTCCACCTGCCTCTCCACCTGTCTCTCTACATGCCTCTTCACCTGTCTCTTTAACTGCCTCTCCAGCTGTCTCTCCCCCTGACTCGCCACCTGTTTTTCCACCTCCCTCTCCATCTGTCTCTCCACCTGTCCCTCTACCTGCCTCTCCACCTGTCTCTCCCCCTGACTCGCCACCTGTCTCTCCACCTGTCTCTCCCCCTGACTCGCCACCTGTCTCTCCACCTGTTTCTACCCCTGACTCTCCTCCTGTTTCTCCACCTGTCTCTCCCCCTGACTCGCCACCTGTCTCTCCACCTGTTTCTACCCTTGTTTCTCCACCTGTCTCTCCCCCTGACTCGCCACCTGTCTCTCCACCTGTTTCTACCCCTGACTTGCCACCTGTTTCTCCACCTGCCTCTCCCCCTGTCTCTCCTCCTGTTTCTCCACCTGTCTCTCCCCCTGACTCGCCACCTGTCTCTCCACCTGTTTCTACCCCTGTTTCTACCCCTGTTTCTCCACCTGTCTCTCCCCCTGACTCGCCACCTGTCTCTCCACCTGTTTCTACCCCTGACTTGCCACCTATTTCTCCACCTGCCTCTCCCCCTGTCTCTCCTCCTGTTTCTCCACCTGTCTCTCCCCCTGACTCGCCACCTGTCTCTCCACCTGTTTCTACCCCTGTTTCTCCTCCTGTTTCTCCACCTGTCTCTCCCCCTGACTCGCCACCTGTCTCTCCACCTGTTTCTACCCCTGTTTCTCCACCTATCTCTCCTCCTGTTTCTCCACCTGTCTCTCCCCCTGACTCGCCACCTGTTTCTCCACCTGCCTCTCCCCCTGTCTCTCCTCCTGTTTCTCCACCTGTCTCTCCCCCTGACTCGCCACCTGTCTCTCCACCTGTTTCTACCCCTGTTTCTCCACCTGTCTCTCCCCCTGATCGCCACCTGTCTCTCCACCTGTTTCTACCCCTGACTCGCCACCTGTCTCTCCACCTGTCTCTCCCCCTGACTTGCCATCTGTTTCTCCACCTGTCTCTCCTCCTGCCTCGCCACCTGTCTCTCCACCTGTTTCTACCCCTGACTCGCCACCTGTCTCTCCACCTGTCTCTCCCCCTGACTTGCCATCTGTTTCTCCACCTGTCTCTCCTCCTGCCTCGCCACCTGTCTCTCTACCTGTTTCTCCTCCTGACTCGCCACCTGTCTCTCCTCCTAACTCGCTTTCTGTCTCTCCACCTGCCTCTCCACCTGTCTCTCTACCTGCCTCTTCACCTGTCTCTTTAACTGCCTCTCCAGCTGTCTCTCCCCCTGACTCGCCACCTGTTTTTCCACCTCCCTCTCCATCTGTCTCTCCACCTGTCCCTCTACCTGCCTCTCCACCTGTCTCTCCCCCTGACTCGCCACCTGTCTCTCCACCTGTCTCTCCCCCTGACTCGCCACCTGTCTCTCCACCTGTTTCTACCCCTGACTCTCCTCCTGTTTCTCCACCTGTCTCTCCCCCTGACTCGCCACCTGTCTCTCCACCTGTTTCTACCCTTGTTTCTCCACCTGTCTCTCCCCCTGACTCGCCACCTGTCTCTCCACCTGTTTCTACCCCTGACTTGCCACCTGTTTCTCCACCTGCCTCTCCCCCTGTCTCTCCTCCTGTTTCTCCACCTGTCTCTCCCCCTGACTCGCCACCTGTCTCTCCACCTGTTTCTACCCCTGTTTCTACCCCTGTTTCTCCACCTGTCTCTCCCCCTGACTCGCCACCTGTCTCTCCACCTGTTTCTACCCCTGACTTGCCACCTATTTCTCCACCTGCCTCTCCCCCTGTCTCTCCTCCTGTTTCTCCACCTGTCTCTCCCCCTGACTCGCCACCTGTCTCTCCACCTGTTTCTACCCCTGTTTCTCCTCCTGTTTCTCCACCTGTCTCTCCCCCTGACTCGCCACCTGTCTCTCCACCTGTTTCTACCCCTGTTTCTCCACCTATCTCTCCTCCTGTTTCTCCACCTGTCTCTCCCCCTGACTCGCCACCTGTTTCTCCACCTGCCTCTCCCCCTGTCTCTCCTCCTGTTTCTCCACCTGTCTCTCCCCCTGACTCGCCACCTGTCTCTCCACCTGTTTCTACCCCTGTTTCTCCACCTGTCTCTCCCCCTGACTCGCCACCTGTCTCTCCACCTGTTTCTACCCCTGACTCGCCACCTGTCTCTCCACCTGTCTCTCCCCCTGACTTGCCATCTGTTTCTCCACCTGTCTCTCCTCCTGCCTCGCCACCTGTCTCTCCACCTGTTTCTACCCCTGACTCGCCACCTGTCTCTCCACCTGTCTCTCCCCCTGACTTGCCATCTGTTTCTCCACCTGTCTCTCCTCCTGCCTCGCCACCTGTCTCTCTACCTGTTTCTCCTCCTGACTCGCCACCTGTCTCTCCTCCTAACTCGCTTTCTGTCTTTCCCCCTGACTCGACATCTGTCTCTTCACCTGTCTCTCCATCTGCCTCAGCATCTCATCCTCTCTCTGAACTGTCTGTCAGCTTCAGTCTGTCACCTGGCAAAATAACAGATGGAAAAGGAAACAAGTTTGACTGTTATTAACTTTTATTGTGCTTTATTGTGAATTTACAACTGATATACAACATCCTGATCCTGGTGTAGTGTCTGATAATTAGCATTACACAGGCAAGCTAATTCATATGTACTAATTAAATTTAGGTGTACTAATTAAATTCAGAGGAACCAGTCTGTTTCCTGTAAGGACAACATGAGTTGTATGGATGGAGCATCACACATCCCTTATATTCAAAACTCAAAGTAGATTTAGATGTTAGCGTGTAGGGAGTTCTTTGTCTCAGCTCTCTATAAAGTGACCTGTGACTAGAGTTTGTGGGATTTCAGCAATTGCCATATCATTGCCAGAGCAGCATATCCCGCCCATACACTGTATATAAAAGATGGATGGAGCCTCCGTGACTTCACCCATAGGTTTCTGAAGAGCAAAAGTGAAGCTCATTGGGAGGTTCCTACCATTGCCCTCTTGGCAGAGTCACACTTGCCTTCACTCCTGGAAAATACAAAAATGGGCAAAGTGGTGGAGCTGAGAGGGGGGCTGTGAGCGTGGGGGTGGATGATTGATGTCTAACAAACTCCGAGCTGCCTGTAGCCAAGAGCTAACTGAGCCAAATCGGATGTAACATGGCTCTGTTTTGGAGCCAGCCTCTAGCAGAGGAGGGGTGAAAAGCAATTTTTTGCACTTCCGCATAGGCTTCACATTTTACCGCCAGAGGTTGCCACTTGATCCCACCACCAGACGAACCAGAACCTGGACCCATGAATGTACCTCCTACCCAGGAGGCAGCATTTGATTTTAACCATGTAAAAGAGGCACGGGCACAGAATTCACTTATTTACCAATGCATTTATTGATTCATCAAAATTTTATGAGGACACCAATCAGCTGATCTAGGCCAGTGGTTCCTGACCTGGGGTCCAAGACCCCCCAAGGGGGTCCCCCAAAGACTATAGGGGATCCCTGAGGCTCTAAACATTTGGAGCCATTGTGATTAATGTCCACACACTGTCCATATTTTAAGAAATTTTAACACGGCCAGTCGGGCAGATAGCAGCAGCAGGCAGTGGTTCAAAACACTTCTTTTTAACTTCTGCTTGTGTGTGCTTTTCTGACCCCACAGCATTGGCAGCCTCACACACTCTCCCACTCACTCCTCTTCCGTTTGCTGATGCCGGAGGACAGTGTGCCAAAGGGAACATTTTTGTGCGTCTCCATTTCAGTAAGTAGCACCTCCTCTTGGCTTTCTGTGAAATTCCTTTTTTTCCCTGTCACGCTCCTTCTCTTGTAATTTTCTTATTTTGCAGAGAGGGATCTCAGGTCCCAGCTCATGGATATGATTTGCATATTTAAATGGGGACGTAAATGGGAGGAGCCGGGTACTCCAACATGTGCGCTCAATTCCACATTGATAAGAATGTACAAATGAAATGAACTTGGATTCATGAATGAGCACGGATGAATAGATCTGGAGTTTTTTGTGCGTACAACATTTTCTGGATTTTAGTGTACACCATGTTTCAGTGGGCCACTTTGTACTTGAGGCCCCTGGTCTTTTAGAATTTTATGATCATATACGTTTGATGCAGACCTATAATCAGGTCTCCAAATTAGCTTGTTGATCATTAGCCAATTTGTTAAGTAGATTTCTACAGTTACCAGCCGATCAGAATTTCCACAAGCCAAATTTTTTGTGGGAAAATAACTAAGAATATAAGCGCCACTGAATGCATTTAATTCTAGATATTTCTAGAGTGTTTTTGATGTTTTTGCATGAAAATGCTAAATAAAAAAAAAAAAAAACACTCTCTCTACAATCTCTTTTCCAGCAAGTAACAAAGTCACTTAAAAACCAGTTTTTAACCAGCTTAGTTATTTACATTGTCCAACCACTTCCAGATTTTTGTTTTTCTTTATACGCGTCTCACTTCATTTAATTTTCTCTCCTCATTCATCTGCATTTTGTTCAGGCAGTAGCTTGTGAATACCACCACATACACTAATGTAAGCAGGCAGTCAATAGATGGATGTCATGGAATAAAGTTCATGGGGAATGCAGTGATTTACCTCATTCATAATAATTGGAAATCCTCTCTTTTCAAAGACTCTCTTCAAAGATTCAACTCCTGTCGAAATGTCAGTTCTTCCAGCTACCAAATCATTATTCTTTTAGTATCACTCAGAACTTCTATTTTAGCCTAATTGAGCAACTTTGAATGATTTGTGTGTTGGTAAGCAATTTTTTTATAATAAATCTTTTTTCACTTCAAAGACTCTTCATGTATCATTACCTCCCAAAGTGGCTAGCTCATTTTTATTTATACCCTCCAAACTGAATTTTATCCTGCATTTGGCGGGTGTTAATTTAGAACCTTACCAAAAGCTATAAAGCATGGTGGTGGGAGTGTTATAGTTTGGAGTTTATTACCTGCCTGCAGTTGCAAATCGACCAAGCAGGGCTCTAAAGGAGGAAATGAGATCAGAATAAATAAACTTGACCAGGCATAGAATAGAAATACTTTATTAATCCCTTTGGAGAGCCCTCAGGGAAATTTGGCATCTGTAGGTCTTGACTTTCAGTATGCTGACAAACTCAAATGTTTTCGTTGCATTGATTACATTTCTATGCCTAACATCTTATGAATAAAATTAATACAGCCTAGTCCATATCTTGAAACTATTTAAAGCTAAACGTGGTGTCCTTCAGACATGTGCAGGCATGATTTTTAAACTATGTATCCAGAGAACGACAACCTTAAACCTTAAAAAAGATAAAGAAAAGAAAAATCAAAACAAAGCTGTCTGCTCCATCTTGTGGAAAGGATTTGTATAGTGGTGTCATTTGTAGTACATTCAAAGCCTGTATTACCTAGCTATTCATCTCCTGACAAGTTTCCACTGAACTCAGTGTTTCTTGTCTGAAAAGAAAAGGCTCACACATAAACTGAATGCCATGTTTGAGAGGTGTGCTAACATAAGTCAGTTCTATTTTTATTTTGACTCAAATAACACCAGTTACAGGAAGGTACATCACTAAAAATCCATTTGAAAAGCCAAACATGCCTGAAATTGTCACTGATGCATTTTCCAGAAGTATAGCTGTACAGCTGGGATAAGTTTGTTCAGGCAAATTGCTATATGAGTCCATCAGCGAACTGTAGACGGCTCTGGCCCCCAGCCAGAGGATTGGAGGCTCACAGTAGTCATCACGAGGAATCTGATGTGAAGTCTAAGGAGTGAAGAGGGAATAATGATGTGATCAGAGGAAGCCAGTTGATGAAAGAAGGTGAAAGGTGAGAACACCAACCAGAAAAACCCCAGTAACATACAAAACAATCGTAATTCAGTTGTATTAATTAATCAAATAGTCAATAATTCGTTAAATAATTTAAAAATGTTCAGGAATGGGCAAATTTCCTAGAAACCGACACAATAGGGAATCTCAGTCAAGTGCATTTTGATAAATAATGAAATGATAAAAATAATGCTAATTAGTAGATAGAGGGACAATTCTGGATAAATGGATAAATTCTACGAAGCTGCAGCTCAAACTTTTAAAGATCCTCATATGTGTGATTTAGTCAACCTCAGTTGGGGAAGAGAGTTTCTTTATACCCGTCTGCTATGTCTCAACTTCCACTTGACTTTCATTTTGCATGACTTTTATGCTGCATTTTGTACCATACCTATGTAGTATTGTGTCATAATAACTGGACATGGTCCCAAATTGGTCCCAAAGCCAATTAAGATGTCCCCCAAAGAAACCAAAACAAACAAACAAAAACATACCCATGCATCATCTAAACAGAAACCCTATTTAGTCCTTTTTCTCTGAACCATCCTAATGATTATTAAATATGACTTATAACTTATAATTACATGATGTACATCCCAGACTTTAGCATGATCCATTTTGTCAACATTACTCACTTCATATGTGGGTGGTTGCAATAGATTTCATTTGATGTGGCATTTAAGCTAGTTTGGTGTACACCATCATGTTTTAAACGGCAAACACAGGCTCAAAGCTGCAAGAGAACACAAGTCTAAATCAGTGAATTCTAACCTAAACAGAAAACCATCTATTAACTAATTCCAGCTTATATGTAGTCTTCCAATGCCTCAGCCCACCAAGGTTGGACTGAATGTAACTGAGCATCAGATACCAGCAAATCAGTATAAGTTTGGTTGTCAGCTACAGTAAGTAAACAAAACAAACTCAAGTTTTTCAAGAAAAACTTAACATGGAAAAATTTAAATTAAACTGATATCCTGGACTCTTTTTTTTAAATAGGATTGTATGAAATTATGAACAGTCATTGTATTAGATGCAGTTGAAAGTGCTCAGCATGTTTAAGCTAACCACTGCTCAGATGTAGGCTGCAAGAAGAGCAATTTTTCTACCAAAAAGTACTCAGACCTCAAAAACATCATTGTGGTTTGAGTAAAAGTTATATTTTGGATTTTTACATTGTGTAACTGCTGCATCAGAGATTTACCTGGACCCATGTAACACAGTGTGTTGTCAACTGCTGTTAGAACAACTCGCAGACCAGGCTGCATCATGTGTTTTATAGGTTGACCAGTCACAAAGCAAATGACTAAGTAATGCAAAAGTGACATTTTGTAAAAAAAATAAACAGTTAAGCATTCACTCAAACTTAACTGGTAACATTGATTAGCTCTTTTCCTGTATCTGCTCTCAGTAACTCTTCGCATGGGTTCCACATTAGCCCTCCTCCTCAATCCTCCAAACAGTGCTCATAAAGACATTAAACAGCCCTTTTCGGTAAGAACAACAAAAATACCTTTCATTGTCACTATCTGCACAATACAGATACAACCTGCAGGAGCTTCGTAGCTACACAGTGCCCAAGCTAACCCCTTCCCACCTCTTAAAATACCTACAGGGGCTCAGGGCAGCAGGATGAAGGCTGGCCTAGTCATCTGTGAATTCCATCAGTAGTTATTATGAACAGTCATTTTAATATAGATTAATTTATTTCTATACTCTGGTTGACCTTCCACAGAGCTTCAATATATCTGGATTCTTTAGCTGTTTCATATGGTGAATATTTTACCTGTCTCTGCTCTGAGTAGCTGTCAGCATGGGTTCCACATTAACTCTCCACCTAGATTGTCCGAACAGGCTATTTATAGGGACTTCGCACACCACCTTTCAACAAGAACAATGAAAATACACTTCACTATACCAGTACTACCTGCTGGCTCTTCATAGCTACAGTGTGTCCAAGCTAAGTGGTCCCACCTCCTAAAATACCTACAGTAGCTAAAGACAACAGGGTGAAGGGAAGCAACTTATGCATATATTAATCCCATCAGTATTTACATTAAACAGTCATTTTATTTTGTATTTATTTATTTATTGCTTTACTCCAGTTGACCATCTGCAAAACTTCAATACATCTGGTTATTTTATGTTTATTGAGAGCTCATAATTCTCGTTTTTGGAAGGCATTACAGAACACAGTATACCAGCACAACCAGACATGTGAACAGTTTCTTCCCACAGGCCATCACTCTGATGAACTCTAGAATCTGTCATTCACTGCCAACAACCATCTGCACCATATCACCCATTTCCTCATCACTGATATTTTTTCACATCACACTGTCACATTTACTATCAGTCAGTCAAATTCTTTGAATATCTACATGTTCTTGCCAACTAAACCTGATTCTGATTCTCTTTTCTGTATAGCTGCAGATCCATTGCTCATGTTAGCTTTTCTTCAGACAAGATCTCCCCCTAAACCCGGTCCCCCAGACCCCTTTGACCACTTGATTGACCTATCCAGGGGTGGTCTTGACTTATGTTGCGCCCCCGGCGAATGCCCTGCATTCAGTCAATGCCAGCCAATCTGATGAACCTGGATAAAGCCTTCTAAATAATATGGTAATAAATGTTTGATTAAAGACTAGACTAAACAATAGCTAACTAATAACACACACTAACTTCTACCGGCCCATGCCTCAGAAAACAGAGCAGTGTTGGTAGCTTGGTTGGGACTTGTGGGAAAGAAAAACCCATAAGTTTTCATATTGGAGCTGATCAGGAGTATGTGGAATGTCTTTAAAATCCCAGTAGCATTAAAATGATTTGTAAGTTTGGTTAGACATGGAAGACTTGGATTTTTCTTTTTCTCAGTTAACACAACTGGAAACGAGTGAGATGACTTCTGCTGGTTATTAGAGTAAACATCATCTCCTTTTACCACTTTGTTTGTGGTCCTTGTGTTCACTCCGATTGTGTGAGACCAAACTTCTGTCTTCAGACTAAACACTCTGGGAAGAAGACATATGTGTGCATGTCTTCATGCCATCTCTCAGGGATTAAAACTAATTGTAACCAAAACACTGCCTCACCAATGTGCTAACACAGGCTGCACAGCGGGAAAGAGCTCCCCAGATGCTCAATACAGCTCCAAGTGAGCGTGAATACCATGTTTTTAGTTTTCATATTTTCCCCTGCAGCTGCATTGAAAGGTTTTTACTTAACGGCAAGATGGTATGCAGTGAAACCCCACATCTTTGGAAAAACAGCCAAAACAAGGAGACAAAAAAAGTAAGGTTCAATATCTGCAGTGATTTTCTAAAAAACAGTTGTCTTTCACAATCACATCTTCACATGCATGAAGTAAAAAGCAACAAATGTGATAAATATTTCAAGCTCCACAGCAAATGTTTGGTTTTCAATGCTGTTTTTGGATCTTTTTCAAACTTAAGTCTAAAAACTAAATCTAATTAACTTTTCTTGGGTCAAACTTGTTTGCTGCAGACTTGCTGACAGCACTGATTTTGCGTTTCTTCATGTTACGTTTAAAATATTCAGAGTTAACAGTAACATAGTGTGACTTAAGAGGGGACAGGTGGGCCTCCTTAAGCTGTAAGAAAATAGCAAAAGCATAACAAGGCCCCTGTGGTTTCCTAAGTGTGCCCTCATTTACAATATAGGCCCGCATATATCAGGGTTATAATCATTAACAACCAGTTCAGCAGAAGTTCAGTGTGCACCATGAGCCTGTGGAAGCCTGTTCTGAATGGGATATTTTGGTTTTTCCTGAAACCACACGAGAGAGACTGACCAAATGTTATGGTTTACTTGTTTCACAGAGCTCATTGGGAACTATTTCCTTTCACTGCAGCGAGAAATCAAACGGGATAGAGTTGCAAATAATGGCTGATTCCACAGCAGTTTCTCTTGTGGTTAAAGCCGGTGCTGAAAAATTCCCTCAGTTGCAAAGATTTAACATGCATGACACATAATTTGAGTTTTAATCCAAACAAAAAATAAAAAAAGGGAAGGAGGAACTTAATCTGACGATACTCCTTCAGGCGCCATTTATCCCGCTTTGCCCCAAAATAACGATTAAGTCGTCTATCAAATATCATCGGGGATCTTATGCAGCTCTTGGGCGTCATACTGTCTTCTACGCTCCTCACCTCCACGAAGAAACGTGATCACGCCACACTAAGTACGGCTGGGAAAAATGGTATAAACATATAAACTACGATTGAAAAGTCTCAGTAGGTAACCATTAGACTTTTTAAAACACACAATAACCCTTTCATGAGGTTCCTCTCTCGTATCCCTCTTTTGTACTCAAAGTGACATCACTCAAATTCTCAAAGGGCCACAAACTCAGGAATTTTACCACCGGCCAATCTTATAGAAAGAAACAGCTTTTTCAAGCACGTACCTAAACAAACACTCAAAAAGCAGAGTGCGCACAGCTTCAGACATGGTTAAGAACCCCATCTTGTGCTACAATTACCCCTTTTAGGATTGGCTAATCCTGAAATATGGGCCTGTGACTAATGGCGGAATTTAGCAAGAAATCAGCTCCAGTTTCACCAGGCTTTATTGACTCCAATGCATGATGCAGATACCTTGGTCTTTGATGAATGAGCATGGGGATACTGTCAGTGTCACCCCTCCTCCTCCTCGTCTTTCACTGTTGCTTTTGTGCAGGTGATAATGAAAAGTGTCAGAGAAGCATGTAACAGGCCTTTTCACCTGCCTGGCAAAAAGAGTAAGCTGTCATGTCATCAGTGATTTGAATGGGTACACTTGAGCTGTTTTATTTCTTGTTGTTTTATGGGGCGAGGTGCTTGAAGAAGTCTTTCTTTATTTTTCTACATCTTTGATTAACAGCAATATTGTATCTTATTTTTGCACATGTGCCAACCTGCTGACATTTTGCTACAGGGAGACTGAGTATAAAGCAGAGAAAGCATCATTTTGAGTGCTTTACTGCACAAACAAGGCATCAGTCATGCTTTGAACCTGGATCTGTAAGACATGAACAATATGATAGATATTTGAAGGGCTTTCATTGGGCAATCGTGCAGGCAAATGGCTACAGAGTGCTTGAAAAATTGACAGAGTTTCAACACTCATGGAAAATTCAACCTTAAGTTAATGTTTGCATGGTTGCAGCTGTGGAGAGAAACATTTGGATAATTCTCAAGTCATCTCACACAAGTCAGTCTGTCACTTATTACCTTCAGGTTTATTAACTTTACTGAACCAGTTCAAAGCTAAATAAGCAATGCAAAGTGCTGCCACAGGGTCAGATTTTGTAAATCAAACATCGCAGCACGGTGTTTTTAAAACTTGTGCTCTCGTTTGTATATGCATGTTGATGGATATGTGCAACCAAGAAAAGTTACTGTACAAATTTGGGTCTACTCATGTCTACTTTCATGTGACAACTGCAGTGTTTTTTTTCTTAACCCTGCCCTGTCCAGCATCATCGCAAGCACAATGATGGTCTCAGTGCTGTTTGCTTTGTCAGTAGAAGCTTTATGGATATAAATCTCCCCTTGATCTTTAAGGACTATCGTTGATGTTATTTATCTGTTTCTGTATCTTAGCTGTCTATTTATTTGAATTTGTTCATTGCTAAATTATAAATATTAAAGAAGCACTACTGAAAGAAAGCTCATTCTGCATCCATCTTGCCAGGGCCGCTGCCAGTCGATTGGGTGCCCCAAGCACAACTGCTTTGTGGTGCCCACCAGGCCCCCCATTTAAGGGACTTTAACCCATTTGGATGTCAGTTTAATCACTCTTCAATACAAAAATGTCACAATTAAGTCACATTATTTTTATCTAATACCTATCACAAATAAAATCATGCATTTTGTAGGGTTAATGTTTCATATTTAAAAAAACATAGTATAGTCAGTTTTACTGTTAAATTAACTGTAAAATCACCTCCAATATAGACTTATCCAAATGCTATTAGAAAAAAATAAAAGCTGAATTCTAAAACCTGTAAAATAGAGAGAGTTTCTTGCAAAAAACAATGTACCATTTGCACTAATGCATCCAAAATGAAGGTCAGATCGAGAGTAAGAAATACCTCAAATGGACAAAAGAGGAAAAAAAGTCTGTGATGATACACAAGGTTGAATGTTCTCTAAAATGTTCTCAAAGTAGAGTTTCAGTTAGAGACCAATACCGGCAGCAGTATCACAACCAGCATAAAAAATAAATTAATTCATTTAAAAAAATCTGTGCAATGTTTGAACACGGTCAAACTGTCAAGCAGAACAGAACACTGGGTGGATTTGGAACAGGCTTTAATAATTTATTGTAAACATAACCAGCGTGTTAGTTTTATCTTGTTTATCTATGTCAGTCGTTCCCAACCTGGGGTCCAGAACCCCCTTAGGGGGTCCCCCAAATAGCACAGGGGGTCCTGGAGGCTTTGAACATTCAGAACCATTGTGATTAATGTCCACACATTGTCCCTATTCGAAGTAAAAACTATGGCTATATGTTCATTTAACTATGACTTCATCAAAGGACAGGACTCAGCCAGAACACATTATTTATGGTGAGAATCTCACTTGTAAAAACCATAAAACCGAGGAATGTTTCAGCACAGGGTGGAGCAGGGGGGTCATGGCTTTTTAGTATTTGCATGAAGGGGGTCCCCAAGAAAAAGAGGTTGGGAGCCACTGATCTATGTGAACGTAGTTCATATTGTAACAGGCTGGGTGGTGTATTACACGTACAATGTTCAGAATGTTACTGTGTTCACAAAATCAGTTTCAAAATCAGCTGTGATTACAATAATACTGTAATTGTTGTAGTGACTTTTACAGAGTGTCATTGAACATCTCAGAACCTCGGAGATCACAAACCTGTCAGTGATTGATAATTAGAGTGATTTAAATTAAAAAAATAAAACTGTCCAGGTAGACCGCTGGCAGCTACATCCATAGAGAAACTTAATAGAAAGCAGCTAATCTTCAGGAGCACACACAGGAAGACATATTGAGGAAAAACACGAACAGCAGCAACACCAGCTGTAAGTATGCAAAAGCAATATTGTAGCCATTCATACTTAAAACCACAGGACAACACAGAGTTTGTATACTAAGCATGTGTGTTACTAAATGAGTGTGGGTGTGTGTGTGTGCAGAATAAATGGCACTGGTCCTTAGTAAAATGTGTTTAATGGTGGGTGCAACTGCAGATGCAAAGAAAGAGGGCCCCAGATTTGTACAACCAGCAACTACCACAGAGCATGGAATCTCAGCAGTCCATTGCAGGGATAAACAGGCACTCAACTGAAGATGGCAAAGGAAAGATTTAGCTAGAGTAAAATGCCAAGCAAAGTTGTTAATTGATGGTGGACGCTGGTGGGAATAAGTGGCCTCCAGTGCAGCAATGACTGCACTACCGTTGGTGGCAGGTAGTGGTGTCTTTTAAAGCATTATTTATCTCAAACGATGCTCTAGCATCTACCAGTAAAGCTGGTACAGCAATTTTGAAGCCCAGAAGATTCTCGCTTCACACACAGAGTTGTTTCTCCATTAAGCAGCATCATACTAAAAATGGTGGCACAAATATGGCAGCTGCCATGTACGTGGACCCATGGCAAGTAGATATTACTGGCTATTTCTAACAGAATAAAAATATCAGTTATTACATTATTATATTATATAAATATCCGTTAAATAATAGTTATTTTATTAAAGTGATTACAAATCGATAGTTTTTAATTATATTTTAAATATTATTTCATTAACTTTTGATTTTGTTACATGGTGCACCTTTAATTTTAAATCTTCCACTAAATGCATTTTTATGCAGCAAGTTATTACACAATAAAGTCAGTGCATCAGTACATTTAGCTGCAGAAAGATAAACCTAAATGCAGGCATGATCAACCTTCAAAACTTTTTTAGTGCATGCTGTGTCTTGCAAAGCAGAAAGCATGAATAAAATCCTTTCCACAATAGATATGACAGATATGTGTACATGATTATGGCTGCATTATCCACTGTGTGATTTACAGTGACATGGTTATGAATAGGGACTGAATCATGCTGTCCTGACAGCGAGCTGTAGCAGCACAGAGTCCATCACATATATTCCTGAAAAGCTTGAATACATATTTACATAATACACGTGAAGCGTTTGACCACAACAGCCACGGCTGCCACTTGTTTGATGTCAAATAATCCCTTCTGATGAAAGAAACTGTACCCTTTATCAAGATATGTTATATAAATACAAGTGGAACCTGTGCTATGTTGATTTTATTTTATGGCTAAACAGGTATATGGCATTTAAAAAAATATAACAAAAGCAATGGAAATATTGACAACAATCACATAAGAATGGATCAGTAGTAATGGACTCTCCATCATAAGTAGATGCCAATACATATAATAAAAAAAAGACCTAAAGCCGAACATGCTAATAACAAGATTATTTAACAAAAACCTGAAGAACTATGCTAAGTTTATTATCGCCTGCCAAGCATATATTAGTCCTGCTTGGAGTGTTTGCAGACATCCTCCCTGCAAAGAAGAGAGACAGATTACATCTTGGCGGTTTCAAAACCCAACTGACATGACAGATAACAACAGGCAGAGACAACATCAACGGGTCACGCTTGCGAGCCCAGAAGGCAAATACGATCAGGTGTTATTTTAGAAGTGATGCAAATGAAGTCAAAGTGATACAAGCTGAAAGGCTACACCTTTCACAAGCTCTCAGAAATGTTTCTTTGTGACAGACAGCCGCTTTGATTGCAGCAGTGGAGCACAGAAAGTAGTTTCTCTTGCATTTTTTACATTTTCTGTGAAAAGTATTCATTTGATTTCTGCATTTATTCAAAAACAGTGAGCATCTACCTTATTTTGTTTTCTCTAAAGCCCCCTCCGTCAGCTTCTCCCCCTTTAGAAACAGTTAAAAATCAGAAGTGCTGTTTATTGACACTGGATCCCCCTTTATTGGTAATGTTAAGTACCAATATGAAGTCAGGAGCTCAGTAATGACCCCCTGGGGAAAGAAGCACTTTGGTCAATGGGCGGGATCATAAACTGCAGAGCATTAAAATGCTCCAGCAGCTGCAGAGCTCTCCTGACAAATGACCCTCTGATGGTCTCAGAGCAGCCAGTTCTCATTAGGCTGAATCTCTGCACATGAAATATTTTCATTTTGTGTTGTAATGATACATATTTATGGTATTGTAATGGCTAAAGTAAAACCTGTTCTTATAGGTGCATGTGTGTTTATGTGTCTGTGTCAAGAGAGCTTGTGAAATATTGCAGGTAATTAGTTTTTCTTTTTTTATTAGTATTGATGGGGCTGCAATATGTGTTTTCACATCCTCTGATTTAGCACATGGGCAACATGTCACTGTAGGAAAAAATCTATTACAGGGATAACAGTAAGAAATAACATCAGTTATCTATTGGGAAAAAAAGACCACAATGAAAATCAAAGAGGCCCATAAAGTCCATAAGGTAGTTGGAAACTGGAGAAAATTCTGATAGCAATAAATAAATAAAAAAAGAAAGAAAGAAAGAAAGAAAGAAAGAAAGAAAGAAAGAAAGAAAGAAAGAAAGAAAAAGAAAAAAGAAAAAACAAAACCAAAAAAACAAAACCAAAACCAAAAAAAAAAAAAGAAGTAAAATCACAAATCTTTAGTTTATATTATCAGGCAAAAGGAAGGTTGGCTCCTCAGTGTAAAGGCAGATTTAAGGTTGCGCGGCGTCTACGTACCCAGAGGGTCGACTCGCACCTCTTCCAGACCTGACGTGCACCCCTGCTTCGCAGATGGTTACGCGGAGGTACTCCCAAGTGATTGGCCAGTTTGGGATCACGTGTTGCTGGATATCTGGCTCTTCTTGCTGAATTGCCACCTTCAGGTTAGGAGGAGAAACTGCAACACAACACAAAAACGACGTGTACCCCCTACGCTCATGCGCTCAAGCAAACTCACCAGCGTCAGCTATGCCGTAAATGACCACACTCACGCCAGCATAAATCCGGCTTAACACCAGCTGTCAAACTTGGAATAAAAATGTGTTATTTTGTTTCTTGAGAGCCAAGTTGGTGCCTTGCAGTGTTACCACAACATTTTGCAGCACCATGCATCACTTCTGTTCTGCAGAGTAGGTTGAGGTTCAAGACGGTGACTCAAGATGTAACTCCAGGATATTAACTAAATATAACTTAAATCCCATTGAACTGGTTTGGAATTAACTAGTTTTCATAACAAAGCAACTTATTATCATCTGGAATTACAATCACCAGCCATGTTATTGGGTACACAAGTTCATCTGTTTGTTAGAAAAATATCTAATCAGCCAATCACAGGGCAGCAACTCGGTTCATTTAGTCATGTAGACATGGTGAAGACAACCTGAAGCTGAAGTTCAAACTGAGCATCAGAATAAGTAAGAAAGGGATTTAAGTGACTTTGAATGTGACATTGTTTTTGTATTTCAGAAACTGCTGATCAACTGAGATTTCCACACACAACCATCTCTAGGGTTTACAGAGAATGGTCTGAAGAAGAGAAAATATCCAGTGAGCAGCAGTTGTCTGGACGACTATGTCTTGTTGAAGTCAGAGGTCAGAGGAGAATGGGCAGACTGGTTGGAGATGATA
This sequence comes from Melanotaenia boesemani, assembly GCF_017639745.1. Lineage (NCBI taxonomy): Eukaryota > Metazoa > Chordata > Actinopteri > Atheriniformes > Melanotaeniidae > Melanotaenia > Melanotaenia boesemani. The sequence goes on from NC_055692.1 coordinate 6,142,435, forward strand.
GAAAGACAACAGGAAGTCAGATAATTACTTGTTCCAGCCAAGGTCTGCAGAATATCATCTCTGAACACACAACACGTCCAGCCTTGAAGCAGATGGGCTACAGCAGCAGAAGACCAGAAGATATCTTTTTATAACTGCAGATATTTAGACATTTAATAGTTTTTGGTCTCAGTTTACATGAACATTGTGATTTAATACGGAGATTTTTGTTTACTATTATTTATTTCCTCTTCTGTTATATATAGACCAACTAATTAAACAGTTATATTAAAATGGTAAATATAAAATTGTTTTAGTTGGACAATATATGGAGCATAAATATTAGCAGGGTAGCGAGCGCTAATGGTCATAATTTTAGCAGGAGTGGGAGTGAAAAAGTCTGTCAGCTAAGAACGGGAAACTGAGGCTACAATTCACACAGACTCACCAACACTGGACAATAGAAGATGGAGAAACGTTGCTGGTCTGCTGAGTCTCCATTTCAGCTCTACGTTCAGATGCTAGGCTCAGAATCTGGTGCAAACATCATGAAAACGTGGATCCATCCTGCCTTGGATCAACAGTTCAGGCTGCTGATGGTGTAATGGTGTGGGACATATTTACTTTTTTTGACAATGGTTTAACCACCACAGCCTACCTGAGTATTGTTGCTGACCATGTCCATCCCTTTACGACCACAGTGGAGCATCTTCTGATGCTACTTGCACCATGTCACAAAGCTCAGATCATCTCCACCTGCTTTCTAGAACATGACAATGAGTTCACTGGATTTCAACGGCCTCCACAGTCACCAGATCTCAGTCCAACAGAGCAGCTTTGGGATGTGGTGAAACGGGAGATTCTCATCATTGATGCAGCAACTGTGTGATGCTGTCATGTCAATATGGAGCAAAATGTCAGAGGAACATTTCCAACAGTTAAGGCAGTGCTGAAGGAAAGAGGGTTGAAATCGGGACTAGCAAGGTGAACCTGATAAACTAGCCAGTGAATGTATACAAATGCAGTTATAATAAGTTGGGCTGAAATGAATAACGGCTGGATTGGACTGTATTTATGTGGATTAGGATGTCTTTGTGCTTTGAAATTATTTTTGTTAGAAATTATGAGTGAATGAAAACTGAAATTAACCCAACCTAGAAGCAACAGATTTGTGGAAACATCTACATCAGTTTTGGGAAGAAAGTTTTGACCAACATCTGAATTTGTCTTTAGAAATAATGTCATGTGTGTCCACAACAGCTAATTATACTGCAGAAATTTTAATACTATTATATATACCTAATAATTCATTAACTTCTTCCTATTTACATAACTGTATTTGTTCTGTGCTGTGGCTTTACTATTAAGTCATTAAACTGCATTCATTTCAGTAGAAACTGATTCAAACTGGGTGTTGGAAAACTTTTAATTGGTATTGGTGTTTTTTTCTCCTCTCTTTTTCACCTTATTTACCTTTAAGACGTTTAAATAAAAATTACAGCTGCATGTAGGGAGTACAGCCCACCAGCAAGGTCACAAATGCCCCATCTTATAATTTCTATTAAAGTGATATATTTTGAATCTTTCCACAGAGTTTCGTGGAAGTAGTTTTATAAATCTTCTATAACAGATATATTTTACATATATTTCAGCTTTAAAGCTTTATGACAATTAGCTTAACCCATCTCATTCACAGTTTCCTTTTTCTCAGCATGGACTGTGTCTCAGGTTGATTTTTTTCCTTTTCCCACAGGTTTTTGTTTTTGGTCATTTATTGTAATGGCAGACCATGGCAGTCTATCATCACTGGTGTTGATAGATGGTAAATGGAGCATCGCCAAACAACATGGACGCAGGTGTTAGTCCTGTACATCTGAGATCTGAGGAGCCATCTTACTGGGGTCCTGATCAAAGTGAAAACCCTAACCATGAGAATTTTCCCATCTGTAGATCAACAATCCAGTTTAAAGTTCATGCTAAAATTGATAGGATGATGGCATTTAGGTAGTTTGGAAGTCAGATAAAGATCACAGTTGTCTGTCAAAATGTTAACACAATTCTATCGGTGCAAGCATGTAAAACAAAGCAACGGATCGCTAACAAAAATGGCTTCATCTCTGCACCTCCTCTGCAGCATTTCTGTAATGGGGTTGTTGTCAGCATCACACATTCTTCTTATCACCATAATCATATCTACCTTGGTGGTGGTTTATGATGATCGTTTATCATATATAATCTAAATACCTGCATGCCCGTAGTGGAGAGTACAGTAACACAAAGCTAACTTAAGTTCTGACTTCTTTAGTTTGTTCTAAGGGATCACAAAGAAATAGATTATCTGTGGATGCAACTTTTCAAGCATAAAACCCAAAATAAAGATCTCATCTTTAAAGAATTCCTGGGAAATAATAACAGACACATACGACAAGAAAAAGAGAAAGTTAATACGTTTTAAATGTTTTCAATTTCCTTACTGTAGAAAATAACTGTTGGAACAGCCAAAGACAAGCTAGATTTGCATGTGAAAGCACACCAAGGATAAACACGTTCATTGTTTTGTTAATTTTGTCTTGCCACATTTTGATTGATCCCAATGGCAATAAAGAAAAGGTTAAAAGGTTTTTAAAAAATAATTATAATGAAAGGACATGACAAGACACTGTGTCTATGAAGCCATGCTGTTGGAAGTCGTGCAGAATGCTGTCTTGTTCTACTGAAGCAGCCAACATGGTGCATTATCCTGCTGGAAGCAGCAATCAGAAGATGCTACACTGTGGTCATAAAGGGATGGACATGGTCAGCAACAATACTCAGCTAGGCTGTGGTGTTTAAACCAGGTCATGTTGGTACTAAGGGACCCAATGTGTGCCAAGAAAAAAAATCCCCTACACCTTTACACCACAAGCAACCTGAACCATTGACTCTAGGCAGGATGGATCCATGCTTTAACGCTGTTTTTAACTATTCTGACTCTACCATCTCAAACTGAAACCGATTCATCAGACACTGAAACATTTTTACAATGTTTTTATTATCCTGTTTTAATGAGCCAATGCAAATTGGTTCAAAGTCACTTAAATCCCCTTTCTTCCCCATTCTGATGCTCAGTTTGAACTTCAGCAAGTCGTCTTAAAAACGTCTACATGACTAAATGAATGGAATTGCTGACATGTGTTTAACTGATTACCTATTTGTGTTAATGAACAATTAAAAAAAATTCCCTATTAAAGTGTCTGGTGAGTGTGTGCCTCTGCATCAATGGTACCTTTTATTTTATACTTTTCTTGCACCTTATTGCCTCTATTTTACTTTATACCTGTATATATTATATCTTAGTGCTTATCCTGCTTTACTGTTGGTGTTGTATTGCTGCTGGTACCCAAATTTCCCCAAGGACTCTCCAAAGGGATTAATAAAGTATTTTCTATTCTATTCTACCTTCACAAATATTCAAGTCATCCATTAACCTGCTATACCTATACCGTTACCCATGGTTGTTCTTATCTTTGGGACATAAAAGTAGAAAACCATTTCTTTTTTTCACCAAAAGCAAAATTGTGGCCCCTTCTGACCACAGAATGCATGTTCGATGTCTTTATGTCCATCTGAGATGAGCAGGTTAGTATTTGGCCATCTCCTTCCATAATACAGTTTCAGGTTATAAATGTAGATGCAGTTACATACAACTTTTAGTGAAAATGGTTTTTAAAGAAGCTCCTGAGTCCACGTGGCAACATGAACCACAGCTTCATGAAGTTTTCTTACTGATGCATCCATCCTTGCCTGGAAAGAGTAAGTCTTTGGCTGATGCTACTTTTATACCCAATCCTGACACCCTCACCTGTCACTAATTAAAATGCTGATTGGAGAATCTTCCACAAGGTTTTCCTTTTTTATATTCTCAGACTCTTTCTGTGTTTTTTTTTTTTTTATCTAAGACTTTTTAAACATGTGTAGCAGGCACTACATACTAGGTAAGTACATTATAGTAAGATATTTTTTAAATAATAATAATAAAAAAAAATTGATTTAAGTTTCCATTGCATGTAAGATTTTTTTTTTGTCTAATGTACCTGAAACAGGTCTAACCTTTAAAGTTATGTAAAGAAATAAATGCATATATAGAATATTTACTTAAATAAGAGCTACATTATGCATCAGATTAGATAAAAAACCTACCTTTTAACATGCTTTCTATTCAGTCTTGACCAAGTTACATTCAGTTACTAGTACAATAGCATTAAGATATCTTACAGCACATATATTATTAGTAGGGAAGCTTGTCCACACTTCTCTTGGCAAAACCGGCATGTTTTAAGCACACAAGCAATGTTAAAACATGGGTTTTCAAAATATTTAATTGTGTAACAGTTGTGTTCATCTCAACATATCACTACTTGTGAATTAAGCAAGAGTTTATGTGAGCATCTCAATATTTTTGACTAAGTTACCACAGACTGGGTGATCTGGGGTCGGCTCAGAGGATGAGATTTATAAAAAGAATAAAAAGACTTCTCTTTTAGAAGGATGTCACACAAAAGAATCTGTTAAATATGATTTATAGTCTGCAAAAACAGCACTTATCAGGGGTGAGAATGTGAAAAGGGTGGAACACATTTTGAACACACATGTTTGATGAGGACTTGGGATCAAATAGTAATGTCTGCTGTGTGACTGATAGTTTAGCTTTTTTTCATGTGAAACACATACACTTTATAGACCTGTAGGGTCAGTTTCGTTGAGCGTTTGCATCTGGCAGCGGGAAACTATGCCATGTCCGGCTTTGCTCATTCCCTTGCCAAATGAGCACAGGGAAAATATTTTCATTTTTCTCATGTCAAAAACCAAAATATTTTAAATTTCCAGGCGTTAAGGATCATTAATAATTGATCAGCTGAAAACTAACTTAAATTTAACTTAAACAGAGCATCTTTATGTTTTAAATAAAAAAGTGTAAAAGTGTAAGATGCACCTCAAAGTGCTGCCTTGTTTAACTGCTGTGAAAGGTTAAACGGAAGGAGAGGGGGCTCATATTAAGAAAAGGGAGGTTTGTGGGACATTCGCAAGTGTGAATGCATCTATCTTATTGAGTTACATGACCTGGTGATGAGGGAAAGGGGAGAAGAGACTGGGAGAAAACATTTGCCTCACCCCTGCGTCCAACAAAGATCTGTTGCAGTGAGAAGTTCCTATAAACCTGGACATGGGCACGCAAGCCCTAATCGACCTGATCCTGAGGTGTCCCATCTTCTCTGAAGTTGCTGCCAAAAAGACCACCGCTCCCCCCAGAGGCCCTGCTATAGACGCTCCCCCACTGAGCACAGCCTGCTGACATCTCAGCCAATCATCTTCAAGATCCAAACATGAAAATGAGATGGTTTTTTTGTGTGTTGTCCATTTTGTAGCTTGTGCACATTTTGAGAGAAAGTATGATTCTTCTGGACCTGATCTCCTCTTACCAGAGGTATCTTTGAAATTTAAATGACATGATCAGAGACTGTCAGAAGCATGACTGACTGGGGAAAAGAAGACTTGCTTCTAGAGTAGAAAGAAGAAGAGCAACTGTCTCCAGGGAGCAATCTATCTTGTACTGGAGCTCTTGTGAAGTGCTTTTTAGTATCAGGTGCATCATCTTGAGAACACATCTGACATTCCTGACTGAATTAGTCCAAAATTCCCACATGAAACAGTAGAAAAAGATAAAAACTAGCAGGGCCAGGTGGCTGACCATTTTGTTCTCATGCTGTGTGGAACTAAAACGTCTTTCATGTCTCTGCAGGACGAATGTTTGGGTCTTTTTAAATCAAGGTCTTTTTTTTAACTTTCTTCCTCAGATACTTTTAACTGTACAGTCAGCACAGGTGCAACTTTTCATCCACATGCTCAGAGGGAGATTAATTATTTGTCTTCTTTAGCAAGATAATAAGCTTAAAGTTGGGACGCTGTTTAAAGTGCAAATGAAACCAGAATGCATTTATATTTTCTCCCCAATAGAACATTAACAACTTATCAGATGCTGAAACTGAGACATTTTACCATTTCATGGAAAATATTGGCTCATTTTTATTTTGATGGAGCAATGAAGGTGTCACCCTGGACTCTCACTTGTCCTGGTCTGCACAAATCGATGTTATAGTGGCCAAAGACAAGGAAATGTGTTGCATACCTACGCTTGTCCCTAAGCAAGTGGTACAATCTCTTTTCCTTTATCATCTAGAGCAGGGCTACTCAATTTGGTCCTACGAGGGCCGCAGTCCAGCAGGTTTTCCATGTATCCCTGCACCAACACACCTGAGTCAAATTAATGAGTCATTGTGTAGAACCTGATTGGCTGTTAGAGCCACCTAATTTGACTCAGGTGTGTTGGTGCAGGGATACATGGAAAACCTCCTGGATTGCGGCCCTCGTAGGATCGAATTGAGTAGCCCTGACCTAGAGTATTGTCCAGTCATGTGGTCATCTGCATCATAGAGAGAGCTTCACAAACTTCGGGTGGCTTTGATCAGGGCTGCCAGGGCAGTCCTTCAGTGCTCATGTAAGACCAATGTGTGTAGGCAGGCGCACCTCTCATGGTTTACAGTCAGTAACAGAATTCATCTACGGCTTATCTCATTCATTTGAAATGCATTATTATTAAAACAGACACCATGTTTTGCTGAAAAGTTCAATTTTGTTGAAAACAGCCACAGATATCTGACCAGACAGGCTCTAAGTGTCAATTTAAAACTCCCTGGTCCTTGGACCACAGGATAGAGCCATCTTTCATTAGAATCAGCTGCTGCACACGTACTATTGAAGTTACATACAACCAGATGAAGATTCTGACATTTCGCTTACTGCAGGTGACCATATGAAGATCTTGCTTCAATGTGAGACTTATTTTTATTGGAATTCTATTTTTCTTTCTTTTTGTTTTTTCTTTTGAAAATATTGTTGATGTAAAGTTCAATCACATAACTGCATATTTATACATAGTATTCTTGGTATTTTAAAGGTATTGATCATTTTTCTTACTGTAGTTGCAATTTTTTCTTTTTTGTGGGGGACCCCAGGAAGATTAGTGGTCATTAAATTGGCAGCTAATGGGGATCCTATTAAAACAATAAAACATTGAAATAGTTTGTCTCAGATTGGTGAACCTCTGCTCATTTTTACATCTGAGAGACTCCGCCTCTCTGAAATGCTCCTTTCATACCCAGTCATGTTACTGACCTGTTGCCAGTGAACCTAATTAATTTTACATGCTGCTCCAGTTGTTACTGATTTGCACCAGTTACTTTTCCAGCCTTTTGCTGCTCCTGTTCCAACATTTTACAGATAATTGCTCCAAACTTTTTTGGACCTAGCATTTAACTGTCATACTGATCCGTACAGTGCAACAGAAAACAGACATCAGTTTGGCACTGATGGACAGTGAAGCCTATAATTTAAGTATTTCATGATTAAATTAGTTTGTTGTTCAACCCAACCCTGTCAAAGTTTCAGTTTACGGGTGTTATTTACTGAAGCATGTTTCTTATAAAATCCAAGGTTGTAAAGACCTCACTGCAAATAACTGCAGAAATACTGTCTTTCCGTTTTTGGCCTACAACAAAAAGTCCACATCTAGGGCATGTTATAACACACGTGTTTATTTTTTAACTTTTTGAACTATTTCATTTTATTTTATTTTATTTTATTTTAATTATTGTACAGGGGCATTGCATTTGTCGCTGGTTGGGGCTTTCTACACTACATTAAAATTCAGTGGTACATTACCAAACCTATAGAAAACTTACCCATACACACAATACAAACAAATACAAAAGAAACTCATCCATGCATTCATTTCCAGTAGACTGGATTACTGTAATGGTCTTTTAACGGTACTGCCTAAAAAGACCATTAAACAGCTCCAGGGTATGCCAGGGTTGAAAATCAGCAGGAGCTGGGAAGGTGCACCTAACATGCACACACGGTGGTGGCATCAATCTCCTTCCAGTCAGGGACCGCCCTTCTCCCGAGTAGGTTTATATGTTTGATGACCAGACTGGTCAGCTCCGTAGTGAAGACTATGTTGAAGCTGTCAACCAGCCCTTCAACTCGGGACAACATGTGGGGCCAGTGGTTATTCCCATGCCGGAGGATTCCACTGGAGCGCCACAGAATTTGTGGGTGACCACTGGATGTCCAAGACAGGTCCGATGGCTTCTTCACTGCCATCAGATGAGTAGTTGGAACTGGTGGAGAATGAGTCAGCCCCCCAGGGGGGTGCGTAGTCCTCAACATCATCGCCTGAGGTGTCACCATCATTCTCTGTCTGTCCGTCCTCTGGACTGGACTTCATGATGTTTTCTAGGGGCTCTGCTACAGCGTAATGTTTGTGCACAGCGTCATGTAGGAAATGGGAGAGGAGGGATTCACTCATATATTCTCGGACTGTTCAAGGGATTTCTGGAAATATATCCAAAAAGAAATACTGTCCTAAACTTTGAGTTACATTTTTATTCAGCTGAGGATATTACTGGAGGATCTGACACACAAATGCTACTTATTTCTAATCCTACTCATGATAGCAAAGCAAATTATTGATTTAATTATTTTGATTGGAGAAACAAGGCAAAACTGGTTTTCATCATGGAACAAACTATTGCAAGACTACAGCTGAAACTTGGAACATTTAGAAAAGATGGATACCAGTAACAGATAACACCACAGACCTCATGACCTCCTTTTTTTCCCCCCTCAAAACCACCTCCTATCTTAGATCAGCAGGTACAGCTAAATGGACTCAGTACGATGGTTGTGTATATATTGCATGTGTATTATATGTTAAGATGTGTTAAGTGTAAATGTATGTGTATAAATGTTTGTGTACATAAGTGATGGTATGTTCAGCTCTTTTGACTGAGCTCCCCTAGAAGAGTCGGCTCTTTCTCATTTAGTATCACTCAAAGCTTGTATTGTAGTCTAATTTAGAAATAGAAATGAGTGGTATGTTGGTTGGTAAGCTTTTTTTTTATCATAAGATCCTTATTTTTGCCTTTAAACAAACAATTGAAGACAGAACCACACCAAGCAAATCAAGTAATTAAAGGCCAAAGACTGAACATTGGCACTTTAAAGTCCCTAATTTCTCATTTTTTCCTGACACACTTGTTACTGACAATCTGTCTTTACAGCTGTCTCTGTGTACCTGGTCTGTACCAGTACACCTCCTGTCCTCTAAGAGGCTCTTCCTTCTTTACATAGTGGTATGATCCTAATCTTTCCTTGTATGTAATTGACCGCAAGATGTGCAAGATCAAAATAAAGTCCCGCCCTTTGTAGAGATTTAGCTCTGTAAGACGGGAGTTGGTTCTTCCCGTTCACTACAAAGAATCGACTTCTAGAGTCGTCTCGTTCATGAATGGCACGTCATTAGTGAGAACTGTGAAAGCGAAGCAACAAAAGCAAAAAACTGAGAACCGACTCTCACTTGATGCGAGATGTCTTTTCTGATTCACAGCAAAGTATGTTTTGCACAGGACAGACCATTAGCATGTGTACGTGTATGTATGTATGTATATTGTGTATATGCATGTATCAAATTGGATTGATCTGTGAAAATAGGCAGCAGTAAATTAATTTACACATCCCTGTCATTTGTTAATGTGTGTTAAATAAAAAGTAAGAAAAGGAAAAAGAGAGACAAGTTAGCAAAGTTATACATTAGAACCTAACATGTTGGATGGTTCTCTTTGTTCATATGAATGCTGAGACATTGGCATATCTTATTTACAGAGCTGTATGCATCCTTCTTATCTCTCAAACTTTCTCTGTCTGAACAGATCAAGACCTTCTACTCTTCATTCACAGGATTTTTTATGTTTTTATTTTCAGTCCCAAAGGTGTGAGATAAGACGGGAAAACAAGCTTTCATATATGCTGCTCTTTTTGCCTGAAACAAACTTGCCTCATTTTTTCAAACGCACAAAATTTTATTCTCATGTCAGTTCGTCCAAAATGTCTTAAAGTTAAACTGTGGGGAAATAATACAAAGGAAGATTTGCATGTAAGGAAGTAGGAGGACATGGCGATGCTACATGTGCTACAGTCTGACATGTAGATCATTTCCTCAGAACATAGATCCACCTAATTAACACCTGTTTAATTAGAATTATTCAAAAACAAGTACAGTAAAAAATGAGGAAAAGAATAAGAATAAAAATACTGCAATAAAATAAAGTACAACAAAATATTACATAAATAAATTACAAGAAATAAAATAAAATAATCATAAAACAATATTGTGAAAATAAACGAATAAATAATAGTAAATAAATAAGAATAATCAAATCAATAAAATAAAAGCACAAATGAAAGAACAGTTTGTTGTTAATTTGTGACAAAAGGGGTTAAAAAAAACTTGCTCACTATTTAATTCCAGTCAAGTAAATGATGGTTGGCTTTTTTCTGTTTTTCACCCCTGGATAGTAATTGTCCACATGTTGTTGACCTCTGAGGTATTTTAACATGAGTTATGGCCCTATTCTGAGATGGGATGTCTCTGGTTGGGCCACGCACCCCCTCTGCCTCTGTGTTCCATATGGTTTGACTTGGTTACAGCATAAATGTGGTAAGATACTTGTTAGAATGTGGTATGTGGTAACTGCACTTGCTGATACTCTTCTGAAACCGCCTCATGTTTTGTTCTTCACAACAGGGGATATGACACAGAGTATATAAAAAATTCTATACACACACACACACACACACACACACACACACACACACACACACACATATATATATATATATATATATATATATATATATATATATTGTTATACATATATATATTTGAAAGTTATATTTATTTCCTTTAACTTTAGGTTATAATATGATTGTGAAATCAGGACATTTTAAATATAAAATGTTTTATTTACTGAGTATTCAGGCAGGAAAAAAAACTTTGGGGTCAGGGTGGAGTAAAAAGAGCAATTTTTGACATTTCAGTTATAAAGTAGAAGCTTTTTGCTTCAGTTGGAAGAAAAAAAGCTCTGGATAAAGATATATAATCATAAATCTATAAACATAAACCAAGTCAAGTATTAAAATAACAAAAGAACACAAAACCATTTTTTTTTCTTTCTTTTTTTTTTTTAGTGTAACCAAAAACATCAGGCAGCCCGTTTTGTGTTTCACTGCCTGAGATGGCGAGTCCTGATGACCTCGTATCTGCCGATATGGACAGAAACAAGAATATCTGGACTTGACATTAGAAAGTGGCCTGCAGTTACTGGAAGGTGAATTTTATCCTATCAAGTTATTCTGTTTTTATATTAAATAACAGTGATTCATCTGACTGAAACTGACAATCCACACTGGGATATGAAACACTAATCTGGTTAAAATATATTTTCAAAAGTTGGGAAAGAAGAGGTTTTAGACTTCTACAAAGGTTGTTCATTTTTTATTTTGTCAGATATCTGAAAAATATTTTTTGTCTCTGTATTTACAAACCAGATCCTTTTGTTTAGTATAAAATAAAATAAACTATTTTGTTTAACTCTGCTCATCCTCCACCTTTAAGCCATGGACTGTGACATACATCCTAACTTTGAAGGCCTAATCCTAACCACATTGCCTAATCCTAACCACATTTTGACTAACAGTCTAAACAGTTAGCAGCTAAAACAAAATTGTAGTAAACTTTACTTATAACCAGGTGAGTCAATTCAGAACCTGTTCTCATTTACAATGACGACCTGGCCAAGAGGCAGCAGGCAACATAGAAACAATGAAGACGGGAAAACATGCAAAACAAAATTACATCGCAAACAATAATGTAAGAAAATAACTGTAAAATAATACAATAACAAATAATTAAGTTTGCAACAAAAACAAGTGCAAAACATACAATAATAATAGGTTGGCTAAAACAATTGCAATGGTTTTGTAGAAATGATTGCAAGTGATGTTTGAAAGAAGACGTAAGGATGAATGAACTTGAATTCAGGGTCTGAAAAACTGCAACAAAAAATGGTCAAAGGAGGTGCAAACTGTGAGTACGAACAAATTGATAACACGAGTAGAACATAGGCTGCAATTCATGGAGCAGATATTCAAAATTATAGGTAGATTCAGGCAAACTTAGACTGCATCTATTATTTTAAATTCCTGTTCATGGGGACTTTTTGGGAGTGTGTTATTATGTTTGTTAGTGTTGTAACGCTGTATTTCTACATCCACATCCACATAATCCATTTTCTAGATCCCCCACTGATGAGAAATCGTGTAAAATAATGTTGGCTCACAAAGGAAACAGCTATATTTAAGAATAAGAGATCTTTCCATGAGTAATTTTGCATAAATCTATGTTACTACATTTGTTGCCTCTCTGGGATTGATTTGTTCCACTACTCTCTACCTAATCGTTTCCTGTTAGATAACATTAGATATTAGAGAGACGTGAGGGAGTTATTTTATAGACTCTGAGTTCTTCCCAGACAGAGATGCATACACGTTTGAACCAGATCCATAAATGAGTCAATCTGGTTTGACATTTGGTCTACGGGAACATCTGAGTTTCTCATTTCTGAAAGACTTTGGCACAATGCAGCTGCAATGGTCCATGGAGACTAATTGTTTCGGGACAAACTGTCCTCCTTCTTCTCACTTTTTACATCCTCTAGAGCACAAACAGAATGAGGAAACCTACTGGCTCTCCGATCAGTTAAGAAGAGCTGACACCCACATCAAATTGCATCGTTCCGTAAAAAATGTAATTTATGATCCATTACCAATGTTTTCTTTCTTTTCTCTCTCTTCCTTCACATGGGCTCATAATACCCTAACAAAGTCATTCTTTGATGGCGGCATTTCTCAGGACTCCCGTTAAACGGCTGCACAGCGAGCAGGAGGAAGAAAGCGTGAAGGCCAAATGCGAGGAGCCTGAGACGGAAACTGAAGAGCTCATCAAGCTCATTCATCTTGTCGGGTCTGAAGGCCAAGAACGCCAAACAGAGAGAATTTCACACACACTCATCTTTCTCAACACACCCTATGAATCATATCAGATAACAGGTTGCATTTTAAAGTCACTGAGAGTATTACAGACATTGGGACCTCAATAATTACATCCCCTCTTCCTTTTACTCTTTAAATGGATGGCTTTTCTTTGTGCCCCATGGTTCCCCTCCTCGGCTTGGCAGAGGCGATTAAATGCTTCTGGCTGACTATCAAACTGGTAGTTCAGGAGATTTACGTCTCTTTGTTGCCCTCATTGCTCGTCAAATGGGACAAGTAGGAAAAGAAGGAAAGGCGATACCTCACTGAAGACAACATCTTGCAGAAAACTTGCAGGAACACGCCAAGCTGCCTGGATGCCCGATGAAACCAGCGAGTGGTCGGAGGGGCTGCTGCTGCACGAAATGCAGCTCCAGGCCACAAATGACTGATGTGATGGGAGGAGAGAGGTGGTGTATAATTACAAGACTACAACCTGAGAATAGGATTTAAAATGGTTTTATTTAATAATAAATCTAAATAGTTTTTTTTTCTTTGCTTTTGGATATTTGAATAATTTAGTAGAGATAAATTTCTTTTTTCATGGCTTACATGGTTGAAAACTTATTGTATCTTTGTGGCCCATCCTTAATTTATGTATTCACCAAACATTAGAGACTACAGATATTTAGAAATGTCAGTATTATCAGATCTTGTCACAGAAACAAGCAACTAAATAAGCCCAAATGAACTAACTAGGGTTATAAGCATAGGCACCACATTTCCCACCTGAGCCAGAGTCATTTATATCCAACAACAATGACAAATTGAAAATGCCCCTTAGTAATTTTCAGCAAAAATTTAGCAGTCAGAGGTGGAAAAAGTATTAAGATTCTTAAAAACTGCATTCATGAAGTCTATTTCACACCATCATGCATTATATTCTTTTTTTTTTTTTTTTTTTTGTGCACAAGCGTGAAATAAATATATTATCTTTACTAATAGATCTCAGTTATATTTAATCTGAATTATCTAAAATCTGAACATGAGTTAAATCTAAAATATATATACACTGCACAAAAAATCACACTCTTTTTCACAAAATACAACAACAACAACAACAACAATAATATAATAATAATAATAATAATACATTTTATTTATTCTGCCTTTCTTGACACTCAAGGTCAACATATAGATAAAAACAAGGTAAAAAATACAGTAAATAATAATAATAATAATAATAAACATGTTTTAATCAATGACAAAGCAATTAAAAATGGAATAAATGTCAAAACAAACATCAACTGATTAAGACACTATCCAGATTTGACACCGTCCCATTTAATACAGAGAAATAAAAGTAGGCCTGAAAACGAGCATCTGAAATGCAGCAGCATCGGTCTGTCAGGTAAAACTGGCTCGGAGTTTACCGTATGGCTCCTAACTTAGGAACACTTCACCGTCTGCCTCTTTTGTTTGCTGCTGTTTATGTTTATCAGTATTGAATTACATGATGTCAGACTGTTTACATTGTATACACAAAACCTGCTCTATTAAATATAAACCTTTAACCTATATAAACCTGCAGGAGAACTTAGCTGAGATCTTTTTCTATAAGAATAAACAGAAAGAAGAAAAACAAAATAGACTGACTGAGTCATGTAACCACGGTGACGATTAAACCAACAACGATCTGGTATTATTAAAAGGAAATGAGGCAGCTTGTTTACTGTCAAACTGAGCTGGTGTGAAGTACTCACAAACCAGGTCTAACAGTGGAAGGAAAACTGAAATTAACAAAGGAACAAAACAGAAAGTGACCTAATCTAAGGACACAAGGCAAAACCTGAATGACAAAAACCCCCTAAAACACATTATGACAGGGCATATGCACCCTTTAAAGTGTGTCCTCTTGGGGCTGAATTCAGCCTTTAAACATTCTTTTTCCAGCATTTATCTCAGTTTCATCCTCACTAACAGTCCAGAAAAGACTTTTATTAAAAACTGTCAGCTGTGTGGCTGGGGAAGCAGCAGGATGGAGGAAGTGATGTGCAGCTTGTTGCATCACAGTGAAAACTTTGTTTTCTTTAGTTTTTCTGGGTAAAATTTTGTGAAAATGCTGTTTATCAGCAGTATTATTATTTCACTACAGAACCTCAAAAATCTGAGCAGCACACAACAAGATGCTATGAGCACAAAAGAAGTCTATTCTTTAAACAGAAGTGTGCTTTGTCTGACTTTCTGTAAAACATTACTCTTAATGTAATGGGAACAGGTGGATTATATCAGATTCATGGTAGTTTATAGAACTTGATAGAAATGACTGTTAAAATGTTGTTGCACAACCTTTTGAAGCAATCACTGCAATCAAAAAGATTTCTGTAACTGCAGATGAGACTTCTGCGCCTGTCAACAGGTATTCTGGCCTTTCTTTTTAGTGTTTTTTGCTGTCTTAGGTCATCATCCTGTGAGGCCAAGCTTTCTGACACCAGGCAGCTTATTGTGCATTAAAATGCTTTGATAGATGTCATGGTACCATGCACAGGTTCAAGAAGATCCAGATGCAGGAAAGTAGCCCCAGAACATAACGAGCCTCCTCCATGTATATGTATATTGACAAGCCACAAGGCCACAAGACTTGTCAATATGCATTGTGGCAAATTCCAGTCTGATTTTTTATTATTTACTTTCAGCAGCGGTGTCCACCTTGGTTGTCTCCCATGAAGTCCACTTTGGCTCAAACAGCAGTGGGTGGTGCAATCTGACCCTGATGTATCTTGACCTTGGAGTTCACCTTTACTGTCTTTGGAGGCTGCTCTGGGCTCTTTGGTTACCATTCATATGATCCGTCTCTTCAACTTGTTATCAACTTTCCTCTTGCAGGCGTCATTCAGGGAGGTTGGCTGCAGTCCTGCTGACCTTAAACTTCTGAATAATATGTGCAGCTGTAGTCATAGGAACATCAAGCTACTTGGAGATTGTCTTATAGCCTTTATTTTCAACATGTCTGTCTATGATTTTCTTTCTAATCCCCTGAGACAACTCTGTCCTTGGCTTTCTGTGGTCAGTGTTCAGCATGGTACACAAAAGTGTTGCCAAACATCACAGTGACTAACTGTCACCCTTTAAATACGCAGGATGACTAATTACAAGTTTAAAAACACGTGTGATTCTGATAAGAAGACACACCTTAGTTTAACACATCCCTGTGAAGAAATTATTTCACTCTTTTCTGGGGGTGTCATAATTTTTGTCCAGTCATGTTTCATTAATTTGTTTTTTAAAATAATTCTGTTAAACAACAATTCAAAAGCAATGTCTGATTCCCATTG